>NC_140515.1:7365587-8108087 GCF_964339955.1 Pipistrellus hanaki
GAAGGGGAAGGGGAAGGGGGATAAGGGAAGGGGGAGAAGGGGAAAGGGAAGGGGAAGGGGAAGGGGAAGGGGGAGAAGGAGAAGGGGAAGGGGGAGAAGGGGAATGGGAAGAAGGGGAAGGGGAAGGGGAAAAAGGAGAAGGGGAAGGGGAAGAAGGGGAAGGGGAAGGGGAAGAAGAAGGGGAAGGGGAAGGGGAAGGGGAAGAAGGAGAAGGGGAAGAAGGAGAAGAGGAAGGGGAAGGGGAAGAAGGAGAAGGGGAAGGGGAAGGGGAAGAAGGAGAATGGGAAGAAGGGGAAGAAGAAGGGGAAGAAGGAGAAGAGGAAGGGGAAGGGGAAGGGGAAGAAGGGGAAGGGGAAGGTGAAGAAGGGGAAGGGGAAGAAGGAGAAGGGGAAGGGGAAGGGGGAGAAGGGGAAGGGGAAGGAGAAAGGAAAGGGGAAGGGGAAGGAGAAGAACCATGAGGAGGGGAAGGAGAAGGAGGAGGAGGAGGAAATATGAACAATAAAATGGCAATAAACATATATCTATCAACAATTGAATCTAAAAATAAAAATAAAGTGAACAAAAATCTAATTTACAAAATAAACTGATAAATAAAATAGAATCAGGGGCATGGAAACATGGGACAGACTAACAAATCTCAGAGGGAAGGGGTTTGGGAGTTGCAGAGAGATTAATCAAAGATTTTATACGCATTACCTACAGACATAGAAGGTCTGGAGGGGGGCAATGAGGAGGAAAAGGGGGACATCTGTAATATTCTCAATAATGAAGATAAAAAATTAAAATAAAAATGCATAAAATAAAAATAAAATCACCCATCTTTATCAAAGATAAACCAGATTAAGACTAAATTGTTTTCAAAATAAGCCTGGTTTCAATAAACTGGGCTCGATTTTGTATAAGTTCAGCAAGAATAGTAATTAACCACATAGGCCCTTTTAAATCAGTTTTACTAGGATTTTTCAAAAGGAATCTTCAGATTGGACTTAAAAAGGCCTCCCAAGGCCAGAAAAAGCCAAGTCACACTTACCATCAGACTTCACCTGCAATAGATTTGGGATTAATTCTGCTCTTCTCAGGGTCCCCCAATATATCCTGAGGTTCCTTCTCTGTGTCTCCCAGAAAGCAAGCTTTGCACCTCACCTGGGAAGACTGCAGTGAACCCTGTAAGCAGGGCACCAGCTGTCTCTCTAATGGACTTTGATTGGCTTGCAAAGTCAGTCTTAACTTTTAAAGCATTCTGTTTATATCTGGGACTATGTATGTCCTTCACACAACAGTCTGATATACAGGTGCAATTGTTTCAGTGTGTGTCTCAATTTTGATGACAGACATCTTATGCCAGGACTTCTGATTTCCAGCAATTTCACTTATATTTCTGAAACATTTATAACTTATACAAATACAACATAATTATTATTTCCTTTTTTTGTAAACTTCTCAGGTAATCCTACCTAACAAAAGAATAATATGCAAATTAACAATCACTCTGCTCCATAAACCATGCCCACAAGCCACGCCCACAAGCCAATCAGAGTGAGTATGCAAATAAATCCAACCAAGAAGACTACAGCCACAGAGAGCAGGAGGGAGGCGTTTCCCCAGCAACAGAGGAAGCCAAAATTTCCACCTGCCCTTGTTGTCCTAAGCCTCCACTGAAGGCTACAAAGTTTCAATTATAGAAGGTAAACAAATCCAAACAGAAAAGGCGCAGCCACAGAGCCAGCAGGACACTTGGCTTGGCTCCAGGCTACAAAGTTTCAATTATAGAAGGTAAATATATCCCAGATTCCAGGGCCTCCGCTTGGGTCGCTGGGGTGCGTGGCTGGCCTGAAAACCACCACAGGCCCCACGACCCAAAGGAACCCCCATCCTGCTCTGGGACACCCTTCAGGGCAAACCAACTGGCCCCCACCCGTGCACCAGGCCTCTATCCTATCTAATAAAAGAGTAATATGCAGATTGACCTTCACTCCAACACATAATATGGCTGCCCTCATGTGGTCAAAGATTCTGCTCCTATGTGGACACAAGATGGCCAGCAGGGGAGGGCAGTTGAGAGAGAGCAGGCCTGCAAGGGAGGGCAGTTGAGAGAGAGCAGGCCTGCAAGGGAGGGCAGTTGAAGGCGATCTATCCTGCAGGGGAGGGCAGTTAGGGGTGACCAGGCTGGCAGAGGAGGGAAGTTGGGGGCAAACGCAATGGCAGGGGAGCAGTTAGACATCAATCAGGCTGGCATGGGAGTGGTTAGGGGGTGATCAGGCTGGCAGGCAGAAGCAATCAGGCAGGGGCAATCAGGAAAGCAAGCAGGTGAACAGTTGGGAGCCAGCAGTCCTGGATTGAGAGAGGGATGTGGTCCCAGATTGGAGAGAGTGCAGTCTGGGCTGAGGGACAACCCCTCTCTTGTCCCCATGCACAAATTTTGTGCACCGGGCCTCTAGTTTTATATATAAAACAGGCCTGATTAGTTATATATTTCTCTTTGGTAAGGAGAGAAAACTCATCTTTTGAGGTGGACCAAGGACCCTACTAGAGCACCCCAAAGGTAGTCCCAGGTCAGACTCTATAATTTAAAATTTAAGAAGTTTGTCAAAATACAGGGTGGGCCAAAACTGGTTTGGCTCAGTGCATCAGCCTGCAGACTGAAAGGTCCCAGGTTCAATTCCAGTCAAGGGCATGTACCCTAGTTGCAGGCACATCCCCAGTATGAGATGTGCAAGAGGCAGCTGATTGATGATTCTCTCTCATCAATGTTTCTAACTCTCTATCACTGTCTCTTCCTCTCTGTAAAAAATCAATAAAATATATTTAAAAAAACAACAACATGGTGGACCAAAAGCACACTTACAGTTGTTCATATGGAAAATAATGCAATAATTAATAAATAGTAATACAAGGATAAACTTTACGTTTCACGTATTCATAATGGTAAACTTACCTTTGCCCCACACTATATATCAAAAAGTTTGGACATTTGATTAAATAGGATCATAAGTCAGTATGATATTTAATTATGCATTTAACCAAAGTGAAAATAAAATTATTTCAAAGAAAATACAGAAGTTTACATAATTGTTAGCAAAATTTAGCTCTTACTTTTGAGATTTTATTTTCTTAAGTAATCCAGGACCCAATTAAAACAGTAGAAAACAGGAGGATTTGTTTGTTTGTTTGTTTTGGTTAATCCTCACCCAAGAATATTTTTCCATTAATTTTTAGGGAGAGTGAAGAGAGGGAAAGTCAGAGAGAAACAATAATGTGAGAAAAGCACACCAATTTGTTGCCTCCTCCTCTAGCCCTGACCAGGGTCTGGGCCTGGGAGGCACCTGCAACCAAGGTATGTGCCCTTGACTGGAATCGAACCCAGTCTGCAGGCCTATGCTCTATCCACTGAGCAAGACTGCCAGGGCAGGAAGATTTATTTTGATAAAACATAGAATCTTTATTTCTAGGCAGAAAATTTTTGACAGCATCAAGCCAAGAGTTCTTTTAGCAGAGAGACAAAATCAAACTCGAATTTTGGGTCACTATACTTTTCATATTTAATTTCACTGATTCAATTAAAATTTTGTCTCAAAATTCCTTTTTCATAAACTTTCCATGACTGTATGTGTCCCATTAGTACACACTTGAAATAATAAAGACAATTTGCCTTACTTCTCTCATACCGTTTTTTAGTCAAAATGTACCTTATTTTTCCTGTATGTATAATTGTATTGGAATTCTTAACCTTTAAAAACCTTATTAAAAACTAAGAAACAAGCAATTGTGAACTGTGTGTTATGCCAGTATTCTTTAGATTGATACATTTATGAATACATTTAATAATTCTAAAAATATATTTCTTCATTGCACAGCTTTTTCTTAATTTCACATTCCTCCTAGTTGCCATGGTATTTTTAGGTTATAATGTACTCAGGGCTGGAAGCAATTTGGTAGAACCCTAGCCATTAATGGAGTTTAGCCCGTTTCTGTCTGGCCATCTTTTGGAGTTTTTCAGCTTGATAGCTACCAAGTCAGGTTCTTTTAACATAACATTTTAAGGCTACCTTTTAGCAAGATTTGATCATTCTTTTTCTTTCATCTTTCTCCTACGCTGCAGGGAATTATACTTCCAATGTCCCGATTTTTATAATATCTGGGAGCAACTAGGAAGGGGTCTGATGGGGCTTTGATTTTTGTTCTGAATTCTGTTCTGTCACATAATTAAAAGAATCCTAATGACTAGTTATAACAATGAGAGCTCTCTAAAAAAATTCTTTCTTTTCAAAAATAACTTAGAAGTTTTTGCAATTAAAGAGAACGCACTGTCTGCTTTGATAGTAGGATCCACAGTGACTCAAACACCCTGTAGCTGCAAGAAGCACCCC
Source organism: Pipistrellus hanaki (assembly GCF_964339955.1). Classification (NCBI taxonomy): domain Eukaryota; kingdom Metazoa; phylum Chordata; class Mammalia; order Chiroptera; family Vespertilionidae; genus Pipistrellus; species Pipistrellus hanaki. The sequence goes on from NC_140515.1 coordinate 7,369,955, forward strand.
CAACGGCGAGCGGAGAAGATGGGAAACACAAGAAATGTTACTCCCGTTAGCCTGGGAGCCTGGGCGCCTGTCAGCCAGCAGCTGTCCCCCCACAGGAGCCGCTGCCCCCTTCCCGGGACAGCACGAGGTCTGCGGTCCCCACACTGGATGTACAGCCCTCTGTGGACCATCCAGGTAGCGATGCCAGGCAGGCTGTGGAGGAGCACAGAAACACAACCCTGTGCCCCGCAGTGCCCTCTGGGGGGAGGGCGGAGAGGAGTGCCCGCACGGCCATCAGGCCGGGCTCTCAGGACACAGACCATGAGGAAAAGAGAGAAACCAGACAGACAGACAGACAAGAACAAAACCCACGAGGACTCAGACCAAGTAACCAAGAGCTGGTAGCCCAGGAAACCAGTTTCACACTGTTGTCTCCGGCCCATCTAACCCAGAAGAGAGAAGCACATGAGCACACTTGCTCTCGCATCAGAGCCTGCGGGCAGAGCCTCCCCTGGCGGCCTCAGCTGCAGCAGTAACAGAGCGCCGGGTCCACAGGGGCACCGGCCGGAGGAGCACCCTCCGTCCTTCAGGCTCTCTGGCGGCCTTACAGGAGACAGATTGGCCGGAGAAAATCACTGAATTACCACACACAGCGGGGGGAACCTCACACAGGAGGCCTCTCCTAGCTGATAATCTCCTGTCAGAGGCAAGGCTGCTAATTTAAGTTCTTCCAGGAGTCAAGGGAAGAACAGAAGGTTCCCTTGAGCTTGCAGCAAAATTGCTTCTCGCTCAAAACAATCTGCATTCCACAGAGGCACATCGTGGGGTGACTTGTTCTGGACTCCACACCTCCATTTTCAGAAGATTTTGCCAAATTTAGAGAAGAATTAAAAAGATCAGTGGCCCATTTGACCCAGTGATCCTACTTATAGGATTATATCCTAAGAAACTAGAAACACCAACCAGAAAGGATATATGCACCCCTATGTTCATAGCAGCACGATCTACAATAGCTAGGATTTGGAAACAGCCTGGGTGCCCGTCAGCAGATGATTGGATCCAAAAACTATGGTACATCTACACAATGGAATACTATGCTGCCATAAAAAAGAAGGAATTCTTACCATTTGCAGCAATCTGGATGGAAACGGAGAGCATCATGCTGAGTGAAATAAGCCAGTCAATGAAAGAGAAACACCACATGACCTCACTCATTTATGGATAATAAAGAACATTATAAACTGATGAACCAAAAGATAGATACAGAGGCAGTAAAGCATCAAACTGACTGTCAAATTACAATGGGAAGGTTAGGGAGAGGTGAGGGAGATAAAAGATCAATCAAAGGACTTGTATGCATGCATATAAGAGTAACCAATGGACACAAAACACTGAGGGGTGAGGACATGTATGGGAGTGGGGTTGGGTAGGCAATGGCAAGATATGTACACATATGATACCTTAACAAAAGAGCTCTATTTAATTGGCTTTAAAATGAACAAGTGCTTATGTGAATTAAGTATTCCTAAAATTCTCGGAAATATAGCAGAAACTAACCCAAAAGCTTTTCAGGCTCATGGAATCTGGGAAAATATTTGGCATTAAAGCTACTTAATGCACTTAAAGGACACAAAGTAAAAATTAAGTCAAACAGAGAAAGACAAAAAATAACTACACTTGTATGTGGAATCTAAAAAACAAAATAAATGAAAAAATAAAACAAAACAGACGTATGGACACAGAGAACAAACGTTTGGTTGCCAGATGGGAGAGACTTTGGTGGACTGGGGGAAATAGGTGACAGGAATTACAAGTACAAACTGCCAGTTATGAAAACAATCACAAGGAGGGAAGAACTAAGATAGTGACATGGGTAAACACTCGCCGCCTCCCACAGTCACATCAAAATTACAACTAAGCTATAGAACAACCATCATTCAAAATCACCGGAAAGCTGGCTGAATGGAAGTCCTACAACTAGAGAAGTAAAGAGGAAAGCACACTGAGACTGGTAGGAGGGAAGGAGGCACAGAACAGGCTGGTCCGGCACCCATTTGTAGCATTTTTTTTTTAACCAGGAGGAATATCTAAGCTCCAGAGACCTCCTATGAGGAGCAAAGGGTCTCAGGCCCACACCAAGCCCTCTGCCCAGGATTCCAGTGCTGTGAAGAGAAGTCCCTGTAACATTGAGCTGTAAAAACCAGTGAGGATTGTGGCTGAGTGACATGGAGGCTATTAGAGACCCAGGCAGTTCCTCTTAAAGGGCCACCATAAGGACTTATTTGGAAGCACTACCTCTGAGCTCTAGCACTGGGAAAGTGACTTGGCAGGATCGAGGGGCATACATTGAGGAACAGAATTGTCTGGCATTGGAACAAGAACTCAGGGTGGCTTTCTCCAAGACAGGGATGCTTGCAGGGTTCATTGCTTCTATGCTGAGACCTCCTCCATCACAGAGCTGATTGGAAGGCACCATATCTGAGTCTCTATCAACCTGTCTCACACTATATGCTCTGCCTTAGTGATTCAATGAGACCTCTCCCACCCACCCACTTTCAGCCCCACCCAAGCTATTGCAGTGGCTTTTCCATATAAATGTTATGTCCCAGTTCAGGCTTCAGACTTTCCTAAACTCTCTCAAATAAGTAGCAACTGGTGTCAGCATGCTTCCTGCCACTCAATAAGAGACCCCAGGCACAGCACTAGCAGCAGCTTGTCCTTGCCTGGGCACTTCCAAGCCTAACACAAATAGCAGCCACATGCAGATCACTCTGTAGCTTCTGCCAGGTGGCCCCAGGCAGTGATTGATGTTGCACCTCCAGAGGGGCTTCAGAGTCAGTGCACTTGGTAGACAGTTTCAGACCATACCTACACATCTACAAGTAACACTCAAGGGGCAGACTCAGTGAGCACCAAAACCCCACTGAAGCAAGTCCTACTCCATAGAGGTGTCTCCTTCATAGAAGCTATTCCACTATAGTCACAGCTGGTCCTCACAATCAATTGGCCTGGAGGTCAATTCCTGTCAGTGACACCAACAGCAATCAAGGAGGATCTATAACAAGACTGTGCATCCAGCCCACACAGGGTTGCAGCTAGAGTGTGATTGGGGAGACAGGACATCTACTACACAAGGCCACTCTGCAAATTCCAGGCAACATAGCAACTCTACCTAATACATAGAAATGAATACAAGGAAGAGACCAAAATTCAGAGACAAAGAAAGATGTCACCAATGAAACAACAGAATAAATATCCAGGTAAAGAATTAAATGAAATGGAAGCAAAAAAAAACTACTAGATATAGAGTTCCAAACAATAGTTATAAAATTGCTCAAGGATCTTAATGAGAGCTATCAGTTGCTTAATGAGAATTTCAAGGATCTTAGAGAGAATTTCAAGGAAATTAGTGAGAACAGCAAAGATATGAGGAAGAGGCATTCAGAAATTAAGCATACACTAATTGAAATGAAGAATAATTTATAGAGAATCAACAATAGAATATGCTGGGAATCAAATCAGTGATTTGGAATATGAGGAAGCAAAAAACACTCAATTAGAACAGCAAAATGAAATAAGAAACTCAAAATATGAAGATAAGGAGCCCCTGGGACAAGTTCAAGTGTACCAACATTCATATAATGGGGTGTCAAAAGGAGAAGAGAGAGCAAGATATTGAAAACCAATTTGAAGAAATAGAGAGAATCTTAAAAGCAGCAAGAGAAAAGCATTTAGTTACCTACAGAGGAGCACCTATACAACTGATGTTAACACCAAAAGTTTCTTAAAAAACAACAACAACAACAAAAACTTTGCAGACCAGAAGGGAGTGACAAGAAATATTCAGTGATGAATAGCAAGGACCTACAACCAGATTACTCTAACAAAGTTATCATTTAGAATTTAAGGTCAAATAAAGAACTTCCCAGACAACAAAAAGCTGAAGGAGTTCATCACCACCAAAGCAGTATTACATGAGCTGTTGAAGAATATATTTTAAGAAGAAAAAGATAAAAAGATAAAACATATGAACAATAAAATGGCAATAAATACATATCTATCAACAAGTACATCTAAAAATAAAAATAAATTAACAAGAAATCTAAGGAACAAAATGAACTGATCAATAAAATAGAACCAGAAGAAGCAGAGGACTTAATTGGTGAATTAGAAGATAGGGTCTCTTATTGAGTGGCAGTGAAAAACACCAAATCTGAATAGCTATTGAAAAAAAAAGTTAGAAAGCAGGAGGAGAGCCTAAGGGAGCTTTAGGACAACATGAAATGACATAACATACTTATAAAAGGGGTGTCAGAATGACAAGAAGAGGAGCAAAAATTAGAAAACCTATTTGAAGAAATAATCACAGAAAACTTCCCTGATTTGGGAAAGAAAAAAGTCACACAAGCACAGAAAGTCCCAAACAAGATGAACCCAAAGAGACCCACACCAACACACATCATAATCACAATGGCAAGCATTAATGACAAAGAGAGAATCTTAAGGGCTGCAAGAGAGACAGAAAGTTACCTATAAAGAAACTCCCATTAGATTATCAAATGATTTCTCAACAGAAATACATCAGGCCAGAAGGGAATGGAATGAATATACAAAGTGATGCAAAGCAAGGGACTGGATCCAAGAATACTCTATCCAGGGAAGTGTATTCAAAATTGAAGGGGAAATCAGGAGCTTCATAGACAAAAAAAAAGGGGTAAGGGAGATTATCACTGCCATGCCAGCAATACAAGAAATGTTAAAGGGTCTGTTGTAAAAAGAAGAAATAGAAAGGCAAGAAGGAACACAGGCACAAATGGAAATCAAATCAACAATGCGGTACCATCTCACACCTGTCAGAATGGCTATCATCAACAAATCAACAAATGACAAGTGCTGGTGAGAATGTGTAAAAAAAGAAACCCTAGTGCACTGCTGGTGGGAATGTAGCCTGGTGCAGCCACTGTGGAGAACAGTATGTTGTTTTGTCAAAAAAATTAAAAATGGAACTCCCATTGGACCCAGTAATCCCACTTCTAGGAATATATTCCAAAAAAACAGAAACACTTATCAGAAAGGATATATGCACCCCTATGTTCATAGCAGCACAATTCAACATAGCTAAGATTTGGAAACAGCCTAAGTGCCCATCAGCAGATGAGTGGATTAGAAAACTGTGGTACATCTACACAATGGAATACTATGCTGCTGTGAAAAAGAAGGAACGAACTCTCACCATTTGCAACAGCATGGATGGTTCTGGAGAGCATTATGTTAAGTGCAATAAGCCAGTCAGAGAAAAATAAATACATGATCTCACTCATTTGTGGAATATAATAAACTGAACAAAATAAACTGATGAACAAAAACAGATCCAGAGACAGAGACGCATCAATCAGACCCTCAAACCTCAGAAGAAAGGCAGGGTAGGTGTGTGTGTAAGAGTTCAACCAAAGGACTTGTATGCATCTATATAAGCATAACCAATGGACACAGTCACTAGGGAGTGAGGGCATTTGCTGGAGGATGGGAGTGCCTGGAGAGAGGTCAATGGAGAAAAAAAGTAATATTGTAATAGCTATGTACAGGCCAGGGGGTACTTGAAATATTAAGGGGACCACTCTGTAAAGTATATGAATGTCTAACCACTATGTGGCACACCTGAAACTAATAGAAAATAATATTGAATGTAAACTATAATGGGAGGGGGAAAAAGATGGAAATTGTGTTATATGTTTCTAATCATTATCCTATATAATAAAAGCCTAGGTGGTGTCACGTGACAGAATCAATGTTGACATCTTGTGACAATATTGCAGATGGCCACTGCAATGTTGTCACAAGATGGCCACCACAAGATGGCCACCACGGGAGGGCAGTTGGGGAGATCAGGCTGGCAGGGGAGGACAGTTGGGTCAACCAGGCCTGTGGGGGAGGGCAGTTGGAGGTGATAGGGCTGGCAGGGAAGGGCAGTTGGGGGGTGAGATCAGGCCAGAAGGGGGTGGGGGGGGCAGTTAGAAATAATCAGCCCAGCAGGACAAAGTAATTGGGGTGATCGGTTTAGCAGGGGAGGGCAGTTGGGGTGATTGGGCCATTGGACATCCAGCAGGCTGGCAGGGGGACGCTTGGGGGGCATTCAGGCAGGCAGGCAGGTGAGTGGATAGGAGCCAACTGTCCTGGATTGTTTGAGGGAAGTCCAACTGCCAGTTTAGGCCCAATCCTAAACCGACAGTTGGACATCCCCAAGGGGTCCCGGATTGGAGAGGGTGCAGGCTGGGCTGAGGGACCCCAATTTTGCGCACTCTAGTAATAAATAAAAATAATAAATAAAATAAAACCAGAGGCATGGGAACATGGAACAGACTGACAATTCTCAGAGGGAAGGTGAGAGGAGGCAGGAAAGAACTTTTAATTAACTAAAGAACTTTATGCATATGTGCATAACCTATGGACACAAAAATATGGTGATGAAGACCTGGGTTGGGGCAGGAACTGGGTGGAGTGAGGCAATGGGAGGGGGAAAGGGCACATCTGTAATACAATGGAACCTCGGTTCTTGAATTTAATTTGTTCCAGAAGTCTGTTCAAGAAATTATTTGTTCAAAAACCAAATCATTGTTTCCCATTAGAAATAATGTAAATTGGATTAAGCCATTCCCTGGTTTAGACTTTCTTATATGCAGTACATGTCTAATATACTGTTTAACCTATGAATACACACTTATTTTCTTAACTTTATTGAACCACCCCCTACAAGCCTTAGTGGAATCACTTTTAGCACTTAGTCCTGGGTATCTTTCAGGTCAGTATGCAGCATCTTTGCTTGTTCATCTATCATTGCCTCCAAAATGGCTCTCTCACTAATCACTTTGTGTTTATTGAAATCAACAACAGTTTTTCTACCTCTTTGTCTGTGATAACTTTTTCTCTCACACCCTTAGCAATATTAGCACTCTTGATGGCCTCTTTATGTTTTAAAATTGTGCTAATTGTTGACTTCCCCTGAAACATTAGCATTTTTCCTCCGCTTGTTGCTAAAAAACACTTTTTGTCATGCTGAGGTATGACAGTTTGGTTCCACAACCTAGACATTTTCTGTGAATAGCTTGGTCGAGAACTGAATCGTTAAAACGGGGGGCGTTCAAGAAACTAGGCTTGGCTGTACTCTCAACAATAAAATAAATAAATAAATAAATAAATAAATAAATAAATAAATAAAAATTTAAAAAGACTTTGGCTAAAAAACAAACAAAAAAAAAGAAAAAGAAAGACTCAAGGGGACTAAAATTAAGTGAATTTATTATAAGGATTATAAAATTAAGCATTAAAATCATTAGTGTACAAAAGTAAAACTAAAACTTGAATTTCTCCCTTTTGCTGGAGTTTTTGGATTGTTGGTCTGCTCCTTATGAGAGATTGTAGAAGGATCTTCTATACTTTTTAAGTAATCTGCCTAGAATGCAAAGATTTTATATTTTATTACAATAACTAGGGGCCCACTGCACGGGTTCATGCACCTTGAAAGGAACAGTGGGTGGGTCTCAGCCCATCCTCCATGCCCCCACCTGGTCCCTCCCGCTGCGGCCCCCGGTCCCTTGTCTGCCAGCGGTCCTGCTCCCACTGCTGCTCGCACCCCCTGCCAGCACAGAGCGATTGGGGCCAGTGCCAGCAGCGGGTGAGCAGGCCCGGCGCCCTCCGCAGGTGTGAGCAGCGCCTGCTGCCCAATCGCCCCCAGGAGCACAGGAAGGTGGTGAAGCCTCAGGGCCATTGGGCCTGGCAGCAGCTGTGAGCACTTGGGTGGGACCATGGCGCGGGAACAAATAATTTTCAGTAACCACCAGAGGCTCGCCCGCCCCGATGACAGCCTTGGTCTGGCGCCCCGCTCACCTGCTCCACCATCGCGCCCTGGCTGACCCTCGCCATGTTCCAAACTCTGCCACCTGCTGGGACACCCGCCAAGTTCCACACGCACCCCTGGTTGTTTGGTTGTTTGGTTGTTCTGCCATTTGGTCTATTTGCATATTAGGGTTTTATATAGAGAGATACTATTGAGGCCTTTGATTACTTCAGAAAACTAAATCTTCTCAATATTCAAAAAGCTACGTTTTCCTCACAATTATGTGACCTGTATTTTCCTTTGAAATATTACGTTGTCACTTTGGCTAAATAGGTAACGAAATAAGAACCTCAGATATTGTTTCACAATGATCTGAGGTTCTTATTTAGTCAAGTTCCAAAATATTTTCATATATTTGACAAATTTTCCAAAATCAATTTCTAAATGAAGTCTTTTTGACCTGGAAGTAACTTTGAGATTTTAAAGAGAGCCCCTGGAACATCTCAAAAGATTTGTTCTCTCTCCTTATAAAAAACATAGTCTTATGTGATATAAGCATTATCAAATAAGAAGCAATAATAAGCCTTCTTTATAATCTGTTTGTATAGATATATAAGCATTCTAGAAATTGTGTAAAATTCTGATATGCCCCTGTATAATGTTAGACTTAATTATAGTTATTATCATGAAATGAATGTCCCTGCAAAAAGCAAGCAAACTTCCTTGTCAATTGCATTGTAATGAATTTTCTCAGGTCTTTAAATACAGCCATTTCTCAGTCTTTTGTCCTTTACAGTTACTGCTTTACTCTGATGCTATCGCAAAAGTGTTCCTGCAAAAGTACATCATCTTTTAAAAGATTCGTGTAAAGGACATTGACAAGCACACATTTCTGAGCACTTTAGCATCCTGCGATTGAATTGGGTAATAATATCCAGTATTAATTGAAAAACTGGATTTAAGCAGAACAAAAATTAATAACATGGGACTGAATTAACTCATGAGGATAATTATAAATCTTATGAATTTTTTGTTGTTGTTTGAAACATTGCTGATACTTTAATGGTTCCTTTTCCAGATTTAAGGAAACTTTGTCCTCTTTTTTTTAATTTTATTTGTATTTATTTTGTTGTCAATCCTTACCAGAGTATATTTTCCCAATGATATTTAGAGAGCATGATAGAGAGAGAGAAACATTGATGTGAGAGAGACACCTCCCATACATACCCCAACTGGGGCCTGGGCTTGAACCTTCAACCCAGGTACGTGCCTTTGACTTGGAATCGAACTCACAACCCTTTGGTCTACAGGCAAATGCTCTAACCACTTAGCACACTGACTGGGGCTCCTCTTTTTCCTTAAGTATGATTTACAAAAATTTGGTAAAGTGTAAACAAAGACAAAGACAAAAAATTGCTTTTTCTTCCTACATGATCCCCCAGAATTTGGAAACTTAATTGATATGATTTATGACAATATATTTATTTGCATATGTTTAATAAGAATCTATTCTCCTTATAACAGGACACAATTGGAAATGTTGTTTATAGTACAAAGGCTTTGACTGGAATGTCAGATTTGAGAATGTGAACAGAGTCAGATATGTCAGATAGCTTTAGGAACTACAATAAGTGAACTTTATGGAGCCAATAAGGCCCCTTAGAAAAACAGCCTGGAGCCTGGCTTACATGGTCACTGACTGAGCAGTGAGGAAGGTCACGTCCTGGCGGGCGCGGGAACTTCGGGATACTTTGGGGACCTTAGAAGAGAGGGATTCGTCTAACTCTATGGGCATTAAAGCGAAATCTGATGGTGAGTTCTTCCTGGGCTTCCTAGCCCTCAGAGGTTCTTTGTGGAAAGTCTCAGAAAAGCAGACTTAAGAGCCAGTCTGGTCAATCACTGTTCTTGCTGCACTTGAATAAATAACCAGGCTGAGTTTATTGAAGCAAATTAGAATTAATTTGGCTGTCTTTGGTAGAAATGGGGGTGGCTTTAGAGGAAAAAATAGGTTTCAGTACACATCTCTGTGGATATTAAACTCTAGTGCTGTTTGATGTCTTTGCGATTTTGTTTTCTACCTATAGATTTGACTGGATAATGAATTCTCATAGTTTCCTCCAATAGCTGGCTTGATTCTACAAACTAACATTTCAGATTTCCCCCCATCCTTCTGATTTGGAATCATTGGGAATTAAAACTGCCCTTTTACCTGAAGCTCTACAGAGTAAAGCTATACAACTTAACATAACTTCAGAAAAATCACCACAACAGTTCATGTTGTTGTATGGCCACTCAGAAAGTTTAACCAATGACATTATCAGAAACATGCAAACTGCAAAACAAAAAAACCCTGTCAGATTGCCCTTCCCTCGCTCTCTCTGAAGGGGCTCAGAGCCAGACATCTGGACTGGCAGCTCTCAGGGTTCAGACACTGCATTTCTCATTTGCTTCAACTTACCTCCTCTCTGGACTTCTGTTAAGATGGCGGCATAGATAAATGCTGTCCTTGCTTCCTCCCACAACCACATCAAAATTATAATTGAGCCGAAACCGGTTTGGCTCAGTGGATAGAGCGTCGGCATGCGGACTGAAAGGTCCCAGGTTCAATTCCGATCAAGGGCATGTACCTTGGTTGCGGGCACATTCCTCATAGTGGGTGTGCAAGAGGCAGCTGGTCAATGTTTCTCTCTCATCAATGTTTCTAACTCTCTATCCCTCTCTCTTCCTCTCTGTAAAAAAATCAATAAAATATATATTTTTAAAAAAATTATAATTGAAGTACAGAACAACCATTATTCAGAACCACCTGAAATAGAACTGAATGGAAATCCCACAACTACAGAACTAAGAAATAAGCCACTGCTAGGAGGAGGGGGGCGCAGAACAGGCTGGTCCCACACCCACACGTGGCAGATAAAAATCAGGAGGGATACCACGGCTGTGGAGGTTCCCCCGGGGAGCAAGGGGTCCCAGACCCACTCAGGTCCCACAACACAGGGTTCAGTGACAGGAAGAGAAGTCCCCTAACGTCTGGCTGTAAAAACCAGCAGGTTTGAGACTGAGGAAGGTTGAGGCTGCTGCCGACCTGGGCAGTTCCTCTTCCAGGGTCAGTGCACGGACTCACTTCCTCAGCTCCAGCATGGGCTCAACAGCCTGAAAGGCACTGGAGACATGTGGAGGAACTGATTGTTTGGCACCAGGGAGAGAGCTAGGGCAGGGGGCACCTTTCTCCCAGACAGCAGTGCTGGTAGAAGCACTGTTCCTTTGATGAGCCCTTCCCTTGCAGATCCAGCAGGTGGGTGCCATATCTGAGTCTCCATCAGCTTGCCTTACACTATTTGCCTCACCCCGGTGATTCCCTGAGGTCCTGCCCCACTCAGCTTTCAGGCCCACTTCAACTGTTTCCAGTGGCTTTAACATAGGACTGGCCTTTCTTGGCCCATGCTTCGGATTTTCCTAAAATCTCTCAAATGAGCTGCATTTGGCCTCAGCAAATTCCATGCCTCTAAGTGGGCCAAGGCTGGGCACTAGCAGCAGCCAGCCTTGGTTCATGGTTTCTCCTGGGCACCTCCAGCACAAGAACCAGCCAACAGTAGACGGCTTGGCAGCTTATGCCTGGTGGCACTAGGCAGAACACAGGCAGTGCACCCAGTGGACAGTTTCAGACCAAGTGGAAGCACCGCCATCCAAGCAGCTCCATAGTGACGCACTCAAGGGTGGACTCAGAGGTCAAGAGACCTGCTGAAAAGTTTATCCTGCTCTGTGCAGTGGGTCCCTGCTCAGCTGATACTCCAAGGTGGCTGGAGGTCAGTGGTCATAGCTAGTGCTTGCATTGATTGGCCTGGATAAATCTCTCCCATTGATATGCCAACAGAAATGAAGACTCAACCACAATAGGAGGGTGTTTAGCCCACAGAGGGGCGCATCTTGAGTGCCAAGCTGGGGTGATTAGAGAGGCTGAGCCACTGGACCCTACAAAACAACTACTACATCGTAGCCTGCTACCAGGCCTGGGAGATGTGGTGCCTCTACCTAATACACAGAATCAAACATAGGGAGACAGTCAAAATGAGGAGACAAAGAAGCATGGCCCAAATGAAACAGCAGAACAAAACTCTAGGAGAAAAAAACAAACAAAAAAACTAAACAAAATGGAGATAAGCAATCTACTACCGTGTTTCCCCGAAAATAAAACATCTTCGAAAATAAGACCTACTTACAGGTTTCCTTCTGAGTGAAATATAAGGCATCACCCCCCATAAAAAAGCCCCCCCCCCCCCCCAGGCTCTGTCTCAGAATGAAAATTAATTTATGGTAAACTGGTCGCTAGGGCCGCCCCGACTGGCTTCTAGCAACCAGTGACTTTACGCTGAGTCCTGACATTACTGCTGTGTGGAGGCGGAGCGGAGGTCAGAGTGAGGGTGAGCACGGGGCGGGAGAGAGGAGGAGACTTTCGCAGATGCTTGTAGAAGAACAGGAGGATTAGAGCGGACAGGATGCGGCGAAGGTGGTGAGTGCTGGTCTGTCTCTGGTGACACTACCTGATGCTCGCAGCTGCCCTCATGATAACTGAAGGTTCTCAGTCAGTAGCAGACCCTGCTCCATCCCAAATCCAGGCCCCAGCAAGCCCAGTGACAGTCCCCAGGCAGACCCCAGGGGGTAAATGTCTGATAAAGGGGTAGGGGGGATGTCTGGTGAAGGTGTTTAGTAGCACAGGGGTGAGGGGAGGGGGATCACTTAAAATGACACAGGGGGGATCAGAGGGGGCAATCAAAATGACACAGGAGGACCAAAAGGGGTTACTAAAATGGTAATCCCCCCTCTGATTCTCCTGTGCCACTTTGATTCCCCCCTTTGATCCCCCCTGTGTCATTTTAAGTGATCCCCCTCTCCCCACCTTGATACCCCAATTCCTTTTTTTTACAGCTAGAAATGGGCGCAAAAAGAAAAAGCTACTCCGTGGAGTACAAAAAAGGAATTGTGGAAGTCTCTTGGGGCCAAAATCTTACTGCTTTCTACAAAGAGAAGATGTTGAGTATCCGATTGGTCCAAAAATGGTGAGCAGAGTATGGTAACCTCATTGAACAAGTGGACAAGGGAAATGTTAAAAAGCACAAGTGTGGATCAGGTCAGCAACCATTATTTTCCAAGCTGGAAGACCTGATCTGTGAATGGGTTGTTGACAGGAGAGCAGAGGCTTTGGTTGTGAATAGGGCTCAGATTCAAGAATTTGCCCTTGCAATGGCACCACAGTTTGACATAGCCCCTGAAGACTTCAAATCATCACAACACTGGCTGGATAATTTCCTTCAGCGAAGTGAACTGTCTTTAAGAAGATCTACTGGTACAACATTGTTTAGGTTGGAAGATACTCAAGTTATTAAGCGAGCACTTGCATTCAAGTCCTTTATTGATGATGCTGACTTCTCTAAATACAATCTTTCCAACATGATTGCTATGGATGAAACTGCAGTGTTTATGGGCCAATCATCTCAAACAACAATTGAACAGCGGGGTGCCTCCTTAGTGTGCATTCCCTCCACTGCTTACGAAAGTGTTTCCTTTCTTTTGTCAATTCGTCTGGATGGCACTAAAATCCCATCTTTTATCATTTCTAAGGGCAAGAAGGAAAAAGATTGAACGTGTTTTGGGCATTTTTATTCTTGAAACTGAAGTGGATCGATTTAATGCTGCCGCTTATTATGCAAGGGAGCCAAAGAGGTCTGCTAGTCTGGGATGCAGCCAGCACTCACCGTGCTAAAGACATGAAGACATTTCTTCACGAAAGAAAAATAGATCAGATAATGATTCCCACAGGAATGATGGCCTATCTCCAGACTCTTGATATTGCAATAAACAAGCCATTCAAAGACAATTTGCGCATGGAAATTAATGACTACATTGAAAATAGAATGGAGAGAAATCAGCGTGGAAACTTTGTGAAACCTAAACTGCAAGAAGTTGTGACTTGGGTGAAGAATTCATGGGAGGAAATCACTGACAGTTGCATTGCAAATGCACTGCAAGCAGGCTATCTTGACAAGAAGTACTCATTTAAAGACAGTGCTATTGTTAAACATGAGAGATTTGGTCCACTGATTCTGAAAGAAATGGAGTCACAAGAAATTCACCAGGAAATTCAGGAATTGGATTGTTATGATGTTGTTCCAGAAGATGATGACATGATTGTCATTGAATAAATGAGTAAATTCTTGATACTATAGGATTCACAGTTTGTCTGGTTTGTGTTGACAACTACCGTACTACCATACCGTATACAGGTAATAAATTTCCTTTATTTTCATTTAACAATAAAGGTATACTGTATTCTTCTTCATGGAAAAATAAGACATCCTCTGAAAATAAGACCTAGCACATCTTTGGGAACAAAAATTAATATAAGACACTGTCTTATTTTTTGGGAAACAGTGTAGATGCAAAGTTCAAAACCCTGCTTATAAGGATGCTTGAGAAACTTATTGAGGACCTCAATAGCATAAACAAGAACCAGTCAGAAATGAAGGATACCATAATGAAATAAAAAATACTTTGCAGAGAATCAAGAATAGAGTAGATGAAGCTGAGAATCAAATCAGCAATTTGAAATATAAGGAAACAAAAAACACCTAATCAGAATAGCAAAAATAAAAAAGAATCCTAAAAATGTGAGGATAGAGCCTCTGGGACAACTTCAAGCATGCCAACATTCTCATCATGGGGGTGCCAGAAGGAGAAGAGAGAGAGTAAGAAACTGAAAACTTATTTGAAAAATGACAGAAAAGTTCCCTAACTTGGTGAAGGAAACTACAGAATTTTACAAGTCCAGGAAGCACAGAGAATCCTAAGCAGGATGAACCCAAAGAGGCCCATACCAACACATTATAATTAAAATGCAAAAGGTGAAAAACAGAGAATCTTAAAATCATCAAGAGAAAAGCAGTTATTTACATATAAGGAAGCTCCCATAGACTGTCAGCTGATTCCTCAACAGAAACTTTGCAGGCCAGAAGAGAATCGCAAGAAATATTCAAAGTGATAAAAAGCAAAGTCCTAAGATTACTCTACCCTGCAAAGCTATCATCTAGAATCAAAGGAAAGATAAAGAGCTTCCCAAACAAGAAAACATTAAAGGAGTTCAGTATTATATGAAATGTTAAAGGGTCTTATTTAAGAAGAAGAAAAGAAGATTAAAAATATGAACAATAAGATGACAATAAATATATATCTATCAACAATTGAATCTATAAACAAAATAAATCAATAAAATAGAAATGGACTTATAGATGAGAAATTTTATGGGTTGCCAGATAAAAGGGGACTGAGAGTGGTTATAAAAGTTAAAGGGATTAAGAAATACAAATTGGTTGTTACAGAATAGCCATGGGGATGTAAAGTAGAGCATAGGGAATATAGTCCATATTCTAATAACTAGGTGTAGCATGAGTGCAGGATTTATTGGGATGATCACATATTAAGTTATGTAATGTCTGGTCATTGGGGTATACAAAAAAATAGAAATATATAATAAAAAGTAATAATTTGCTCCAACCATTGACCTTTGTTTTCTCCTCCTCCTCCTCCTCCTCCTCCTCCTCCTCCTCCTCCTCCTCCTCCTCTTCCTCCTCCTCCTCCGTCGTCTTCTTCTTCTTCTTCTTCTTCTTCTTCTTCTTCTTCTTCTTCTTCTTCTTCTTCTTCTTCTTCTTCATAGAAATGCCTTTTATTCATTCCCGGATTGCTTGCACAGTATAGGCCTACCTTTGGGAGCCTACCTTTGGGAGCCCACCTGCAAGACCACCTTCTAAAATGAGACACATGGTTTAACTGGACTGATTTAGTCTCAATATTGCGACTGGTCTAATGACATGTAGAGCAATCTACCAACTTACAGGACTGTGAGACTTATCTTAAGTTTTAAAGGTGAGAGTAAAGGGGAGCAGTATTTGTCACCCCTAAGTGCGCCACTTTGGCCCGGAGTTACTGTGAGCTAAAGGAAGTGAAAACCCCGCAGACTCTGGAAAAGCTCCTCACCTCCCCTCACTGCCCACACTGACACTGGGAAGGAGGCTGTGCTGGGAAGGGAGCTGCTACCAAAGATACCTTTTACCTGAGAACCTCACCTGCACAAGAGGGCAGCACTGTTTTCCAGACATCTTTCACTCTCCAGTGAACGGCCTTCCTTGTGTTGGTATCCCAGGACTCCTGTTCCTTTTCTTAGTTCAGGATGCTGTTATATAAACCTAGATTACCTGGTGCCTTTTGAACCCGTTCCCGTATGTACAAAAGTCATTTGTTTTTCTTCTGTTCACCTGTCTTATGTCGTTTTAGTTGTTCATGAGCCAAAGAACTTAATAAGATAGAAGGACAATTTTTCTGCTCCTACATGTTTCCACATATAAACTGAGGGAAACACAAATTTAGCCCATAACAAAGAGGATGAGAGAATGTACATTTGTGTATCTTTTGGGACTGAGAAGATAACTTCTCTCTTTCTGAAAGATAAGTTTGACCTCTGTGGTCCTTAAATACTTTCTGGTTTTGAAGCATCCATCTTGTATGAAAACTGCTGTTTGAAATCTTAACCCTGATATTTTGCTTCTGTGGTTTTAACCTTTCCCAGACAAGGTCATCAGTGCTGGCGCCAGGCCAGACCTCTGGTTGAGGTCTCAAGGCCCCATTACACACTGGCTCTTTAAGAACTTGCAAAAGGGGCCGGAAACACTCCGTATTTGGGAGGCAAAGAAGGTAAAATCATATAAATAGGGAGAATTCCTCCATGTTGGGGTCCAGAATTTGAGATACATTTTCCTCTGGACCCTGTGTAATAAATGTAACTCCATCTCTCTAAGTATTGCTTTGTTCTTCTTCGGTTTTCTGTAACAGTTTCAAGTGTTCTAAATTAAGGAGAGTTACCTAAGAACCGACCTTCAGCCCTTTTGTCTTTCTGAGCAGCACTGTGGTGAATGAGCTGGTGGATATGAGCCCCAGTCCAAGAATCTGTTCAAAATTCATACATTTAATGGTGACAAATAAAAAATTCTGCTTGTGGGGGGAAAAAAATGACCTTCACTCAGTTGTGCAGAGTTCAGGTGACACCCAGCTGGGGACGGTCACTCCCTTCAACACTAACGTGTCAGATTGTGACCTTGGACTCGGATTATCAGACAAGGGCTGGAATTCTGTCATATCAGCTGTACAATCTGGCACTAGGAACTTGGCCTTGCCATCTGTAAAATGATGGCAGTGGCAGAGAGGCAGTAATAACACTCCAGACCATAAAGGTTTGGAACAAGAAGACAATTCAAGTAAAGTACTCCATGAATGTTAACTGTTACCGTCATTAAAGAGCACCCACGCAGTGTCTGACATTGTTAGGTAAGAAACCCAAAGCCTGATGCTGATTCTGTTCTGTTGACATTTTTTCCAAATTCCTTCCTCATAACAGGCAGTTTTTCCTTTGAAACCTAAGGGAGAACACCAGCCTATAGGTTCACCTTGAGGCCATGGAAGGTGCTGGAAGGTCTCTCACATTTACAATCCATTTGACTTGGTTGAAAAGAAAGTGTGCAGCAAAGGAATTAGAGGAATAGCATTCCTGTTCCTCCTTACTTCACAAAGGTAGTCATTACAGTGGAGGCACACCCCCCAGAGCACTCAACATGGTCGAAGCTAATTGAAAAACAAGAAAGAACTCAAACTCAAACATTAATAGGGTGATTTTGACTTGATAGTCTTTCAAACATATGAATGTTAACAGCAAACAGCACCAGCATGTTAAAACTTGATCCTTGAGTTCTGGCTAAAAAGGAATTCAGAACCACGACTCAAATACAAGAAAACGTACTTTTAGTCACTGAGGTAGCGGGACTGCTTGGGCTCAGGAAGTGAGTTCCAGAGGCCAAGGGCGGCCAGGGAGCCCAGGAGAAAGAGGCAGAAGAGAATGCACCTGAGGGAAGGAGAGGAGAGAGCGAGCCCTGGGGAAAGGTGGGGGTGGAAAAGGATCCAGCATGCTCCAGAGAGAAAGCTGTGCATGCTGGGTCCTCTGTCCGAAGGGTTTTTATCTAGATTCCTGAGGGAAGACCTTAATAGAATAGTCATCACATTTCCGGGGGTGTCCCTCAGAGTCATGGTCTCTGTTGATTGGTTAGCGCCCTGGTAGCGGTCACTGGCCACGGCAGCTGGCACTGTCTCAGCCATGGTGGCCCAGGCTTTTCTGGGCCTGGAGTTGAAACGCAGTTGAGGCCTCGATGTCATCTCTAATTTGACCAAAACTCTGACTCTGTGGTCAGAGGACCGAAGGCTTTGTTCTTAGGATAGCTGATGTGTTGTCCTGATGATGTAATTCTTTTTTTTTTTTTTTTCTTTTTTTTATATTTTATTGATTTTGCACAGAGAGGAAGGGAGAGAGATACAGAGTTAGAAACAACGATGAGAGAGAGTCATCGATCAGCTGCCTCTTGCACACCCCTTACCGGGGATATGCCTGCAACCAAGGCACATGCCCTTGACCGGAATCGAACCCGGGACCCTTCAGTCCCCAAGCCGACGCTCTATCCATTGAGCCAAACCGGTCCCGGCCTGAGGATGTAATTCTTAAGGGCTGCATGGGAGTCATACTGGGTATTACCCAGGCCCTTAGTTCCTCCTCTACAGGCATTTACCACATATGTGACAAGCAACATGCCAGGGGAGGGCAGGTCAGGAGGGTCTGAACCTCATGACCAGCGATATGAAAGGTCTAAACCACATGACCGGTCACATGCTGGGGGAACAAAGGTCACCCTGGGGGCGAGAGCCTACCTACATTTGTCTGTTGCTTTCCTCCCTGGTGACCTTGCGTCTAGCCCATCATCCTTGCTCTGCTCATGCCTGTCTAACTGCCTACTGTACCAAAGCCACTTTTCTCTTTTGAAATTCCAGGCCAGTTGCTTTATTCCCTAGGCCCTCGTTTAGGAATGAGTGGCTCATTAATTATCTTCTTGACTGCAGAATGGATGATGTATAATTTCATTTTCACAATGGATGAGTCAGCTGAAGGGGTCTCATTGCTGGCAACCAGGGATCACAATTTCTTCTCTGTTTCTCCTCGGTTAGGAACAGCTTGCACACACCCCTCCGAAGAAGCATGCTTACTCTCCTAGTTGCACATACCCTGCTTTTTAATTCTCATAAGTTTGGTACAGTGAGATGTTTGGATGTAACTTCATCAGAAACGTTATCTACTTCCTTTGTCATAAAAGCATGCCAGGGTTACACTGCACATACATCAAATAACACGGTCTGAGAAAAACGCTGACTTCGTTCCTTTTACCACACAGGTATTAGGGTTAAAACAACTTTTCAAATAAAAGGAAGATGAAATCTGCCCATATTCTTAGGTATCAGAAGAAAGCAGTTTGCAAATATTCTCTGGAAAAAAGTGTTTCTGTGTAATTTGGTGTGCAAATTACACCTGAGCTTTTTTCTTTTTCACTCAGTTTTCAGACTCTAAAAAGCTGATTCACGGGTTATTTTTTAAAATTATAGCTAATTAAAAGGAAGGCTTCTGTGAAAGCTGCAGAATACAGGAGAAAGCGACCCTCTGCTCCATTTTAGCAGGAGCAGCCCTCGGCCCTTTTTCCTGAGTAAATGACGCATTCTCTGGGTGGGGCATGATTGTTTACCATTTATTTTATCTCTTTCTAAAATGCTTTGCCCTCTTTTGTATAATCACTATCGCTTTTAAAGGCCTTTTCTAAACAGAATTGGCATACTTTTTCTAACAAAAGCTGTATCTTTAGCTTTCTTTTGCTTTTTGTCCCCCTTTCATTGGAGCCAGTTAAACATTGGCAGCAAAAGAAAAGTAATTTTTATGGGGTATACACCTCTGAATGAATTACCCCAATTCCACATAGTTATACAACAGAAGCACTTAATGAATTCATTATAATAAAATGGAGTGAACCTTTAAAGAAAAGAATAACCAAACAGCGGGACTAGATTAACTGTTGAAGGTGTGGATGAGGAAAACATTTCCCAGTGACTTGTAATATGGGATCATACAGGATCAGACGGTGAGTCTGAGGAAGCATCCGTTACCGTCGTAGGCAGTTTTTCAATGATTGATATATTTAGGAATATTTTTGCATTTGAATGGAAACACCCTTATATAAACAAACACAAAATCTCCAAAATGATGGAGTGAAGGCGCTGGAGAAATGAGAACTGATGGAATGAACAGCGCAGGGGACTGGCAACAGCAGGACACAGCCCAGCCGCACCGGCTCCCCGCGTCCCCCCTGCCCGGAGGCCTCCATCGCCTCTGCTCTCGCACATCCCCTTAGGCCTTGGGCCGCAGAGAAAAGAAGGGGCTGGATTAGGCAAAGGAAGTTTGCTAAGGCACAAATACGAGAAAGCTTCTTTGGCAATCATCTGAAGATGGCAGCGATGTGACAGACTGGCAGAGAGTAAATGAAATAAATTAAAGTTAATTGGCTTTGCTGCATTGTAGTAGTCACATAAAGGTTTTACATTTTTAAAAGCTAAAAATATAGATAAGTTTATTTCTTAACCCCCACAGACCAATCAGTCGTGTTCATTTTTGTCATTTTTTAAAAAACATATTTTATTGATTTTTTACAGAGAGGAAGGGAGAGAGATAGAGAGATAAAAACGTCAATGAGAGAGAAACATCGACCAGCTGCCTCTTGCACACCCCCTACTGGGGATGTGCCCACAACCAAGGTACATGCCCCTGACCCGAATCGAACCTGGGACCTTTCAGTCCACGGGCCGACGCTCTACCCACTGAGCCAAACCGGTTTCAGCCATTTTTGTCATTTTTATTATAAAGGCCAGGCCATCCTTACACTGTTCACAGCTGCTTCCTGCTGGGTCTTACTTTAAACCAGTTTTGATTCCCCAGCAGCTGCCCAGAGCTCCCTCCACGCGAGGGCTTCGATTCCGCACTCAGAAACACAAGACGCCCAGTTAGATTTGAATTCCAGATCAACAGGAACAGTTTTTTAGCATAAGCACATCCCAAAAGCTTCATGGAACACCTTATGTGAACACGTGTGCTATTGACCTGAAGTTTAATGTAACCGGTGACCCTGATTACTCTGGCAGCCCTCTGAGCCGGGCCTGGCCTCAGGGGACTCCACCCCAGGGAGGAGCAGCTCTGAGCTTACCCACTGAGGAGCAGCGGGAGGAGAAGCCCAGGTGTGCCTGCGATGGGGACAGGACGGGCAGGAGGCGGGGTGGCAGTGGGCCGTCTTCAGGCTCCGCAGGGCAGTGTTCCGTCCGAGGACCCAGAGATGGGGTTACAGGAGCCACTGTCCACGTTACAGTATCGTTAACCTTCGCAGTTAAAACTGAGGAGCAGCAAGTGGTCAAACAGCCTCCTCGCACTGGGCCACCATGTGGCCGTCCGAAAAGGACGTTTCCCTTTAGGGATGCAACTCGAGGCTACTTCCATCCACCTCTAAGCTCTTTGCAATAAATAAAGCTGCTGCTTGAATTAGATAAGTGTGTTTATGTTTCTTTTATATTTTTCTTGCCTTTTCTGTCTGTTCTAGTTCCTGATATTAATTCTGCATTATCTCTATAATAAAGAGCCAGGGTGTAACGACCCATCACAACCAAGGCTGACCAGCCGGAAGTCAGTGCTGGGTCACCATGACTACTGGGTGCAGGCCCACTACTCAGCAGTGACTGCTGAGGGGGCTGTGAATCAGGCCGGGAAAGAGGCCTGAAGAGAGAAGCAGGGGCTGATCTGTAGCGTCTGTGGCAGCTTTACCAGCACTTGCCTCTCTCTTTCCCTCTGAGCCTGGTCAGCAGCCCGGGTCCATTTTTTTCCAGGCCTCCACTGGGGCTGCTGATCAGCCCTGCCTTTCTGGTCAGGCCCTGTTGATAGGCACAGAGACTCCAACTGACCTAGAAACTGGCCAATCAGAACCAAATCTGGGTCAACTGTGGGGAAGCAGTGGCTGCCTAGAAGACAGAGCTTTTGACAAGGACTAGCATAGACATTGACCAGTCAGAACCAAATCTGGGTCAACTCTGAGGAGCCAATGGCTGCCTAGGAGGCGGAGCTTTTGACACTGGCTGGCATAGAAACTGAACAATTAGAACCAAATCTGAGTCAACTGTGAGGAGCCAATAGCTGCCTAGGAGGAAGAGCTTTTGACAATGACTGGCATAGAAACTGACCAATTAGAACCAAATTGGCCAGCAGAGGAGGGAAGTTGGGGGCAACCAGGCTGGCAGGATAGGGCAGTCGGGAGTGAAATCAGTCCAGCAGGAAAGGGCAATTTACAACTGACTGTTCAAATTATATGGACACCAAATTTACAACTGACTGTTCAAATTATATGGACACCAAATTAAAATGTATCAGATACAGATATGTAGCTCAGGTAGCCCTATCTAAATTCTTGTCAAAATACTAGTTGAAAGGGTGAGATCAGGCTAGCAAGGGAGGGCAGTTAGGGGTTACCAGTCAGGCAGAGGCAGTTAGGGGTGATCAGCAGGCAGGTGAGCTGTTAGGAGACAGCGGTCCCAGATTGCAAAAGGGATGTCCCTAATTGGAGAGGGTGCAGGCTGGGCTGAGGGAATCACGTTCTCAGAGCACAAATTTCGTGCACAGGGCCACTAGTCTTTAGGATAAGAAGTGATAAGCACTATGTAGCTCAGGTAGCCCTATCTAAATTCTTGTCAAAATACTAGTTGTCATTTGTCACAATCTGTATCTGATACATTTTAATTTGGTGTCCATATAATTTGAACAGTCAGCTGTAAATTGAGGTTCTAATGTTATAAACAGTGTTATTTCAAAGGTTAATTATTGAAAGTTATGTGGGAAAATGTTTTGAATAATTTACGAGTTTATTCTATTTTCCAAACATCAATTTAGGATCATAAACAAGATTATGCAGGGAAAGCTCTCTTAGTAGTTCTGATTATCTGATAGATAGTAAAGCCACCACTAGAGCACATTTGTAAATAACATTACTAATGTTATTATTTATTAAATAGAAATCATTTTACTTTTTATAGAACTTGAGTGTAACAAAATGATGTCATTTTTTTAATCAAAGAAAAGTTCCCATTTGACATTATGCTAAAGTAATGATAAGTATATTTCTTAACTTTGACCATTTCAAAGCTGTCTCAAATTCTATTTAAATGTTAAAATAAAAAAATTAATAAGTATTTAATATTATAACCATATTATGGAGGAGCATATGATACAGTCAAATCTCAAAGGTACTTTAGAATATATGAATTCTAAGTCTCCTGGCAACCTTGCAAGCTCGGTGCTATAGTGCCATCGTTCACAAGAAGGAATTGAGGCTCAGAGGTGCAGGGTGAGTTGACCGAGAGCCTGGCACTAGTGAGGGCAGAGCTGAGGGTTGAGCCTCGCTGGCTGCGCTAACCCGTGCCCTTTCCCTGCACCGTTGCTGTAGTGGGAGGCCCACTGAGCCAAGGTAGTGTGACAATATCAGACTCACCAGCTTCCCCTTTCAAAAAGGAACAGAGGCAATCAGACACATAAGAACAAGACATTTTAAAATAAGAATAAGACAAAGGATGGTTTAGGAGAGTCGATGTTAAAATGGAACAAATTACCCTGTTTCCCCAAAAATAAGACTGTCTTATATTAGTTTTTTCTCCCAAAGTTGCGCTAGGTCTTATTTTCAGGGGATGTCTTATCTTTCCATGCGCTAGGTCTTATTTTCGGAGGATGTCTTATTTTCGGGGAAACATGGTATTTCAGGTGAGTCTGAATTTAGCTGAGTGTCCTCATAGGCAAGTAACAGAGGGAGTTGAATTACAAAGTTCTGTTTGTCCTGACAAGCCAATGAATGAGCTCATTTGCAAGACAATCTTTTTATTTGATGACCTGAATTCTTTATTAAGGGATGCTCAGTAATGGAATGGATATTGCCTTATTGAATCTTTGCATTTGTAGAAATCTAAGTAGTTTCACAGAAACCTCGAGTCTGAACTGCATTTGAGGTTGTAAATTATCATTTTAAAAAGCATTGATATGGGTGTTTATTACATAACTCATGCTAAGGGGTTAACAATTGCAATTCGTTAAGGACATTTAGGCAGAAGGTGGACACAGACGATGGTGACAGTGCTGTTTGAGGGTCTGCTCCGGGGTCAGTGGCTTGCTCCACAGGGCCTGACACTAAGCGTCTTAAGCTTTGTGAGCTATGTGGTCTCTGCTGCAACTGCGCAACTCAGCGGTCAGAGGGTGAAGCATGTAAACGGGTGGGGGTGCGTTGCATTAAACTTTATTTACAAAAACAGGCAGTGAGCCAGATTGGCTGATGGACCCTTGTTTGTGCCCCCTCCCACCCCCCCCTCTCCCCCGCCCACAATGTAGTAAAGACTAGAGACTGACGCTAGACCCCTCAGCATCTGTCTCAGGTGCCAGATGCCCACGTGAACCTGCATTCCCAGCAGTAACTCTGCAGCGTGTGTGCTCATTGTTGTTGCTTCATCAGAGGCTCATTCTGTCACTGGACAGCAAGAAGCAGAGCTCATGTTGTGAAGACGGAATCACAGCCGCAGCTGTGCCCCTAAAGGCCGCGGCTGGGGCTCAGGGGGTGCAGCTGGGGATCAGGAGGTGCAGCTGGGGCTCAGGGGGTGCAGCTGGCTACCCCCTGCTGCTGCTGCTGGAGGCGGCGCTTCTGATGGGTCTATTGGGAGGGCTGTCTTGTCCTAGTTCCACAGGCTGGTGTGTGCCCACAGAGGCCTGGCAAGCCCAAGGGCTGACTTACCACCACAACCACCACCACCACCACCATCACCCCTCCCCCCCACTTTCGTGGGCAGCCGCTCAGAAGCAAGCTGCACAGGTTCTTGAAGAGGAAGTAGGTGGGAGCGTAGGGTTTGGTGCCATTTTCAGGAAGGACACAAGGGTCTGAGAAATATTAAGGGCAGCTGTGAACAATTGCCTTCTGCAACCAGAACACCTGAGGAAGTTGCATCACTGGGAGAATGGGCGTGACCCTCGCGGGCCCAGTGCGGACTCTGCTGACAGACGCGGGAAAGGCCCAGAGTCTGTGCTGGTTTTCTGAGCAGATTCACTGCTAACCTGAGCTCACCTGTGTGATGCGGATGTGCAAACGTGCTTGCTCTTCATGGCATCGATGAAACCTGGGCTGCGGTTTGTTAAGAAGGATGCTCACATAGGCTTCTTCTGTGTACCTAACTGAGTTGGTTTTATTATTTTTATTATCACAATTCTCATAGAAATTAAAATGATACTAAGATATAGAAAAGAAAAGCGGGCGCCTGCTTCCTGGCCTCTGGGCAATGCTGAGGGCGAGAGTCCCAAGGCGGCTAAAATGTATCCTCCGGGTCTCCTCCGAGTAGGTTTGCTTTTGTTAACTTTAATTTTAATTCTTGTTAACCGTCACCTGAGGGTAGAGAGTTGGAGGGAGATGGAGAGACAGAGAGAAACATCCTCCCACCAGGCCCAGGGCTGAGCCTGCACCTGAGGTATGTGCCCTTGACCAGAATCGAACCCAGAACCCTTCAGTCCACGCATGGGCTGACGCTCTATCCACTCAGCCGAACAGGCCCAGGCTTGTTTGATTTTTGTATTTAAACCTTTAGTCTGACCTGAGCATGCTTTGAGTGTGTTGTGAGGTGTGCATTTGACTTTCATCTGTTGAGGGCCAGTGTTTGCCCTGATGAACGACTCCATCAGATGTTAATATGTTAGCATGCAGCCCCGGTGCCTCATGGGAACATCTGCGGTGTCATACAGCCCGCAACAGGGTGGAGCTTTAATCAAATGACTGTTTCCTGCTTCATCAGGCGTTCACAATGAAACTGGCATTTTGTGTTTTGTTTAAGTTACTGCTTTTTTAACTGAAGTGCGTGATGGGGTGAGAAGGTCGTGCCCACAGCGTGGTGCCCGCCTTGGTTTGTGCCAGGGTCCCAGCCATGATGCCCACCGTGCAGCTGGCTTTTATCGTCCGGGCAAATGGGCACCAGGGGAGGGCAACTTGTTTGGGTATGTTATGCAAATACCCCTGACCTTGGCGACCTTCCCAAATGGGTCTCAGAGGTCCCAACAATAGGCTGTGACTTCCGAGAGAGAGGAATGTGGCCATCTGGCTTGTTCACCGCCTGCAGTTCAGCACAGAGCAGCACGTCGATAGGTATCTCCCGAACCAGTGCTTGTCACCGCCCGGGCGGCAGCTTTCACGGCAATGACACCGGCGGATAAACAGCGCCGTCTCAGCGCATCATCACAGCATCTTCTACTCACACCCCTGCCGCTGCCTGGGCCCAGAGCATTTCCATGGAAGAGACAGAAGAGAGAGACCAGAAACACACAAGACCTATCAAACTTAGAAGAGGTGTTCTGCTTCGACCACATATTTTTTCCCAAACAAGTCACATGGCCAACCCAAAGTCAAGGAACAGAGACATGCTTTGCCATGGTGAGGTCACGCGGAAACGTGGTGGCAGAGCGGGAGGAGAGGATTTGAGGCCAGACCGATCAAAGAGGTACCAGCTCATCCCAGCTTGCCTCACATTCTCCTGGTTTCAGCACTGGAACTCCCAGATCCCGGGACCCCTCAGTCCCTGGCAAACTGGGACCGGCGTCCATCCAGTGCACACTGAGCCAAATGGAGGGTAAGAGTGTGTGGTATGGGAGTTGGTCACATTTTACATTTGTTTTCCTTTCTCAAGCATTATAACTTTAGATACAAATAGTCAACAAAAACTTCTGCTTATAATTGGGTGGGGCGTGGCAAAATAAATCTTTCATAAATATTTTCACCCTTCATAAAAAAGACATACTCTGTGAATATAGAATCATTGGGTCTCACATTAAAATAATGTTTTTACTCAAACACAGTTTGAACCATCTACCAAGAAAATTCTATTATATATATATATATATATATATATATATATATATATATATATATATATACACACACACTATATCATTTATATGTGATAAATTATGGTAGAAATCTTTTATATTTTGCAAATATATTTTAACATTTTCTTCAATTTAGTTCATTTTTATATTCTTAATCATAAAACTATAAAAACAAGAGGATAATCTTACTGACATGTAACATCTCATTGGGAAAAAAAGGAACACTTAAAGGAGTGATGTAAGCAAAGAATATTTTGGAGGTATTAATGACCATGGGTATCGAAGTTAAGAGACTGAAGCAAATTTATAGGGTTGCATTGCATCTTTAGCAGTTAAAATGCAAGAGGGAAATAATAAATCAGCTGAATCATTGTAAGAAAATTGAAAAGTGAAATTAACAGAACTACACAAGAATTGACAGACATATATGCCTGTTGCTAGGAATGAAATGAGAATGTCGGAAATGAATAATTTCCTATTATCCTTGAAATATCATTAATGTTGTTCAAAAAGGTCTCTTCTCATTTGTAGTTTTCCTTAATGCAATACATTTGTTGGTATCTTGCTCGAGCAAATTGTCTGAAATACATCAGAAATGTTCTCTAATTCCATTTGAAAATAACAATGTTCCAAGAGCTCAAAAGAGACGTTTAGGAAATCACTGGTGCTAAAAAGAGGCCCTTTTAGAGTGCAGTATTGAACACCAATGACTCCACTGTTGCTCTCAAATGAAAATGAGCATTTATTTAAAAGATTGACTTCCGTTATGAAAGTCATTGACCGAAATGTATCAAAAATAAATTGAGTGTACATTATATTTTGAAAATATTTCATTCACTATCATTCTTAGCACAAGCAAGTAAACATTTACTGCAGAAGAATAGAGCCTTACACCTCCAGCCAACACAGTTCTGTGTACAATGAAGAAAGTCAGCTGCCAATGTCCTGTTTATTTGGAGCAGCTTGAATACAACAAAAACTGAGGCCAGCAAAATACGTGGATGGCTATAGCATTTATCATCCCCACGGCCCCACGTCGCTGATAGAACCGCCTCGTTCTGGATGCAGAAAGGAGCTCCGCTGGTTGGTGATCAGTAAGCACACGCTTGTAAGTGTCAGCGTTGTGTTGGCACCAAGAACATGGCCCAGTGCTCTTGCTTAGATCTCAGCAGGTTCAGATGTAGCCAAAGCATTCCGGTGGCGGCTTCTGCCCTGTCCCTCCAGCCTGCACATCTGGTTTTGTCTGTTCAGTCTTCTGAGGGGGAACCCCTCTCCATGCCACCACCGCACCCCCGCCCACAAGCACACCTCCCGCTCTCCCTCAAGCAGGCTGTGCTAGCACCAGGCTGAGCCACTCTTAGCACCTTTTATTGTTCAGTCGGTCTCCTTCCCATGAGTTTTCTAAACTGGGATAAAACAGCTAAATTTCTCTCTCTCTCTCAGTACTTAATCTTTGGAATATCAACTTTCATCTCCCCATCATCCCCAACCCAACCTCTCAACACTGCCACTCATTTAGAGGACACCTATTTGCACAGAAACCATCAGGCCAACACAAAGAGAAGCAAAGGAGAGAGATGAATGGAGAGAGACGCCAAGGGCTTCTGAGGAGCCCAGGTCGTCATGGGGTACATCCCGCTGACGGGAGCCAACAAATCTTCTCTTTGATGGAGGTAGTTTGCACTGGGTTTCTGTCGTTTTCAACTGAAAGACTCTTGAATATGGCCCGTCTCCCTTCAGTGCGCCCTGGCCCTCGGAGCATGGTTTCGTCTCTGTCTGTGTGCGCTGTCTGTCACCCACACCGAGGAGCCTGGCTGAGGCTGTGCCCGCCGCTCTGCAGGCCGGCGCTAAGCTGGTGTGACCCAGTGCCCACTTAGGACTGGGTCTGGGCAGACAGATGGACACCACGCAGGTGGACACCATGGAAACGCAGTCATAGGCATGTTCTTGGAGGTCACAGAGTCTTGGAATACGTCCAGTTCTCAAGGAATGCACCTGGAACCACAGAAATGTCCTCAGGCCTCATTGTACAGGGTGGGGCAAAGTAGGTTTACAGTTGTTTGCTTGGAAAATAATACAATAATTAATGAATAATACAAGAATATACTGTTTTGCATACTCACAACTATAAACCTACTTTGCCCCACCCTGTATAATTTCATTTCTTTCAAAAAACAAGATGTCTCTCATTAAAAATCTAACAAAGCATATTTACAGTAATAAGAGAGCATTAAATTTTCAGCTCTCTTTTAAGTAAAGTGACCTTCCCAAGCCCCCCGGGGCCGAAGGGGCTGGGGAACAGACGCGGGTTTCCACCCCGCGCTGCCCTCTCTTCCGCGCCGCAGCTGCCTCTCCTGCATCAATGTGTGCGAAACATTATGCCCTTAAAATAGTGCTGGGAGAACACAACAGTAAAGAACAGAATAACGCACGTGTGCAAAGCCAGCCTAAATTGTTGTTTCCAACAGTTTTTAATGCAAAAGTAAGCCTGCAAGTCAGGTGTCACCAGAGAAGCTGGAGAAACGTGATGCTGGCAGTGTTTGGCAATAAAACAATCATCACCGGTGTGTCTCTGATGAAATGAGATTTAATCCATTTGAGCTCCTAATTGTCTGCCGCACTGTGTTAAAGATGGGTACTATTGTCTCCATGCTCAGGAATATGAAATTCAAAGCAACATGCATAAATTCTTGAAATAAGCCAGCTTAATGAACCAGCAAATTAGACTTCTCTACCTCTTTATTTAACATCAGTTCCATGAATTTATCAGATGTAGTTCACTACAAAGATGAAAATTTAAAGAAATATTCCTAAATTCATTTATAATTAGAACTAATGACTTTGGAAAAGACTTCCCATATTTTTAGAGACAGCCATTATTTATTATTGAATTTATATGATTTTGGGTAATAAATGTCCAGTCTTTTCTCACTGACTTCTGTTATTTATAGTTTAGATTTTGCAATAGGACCACAAAGAAAATCTCATGTAAAGAAATCAATTTTCTTCCCCAAACTCTGCAATGACATTCAGAAAAGCAATGGCAAGCCATCTGTCAGCGAGGGAGTGGCGTTGAAGGCTACATTAGCGATATCTGGAGACACGCTGGGTCGTCACACTGAGGGAGGCGTCCTGCTATCTGGTAGATAGAGACCATGAATGCTGCTCACCCTCCCACAAAGCCCAGGACAGCCCCGT
This sequence comes from Pipistrellus hanaki, assembly GCF_964339955.1. NCBI lineage: Eukaryota > Metazoa > Chordata > Mammalia > Chiroptera > Vespertilionidae > Pipistrellus > Pipistrellus hanaki. Next base: position 7,399,864 of record NC_140515.1, read on the forward strand.
GACAAAGGGTTACCCAGCCCCAAATGCCAATGACCAGCACTGAGGCCCCTAGCCGGTGTGAATGTGTCTCATCTAAAGAATGCTCTATTGGTCCAAACCAGTTTGGCTCAATGGATAGAGCGTCGGCTTGGGGACTGAGGGGACCCGGGTTCGATTCCAGTCAAGGGCATGTACCTTGGTTGCGGGCATAATCCCAGTAGGGGGTGTGCAAGAGGCAGCAGATTGATGAGTCTCTCTCATCGATGACTCTCTCTCATCGATGTTTCTAGCTCTCTATCTCTCTCCCTTCCTCTCTGTACAAAATCAATAAAATATATATATATATATATTTTAAAAAGAATGCTCTATTGGATGCAAGGGTTTTAAAAACATGACATCACTTTTTATCCAGTCATATAAATTTAGGACAAAACCAACTATAAGCATGTATCTGGTCCAAATGATTTTTCCCCCTGAATAGTTAAAGTGATAATTACTTTGGCATCTGTAATAAAGATGATAGAGTGCTAAAATGGAACGCTTAAATATGAATTAGACAAAGAACTTTAATTTGTCCAAGTATTAATATTATTTTAAAGGAGATATCTTGCCCATTTTAAACCAAAAACATGTAATTACCTAATAGAATTCAAGATGTTTGCATTTTTGTTCAAAGTGTTTAGAAGAAATCTGCTTTGGATTCTGATTTAGATAAGAAGAGTCTACTTCGGGAAATCGGGAGATGGGCTTCCCTGTGACCTTATTTGCCTAAAATGTTATGTATGGTCAGCTTCGAGATAGAATGAACGTATTGGGCCCTTATAATGATGCTCCATAACCCATTCAAGGTAGAGGCCCCACTCTGATAGAGATGGTTAGATGTCGTGCTGTGAGCTTCTCGTTGGGGGTCTAGACAAGGCTCGTTTCGTCTGTCTCTCCTGTGCGGGTGTGGGGACTCTGGGTATTTGATTTAATTAGCTGGTACTCTTATAGGCCTTATTTGTTCAAAGGAAAATCTAATCATTATTAAAATGGCCCAATGAAGGAAAATGAAAGAAACTGAAATTTTTCTCAACCAAAAGAAAATAACCAAGTGTCACTATGCATAAAAGTATCCCAATTTGTTCAACTTCTTGAGAACAAGGGTGCTCTGAAGGAAAGTTGGTAAATTTCTATGATATGTTAATATCCTCTTCGATCTCATTTATCGGGGTGAGTATAACTGAAGTTTTCATAATTTAAGAATTGGGGAACAGTATTTCTTATAGTGAGGAAAATGGCTTAATGGTTAAATGCTTATTATCATGTATTTTTTGGAAAATATATATTACTAGCACATCAAATGTTACTAATATTTCTCAAAAATAGTGAAGTTAACCCAATTCAATTTAAGACAAACATTAAGTGAATAACAGTCTCGGTGACACTGGATGTGCAAACATTGTGCTGGTACCTAATGAATGAAATGCCAGCAGTGCTGCACAGCCATCACCCTAGCATTTCACCGTGCAGTACTTTAAGTGAACCAAGTATAGGGAGAGAGGTATAATGCCTTCAGCATACGTCATTCCATTGGTTTTTATAATTACTGATAATAGTAATCAACACTTACTGGGCCCTTATAATGATGCTCAATAACATTTAAATAGTGCTTATTTCATGCCAGAATGTTGGAAGGATGTTTCTTGTTTGTTATTTTTTTAAATCTAACAACCCCATCCAGTCAGTCCCAGCTAGTACATGGTGAAGCTGGGACCCATCCCACGTCCGCCTCTGCAGTCTGTCCTCTTAGCAGCTACGCCACACTGTGTCGCTTGTGATAAAATTTCACATGTCTCCTTACATCCCCCAGGGACCCTCCACTGACCCTCCTGCCACATCGAACACCTGAGGCTCATTTCTCACTAAGCTGTGGAGAAGGGAAATGCACTCTGAGACGCTGAGAGCCCTGAGTCCGCTCACTGAGTGGAGCAGACACAGCAAGAGCCACTGGGGAGGAGGAGGAAAAGAAAAGGGAGAATTTCAGCTAACATTTACTTTTCGTCTCATCCTTTTTAAAGTTCATTTTTTGTGTGCTTATAATGTACTTATACATCAACACAGTAGTGTGTCGTGTAATGTATAATTAAATACACACATATTGAGAGTGTTGGAGCAAAAATTTTATACTGATACATATTTTACAGTAACCCATATTCTTTTCTGCCCTAGGCCATTCCCTCGGCATCCACAGGTTTGCTCAGAAGTATAAATTGCTCCCTTAAAGCTTGTGTGTATATGTGACTTTATTTACTATGCACATTTCAACTCATCCACTCAGTACATTGTCACTGATTGCTGGGGAGTATCTCAGATCTGAAAAGAGTATGTTATTTTGCGGTTTCATCCATGACAACAAGACAAAACAGCTAATCACTTCAGAGGAAATATCCCATTGCCTAGAACACAAGAGGTCAGATGCCTGGGGACCCACTGAGCCAGTCTTCACACAGCCTGTGCGGACACACAGGCACCACTCCCCCGCGACTCTAGCCTCATGGTGCTGGCAGTCTAGCCCAGTGGTTAGAGCACAAGTCCTTGACACATGACCTTGGGCAGGTGACTTATCCTGTGCTGAAGTTTTCTCATTTGTGTGGACAAATAACAGTACCTACCTCAATGGGTGGTGGAGGAGGAGCAGATAAACTAATATACGTGGAGTGCTTAACACAGGCTTTAAGGGAGCAATTTATATAACTCACAAAGCACTACCTTCTCCTTACTGTGCGTGCAGATTAAATCTGTCTGCTTGGTTCAAACATTATTCTAGGTGTCTTGGTGAAGGTGCCATAGGGGAAGTTAGCGTTTGAACCAGGAGAGCTGGGTGAAGCCCAGTATCTGTCTGTGATGGTCTCATCCAGGAAGAGGCCGAGCAGAGAGAGGCTGAGCTCCCACCTGGAGGAGGGAGTCTGCAGCAGCTGCCTTAGGACTTATCTCTCCCGGACCTCCGCCTGCTGGCCGCTCAGCAGATTTTGGATTTGCCACCATCAACAATCATAAGCAATTCCTTAAAGTAACTCTATCACCTACCCATCTTCTACCTATCACCCATCTATCTGTCTCTGCCTTTACCTGCCTATGTCACACACATGTTCCATTGGCTGTTTCTCTGGAAATCCTGGCTAGCACGCTGTGGGGAATGGTAGGTAGCATTTATGAAGCCCTTCCCACATACCATTCAGCACTTCAGATCTGACCTCCCTTGTTCTCCATGAGAGCCCTGCTTTTTACAGACCCACCTACGAGAGCCAGTGCCTTGCCGAGGTCATCGCTGGTGTGGACCGGGGCAGGAGCCAGTGCCCGCCCACGTCAATGTGCCGGCGTTCATTGTGGGTCCGAGGCTGGGCCTGTCTGTGCTGGGCAGAGCGCTGTCTCCCTCTCATCCTCGCAGCGGGGACGTGGGAACATTTGTGTGGCTATTTGGGCAGCTCTGATTGGGAGGCAGAGGCAAGAGGTGTCTCTGACTGGAAGGGGACAATCACATCCGCAGAAGGGCAGCACTGCTATTGGTGAGGAAACGTAAGACAGTGACCCCGGTTTTAAACCTCCTTGTCCTGATTCTTAATGATTAAGCTCGGGACAGGGAGGTAGTGAGTCAGCGTCCCGGGTGAGGCCAGTTTGAGTCTAAGGGAGGGAAAATCAAAATGAAAGGCTAGGTTAAAGGAAATAACGTTCTCCATGATTATCTGTTCTGCTGGCTGGGCCCACGTTGAGGTGTTGGGCCTGCATGTCCCTCAGGCCTCACCTCTCTCCTCTGTTGTGAGCTGTCCTCAACCCTCAGAATTGCACAGAGGCCATGAGTCTGGCTTCCTGGATGCAACCGAAGCGTGGAGAAACTCCCACTGGATGGGGCGTGGATAATGGGAAACGGGAGGTGAAGGGAGCTGGACAGATCTGTTTCTCCTCTTTCTGTCTTCGTGGACTACAGGAATGTCTTCTTACATCCTGTGGAGAAGTGCCTTGTCCCAGGCAGTTCTGCCGGCTGCGTTACCTGCCCTGCCTCTTTCTAGCTCATGCTGACATGGCCACCAAGGCCATGGTTTCCTCACACCACTTTGTTTCTTCATTCGCCTCACTTCCCTTTGAACTTACCCTCACTGCCCTGGGATTGCACCTCCCAAACTAAGTGTCAGCCCTTCAGTGCTTGCCTCCGGCAGCGCCCACACTTCCCCACCCCGCCTGGCTCGGGAACTCACTTGCTTCATCTGTCTGGTCAGGTTCTGGCCCCACACTTCACAGTTCCAGGAACACAGCTCTCTCTCCTGCACCGTGTCGGTCCTCTCGTCGCCCCTGAGGTTCGGTCCCTCTGGGAAGCATTTCTCTTTTTAATTGAATTTATTGGGGTGACATTGGTTCACAAAGCCACTGGTTCTTGGCACGAATTTTGCACCAAACTGCTTACGTCTCACATTGGCAGGCTTCACTGTGCTGCCCCGTGTGGCTTCTCACTCGGCTTGGGCTTGCCATTTGCTGGCCTGGCTTCCCCGCCGGTCGGGAAGTTACTCACTATTTTACGTTAGCACCTGGCACAATGGCTGACAAAGGGACCAACAAGAACTTGATGAGTGATTGAATGCATGAACACAAGTTTTCAAAGGGAGACCAGGTCCATGGAGAAGAGTACACAGCAGAGAATCCTGCTAGTGCTGGTGAAAGAGTAGAGAGAATAGTACTTCACGCCCAGCTTTAACAGTGATCAATCAGGGCTGATTCTGTTTCACCTATACCCTTATTTACTTCTTTTATATATAGTTTGAAGCAAATTCCATTTACCATATCACTCCACCTGTGACTCTCAGTGCCCATTATTTCCTAAGGAAGATTTGGTATGATTAATTTTTTTTCTTGTTATTGTTCTTTCCTCATTGTGAACCTTCATAGTGAAAGGAATTTCACAGATAAGTCTATTATTTCCTCAAATAGGTTTTCAATATCTTGCTCTCTTTCTTCTTCTGGCACCCCCATAATTCGGATATTGATATGCTAATTTCTGATTAATCCTTTTTCATATCCTTGAGTGTCTCACTAAATTTCTCAAAGGTTTCTAGAAGATTCTCGAGTAATCTTATAACCGTGGTTTTGAACTCTATATCCAGTATTTTTCTTTCATTTGTGATTTGTTTCTTTGTCTCTGCATTTTGGCTGCTTCCCTGTGTTGATAGAGTGGCCTTGTGTGGTAGGTCCCACAGGACCCAGTGGTTCAGCCTCCCCAGTTACCTGAGGTGGACACCCTTGGTGCACCCTTTTGTGGGCTGTGTGCACAGTGTTATTGTAGTTAACCCTTGATTGCTGTTGGTTTCACTGGGAGGAATTGATCTCCAGGCTATTGTCTGGGATGACCAGCTGTGTCTACACTGGAAGATCTGTTGTGCAGGAGACATCCTTATAGGGCAGGACTTGCTTCAGTGGGGCTTTGGTGCTTACTGAGTCTGCCCTTTGAGTGTGTCGCTTATGGATATGAAGAGTTGTAATTTGGTATGGTCTCACTCTGACCACTGGGTACACTGGCTCTTGTATCCCCAGGGAGGTGCAAGGTCAGCCACTGTCTGGGGCTGCCCAGCAGGAGCTACAGAGAGATCTTCAGATTCCTCCTCTTTGTATGGGGTTTGGAAGTGCCCAGACAAGGTCCAGCTGTGAAGCTGGAAAACTCTGGGGCTCTCTGACCCAGCTGCAGTTTGACAGGTTTTAGGCAAGAAAGGACAGGCCATTCATATGCAAAAGCCGATGCACACAGCTTGGATGGATTGTAAATTGGGTGGAGTGGGGCCTCTGGGAATCACCAGGGCGAAGCAAACAGTAATGACTGCCTTCAGCCCTGCACTGGAGAGGTCCCCAGGTCTCCTTGTCCTGTGCCCACTGCAGGAACAATGATTGCTGCGAGCACCTCTGAGAGAAAGCCGCCCTCGTGTTCCTGTCCCAATGCCAGAGAGTCCAGTGTCTCCCCGTATGTGTCTGGGTTCCCCAGAGTCTCGCATGGAACTGAGTTCACAGAAGTCAGGAGCTTGTGTAATGAGCTGTGGGGTCTTCCTCGGGAAAATTTCTCTCCATCTTGGAGTGACCTGGTTTTGCCCTTCCTGTTGACCTCTGGACACCGCTGGCTTCCTGCCGCACCTGTTCCCTGTAATGCGGAGGGGGTAGGGGAGGGCTTTGGGAGAGGACTGGGGCCTGTGACCCAGATGCCCGCTGCCACGTCCTCACTGCACTGGCTGGAGTCTTCCCTGATGGTCCCATGCTGCCCAGGGCCAGGGGCGAGAACATGTTATAAACTATGAACAGAGCGTGGCTTCAGAGACTGACAGCAAATATCCCATTGGGATGGTCACCAGAGGAGGCATTGTTTGCTGGGCCTGTGGGATGTTTACCCCATTAGGGTCCCCTGCCCCTAACAGTGATCAACAAAAGCTCTTCAGACTTTGCCACATGTCCCCTGGGGGCAGAAGCTCTCCCAGTAGCAAACCACTGGCTTAACATGTGAACTTTCTATTTCAAAATGCCATTTAAAACTTATAAGTTATAGTAATTATCTACAAACTTTACAATTAAAGATAAATTACATCCAAACTACAAGACAGCTCTTTTGGTCCTTTTTTGATGTAATCATAAAAAACAAAATCTGCAATTAAAAAATATTAATACAAATCATAAAAGAAACCCAGTGTCAGTGTGCCTAGAGTGAGTAATTTCTCACTGTATATCTCAGTTCTCACATCTGTAAATGGAGAAACTTATATAAGAGAGTTCCAACATATTTTTCTCCCTCAGAATTAAAATTATGTCATGATTCACTGAAAGTGTGTTCAGTTACCTTGGACTTTAAATGGTGATTCAGTTACAACAATGCAATTCACATGTAAATTTAGGGAAAATAGGTCAATAGAGCGAGGCTTACTGTTTTTCCTTTCAAAAGTCTTTTTGAGAAATATAATTATTTTAAGGTAGTAAAATTGCCATATGTATGTATGTGTATACACACACACACACACACTACAGAGTAATGGCATCACTGGTTAGAGGCCGGGTTTTGCGCTGCTGTCTTCTGGAAGCATCATTACCAGGTTCTTCGCATTCTTTTACAGTGGACATGGCCACAGGCACAGAGAAGATTCCGGGAAAGGTCAGTCAGTGCTGAGGCGAATCCATTTGCATGGGGGGGGGGGGGGGGGGGGGAGGGCGCCGTTTCCATGGCTTCTGAGAGAAGCAAAGGGAGAAATGGGAAGAACGGAACTAGTGTTCAGTGATGAACAAAACCAACGGGTCTATAAATACTTCATCATTTCAGCCATCAGGCCCATTGTTGGGTTATCTTATTATGAGTAATCATGGGTTGCTTTTTCTGTTTCTTTTTCTGCAGATCTCTGTGCTACCCGTCTCTGAAACTGCACCCACTAATTTCTTTTCTTTACCTCATTCTGGTATAAAGAAAATATATGTAGTCATCACGTAGGAGGTTAGAGCCATCACCCCCGATTTGCACATGTAAAGTACATTTTTGGAGTCAGAGTCTGGTGTACACGGTAACCCACAGTGCGGCCCTCCCAGTCTCCGGGGAAGCGCACGGGGCGGGAAGGTTTTCCACGGGACTGGGAAGCTGCTCCAGCAGCAGGTCCTCTCCCTGGGAGTGCTGCGCGGACCGCCTTTGTTCACACGGAAAGCGCATGTCAGTCACGGGTGACTGACACCATGCTCTCCATCCGGAAGACAAGCCAGGCTGGCACTTAACGTGGGGTCTCCCCCACTTAGGAGAACACCCCTCTGGGGCTCAGCACCAGGGGCCTGAGTAGGATGGCCTCATGCCCATCTCAGTGCCCTACCAGGCCCCAGGCCTGTCCAACCACACGCCCCAGCCCAGGCCCCAGGCCTGTCCAGCCACACGCCCCAGCCCAGGCCCCAGGCCTGTCCAACCACACGCCCCAGCCCAGGCCACAGCAATTGGTTCAGAGGTGAGCACATACCCCACCATGGTGGGGATTCCTGCTGGAATTGTTGGGGGGCCTGGAGTGCTCCCCCTTCAGTAGATGAGAAACAGGACGTCAGTGTAGAGTCTGGGACCACCTGGCTCAGGAGGCCTGACAGGAGGCCGGCCAGCCAGGACACGGTGGCAGGAGCCTGGCTCACCACAGGCCCCTGGGTGGCCCAGGACAGAAACTCTCTCTGCCTCAACCAGTTTGAATGGGGCTTCAGCACTTGGCAGGTGAAGGGTCCTGAGCACGGGCCTCGGCCCCAATGAGGAATAGAGAGAAGAATCCCTGATCGCCGGGACTCTGCCCCGAGGCAGAGCTCCAGAACACGCAGGAAGCGCCACCCAAACCCGAGGGCGCGTGTTTCCGCGTTTTAACTCACACAGGTATGTTCCACGTCAGCTATCGCTTACATGTATACTTCAGCCTTTTAGAGGTCAGGAGACGCCCCCAAATCGCAGGCTTACCGTTCGGAACATCAGTGCTCCTCCCGCAGGGCGTGCGGGTTAAACAGGTGACCATGCCAGGCTCACCGTCACGTCGGACGCTTGGCGAGTGAGCAGCAGGTGTTAGATGCTGTTCTAACTGTGCCGGCATCTTGGGGTGTGGGGAACATTATAGCAAAGAATGCATATTCAATGTTCAGCATAACACCTGGCATCTAGGAAGCGCTTATTTTCACGTTTGCTGCCGTTATTTTTATCAGAACCAGTGACGGGGTTTTCCTGGCTAGCACTGTCTCCGCAGCCAGACCATCTCTCCTTCGTTCAGGCGCTCAGAGCGAGAGACGCGCTATTGAAAAGGGGGTGGGTAGATATAGAGACACATTTTTATGCCTTTCCAGCCTTCTGTTTCAAGAATTCACATGGTGCAGATACTCTCACTTGCACCTATGCCATAAGGCACAGCAGCGAGCAGCCCTGCGTGACTGTGTGCATTTAAATGTGATTGCAGACCTTGTTCCTCTGCGGCACCTGCCACGGTACGGTGCCTGGGCGTGTGGGCTGGGCTGCCCGCCGGCTGTGGGAAGTCCTGCTAAAGGCACTGGGGTGCGCTGGGAGCCCTCACACAGAACTGGGAACACGAGGAACCTTCCACGGTGCCACTGGGAGGGGCGTGCTGTCTGGGAGGGCTTCCTGCTGTGTCCCTAAGGGTTACAAGGGGGCCTTACCTCGATGCAGTGATGACCGGCGGCTTCCCCTAAGCTTTGCAAACCCCAGCCTTACCTGCCTTCCCCTCCGGAAGCGGAGCAGGCATTTGTGGTACCAGGCTCGGGCTGTGGAATCAGGATGCCAACTGCTGGTTTACGATGAAAACCTTCATGTCCAGGGCCCTCGGGCGCCCAGGCCTCCCTGCAGGCCAGCCCCTGGGAGCCTGTGCCACGGCGGCTGCAGGGCTGGTCTGAGCAAGGCGAGGGCGTGGGGTCCGAATGTGCCTTCCTCACGTCCAAGGGCTGTCTGTGCAGACAGGCACCTCCGGGCGGACCCTCGGGCATTGCTGATTTGTACGTCAGGACTCCCCTTTCCTTTCTTTCTTTTTTGTTCCTCTTAAATGTTCAAAAATAAAAGAGTTTCCAAGTTCCCTTCACTGACTGGCTCCAAAGACAGCACCTTACGCACCAGGGCCTTCCCTTTGACAACCGCAGTGCTCCCCTGGGCCCGCACGCTGCATCCCGCATGTGGCCTCAGAGTGCTGCCCACAGCCTGTGCTTGGCAGGAGCGCCAGCTCCGTCCTCCGGGCTGAGCCTGAAGCTCTGAGGCCGAATCCCTCCCAGGGCGGCAGAGCGGCCCAGAGCAGCCCGTCTGTGTGAGTCCATGTCTGCTGGTCCTCCCTGCCCACAGGGAGCAGGGCAGCGGGGAGGACGGCCCCCCACAATGCTGACAACACATGGGAAACCCAAAATGTGCCCCAGCTTTTAGTAAATGTATTATAACGTGTGAGAAACTCAAGTAACAGTGCTAATAGCGTGTGCATGTGGTGAGCTCTTCTACAGGCACAGCTCAGGGATTGCGCTTGTGCGTCGTTTCACTTTGTTTTCACACCTCGGACTTCACTTCGCCCTCACACAGCCCTGTGAGCTCGGAACCACAGATCTCCACTCTGCAGAGGACCAGCCTCCAGGACGCACAGCACAGAAGGAGCCTGGTGCCAACCAGGGTGCCTTCCGGAACGCCCCCAGAAGGCACTGGGACCTGAGGAAAGACAGTGAAGTGGCTCATTCTCTGCTTCCTCGTCTCCCACCGGAGACACAGCTTCTGGGATGTGTGTGTGTGTGTGTGTGTGTGTGTGTCCCCACACACGGGAGCCATGGCTGCTCCTCACGCTCACTTTCCTCATGTGTGCATATGCAGTCTGCCTGTAAAGGCACACAATGTTTTCGCTATACTTACCTTCTCATAAAGTGTTATTATCAGAGAGTTCAGAAAGCAATTATTTTTAAAAATTATCTCTCAGTATTTCTATCTAAAAATACATCTGAACAGTACACATTATCATAAAAAGTTTTACAAATGCCTATTTTAATCAATTTGGAGCAATACATCATAAACACTCAGTGTTATCTTTAAGGATGGAAAATTGGGAGATAATTTTAATGTCCAACCAATAGGGCTTGATTTTCTTACATCCTAATAGTGCACAGATGGCTGCAAATGGTGCAGATCTGAATTTGTTGGCATAGAGATAAATTGCATGATAGTCTTAAGGGGAAAAAAGCATATGTATAGTATATGTACTATACAGTATAACTCAAACTTTATGTAAACAAAGCCAAATACATTATGTAGACATGTACATAGATTTGTATGAAAAAATAAAATTCAGTGGTGTATTAGACATATGTAGAGTATTCCTGGATAATGGAATGACAGTAGTTTTTATTCTTACTTCTTTTCTGTCTTTTCCAAACTATCACAGAGAACATGTGTAATTTTATAAGCTGCATAAGATTATAAGCATCATATGAAGAATGATAAATGTTTTTAGGAAGCTGCTGAAGTCACCGAAGAGAAAACACTAAGAAAGGCCTGGCAGGTGTGGCTCGGCCCAAGGACCAAGGCCTCAGGTTTGATTCCCAGTCAAGGGCATGTCCCTTGCAATTTCAACCCACCAGCCAGGTCAGGGCTCATGTGTGTGGTAGACAACCAATCCATGTGTCTCTCAGACATTAATGTTTCTCTCGCTTTCTGTCCCCACTTCTCTCCCCTTTACCCTCTCTAAAAATCAATGGAAAAAATATCCTTGGATGAGGATGAAAGAAAGAAAGAAAGAAAGAAAGAAAGAAAGAAAGAAAGAAAGAAAGAAAGAAAGAAAGAGAAAGGAAGGAAGGAAGGAAGGAAGGAAGGAAGGAAGGAAGGAAGGAAGGAAGGAAGGAAGGAAGGAAGGAAAAAGAAAAGAAAGAAAGAAAGAAAGAAAGAAAGAAAGAAAGAAAGGAAGGAAGGAAGGAAGGAAGGAAGGAAGGAAGGAAGGAAGGAAGGAAGGAAGGAAGGAAGGAAGGAAGGAAGGAAAAAGAAAGAAAGAAAGAAAGAAAGAAAGAAAGAAAGAAAGAAAGAAAGAAAGAAAGAAAGAAAGAAAGAAGGGCCAGTGCTGTATTGTTCTCGTTGGTGTTAATAGTTTTTGGGAGCCGGGAAAAGGAAAGAGGGGAACTGTTGCTCTGGAAAGAAGCATCTGGCAGCCTGCGGTGTGGAGCGCAGCCAGCCGGAGCCGGGAACGGACGCCGGCTCTGCACGCCCTCCGTCCTGCCTGGGCTTTAAAGAACCAGAAAAAGCCAGGAAGAACTTTATCCGATGGGATTATCAAAACTCAGGTGTTCCACTAGGAAAAAGCTGCCTGAAAACTACTGGTTTACACAAACAGTATACTTATAAATTAGATGGGCAATTTTTTTTCTTTTTTTAGAGCCAAAAATACGGGTTTTATTAAATACTAGAGACCTGATGGATGCATGAAATTCATGCAAGAGTAGGCCTTCCTTCCCCCGGCTGTCAGGACTGGCTTCTCGCTGCCACCCGGGACATGGCTTTCCTCACAGCCCCGGCTTCATCTGGAAGGGTGTCTGGAAGGACGCCTGGTCTAATTAGCATATGATGCTTTTATTGTTATAGATATGTAGAGGGGACAGAATAAGAGTGATTGAAACTCTTTTTTGAGACAAGACAATTTGGGAAAGATTTAGGGGAAGAACAGTGATTGAAGTGTTGCACAGGTTGATCATGAGGCAGAGCAGGGCAGTACCTGTAATAACTCCACATTGAGCATTTGCCACACAAATTTGGCTGGAACAAACTGGCATGTGTCATATCCCAGCTTGAACAGCTCAAGCAACTTAAGGAAAGAATGCTTCCTTGAGCCTGGCAATTATTTAATTCTAGAATGACTGAGTAACTGGACTCCCTAGGGTTTTGGGGTCTTCATCAACTTTACGGAGGGCTGTGAGCCCCCTCAGTCAGGGCAGGCAGGGCTCTGGGCCCCACCCACTGTGCAAGGAAAACACGTGGACTAAGGCATTTGGGGAAGCTCGTGTCCTCCCCTGCCTCTTCCTCCTGCTCTGTCTCTAGTCACTGTGATGGGATCTCTTACTAAACAGACAAACAAGAGAAGATGGTGGCGAAGCTGCCATAGGTCAGGAAGGCACAGTCACTGTGGATCGTTGGCCACGTCTTGGAAACCTTTTCATTTCAGTGAATTGCAGTTGTCAGCTTGAAACATTTTAGAAGTAAACCAAAGAGGAGTTAATAATTTACCACTTAGCATCAAGGTGAGGGTTATCCCTCCCACCTCTCCCCCTCCAGCCTGTGCTATTCTTTTTGCTACTTCATGGGCCAAAGGTTGATATAATGCTCCTGTATACACTCAGCAAACCCAAATTGCCAAACTATATGAAGGGCAAATGACACCAGTGGGTAGAGAGCCAGGGTGCTCTACCATCACCCGCACAATTGGGTGGCATCTCTCATTGTAGGGACAGTGGAACCAGCAAATGACTCAACCTAGAGGGCAGGAGTCTCCATCAACTAGTCTCCTGTTTTTGGAAAATGTGCTTATAACTGTTTTGTAGATGGTCCCCAAACCTCAAAGAAGTGCACATATAGTAAAACAAAACAAAACAAACAAAACCACACAAAACAAACTTGAACTAGAAGACAGGAGAACCATGACTCAATCCCAGCTATGTCTCTTTGTTCCTGGAGATGAAATATTTGATTCCTAGTTTTCTCGTCTGTAAAGCAAGTTTGGTGAATTAGAATATCCCAACATTCCTTGTATTTGACTGATGAGCTCATCCAAGACTGGCCACATATTCAAAAACACCATCTAAATTTAGTAAGAATTTTGTTAAGGCTTGCATGTAGTCAAGATAAGGGATTCAATTTCCCTAAAATTTTATCCCTGACATATGCAAAAAGCAATCTGTGCCAAATATTTTAGGGAACTTGGGATGTACCACATTGGGCTGGTTTCTTCCTACAGGACTTCTCAGGGCCTCGAACGCGCTGATACAAATTATGTCTCCTTAAAAGGTCTTCAAAATTATTTTATCATAAAACTGAACATTCTTCTAAGGAGAAACATTCATTGGCAGATGCTGTGCTAGAAAACTCAGCCTCCTGCTCACTCTTCTGCCTACAGTGCGAGCAGGATGCTCTTGATGGGCCGCTTATCTTCCTAAGTCAGAGGTACCAGTCTTCTCTTAGAACTCTGACAAATGCACCCGCACAACAGAAATGCTTATTGCCTGTTTCCCTTACAAAAAAAATACAGTCTCTTTTCGGAGCCTGTTCTTCAGAGGCTCTCTCTGAGGACAAAAGTCCCCCCAAACAAAAAGGCACATGTGCAGAATTGTACTTATTCTCTGCTATTTTGTTTTTAAGTCTTGATCTCTGAGTTGCTGAGATAGAGAAATAGAGATGGAGATAGAGATAGAGATAGAGATAGAGATAGAGATAGAGATAGAGATAGAGATAGAGATAGAGATAGAGATAGAGATAGAGATAGAGATGATAGAGATAGAGATAGAGATAGAGATAGAGATAGAGATAGAGATAGAGATAGAGATAGAGATGGTGAGAAATGGCTCACCTGTCCGAATTTCAAATAATGGAAACCAGAAACATAGTGAAAATGAGACTTTGAATAACACTCTCTGGAGCGGGAGCCTATTGTACAGCACACTTGGGGCAGGGAACACGGCCTACTTGTTTAGTCCCGCCTCCAATTCCTCATTGCCTGAGTCCCATGACGCCCCCTGTTTCCTCATACGTTGCCTAGGTCTTGCTGTCTCCCATTGGGCCATTAAAATATTGGCTGAAACCTTTCTACCTAGCTCCACCTCCCTTTGTTTAGGGGAATCTTCCTGAAAACGTGCTATTGGCCACCTGCACAGCCCTCACCCCCCACATTCTGTTTGCTCTGGGGAAATTCAGTCATGGCCTGGTCACATGCTATTTCTTTTTCATGAAGATGAATCAGAGGCATGTTTCTTACAAGAGAGAGAGAGAAAGAGAGAAAGGGAAGTAGGGATGGAGAGAGGTTTTAAGATGAGTTTGAAGGAAATCCACACTAGTCATTATTTCTTGCTTCTGGTTATTGGTTATCTAAATTTTTGTGGCAATATTTAAGTAAAGCATATAGATGGGAGGAGAAACTTACACATTAAGTATTAGGCATCAGACTGAACCAGGTCTACTACATAGAAGCTATTGTGATTCACAGTTGCACCACTTACATTGTATAAGATAATTAATCTCTCCAGATCTCACTTTCCTCATCTGTAAAATAGGGATTATGACAGTATCTACCCCATAGGGTAACTGGGGGTATTATACAATTACTGGTGGCCTGGTACATGAAATTCGTGCATGGGGGGGCGGGGGGCTCCCTCAGCCCAGCCTGCACCCTCTTCAATCAGGAACCCCTTGGGTGATGTCCTACTGCTAGTTTAGGTCTGATCCCACAGGTCTAATTAGCATATTACTCTTTTATTAGTATAGATAGATTATATAGGATAGGATTGTTTAAATGGGGGGGTGGAGGGGAGAAAGAGGCTTTTTCAGCAGTAGGAGATGCTCTTGGAAAACAAAACCACATATCTGGACTGATAGCCAGGCATATGCACTATACTGCCAAACCAGTCATTAAAAAATTGAACTGTTTTCTTACATCTTACACCAAACAGCTGTTGCTCTTAAAATCTCTCCTCAGTCCCCATCTTAGGTTCTGCCTTCACACTTCACCCAGACTTGGTTCTGATTGGTCAGTTTATATGCCAGTGATCATCAAAGGCTCCGCCTCCTAGGCAGCCATTGGCTCCTCACACTTCCTTCATATTTGGTTCTGATTAGTCAGTTTTTATTCCAGTCAGCATCTCCAGGCCTATTAACAGTCTTGATGAGATAAGTGGGACTGATCAGCAGCCTCAGCGGAGGCCAGAGAGAAAAAGAGACACCACTGTTGGCTAGATCCCACATGAAAGAAAGAGGCAAGTGCTGATCAACAGCTGCTACAGAGGCTGTGGATCAGACCATGCTTCTCTCTTCCCAGGCCTCTCTCCAGGCCTGATCTGCAGCCCCTTCTACAGTAAATGCTGGGTCTGGGCTCCCGCTGCTGAGGCAGTCAGTGCTGGATTGGTCGAGCCTCCGGTTATTGTGGATGTTATGGACCCTAAGTTTTTATATATTAGGATTATTGAGATTTCTTATGTGCAAAGCATAAACAGAGCCAGGCTTTACAGATGCCTTATTATTTCAAGTCATTTTCTTCTGTAGAAAAACAAATATGATCCAAATTTCTGGGAGAGAAACAAATTGCTAAATTAAATTTATTTGTATGAAATACATAGTAAATGTTTATCTAAAAGAATAAAAACCGCTACCCCCAGTTTTTATGTTAAGAAAATTCTTTACTACATGAGATTGTAGTAAATTTAGTAAGTATGCTATAGATTTGTGTCACAGCCTCTTTCTTTTAGTGAAATACATGATATGTAAGCCTTAGCCATGAGGGTCATCTGCAATGCCAAAAATAAATATTAAATGCATTCAGCATTAAAATGAATAAACCTAATGTTTTAGAACCCGATGTTCATCCTAACCCCTCATATTATTTCAAATATATTTTATACTAAGTATTTTAAGGAAACTTTCTCCTGAATATTTCAACTATTAGAACTAGGTAAGCTTTATTGTATATCATCACTTTAATAGATCAAATAATTTTTGGGTTTCTTTATAAGTAATTGGCTTTCAAACTGAAGCATGATGATTTATTTTTAAAAATTAAGAGAAGCCCTAGATGGTTTGGCTCAGTGTATAGAGCATCAGCGTGCAGACTGAAGGGTCCCAGGTTTGATTCTGGTCAAGGGCACATGCCCCAGTTGTGGGCTCAACTCCTAGTGGGGTCATGCAGACAGCAGTTGATCAATGATTATTTTTCATCACTGATGATTCTCTCTCTCTCTCTCTCTCTCTCTCTTTCATTCTCCCTCTCTGAAAATCAATAAAAATATATTTAAAAATAAAGAGAAATCATCAGCATTAAAATAGATGCCTTTTTTTTAGAGTAAAACAAAGCAATTCCATTTTTCATGTCACATTTAAAGCATGATTATTATTTTAAAAATATATTTCAGACTAATATTATATATTTGTCAATAAGAAAAGCCACTGTGTAATTGTACTGTGATAAAAAAAAACTAACGTAAAGAAATAAAAACATATCTATTTTAATTTTTTTAATCCATCTAAATAAAATTATTTACACAAAGACAAATGGGATCAGGTAAAAAATTACCAGACCCACCTACCACCTATTATGCAATAATAATCAGAAATCAGATGAAGACACGCCAAAAAAGTCAGTCCTTAAGCATGCTGGAATCACTTTTAAAACAAGAGCTTCCCATACAAGAACAATAAAAGCTCCCTTCATTTATATGGTTGAGAAAATATTTCAGGCTTCCAGTTCAAGATGACAGACCAAACATCCATGTCTTGCCCTTCTTCTTCAAATCCCACCATGTGCAGACAATTGACATGAAAGTACATACAACAAAGTGAACATGCTAGGGGCTCATCAGGAAGCAGACAAATGACTTATAAATGAGAGTACAGCCCATAATATACGTGATGGAAACACATTTGACCTGAGGAGGAGTAGAGAAACTCCAGACTCTGCTTCTCTGTCATCTGAAGCAAGCAGGAGTCCTGAATTATCAACTTGAGGCCCGATGCATGAAATTCATGCAAGAGTAGGCCTTCCTTTCCCTGACTGTCAGCACCGGCTGCCCTCTGGCACCCGGGACCCAGGTTTCCCTCACAGTCCGGGATTCATCTGGAAGGTTGTCCAGAAGGACATCCAGTCTAATTAGCATATTAAACTTTGATTATTATATATGACTAGAGGCCTAGTGCATGAATATTCATGCACTGGAGTGGGGAGTCCCTCAGCCCAACCTGTCCCCTCTCACAGTCCGGGAGCCCTCAAGGGTGGGAGGTGACCCAGTGATCAGGGGAAGGCGATGCCCCATCACACCTCTGCTGCTGCCACTGCTGGCAGCACAAGCCTCGGCTCGCCCTGGTTATCTGAGCCTTGGGCAGCCCTGGGCAGCTGGGCAGCTGCCATCCAAGGCTTGCTTGCCCCTAAGGCCGGCTCTAGGAAGCTGGGGGGCTAAGAGGACTTGGAGACTCCATGGCAGTCATGTGGGGCAGGCCTGGCCTTGCCACGTGCCTGCTGCCCTGACAGGCCTGAGAGGACTGAGTGCTGCCATCTTATTGCTGTGGGCACCGCCATCTTTGAGGATGTGGCAGTTAATAAGCATATTCCCTCCTTATTGGCTGTGGGCAACACCACCTTTGAGGGTGTCACAGTCAATTAGTATATTCCCTCCTTATTGGCTGTGGGCACTGCCATCTTTGTGATGGCATAAGGGCCAATTAGCATACTCCCTCTATATTAATTAGGATTATTTGACTCATGCCCACTTTCAGAGGGCTGGCTTCAAGTCCATTTGCTCATCATTTTACCCCCAGTACTACACACAACATCTGGTCATAAGTAAATACTTAGTTAAATGAATGAACAAATGATGGTTTACTACCCATCTAAAAGAAAATATCAGCTTAAACATGTACTCTTTCAGAGTCTTTGTATAATTCTAGTACGAAGAATACTAAACTAAAAAACAACACCACAAAGGACACTTCGCTAGCATTTACAATAATTATTCATATCATAAAAAATTTATTGCCCTCATTAAAAAGTCTGAGCCATGGTTGATCCCTTTCCTATAAAATGTGGTGCTAGTCATTACACTTCTGGTTCTCAGAAGTCAAAAGCCTTGTAGGTTTGCACTGTCCATCCCCTCGAAGACAGACTCCTCATGTGACTTGTTTAGCTACTAAAACCTGAGCAGTAATTGCTTCAATTCCAGACAGAGGCATTTGAAGGCTGCTGAGCCACCTTCCAGCTCCACCTGCCTGTGTTAGCGTGCTGTGGCCTGTATTAGCGTGCTGTGGCCTGTATTAGCGTGCTGTGGCCTGTATTAGCCTGCTGTGGCTTGTATTAGCCTGCTGTGGCTTGTATTAGCATGCTGTGGCCTGTGTTAGCATGCTGTGGCCCATGTTAGCATGCTGTGGCCTGTGTTAGTGTGCTGTGGCCTGTGTTAGTGTGCTGTGGCCTGTTTTAGTGTGCTGTGGCCTCTGTTAGCATGCTGTGGCCTGTGTTAGCATGCTGTGGCCTGTATTAGCGTGCTGTGGCCTATGTTGTCATGCTGTGGCCTGTGTTAGTGTGCTGTGGCCTGTATTAGCATGCTGTGGCCTGTGTTGGCATGCTGTGGCCTGTGTTAGTGTGCTGTGGCCTGTGTTAGTGTGCTGTGGCCTCTGTTAGCATGCTGTGGCCTGTGTTAGCATGCTGTGGCCTGTATTAGCGTGCTGTGGCCTGTGTTGGCATGCTGTGGCCTGTGTTAGTGTGCTGTGGCCTATGTTGGCATGCTGTGGCCTGTGTTAGCGTGTTGTGGCTGCCATAGAAATTACTGCAACAGGTAGCTTAAAACAGACATGTGTTCTCCCATGGTTCCAGGGGCTAAAAGCTGCAGTCAAAGGTGAGCTCTTTCTGATGGCTCTCGGAAGGAGGACCCTTCCTTTCCTCTTCCAACTCGAGCTGCTGGCAATCCTGGGCTTCTAGACACCTGGCAAGTCCCGTGGCTTGTAGCACCTGTCTCCAGTCTCGGCCTCCATCTGCACAAGTGCGCTGCTGCATATGTGTCTCCTTTTATCTGAGTCCATCTCCCTCACTTTCTCTTATTGAGGGCCCACCCTAATCTGGTATGACCTCATCTTAAATTGATTACATCAAGCATGTCCAACTTGGGGCCAGCAGGTTTTAAGTAAATGAGGCATGTGGCTCGCAGGCCTCGAGATTGACATGCTGGGATTACATCTTTACAGACCCTTCCACCAAATTGGGTCATATTCACAGACTAGAGGCCTGGTGCACAAAATTCATGTACAGGGTGAGGGGTTGTCCCTCAGCCAGGCCTGCACCCTCTCCATTCTGGGACTCCTTGAGGGATGTCTGACTGCCCAGTGGGATCCTGTCTAAACGGGCGGTCGGACATCCCTCTCACAATCCAGGACTGCTGGTTCCCAACTGCTCACCTGCCTGCCTGCCTGATTGCCCCTAACCACTTCTATCTGACACCCTGATCACCCCCTAACCACTCCCATGTCAGCCTGATTGATGTCTAACTGCTCCCCTGCCAGCCTGTTTGCCCCCAATTTCCCTCCTCTGCTGGCCTGGTCACCCCTAACTGCCCTCCCCTGCAGGGTTGATCGCCTCCAACTGCCCTCCCTTGCAGGCCTGATGCCTCCCAACTGCCCTCTCCTGCTGGCCATCTTGTGGTGGCCATCTTGTGTTCACATAGAGGCAGAATTTTTGACCACATGGGGGCAGCTATCTTGATCTTGAATGTCGGAGTGATGGTCAATCTGCATATTACTCTTTTATTAGATAGGATAGAGGCCTGGTGCATGGGTGGGGGCCAGCTGATTTGCCCTGAAGGATGTCCTGGATCAGGGTGAGGGTTCCCTTGGGGCGTGGTGTGGCCTGAGCAAGGGGCCTGTGGTGGTTTGCAGGCTGGCCACAACCCCTGGTGACCCAAGCAGAGGCCCTGATATCTGTAAATTATTTATCTTCTACAATTGAAACTTTGTAGCCTGAAGCTGAGTCAAGTCTCCTGCTCACTCCATGGCTGCAGCCATTGCTGTTTGGATTTGTTTACCTTCTATAATTGAAAGTTTGTATCCTTGAGTGGAGGCCTAGGCCAGCCAGGGTGTGTGGAAAGCTTGGCTTCCTCTATTGCTGGGGAAACCCAAGCCTCTCAAATGCTCTCTGACTGCAGCCATCTTGGTTGGGGTTAATTTGCATACTCGCTCTGATTGGCTGGTGGGTGTGCCTGGTGGGTGTGACTTGTGGGTGTAATGGAGTGATTGTTAATTTGCATATTACTCTTTTATTAGGTAGGATACTGTACTTGGGATTGGAACTTGAAAATAGCTTTTGGGCAGATAGAATGTGACCCACTGCACAACCCTCCACTGGCATCATGAAGCACATATTGCAATGGACCCTTCCCAGCCTCGGGCCCAGACAGTCTCATTGCCATGGCAACAAGACATGTGTGTCTCCCCGTGTTCCTCATTTCAGTCACTGTCCATGGAGCAGATGGTGGCTGAATCACCTGCGCAAGGGAAAGGACCTATACCTCAGCTTTTTGGTGACTGCATTTAACCAGTTCTATCAGTTAAATGCCTCTACACTGTTCATCACTTGTCTGTGAACTCCTCTGTACTGTCCTCTGAAGGGCATATTCCTGCTGATCATCACTCAGGGAGAGGCCTGGAACATGCCTAGCCTTTGCTCTGTGCCCGCAGGTGTGAGGGAAATCAGACACAGCATCCCCAGGGGTGTGATCTAATCTGCTGGGAAGGCAAACGCGGCTGTGGGTTTGGAATGAAATGTAGGTGTCACTCTAACAAGGCTCGGCCGCCTCAGGCTCTGCGCTGACCACATCACAGGCACTACGCTCTTTAAACCCAAGGAGGCTGTAACCCACGAGGTCAGTATCTTCTATCCATTTCATAGGCAAGGAAATAGAGGTTTAAAAGCTTACTAGTAAGTAACTTGTCCAATGGCCACTTGGGATTCCCACCAGCTCAGTCAGATTCACAAATGTGGGGTCCCGTGGACTCCCTGCGCTGCCCGTGGATTCAGCCAGGCCCTGACGGTCTGCTGCCAAAAGCAGTCTAACTCCCGGCCACAGACTGAGGGTGTGCAGGGGCCACGTTCCAGACGCGGTGCCTCAGCAGGCCTCCGGGCAGAGCGGCTCCTGGGCAGATGATGGGTGGCACGGAGACAGAGCAGGATGGGCAGGCTGCTCTTCCATCTCTATTCCAGCGCGGGCAGGCTGGCCTCCTACCTCCTTATTTATGAATCAACCTAAATTCAACCTTTCATTTCCATTTAGAACATGGAGCTAACTTTCAGGTTGTTTTTTAACATGCAAAGATTTGTCATGCCGGGGCCTTCATTTCTCCTCTAGAGCATTAGGCCAACAAACAGAAACAGCACAATCAAAAGAAATATGACACCAAACCAACCCTATTTTTAAGTGTTTCTAACCTTGTTTCAAAACAGCCTCTGAGGATTGTTTTCCAAACAGCCACGTAGGAAGCACAGCTGTGTAGATGTTTCCTGTTTTCTGTGCTTGAGAAGCAGGCACTACCCAAGCTGGCATTCAATAGTAACAAATATGAAAGAGAGCATTTAAAAAAAAAAAAAAGTTGTAGGAATGTTAAAATCCATGCTGACTGGTTTTCCCATTTACCCAGCAGCATTCCCAGGCTAGTGTTGGCATGGAGACTGGAAAAGGAAACTTTCCACCATTCTGTCACTTGCTACTGTTTCCACTTATTTTTACTGAGCCCGATTTTAACATTTTTTTAAAGTTTGATACTTTTGATGTTTGTATTCATTGTTTCATTCTGAAACATGAAAACGGGTGGAAAGTTAAAATCAGGCAAAGATTTGGTCTTCCACATATTCAGCTGTTTGACATTCGGATAATTGCCCGCTTTTTTCCTTCTTTCCACATTCGGTCTAAGTGCCTTGGCACGGGGAGCCCTGGTCTGGCCTGACTGCCCGCTCCCTCGCTGTTGTTATTACAGATGCTGAAGGCGCATCTGCTTCTCAAACGCGGTCCTGGGGCAGGGGAGCCCGCGCTCCTGGCGCCTTAGGGAGAGTCCGCGACCCAGAATCGGGGCGCTGAGCGTGGGCACCCTGGTCCTCCCGCCGCCCTGGCCCTCCCGCCGCCCCGCTCCCGGAGGGAGGTCGGGCTGTGGTTCTCGGCGGGAGACCCAGACGGAGGGCAAGTCCCGAGAGCGACTCGCCCGCGGGAAGGCGGCGGGGCCTCCCCCAGCCCGAGGCGGCGTGCCCGGTGGAAGGGTAGGGGTGCGAGCGGCCTGGGCCGGACGCCGGCGCCCGTCTCCCCTCCGCGGCTTCCAGAGCGGCGGGCGAGCCTTGCGCCTCGGAGGGCGCCGCTCCTGGGACCCGGAGGGGAGCAGGTGGCAGCGGGGCGCACAGGAGGCGTCTGCGGGACAGAACACCGCACTCCCGCCACGGGCTGTGGGCGGCTGCCTTTGCTCCCCTTTGTTCTCCCCACCCCACCCCTCCAGTCCCCGCGTGGGTGCGCCCGCCTCTCGGGAGGGTGGACCCCGGTCAGCACCGGGGCGGGCGCCGAGCGGACCAGCGGCACGTGCCCCCCCCCACACACACACACACACTCTCTCTCTCTCTCTCTCACACACACACACACACTCACACACACCCCCGCACACACACTCACACACACACACACTCACACACACACACCACACACACACACGTGTCCCCCGCGGAGCGCAGTGGGCGCCCTCGCATCTGGAGAGCAAATGGCGCAGCGGTCAGTCCGCGGGGCACGTGTCGCCTGGAAACGAGGGCAGCAGCGCGGGAGGCTCGGCCCGGCACAGCTCGGCCCCAGCGAACGGCCGCGGGCGCGGGGCTCCGGGGTGCCTGCGTGGCGCCCGGGCGGGGCGCGGGGGGCGTGAGGGGGGCGGGGTGTGCCCGCGGCGCCCGCTGAGTCACAGCCCGGCTCCCTTTATATCCGCCCGAGGCCCGCGAGCCGCCAGCCGCAGCTCCGCGCCCCGGAGAGCGCCGCCCCGCGCCCCAGCTCCGCGCCCCGCGCCCCAGCCCAGCCCGAGGGCGCCATGCGGGCCCCGCGCCCCGCCCCGGTGCTGCTGCTGCTGCTGCTGTGGTCGCTGCTCGCCCCCCGCACCGGGGCCGCCGTCATCACCGGGGTAAGCTGCCGCACCTGCTGGCTCCCGGGTGGGGAAGGCGACGCGAGGGCGGCGAGGGAGCGGGGAGGGTGTCCCGCCGGGACCGCCGGCGCCCGGGGGCGCACTGGGGGGAGTGCTGGGCGGCGGGGCACGGGGCGCCCGGGAGAAAAGTGGCCCAAGTGCGGCTCCCAGCGCCAGCACACCTTCCCGCCCGCGCCCTCTTCCCGGGGGTTCGGTCTCTCTGTTCCGCTGGAGGATGCTCTTCAGTCTCCCCAGCGCTGTCCCGGACCTGCCCGCGGGACGTGCAGCCGGTGGAGCCCTTCCTGGAACGCAGGGGCCTGGGCATCGCGCTCCGCCCCGTCCTCCGCGGGGCTCTGCTCCCCACGCGCCCCCACAGGATCCCCCCACAGGATCGCCAGGAAAGACCTTGGTCCGAGGCCACGTGTGCGCTTTGAAAGCAACGTGGGTGCTTCTTTCTGGATCTCAGGGTTTTCTGGTGTGTGTGTGTGTGTGTGTGTGTGTGTGTGTGTGTGTGTGTGTGTGTGTTGGGGGTGGAGGGGTCCCCGGCGTCTTGAGAGTCTGCCTATGAGAGTTTTCCGTTTCCAGTTCCTGATGAAGCACAGCCACCCTCCTGTATGATGGGAAAGGGCGAAGGGAGCGCTCCCCTCAGGGAGGACACCTGCGCAGGGGAGCGGGAGTGCTCCCTGTCCCGCAGGGGTGCTCCTGGGGTCAGAGCGGAATTTCTGCCCAGAACCGCAGGCCCGTCCACTTCACAGCAAAGCCGCCGCTGCCCCTGCCGGCTGCCCACTGCCCACTCCCTCCCTCCCAGTCTGCCATTCTGCACCTCCCTTACCTTCTCCTCGGTATAAGTGCGCGCTCTAGGACTGCATTTGAAAAGAAATGAAATAACATTTAAGTTTGAGGAAATGTCATTGTCTAGAGAAAATAAAGCTCTGTTGTCTGCATGCCGATTCCTAGGCTCAGAGCACATTGTGAGCCCTGGAACATACAGTGTTTGCTTCTGTCCGGAAGATACGCAAGTGTACGAATCGGGATATTTATTGGAGTCATTTGGAGATTTTTTAAAAATATATATTTTATTGATTTTGTACAGAGAGGAAGGGAGAGAGATAGAGAGTTAGAAACATCAATGAGAGAGAGTCATCAATCAGCTGCCTCTTGCACACCCCCTACTGGGGATATGCCCACAACCAAGGTACATGCCCTTGACCGGAATCGAACCCGGGACCTTTCAGTCCCCAAGCCAAACGCTCTATCCATTGAACCAAACCGGTTTCGGCCATTTGGAGATTTTTTACAAAATGTATTTGAATAGCTTTGTCAGTAACCAGCTGGTGTGATTGAAAAATGTTTTTATAGGTCTTTCTAATACATGAGAATTAGCATGATTTCCCTCTCTTCTCCCACTGGCTCCTTTAAAATTTCTGCTAATCCTCTGAGCCCCAAATTCTTTTGCAATATAAGTATCTTTTTGTTCCATTCACGGGACAGCACAGCATGAATAGATCTACAATGGCTTAAGGCTGGAGGGCATAGGAAGCAGCTGTCTAATTAAAAATATATAAACCTATGTAATTTTTTGTAGATGTTTCCAGGAACCTAAGCTTCTTGTTACAAAATGAACTCTGTCACGTTGGATGTTTATGTATAGAGAGGTTTGGCGAGCTTGTTGTATAGTGTGTGTGCTGTTGTTGTAATCTTAGCTCTGAGTTACAAAAAGAGGATTCTATTAACAGCACGGCAATAAAGAAACGCAGTTATGTCTCCATGACAGGAACCATCTGGACTCAAATGAAAAACTAAATAACTTATCTGGAGATGTTGTCTATAGGATATTAAACATCCAAGTGATTGAATTTTAAGAGATTTTTGGCTGGATGTTGATTGTCTAATAAAAAGAGTGGTTGTGGCTTCAGAATTCGGGATCTTTATCTGTTGAAATAAAACACAGCCTGAAGCCTCCACCTTGAACACTTTCTGTTTGGGGGAATATGTGTAGTCACTTAAAAGTCCTTGATTTGTTCCAGCCACGTTGGAAATGCCATGCACTGAGCAGCTCCTGGCTGTGCTGGGAGGATCACATGGGCATGATGCTGGCAGACAGATAAGAGCTGTAAGAGGGAAATGTTTAAATATATTCCTGTAAATGCCCAGCTACCCCAAGGTGGAAATTGTAGCTTTAGTCCAGATACTTGTTTTAAATAGGTTGAGAAAAAAATGTTAGCAGCCGATAAACCAATGAAAAGTAGTGAATAAGCGTGTGCCCATGTGTTTATATTTTAACAAGTTATGGCTGTCCCTAAAACTAGAATTTTGAAGGAATGCTTTAGTTGTTTCCAATAAACATACATTTAAACTTGTGCCTAAATTATAATTTTTTTATTTCTTACATATTTTATAGGACAGGATGTTTTTACCTAATGTTGGAAAAGTAGATTACTGCACACCATCCAAACAGAGCATCCTATTTTTGGTTGATTCTAGGAAAGAACAATAGACCTCCAGATCAATTTTTAAGCACATGAATTTAGACTTCATTGTTCATTCTCTCCCCTGCAGAGAGGAATCCCGCAGTCAGGTCTTTGATTGTGTGCACTGGGTGTTTGCACTGGGAGCAGGTGCTGAGGTCTGCGTTTCCTCACCCGACGGCTGCGACAGGAGCTCCGTGGAGCTGTGATGTGCACATGTGTACACCCTAAGCCCAGTTTTCTCTCTGCAGGTTACACCCTGGAGATAAGAGAGTAACATACGGGAAAGCCTTTGTCCGCCCATTCTCACCCTGTGAGATTTCTTTCTTTAAAGAGGAAATGGTGAAAATCAAGTCAGTGGTGTGAGAAACATCTAGTCTCATGAACCAAAATGCAAATATTTAAGAAGGAAAATGAGTCCTTCTAAAATTTACATCAGTTCCTTGATGGGTCTGGAGCAGCTCATGCCAGACTTAGAGACCCTTTAAATCCCTTCGGAAAAACTGGCCCAGTGGACTCAGTTAATAATCATACAGTCTCGTGATTTCACTTACGGAATGCTTAGTGGCTGTGTACAGTATAAGACTAATACAGACACATTTTTTTCAAGTTCAAAGCAAATTCAGTAAAGCACTACAGATAACTGGTGTGCTTTTTTTAATATTGTGTTTAAGATTTTCATAATGTGTGAGCCATTATTAGGCCATTTAAAAAAAAAAAACTAGGAAAACCTCTTCTGATTATATTTTGTGGCAAACACGGACAAGTAAATGAAGACTGCAGTTCTTTATTTATGTGGTTATTATCGCAGAGCAGTTGGATGCTTAAAGCGCTTTCTTGTGGCTATTTTTAGGTCACCTGCATCTGAGTCTGCCGCTGTCCGTATTTATGTTTGCTTCTCTCGTCCCAGGCTTGCGTGGACGACTTCCAGTGTGATGGAGACACGTGCTGTGCGGTGAGCCTGTGGATCAGGGGCCTTCGGCTGTGCACACCCATGGGCCGAGCAGGGGACAGCTGCCACCCGCGCTCTCGGAAAGTGAGTACTTTGTGTTCACGGCGGTTCCTCCCGGGGCAGTGCCCTCACCTGAGCAAGGCTGTGTGACCTGCAGCCCAGGTGTGGGAGCTGGAGAAGATGACAGTGGAAAGCACCTGCCCTGCCCATCCCCTTCCGCTGGAAAGAACTGTGACCTCTCACTTATTCTAGCGATCAGTTTCCTGCCATAGTTCTCATGACATTAGAGACACTTCATAATAATTTCAAACACATGAATTTGTTTAAAATCATTTAGGAATCCTATCTAATAAAGAGGAGATATGCTAATTGACCCTCACACCATTACAAAGATGGCAGCACCCACAGCCAATAAGGAGGGAATATGCTAATTGACTACCATGGCCTCAAAGATGGCAGCACCCACAGCTAAAAGATGGTGGTGTCCAGTCCCCTCATCCCCACTGGGGTGGCAGGAGTGTGGCAAGACCAGGCCCACTACCAGGCAGGCCTGGCTGCTCTGCATGCCTGCCTCCAGAGTCCCCCAGTCTGCTTAGCCCCCCAACCACCCAGGGCCACCTGAGGCTCAGGTATCCAGGTTCACCCAAGGCTCAGGTAACCAGGACTGGCTGAAGCTTGCGCTGCTGGCAGTGGCAGCAGCAGAGGTGTGACGGGACATCGCCTTTCCTTGATTGCCAGATCATCTCCTGCCCCTGAGGGCTCCCAGACTGTGAGAGGGGGCAGGCTTGGCTGAGGGACCCTCCCCCATCCAGTGCATGAATTTTTATGCTCCAGGCCTCTAGTATATCTATAATAAACCGAATGGCCGAACAGCGGAGCGACTGTCCAGACAGCCTTCTGGATGACCTTCCGGGTGAACCTGGGGCTGCAAAGGCCTACTCTCTATATATGAGACCTACTGCTAAGGCAGAAGTAAATAAGTTGTGTCTTTGGTAGAGGAGTGTGCTGTGTTGTTAGTGTCTGCATTCAGAACGTAAGGATTTGTACACCTATGAGCAAAGTGGAGGCAGCTGCCATTGCTGTTTTGTTTTTATAGAAAACCATTGATAATACAACTAGTGTTGTATCTTAATTTAAGATATAAAAGTAATTGACTATTTATAGGATAGATTGTTCACAGTCCTAGGGGCTAATGATAGTTCATTTTCCGCTGTATCTATCTAACAGGTCAATATCAGAGTGGCCTAAGCCACCTTTGCAGCGTTATTGGCAATGATAGGTCTGAGCTGGGAGGACAGGAAGGAGCCAGGCTGCAGACTCCTGCCTGTGGGCCCCAGCTGGTTACAGGCGGGGGGGGGGGGGGGGGGGGGGGGAGGGGGCAGAGAAATGTGGGGAGCCTGGACAGTCCTTGCCCTTCAGATTCAAAACTTTTGGAACGCAAAATCTGCAGGAACACAGTGCCTAGCTCGCTAGCCCCAGGTCCGCGTGGCCCAGCAGTGCAGGGAAGTCCAGGGCACAGGGGCCGCCGGGCTAGGTGGCTGGCTGCAGGCAGAGCTGGTCCCTGCACTTCCCCTCTGCATGTTAGAAGCAAACTGGATTCCGCTCCGCTTTACCGCGTGCAAGAGGTTAAAGCTGCCGCTGAATCAGCGTTTTCCGGTATTGCACAGGCCAGGTGAGGCTCCCTTCCCCTTCTCGGGATAAACATGAAGAAACCGTTGGCTGAGGGAGAGCTTGACTGTCTGCAGCAGGGACTCTGGCTGTTCGGACGCACCTGAAGCGGAGTGCAGCTCTCCTGTGGTTTCCTTGAGAAACACTTCCTGTTACGTGTAGACCCTTCTTCCCGGGGTTTTACTGCTCGCAACTGCGCTGTCATTGTAAACCTGACAGGCACCTTTAGTCCTGACTGTTTAGAACTGGGAAGTTCTTAAGCCACCATTATCTGTCTTGGTTGCAAACCTCGGAAAGATGCCATTGGTCCAGCTGCTGGGCACCGGTCTCCCTGGGCACCGGTCTCCCCGGGCACCGGTCTCCCTGGGCACCGGTCTCCCCGGGCACCGGTCTCCCCGGGCACCGGTCTCCCCGGGCACAGGTCTCCCCGGGCACAGGTCTCCATGGGCACCGGTCTCCTCGGGCACAGGTCTCCCCGGGCACCGGTCTCCCCGAGCACAGGTCTCCCCGGGCACGGCCTCCATGGGCACCGGTCTCCATGAGCACAGGTCTCCCTGGGCACAGGTCTCCCTGGGCACTGGTCTCCCTGGGCACCGGTCTCCATGGGCACTGGTCTCCCTGGGTACAGGCCTCTATGGGTACAGGTCTCCCTGGGCACCGGTCTCCCTGGGTACAGGTCTCCCTGGCTACAGGTCTCTCTGGGTACAGGTCTCCCTGGGCACCGGTCTCCCTGGGCACCAGTCTCCCTAGGTACAGGTATCCCTGGACACCGGTCTCCCTGGGCACTGGTCTCCAATGGCACTGGTCTCCCTGGGCACAGGTCTCCATGGGCACGGGTCTCCTTGGGCACAGGTCTTCCTGGGCACCGGTCTCCCTGGGCACAGGTCTCCCTGG
The DNA here is from genome assembly GCF_964339955.1 of Pipistrellus hanaki. NCBI lineage: Eukaryota > Metazoa > Chordata > Mammalia > Chiroptera > Vespertilionidae > Pipistrellus > Pipistrellus hanaki. The sequence continues at coordinate 7,429,208 of NC_140515.1, forward strand.
GCACAGGTCTTCCTGGGTACAGGTCTCCCTGGGCACCGGTCTCCATGTCGACTGTTCTCTCTGGGCACCAGTCTCTCTGGGTACAGGTCTCCCTGGACACCGGTCTCTCTGGGCACCAGTCTCTCTGGGCACCGGTTTCCCTGGGTACAGGTCTCCCTGGGCACCAGTCTCTCTGGGCACCAGTCTCTCTGGGCACCGGTCTCTCTGGGCACCGGTCTCCCTGGGTACAGGTCTCCCTGGGCACCGGTCTCTCTGGGCACCAGTCTCTCTGGGCACCGGTCTCCCTGGGCACCTGTCTCCCTGGGCACAGGTCTCTCTGGGCACAGGTCTCCCTGGGCACAGGTCTCCCTGGGCACCGGTCTCCCAGGGCACCGGTCTCCATGGGCACCGGTCTCCCTGGGCACAGGTCTCCCTGGCTACAGGTCTCTCCGGGCACAGGTCTCCCCGGGCACCGGTCTCCCTGGGCACAGGTCTCCCTGGGCACCGGTCTCTCTGGGCACCGGTCTCCCTGGGCACAGGTCTCCCTGGCTATAGGTCTCTCTGGGCACAGGTCTCCCTGGCTACAGGTCTCTCTGGGTACAGGTCTCTCTGGGCACAGGTCTCTCTGGGCACCGGTCTCCCTGGGCACAGGTCTCCCTGGCTACAGGTCTCTCTGGGTACAGGTCTCTCTGGGCACAGGTCTCTCTGGGCACAGGTGTCCCTGGGTACAGGTCTCTCTGGGTACAGGTCTCTCTGGGCACAGGTCTCTCTGGGCACAGGTCTCCCTGGCTACAGGTCTGGGCACAAGTCTCCCTGGGCACAGGTCTCCCTGGGTACAGGTCTCTCTGGGCACAGGTCTCTCTGGGCACAGGTCTTCCTGGGCACCGGTCTTCCTGGGTACAGGTCTTCCTGGGTACAGGTCTCCCTGGGCACCGGTCTCCATGTCCACTGGTCTCTCTGGGCACCAGTCTCTCTGGGCACAGGTCTCCCTGGGCACCGGTCTCTCTGGGCACCAGTCTCTCTGGGCACCGGTTTCCCTGGGCACCGGTCTCCCTGGGCACAGGTCTCCCTGGGTACAGGTCTCTCTGGGCACAGGTCTCTCTGGGCACAGGTCTCCCTGGGCACCGGTCTCCCTGGGCACAGGTCTCCCTGGCTACAGGTCTCCCTGGGTACAGGTCTCTCTGGGCACAGGTCTCCCTGGGCACAGGTCTCCCTGGCTACAGGTCTCTCTGGGTACAGGTCTCTCTGGGCACAGGTCTCCCTGGGCACAGGTCTCCCTGGCTACAGGTCTCCCTGGCTACAGGTCTCTCTGGGTACAGGTCTCTCTGGGCACAGGTCTCCCTGGCTACAGGTCTCCCCGGGCACCGGTCTCCCTGGGTACAGGTCTCCCCGGGCACCGGTCTCCCTGGGCACAGGTCTCCCTGGCTACAGGTCTCTCTGGGTACAGGTCTCTCTGGGCATCGGTCTCCCTGGGCACAGGTCTCTCTGAGCACAGGTCTCCCTGGGTACAGGTCTCTCTGGCTACAGGTCTCTCTGGGTACAGGTCTCTCTGGGCACAGGTCTCCCTGGGTACAGTTCTCCCCGGGCACCGGTCTCCATGGCCACGTTCCTTTCTGATGTTGGCCGTGCTACATGTGTGCCATGTTGCCAAGAGCTGCCCTGGCTCAGCCTGTCCTTCAGGATGTGCTGCTCCCCAGCTGTCCTGGCCGCCGGGTGCAGGGACGGGCAGCGGCGGGCCTGGCCTCACAGCAGGAGCTGCGCTGCTGGCTGTCGGTGCTGCATGTCCGGTGCCCCCGTCATGGCGGGTCGTGGTGCTCACTGCCCTGGGGAGGAGGGTGCATTTGTCCGGACTCCACACACTGGTGCTCAGACTGCGGCCTCGGCAGCTGCTGCACAGGTGCCAGGCCAGAGGGCAGCCACAGCCTTCACTGCTTGTCTGTGGTCTACCTCCGTCCACTTCTTCCTCCCCAGACGCTGTGTGTCCGGCACAGCGTTGAGTCCCGTGGGCTGGGCCGGCTGGTGTGGACGGGGATTAACAGTCCGAAGTGGGAATTTGTCTCATCTTCTAGTTCCAATGGTTTCCCAGTGGGAGATGTTTTTACTTATTTATTTCCCCATCACCAATTATCCCTCCATCCCCTCTTCCACCCGTCCTCCCCCACAACCACCACCGTGCTGTCCGCACCTGAGTTCCCTTTCCTGCCCAGTCCCTCCACGCTGCCCAGCACGCCGCCTCCGAGCTGTCAGCCTGCTCTCCGAGTCTGTCTCCGTTTTGCTTGTAGTTCAGTTTATTCATTAGATTCTAATTGGAGTGAAATTTTATGGCACTTGTCTTTTCCTGACTACCTTATTTCACTTTCAGTATAATGTTCTCCTGGTCCATCCATGCTGTCCCAAAGGATAAAATTTTCTTCATTTTTGTCGCCAAGTACAATAGTATTCCATTGTGTAAATGTGCTACAGCTTTTTTATCTGCTCATCTATTGGTGGGCACTTGGGCTGCCCCCAAACTTTGGCTCTTGTGAATAATGCTGTATTGAACATAGGGTGCACATATTCTTTCTACTTACTGTTTCTGGTTTCTTCAGATAAAACCCAGAAGTGAAATTGGTGGTTCACAGGCAGTTCTAGTTTTAATGTTTTGAGGTAACTCCGTACTGCTTTCCCAGTGGTTGCACCAGTCTGCATTCCCACCAGCAGTCATGAGGGCTCCCTTTTCTCCATGTCCTCGCCAGCACTTGTCTATTGATTAATTGATGGTAGCCACTCTGACAAGTGTGAGGTGATACCTCATTGTCATTTTATTTTATTGATTTTTTACAGAGAGGAAGAGAGAGGGATAGTTAGAAACATCGATGACAGAGAATCATCGATCAGCTGCCTCTTGCACACCCTCTACCGGGGATGTGCCCGCAACCAAGGTACATGCCCTTGACCGGAATCGAACCCGGGACCTTTCAGTCCACAGGCTGACACTCTATCCACTGAGCCAAACCGGTCTCGGCCCTCATTGTCATTTTAATTTACATTTCTCTCATGACTGGTGACATTGAGCATCTTTTCATACGTGTGTTGGCCATCAGCACATTCTCTTTGGAGAGTGTCTATTCAGGTCCTTTGCCATTTTTTAATTGGATTGTTTGGGGTTTGAGAGATTAGGATTAGGGTTTGGGTTAGGGTGAGTTTTATAAGTTCTTGGTAAATTTTAGATGATAACCTTTGTTAGATGTATCGTTGGGGAATATGTTCTCCCATTTTGTGGGATGACTTTTCATTTCCTGATGGTTTCCTTTGCTGTGCACAAACGTTTGGGTTTGATTTAGTTGCATTTATTTGCTTTTCTTTGTTTCCTCTGCCCAAGGAGTTATATCAGAAAAAATATTGCTACAAGAAAAGTCCAAGATTTTATTGCCTATGTTTTCTTCTAGATTTTTATGACTTTAAGTCTAACATTTAAGTTTGTAAGCCAACTTTTGTTTATTCTTATGTGTGGAGTAAGGAAGTGGTTTAGTTTCATTTTTCTTTTGCACGGATCAGTTCAACTTTCCCAACACCATTTACTGAATAGATTATCTATAGCCCATCGTATGTTTCTGCCCCTCTGTCAAATAGTCACTGACTGGGAAGGTGCGGCTTTATTTCTGGGCTCTCTGTTCTGTCCATTGATCTGTGTGTCTGTTTCATGCCGGTCCTCACCACAGTGACCAGAGAGGAAGAAGAAATATACGCCTCAGTGATGAGTAAATAGTTTGATGTCAGGTAGTGGTACTCCTCAATTTTGTTTTTCTTTCTCAAGATTGCTGTTGCTATTTGGGGACTTTTGTATTTTCATATAAATATTTGGACTATTTGTTCCAGTTCTGTGAATATGCCATTTGGTATCTTGATAGGCATTGCCTTCAATCTGTATATTGCTTTGGATAGTATGGACATACTAATGTTACTTCTTCCATGAACACAGTATATGCTACCACTTGCTTGTATCTTTTTTAGTTTTTTTTCAAATACAGGTCTTCTACATCCTTGGTTAAATTCTTTTAAAGCAATTGTGAATGGAATTGTTTTTTTAGTTTCCCTTTCTTATAATTCATTATTGGTGTTTAAAAATGCAACTTATTTCTGGATATTTGTTTTATCTTGCTACTTTACTGAATTCATTTATCAGTTCTAGTTGATTTTTGGTGGAATCTTTAGGATTCTCTCAATGTATTATAATGCCATCTGCAAATAATGTCAGGTTTACTGTTTCCTTTCCTATCTGGATGCCTTTTATTTCTTCTTCCCTGGTAGCCGTGGCTATGCTGAAGAAGAGTGGTGAATGTGGACATCTTTGTCTTGTTCCTGTTCTTAAGGGGAATGCTTGTAGGTTTTGCCCATTGAGTATGATATTGGCTCTGGGTTTGTCATATATGGCCTTCATTACATTAAGGTATATTCCGTCTATTCTTACTTTGCTGAGAGTTTTGATCAATAATGAGTGCTGGGTTTTTGTCAAATGCTTTTTTTATGCATCTATTTATATGATCACGTGGTTTTTATCCTTAATTTTGTTTATATTGATTTGCAGATATTATACCAATTTTGCACTTCCAGAATAAATTCCACTTGACCCTGGTGGGATCTTTTTAATGTATTGCTGAACTAGCTTTGCCAACATTATGCTCATCAGGGATATTGATCTATACTTTTCTTTGTCATTATTTGGTTTTCAAAATTTTGGAATAGGTTGAGAAGGATGGATGTTAGCTCTTCTTGAATGTTTGGTAAAATTCACCTGTAAAGGATCCAGTCCAGGGATTTTTGTTGGGAGTTTTGTTTTGTTGTTGTTACTGCTTTAATTAACCTGTCTAATCAGATTCTCTGATTCTTCCTGAGTTAGTTTTGGAAGATTGCATGTTTGTAGGAATTTATCCATTTCTTTCAGGTTGTCCAATTTGTTGGCATATAGTTATTCATAATGTTATTCATAATGCAATCCTTTATAATTTGTTGGCGTCAGATGTTACTTCTCCACTTTCATTTCTAATTTTGTTTATTTAGGTTCTCTATATTTTTTCCTCATGAGTCTAGTTAAAAGTTTGTCAATCTTATTTTCTTTTCATAGAACCAGCTCTTGGTTTAATTTATACTTTGTATTATTTTTTAGACTCTACTTCATTTATTTCTGCTCTGATCTTTATTATTTTCTTCCTTCTTCTCACCCTGGGCTCTTTGTGTTGTTCTTTTTCAAGTTCCTTTAAGTGTAAAGTTATATTATTTGAGCTTTTTCCTGTTTCTTGAGATAGGCCTGTAATGGTATACATTTTCCTTTAGGTCTGCTTTCCCTGTATCTTACAAACTTGGGGTTGTTTTGTTCTCATTTTCATTTGTTTCAAGGTATTTTTTTATTTCCTATGTGGCTCTAGTCTGCTCTTTCCTCCCTCTGCTGAAACCCAGGGTTAGTGGCTGCGAACAAAATTTTGTGTGTGGCCCTTTAAGAGGGTGCCTGTATTGCAAGCTGTCTCTCCCTGGTGGACAGAAACCCCAGATGTTTTCACAGCCATATTATTTGTGGGTTTCCCCGGGGGAGGGAGGGGTGAATCAGGTCTAAGCTGGCAGGTGGACATCCCCTGAGGGGTCTCAGACTGCAAAAGGGCTCAGGCTGGACTGAGGGACCCCTCTCCACTCTGAGTGCTCAATTTTCATGCACTGGGCCTCTAGTATGCATATAAGTTATTTGGTCGATCTCTTCTCACCGACCTGCACCTTCCTTCTGAGATTCCACAGTCTGTTCTATGCTTGTATGTCTCTGGATATATTTTTTCATTAGATTCCAAATATGAGTGATACTTGTCTTTCTCTGTCTGGCTCATTTCACTTAGCATAATACTCTCTAGGTCCCTCGATGCTGTCTCCAAGAGTAAGAGATCCTTCTTTTTTTACTGTTGCATAGTATTCCATCGTATAAATGTACCACAGCTTTTTTAGCCACACATCTACTGATGGACACTTGCACTGTTTCCAGAACTTAGCTATGGTAAACTGTGCTGCTATGAACACAGGGATGCATGCATTATTTCTGATTGGTGTTTCTGGATTCTTATTCCTAAAAGTGGGATTACTGGGTCAAATAGCAGTTCCATTTTTAATTTTTTGAGGGAACGCCATACTGTTCTCCACAAGTCTGTGCACTAGGGTTCTCTTTTCTCCACTTGTTGTTTGTGTATTTTTTGATGGTGGCCCCTGCTTTTTTAAAGAAAAAAAATGGATTACTGGTCACGGTCATAGGAATTAATATTCTAAAAACATAAGGCTATGAATAGGTGAAGACTAAACCTATTTAAATTTTAAACTTTCCATCCTGGTTTGACTTAGTCATTAGCCACAAATGTCTATTAATTTTTTTTTAAATATATTTTATTGATTTTTTACAGAGAGGAAGGGAGAGAGATAGAGAGCTAGAAACGTCGATGAGAGAGAAACATCGACCAGCTGCCTCCTGCACACCCCCCACCGGGGATGTGCCCGCAACCAAGGTACATGCCCCTGACCGGAATCGAACCAGGGACCTTTCAGTCCGCAGACCGACGCTCTACCACTGAGCCAAACCGGTTTCGGCAAATGTCTATTAATTTTGATGAAGTGAACTTATATTTAATGAATGAACTTGATAACGATGCATAAGAATTGGTAGCCCTGAGCTCAGTTTACTGTGGTATTTCATACAATTCAGTTCACTTGTGGAGTGTGTAGATCTGAACTTTCACCCTATTCAGATCTGACTAGGCTGTGCTGTTATAATTATAGGAATTTTTGTTTGTTTGTTTTTTAACCCTCACCTAAGAAGTAAGGATATTTTTTTCCCATTAATTTTTAGAGAGAGTGGAAAGGAGGAAGGAGAGAAAAAAACATCAATGTGACCTCGGTCGGGGTACATCAAACCAGTAACCCAAGTACCAGAACTTGACCTGGAACTGAACCCAAGACCCTTTGGTGGTCAGGCCAATGCTCTAACCATTTAGTGCACTGGTCAGGGCTATACTTATTGGTTTTTAATTTTATATTTGACTAGAGACCCAATGCACAACATTCATGCACTTGTTGGGGAGGGGGCCTCTCAGCCTGGCCTGCACCCTCTCTCAGCCCAGGACCTCTCAGGGGATGTCCAACCACTGGGAGCAGGCCTAAGCCGTTAGTTGGACACCCCCCAAGGGATTCTGCACTGCTGCTGCACTTGCCGGCCATGAGTCTGGCTTCTGGCTGAGCTGTGCTCCCCTGTGGGAGTACACTGACCACCAGGGGGAAGCTCCTGCACTGAGCATCTGCCCCCTTCTGTTCAATGTCCATCATAGGGACCAATCTTTCCAGCGTTTGGTCAATTTGAATATTAGCATTTTAACAATAAATTTTTAAACAATTATGAATAAGTTACTATATTATATGTCTACAGGGGATACTTAGGGGATGCCCAGTTAAAGTTTACTAATACCTAATACTTTCCAGAGTTTACAAAGACCAGCCAATTGCATCCCATTCTGCTTACCTGATGGCTTGGAAGTTTATAATTACGTGTTTAATACTTTCACTTCTTATCACTCACTGGAAGCCCGATGTACAAAGATTCCTGCTAGAATGGGCTTTCCTTTTCCTGGTGCGGCACCACCTTTCCACTCCAGCCCAGACTCTTTCCATTCAGGCCCCACCTTCCCACCCACCTTCCCACGCTGCCCAGAGGCCCTGAGAGACCAGGGGTGGGGCAGAACATCAGCATCATCGCCATAGCTACAACACAAGCATCCCGCCCCATCATTCAGCACCTGTGTATGCAAATTAACCTCCATCTTTGTTGGGTTAATTTGCATATCACTCTTGATTGGCTGGTGGCTAATTTACATGTTTGTCTATTATTAGGTAAGATTATTTTACAAATTTTTTAAATTTAACTATTTTCTCCAAAAAAATTAATCTGAATACTTATTTTGTTCCACTTTTTATGTCAACATTTTAAGCACCAGTTTTAGGTTTTTTTCAGCTGCATTTTTGCTGCTAAAATGACAAATTATTCTTTTTTGAAGATAAATAATTGAAATTAGAACATGGTTCTTTTATTTACGTAAGAAGAAAATGGAAGATTTTAAATGATTAACTTTCTGTTACAGACTGAACCCATAACAGAACATTGTAAACAGCTATAATTTCAGGAAGGAATATAAAATTTTTAAAACACCAACTAAAATATAACTCCTATCACTACAGAATGTAGTGACAACTGGTGGAAGAAAGCATAATGGGCTAAATGCCTCATCTTTCATAACAGGATGTCAAGAACCCCTGTCTACTTTTGCTCTCTTGGGGGCAGGACCGTAGCTGTGATTACAGGGTCATTGGCGTTGGCGGAGAGATGCTGAAGAAATAAATATAGTTTAGTCTAAGCAGAGTTTCTCAACCTGGCCTCCACCAACCTCTAGGTCAGGAAATTGTGTTGTAGGGGTTGTCCTGTGCATTGTGGGAAGTCTAACAGCATCTCTGGCCTTGATCTGCTATCTAGTTGTGACAACAAAAATGTCTCCAGACTGTGACACATGACCGCTGGCAGGTTCGGGGCATGTGGGGGGGCTGTATTCGGAATCGCCCGGCTGGGCGCCGCTGGCCTCACACCACATTAGCCTAGGCTACAGGACAGTCTGGAGAGCAGCATCCCCTTCGCATGGGAGCTTCAGCCGCTACCCAAGCACACAGCTTCTTTTGGGCTCTCAACTTGATGGGGTGCTACCAAATTCGAGGGCCAAAGGATGGGGCTCCCCTTGATCCACAGAAGCTACCACCTTGTTTTTGCAAATCTGTTGTGACTGCCTAGCCCCAGAGACCCGAGGCCTGCATGCCAACAGCTCTCCTGACCAAAGTTCACGCAGCCAGTGGGGCCCGCCTGCTGTGTTCAGCCAGCCTTCTGAGGGCACAGAGCCGCCGGAGGCCAGGGCCCAGCATCCCAGCTCAGGTCAACCCTCTGCTCACAAGAGGGAGCCAGGTTGATGATCACATTATTTAGGATTGCAGGAATGCATATGTATTTTTTAAAAAACATGAAGAAACAATTTAAAATTTAGCCAAATTAAGATACACAGCAATCTTCATAATTAATCAAACCAGAAACTGTGGGAGTTCTGAACTCTGTTTTATTTTATGCATTATTCTACCATTTCATTTTTTTGTTTTTAAAGAACTATGTACCAAAAAAGTTGTTGCAAAACGATATTATTACAAACTAGTGGCCTGGTACCTGGATTCAAACACATTGAAAGGAAATAAATTAGAAGGAAGATTTGTGTGGTAATTACATTACTGCAAAAAATTACATATCAAAATAGTATATATAATATAGTATTATAAAATTAAAATACAAACTATTTTAATATAACTAATCACCCTTTATAATAGAAGTGTCAGAGATGAAAAAACTTAGTAAAATGTATATGAAAATAATACATAAATTGATTAATAAATAAACAATATTCTGTCAACAACGTCGCTTTCCTTCGGCTTTAGAAATACGTTGTGCCGGAGAATCCAAGATGGCTGCTCGGGTAGGCACCTAGCCACAGCCGCACGCAAGAATTTCAATAAAATACAACTAAAATATAAAATGGACATTACCCAGAACTACAGGAAAGTCAACTGACTGGAAATTCTACAACGAGAAGCAAGGAGAAAACCAGAAGGAAGCGCGGAGGAGCTGTAAAAGCCCAAGGTACGGAGACACGCGGCGAGCGCGGAGAGGACGGAGCCAGAGAGGAGGGAGGCCGAGTGCCTGGCTGGCGTTCCCTAGCGGGAAGGAGATAAACACTCGGACTGTGCTGGGCCCCAACTGCTCTGAACCCCCGTTCTAGGCCAGACCCCGGGGACCCAGGCTCACCCATAGGGAGCTGGGCTGTAAGGTGGAACCCGGGGAAGCGGCGAAAGGAGGTCCCAGAGGCGCGCACACTGCGAGCAGAGAAGGGACGGCCGGCTGTGCCGTAGGACTGCCCTGGCGGGAAGGAGAGAGGGGCTCCAGACTGCTCTGAACGCCATCTCCAACTCCACTTCCAACTGAACTGAACCCCAGTTTCGGGCCCATTGCGGGAGAGCTTACACTGTTTGGTAGCAGGCGAAAATCGAGGGCACCTTTCTCTCAGAGGCGCTTGCAACAAGTACTGAAGGACCCTGAGTCTCAGGAGTCGCATAGGGCGGGGCTGACGGAAGCCGAGGCTGTAGGCTCCACCCTGAAACCCCGCCCCATCAGAAAAGCTGCCTGCGAAAATGCCTAAACCAAATAGATCACAAACGAAAGAAATGGAGGGCAAAAAGCGACTGGATATAGAGTTCAAAACCACACTTATAAGGTTTTTCAAGAGTTTCCTAGAAAAGGCCGATAAAATAAATGAGACCTATGAGGATATGAAAAGGGATCAACAAGAAATAAAGAATACATTGTCTGAAATAAAAAATATTATACAGAGTCCTAAAAAAAGAATAGAAGATTGGAAGAATCAAGTCAAAGATTTGGAACATAAAGAGCCAGAAGACACTCCTCTGCAGAAGCTAGAAGGCAAGAGAATCCAGAAAATTGAAGATAATGTAAGAAACCTCTGGGACAACTTCAAACGATCCAACATCAGAATCATGGGGGTCCCAGAAGATGAGAGAGAGCAAGATATCGAAAACATACTGAAAGAAATAGTGACAGAAAACTTCCCCCACCTGGGGAAAGAATTGAACTTACAAGTCCAGGAAGCACACAGAACTCCAAATAAGAGGAATCCAAAGAGGACCACACCAAGACAAATCATAATTAAGATTCCAAGAGCAAAGGACAAAGAGAGAATATTAAAAGCAGCAAGAGCTAAGCAGGTGGTTACCTATAAAGGAGCACCTATACGATTGTCAGCTGATTTCTCAACAGAAACCATGCAGGCCAGACGGGAATGGCAAGAAATATTCAAGGTGATGAATAGCAAGAACCTACAGCCAAAAATACTCTACCCAGCAAAGCTATCACTCAGAATCGAAGGTCAGATAAAGAGCTTCACTAATAAAAAAAAGCTAAAGGAGTTCATCACCACCAAACCAGAATTATATGAATTGCTGAAGGGGGTTCTTTCAGAAGAGAAAGTAAATAAAGATAAAAATTATGAACAACAAATACGTAACTATCAACAAGTGAATCTAAAAACCAAGGAAATTAAAAAAAAAATCTGATGAACAATATTAACTGTTGAATATAATAGAATCAGAGGTATGGAAGGGGAGTGAGCTGATGATTCTTGGGGAAAAGGGGAGAGGGGAATGTGGGAAGAGACTGAACATAAACTGTGCACTTATGGATGAGGACAATGGGGAGTGGGGAAAGGGCAGAGGGTGGGGTGGGAAGGGGGGGGGAAAGGAACGCTTGTAATAATATGAACAATAAAAATTTATTTTAAAAAAATCAATAAAATATATATATATATTTTTTAAGTACAAAAAACAAAAAAGAAATACGTTGTGCCAATAGTTGGTCTTCAGATACATTCTGATGTTGCTGGTGATTGGCGCCAGCAAGAGCGTTACATGTATCGCACATGCATGAGTCAACGTTTAATTTTAACTTTTATTTTTAAATTGTCAGGGCATGTCATATGTGCCAGTGGTCGGATGGTTGAGTGTATGTACAGTCAGTCAATTAGCCTTTTAGATAGGTAGGTAGATAGATAGACAGATAGATGATAGATAATAGATAGATAGATAGATAGATAAAAAGACGCCTGTCGAGGCTTTCTTCCCGTCGCCCATAGTTTCTTCCCTAACACACTGACTGTGGAGAGAAACGCTGTTTCCTCTTCTAAACCCGGTGCCAGCGGGTGAGGCTCAGCCTTCGCTGCGCGCTGGTGCTGCTCCGTCTCCCGGGCGCGGAGTGCCGGGCAGGGGAACGGCGGACGGTGCGGAGCTGGTCTGAGGTCTGGGCTGAGCAGTCAGCTCCTGGCCTGCTTGTCCTCTGACAGGCGCTGTCTGTCAGCACATGCTGGGCATCACTGTCAGACAGCTGTTTGCCGCTCCGTCCGTGTCTGTAGGTCTGGGAGTGAAGGGGCAGGGAAGAAATCAGCAAGCTCTGAGCGCGTCGCTCAGACACTGCGGCCTTTGTCATCAGAGCTGCATAGGAAAGGGGCACTGAGGGTGCTGCGCGAGGCTTGGCCCTGTCCCTTCCCGCCTGCTTTCGGCGCTGACAGCCCATGTGACAGCCCGGGCAGCGTTATGCGCAGGAGGTGAGCACAGCGAGGCCCTTAGTGATGAGGGCTGCGCTGGCCTCTCTCACCACTGAGTGTGCGCTCCCTGTGGACAGGCCGTCCTTGTTCTGTTATTACTGTGCCCGCAGCACCTACCACAGCGCCTGGCGTGCTGGTGCCGCGCAGTGAGTGTCCGTGGATGGATGAGTGAAGGAGACATGCCTGCTATTTATTTCTACAGTTTCAGTTCACTTCCTTCAGCTGCTTTCCTTCAGCTGCTGCCTGCGCCGTTTTCCTAAACCCAGCACCATGCACACCCTGGGCCAGGCGTGTCCTGGCTGTGAGGCTGTCCTGTGCATTGGAGGGTGTGTAGCCACATCCCTGGCCCCGACCCACTCAGTGCCAGTGTGCTGCGCTCCTCCTGTGGGCCCCCGGGGCCTCTGGGGGTGGCGGGAGCACCACCCCCAACGAGGAGCACTGTCCGCAGCCGTGTCAGGCTGACAGAGGAAGCTCTCGCAGGCCCAGGAGGGCTGCATGTGCAGGGAGTGTAACTCCCACTGCCGGTAGTCATCAGCTTGTCCAGCAGCATCCCCTGTCAGCAGTGGCCCACCACCCTGCACCTGCGGACACACACAGGGACAGAGCCCCTCCGAGCTGAGTCTGCTCCGCGCTGGCGCCAAGCGCCGTGGACTCAGTGCCCCCAGAGCCCCAGAGCCTGGGACGCACTGCCCTTCCAGACAGACAGAGGAGGGGCTGGCCACGCCCGCCCACCACTCAGACCGCCTCCTCCCACTCCCGTTGTGTACATTGTTCTCAACCATCTCCCTGGCCCTTCCAGAACCATTTTGGAAATGGAAGGCAGGAAAGAAGAAGGAGGAAGAGAAGAAAAAGGAAAAAGGAGGTAAGGAGACATGGCGTGGTCCCACTCGAAGTTAACACCCAGAATAAGCAGCCCTGACCCTGGGGCAGCCAGAACCGGGTCTGTTCCTTCCGTCCAGCCCAACGAAGGCGAGCTGGCCCTGCCACCGCCTGCAGAGCGCCTCCTTTCCATAGAGGGTGCTCAGAGGCCCGGAGGAGGCAGCCCAGGCTCACCGGGACAGACGCGGGGCCCGCGGCCTCTTTGGTGGAGGGGAGTGAGGAGCACGCGCACGGCACTGAGGCTGGCATGGCGCTGAGGCCGGCACGGCGCTGAGGAGGACACGCAGGCTGGAGGCCGGGATGTGAGCTGCCTCTCCCTTCTCCTGCGTCGGAGGAACTTGCCTCCCAGTTCCCTGCCTGTCACCGCCTCCAAGGGGTGGCATCCCCCGCGGGTCCCGCAGACGGTGCCCTGCAGAGCGGGCAGGTGCTCAGGAGGCGCCCTGGCTGGAGGAGGCGACTGGCTCTGCCTGCGGAAAGCACAGGCCTCTGGCGTGCTGGCCTCCAGACCTGCACGGACCGCCACGGCCCAGGGGCGGGTGACCCTCCTCCGCCAGCCCCCTGGCTGCTCTCAGAACCAGCGGCCTTGGCTGCGGCTCTCCTCCACGGGCTTGCCTAGTTCCCCGTCAGAGACCAAGCTTGCTCCTTCCGAACGCCCCCCTGTTTCTCCCCTCCTCCCACCCGTGTGACTCCCCTGACCTCTGTGTGCCTTGCTTCTTGTCTGGGGTGGTTTGCTCCTTAGACCGATGTGGCCAAGCCCAGAGCCTGTCTCCTGAGGGCGCCTCCTGAGCAGGAGGAACCGGTGAGAACCAGGGAACGGCACCTGAGCTTGTGCTTCAAAGCTCAGGCTCTGGCCCACCTGCCAGCCAGGCTTCCGGTTCCGGCTGTGAGCTTGGCCAGGCGCCAGGCCTCAGGCTGTCTCTGGAGGTGGGGTAACTGAAGCTTTGCCGCACTCAGTGGCAGGAGGATGGGGAGGGTGACACCAGAGGTGTGACCCCCTTGCCGGGCGGCTGGGCCAGTGGTGGACACTCAGAGCCCGCTGCTGTGCACAGAGGTTTCCCAAGAAGAGTTCGGTGGGGTTTTGTTTGTTTGTTTTTTCCGTTTCCTGACGTGGTTTTCTTTTCATTCTAGGTTCCGTTTTTTGGGCGGAGGCTGCTTCACACGTGTCCGTGCATGCCTGGCCTAGCCTGCTCACGAGCTGCAGTCAACCGATTTGTTTGTTCCCGAAAGTAATCGCGTTAGAGTAGAAGCTCGAAATGTGAGTGGCCACACGATGCCGATAACACCGATCCTTGCTCCTGTGCCAGACATAGTGTGCCAGACAGAACCTAGTGCTTCTGCGCCTTCTGAGTGACGTTGCCAGCTTTGATTTTTAAGTGACCTCTTTTTATTGAAAAACATTTAGTTTGGGGTAGAAATGTAACGTTCAAGGCATTGTGGAACTGGTTCTAATTTCCCAGTTTGTTTTAGGTTTGGCTTTTTTTAATGCCAATAATTCACCCATTTTCACAAAAAATGAGGACAATAAGAATTTGATATTTTGTTATAGACTCCTCTTTTTTCTTAAACCCTTCTCCTCCCATCCCTGCCCCACACATATCCTCGCTCACCCTTTGTTCTCTCGCTCCTCAAAAATGTTAAGGACCTCACTTTGCCATTCGCCTCCCCGTGCTTGTGGCATTTTAACATACATGTGTGGTGGGGGAGGGGTGTCCATATCACCGGTTTGCGGTGGAGTCACTGAGGAAAAGCAAGCAGTGGAGAGTGCAGAGCTAAACCAGACCCTCCAGGCCTCTCACACGGAGTAAGGGTGGCAGCTGCCACACACCTGTGGGGCTGTCTGCGCAGCCTCGGGCCGTTGGGTGCCCCGGTGAGGACAAAGGATGGAGGGCCAAACTAATTTAGTCCAGATTTATAGATGGCTTTTTTAAAGAATTCCCAGTACAGCAATGATTTTCAGCTGGTGTGCCCTAGCACACTGGTGAGCCACAAGAAGTTTTGAAACATGCAACACCTGACTTTCCCTTAGATTGTCAAATTAAAAAAATGACAACAGCCAATACACAATACCCATCTGGTGTGAAAGAATCAAATATATAATTTATTTTGTCAGGCTGGCAGAATGCTCTTTTTGGTGTGCTGCAGAATTTCAGTAATCAGTTTATGTGCAAATCGCTTCAGCACAGTATTACATTTATTTCTTTTTTTTATGAAGCTAATTTTATTAGAAAACTCTTATAGTTAGAGATGTTCCCAAAAATGTCACTTGAAGAAGAAGTATTGATTTTATTCTGGCATAAAACTAGTTATCCTTTTAAAATGGGTATTAACTTGTAATTTAAACTTCATTTGTAACCAAAAGGTCTGTTGTAATGGATTGTCTGACATCCTGCCATTTGCACCTGTATCACTATTGCCGTGTAAAAATTCTGTGTCAGAATTTCTGTGTCAAAAATCCTGAATCAGTTGCTTCACCAGTTGCTTTATTTTTAATATTATATCCTTATTTTGTCACAGCTGTCCTCAGTTTTTATGACAAGCTGACCTTTCTATAGCCCACATCCCAAACCTGGCAAAGACTCTCAGTGGTCAGATAGCACTCTTGTCTGTGCGTTTCATTTTGCACACAGGAAAATTCTGTCTGCATGAATGTTGAGGAAGTACAAGAACACGTAAATCAGCGAGGTTCTGGAAGACGAGGGGGATCATGCGTACAGAACTGACTGCAGCCAGAACGGCTCCTGGGTGTCACCGCCGACCGGCAGGCAGTGACGGCTGGCGGCGTGCTCGGCCTGGCGCGGTGCGGGCCAGGAGCCGTGCTCCCAGACCGCAGCGCCCGCGTCCCGGCCCCAAGGACCAGCGAGTGTAAATGCGACAATAAATCGCTTCCGAGACACGCTCACTGAGTGCATTTCATCATGCCGACCTACCCCCCCGCTCCGAAAGAGGGCTCCTGTGGCCGCTGCCTCCTCGCCCAGGGCCTCCACGCCTGGAGCCGCTCAGAAGTGTGGGGCTGTGCGTGCAAATTGCCCTCTTTGGCCACGGAAGTACTAGTTTGGGTTCAGTTAGTCTGTATTCAAGGACATTCCTTTGTGAGTTTGTTGAGAAAAAATTTAGATTTCAGCAAGTGGAATCATAGGTGAAAAAAACAACAGGCAGTTCAGCAATTTTGCTAAATGTTGTTTTCACAGAATGTTCAATAAATCCTTTTTAATAAGTCGTGCAAACACTTGGATCAATCGTCCATTTTAAAAAAATACATTTTTATTGATTTCAGATAGGAGGGGAGTGGGGAAGAGAGAAGCATCAATGATGAGAGAGAATCATTGATTGGCTGCCTCCTGCACACCCACCACTGGGGATTGGGCCTGCAACCCGGGCCTGTGCCCTGGACAGCACTGAGCCAGGACCCTTCAGTCTGCAGGCTGACGCTCTCTCTATTGAGCAAAACCGGCTGGGACCCAATCGTCCATTTTCACCCATGTTAAAAATCACATAATTAACTTTTTAAAAATTTACTTTTACAAATGCCAGCCCGGTTTTTAACCCGGTAGACTGAGCGCAGCTGGGAGAGAGAGGTGGCCGAGAGCTGCCCCTCCGGCCTCACTGCCACCCAGAAAGCCAGTTTGCCTTTGATACCATCCCCGGGTTATGTTTATGGAGGAATGATTCTCCCTTTTTCTGTTTCTGTTAAACCGCACTTGAGGGTATTTTTTCCATTGCTTTTCAGAGAGAGGGAAGGGAGGGAGGGTAAGAGACAGAGAGAAACATTGATGTGAGAGAGACACAGCCACTGGTTGCCTCACACACATGGCCCAACAGGAGGCTGGGCATGAACCCAAAACCCAAGTGCATGACATTGTCTGGGAATTGAACCCAAGACCCTTCAGTGCACAGGCTGCCGCTCTAACCTCTGAACCACCACCGGGACAATACTTCCTGTTTAGTGTGTGGTTCTGGTTAGTTATTGTCTTAACCTATTACCAGAGTTAGCTAGCACCTTTCCAATATTTCAAAAATACTTGTAATCAGACCTCACAGAGACTCTTGAAAATAATTCTATGCACAGAACTAAGTGTTGCTTTATAAAGACTGCGGCATGGTTTCTGCCCGGCCCAGTACGGTCTCACACTAAAAGTGGGACTTCATAGGCCAGAATGTCTAGAAGACAAGGCAAAGCCACGTGCTCTGCAGTCAGTGTTATGAGTGGGTGGAGTCCGTTATGAGGTAGAAATGAATCCATTGCCTGAAGCCAGTGACCAAGCCCAGTGCACCTTTGGATTTCATTGCAAACATGACTTTCACGAAAACTATCCTTTCTGACCTCAACAACCTTATTTTAAAAGCAACACTTTTTTTTTTTTTTGCAATATTAACCAATTGGCTTTATTCAATTAGTGAAATATAATTAATATGATCTAAACATTAATTTTCAATTATTTTAATTTTATTTTTAATTTATCTTTATTGTGATAGTGTTACAGATGTCCCCTTTTGTGTGTGTTTTTTCCCCCACTGACTCCCACCACCCTTCTCCCAGCCCTCCCAGGCCTACCCCACACTAATGCTGTGTCCATGGATTACACATATCTCTATATCTATAAAACCCTAATATGCAAATAGACTGACCGGCGGAACAACCGAACAGCTGGTCACTATGATGTACGCTGACCGCCAGGGGACACGTGCAGAATATGGCAGGCATCGGACGTGGCAGGATGGTGGAGCAGGTGAGCTGGAGCGTCAGACCAAGGTGGGGCGTTGTTCTCTGTCATCCAGCGAGCCTCTGATAGTCACTGAAAATTCTTTGATCCCCGTGCTGTGGCCCCACCCAGTGTTTGCAACCTCTGCCAGTGCAAGCGGCAGCTGCCAGCCCTGATCACCCCTCAGGGCTTCTCCACCTCCCTCTGCTCCTGAGGGGCAATCAGGGCCAGCAGCCACTTCTCTTCCCCGCTGCTGGTGACTGCCCCCCTCGCACCCATAGCCGGCATTGGAATTGCCGCTTGCACCTGCTACAAGCACATGGCACTGGTCCCTATTGATTGCTCATCACTGTCAGCAGCTGTCAGCCCCCATCACCCCTCAGGGCTTCTCCACCTCCCCCTGCTCCTGAGGAGCAATGGGAGCAGCAGCTGCTGCTTGTACCCACTGCTGGCGCTGGGCCCAATCACTCAGCGCCATCAGCAGGTATGAGCGGGGCAGGCACCATCAGCGCTTGGGGACGGTGGTGGCAGGGGCAGGGCTCCCCTCAGACAGGAGTCTGGAAGCCACAGCAGGAGGGGCCTGGTGGAGTCGGGGGGACTGGGCCGAGACTCATCCCAGTGCCCACTGCAGCTTCAGCCCACAGTTTCTTTCAAGGTGCACAAATTCATGCACTGGGACCCTAGAATGCACATAAATTCCCTGATTCATCTCTTCCCGCTCACCCACCTTCCCCCACCTTCCCTCTGAAATTCGTCAGTGTTCCATGCTTCTATGACACTGGATCTATTTTGTCAGTTTATTGTGTTCATTAGATTCTGCATATGAAAGAGATCATGTGATCCTTGTCTGTCTCTGACAGGCTTATTTTACTTAACATAATACTTTGCAGGTCCCTCCATGCTGTCTCAAAGGGTAAGAGATCTTTCTTTTTTACTACTGCATAGTGTTCCATGGTGTAAATGTACCACAGCTTTTTATCCACTCATTGTCTGAGGGGCACTAGGGCTGTTTCCAGATCTTGGCTATTGTAAACAATGCTGCTATGAACACAGGGGTGCATATATTCTTTCTGACTGGTGTTTCAGGATTCTCAGAATATATTCCTAGAAGTGGGATCACTGGGCCAAATGGCAGTTCCATATTTAATTTTGTGAGGAAACTCCATACTGTTCTCCACAGTGGCTGCACCAGTCTGCATTCCCACCAGCAGGCTTCCTTTTCTCCACATCCTCACCAGCACTTGTTTGTTGATTTGTTGATGATAGCCATTCTGACAGGTGTGAGATGGTACCTCGTTGTCATTTTAATTTATGCCTCTTGGATAATTAGTGACTTCCAGCATTTTTTATGTTTCTTGCCTTCTCATGTCCATGTAAGAGAAGTGCCTAGTTAGGTCTTTTGCCCATTTTTTAATTGGATTGTTTGTCTCCCTTTGTATCATTGCCAAATATGTTCTCCCATGCAGTGGGATCTCTATTCACTTTGTTGGTGGTTTATTTAACTGTGCAGAAGCTTTTTACTTTGATGTAGTTCCATTTATTTATTTTTCCTTAGTTTCCTTTGCCCTAGGAGATGTATCCGTAAACATATCGCTACGAGAGGTGTCTGAGATTTTGCTGCCTGTGGTTTCTTCTAGGGTTTTTATGGTTTCATGACTTACATTTAAGTCTTTTATCCATTTTGAGTTTATTCTTGTGTATGGTGTAAGTTGGTGGTTGAGTTTCGTTTTTTGTTGTTTTTTTTTGCATGCACCTGTCCAATTTTCCCAGCACCATTTATTGAAGAGACTGTCTTTACTCCATTGTATGCTCTTGCCTCTTTGTTAAATATTAATTGAGCGTAATGGCTTGGGTCAATTTGGGGGTCTCTGTTCTGTTCCATTGATCTTTATGCCTGTTCTTGTGCCAGTACCAGGCTGTTTTGATTACAGTGGCTTGGTAGTATAACTTGATATCTGGTATTGTGATTCCTCCAACCTTGTTCTCAAGATTACTGTGGCTATTTGGGGTATGTTTTAGTTTCATATACATTTTTGGAGTGTGTGTTCTAAATCTGTGAAATATACCATTGGTATTTTAATAGGGATTGCATTAACATTTCAATGATGTTGATTCTACCAATCCATGAACATGGTGTAGTCTTCCACTTGTTATCTTCCTCTGTCTCTTTTTTCAAAACCCTGTAGTTTTCTGAGTACAGGTCTTTTACCTCCTGGGTTAATTTGATTTTTTAACCACAGGAAAGTTTGGGTCAAAAACAATTGTCTTGCAAACTCTCCTGTGTAACTTCTCGACATCTCCGTGTGGTCTTGTTGGAGTGTGACACAGCCAGCCAGCGACAGAAAATACAGCCCGGGTTTCTCCATTGGTTTTAATATCAGAAATCTCTTCCCACTTGTTTCTAATTCCACTTATTAGAGGATTAAGTTGGGGAACACTTTTATTTTAAAACAGGACATTTTGGGTACACAAAGAGCGTCACTGTCTAAGAGTCACTGGCAACCTTTTATTATCTTCTGTCGCAACATGCTGTCATGCATTTCAGGTGCTCTCAGAATAAACATTTCTTTCATGTTCTGGTATCTCTCTCCTAGTTTGTTAATCCTTGGTCCTCCCTTCTGCATTAAAGAGAACTATAGTCTAGTATTTTTGATGTACCCCAGAGAGACAATCCTTCACAACATCACCCCCACTACCCCGCTCCCTCCTTCCCCAGAAAAGAAAGTCAGGGTACCTTCAGAACACACAAACCCAAAATTAGAGGTGCCGTTGACGTACTGATCATGAAGTACTGTTCCCAGTTTTCCCATCATCTCCTGCCCTCCGAGACTCTGCTTTGACTTGTCTGGGGTAAGGTCTGGGCTGGGACTTTTTTAAAGCTGCTCATGTAGTTGTCAGGGGACCCATGGCTGCGAGCCCTTGACAGGTACTGCTTCCCAGCAGCTCTGCTCTCGGAGACACTTCTCTGGTTAAATTAGAAGTCAGGAGTGGAGCTACCTGTCTGTCTTTCCTTGCACTCTCCCAAGTTCCTATGCCCCTCAAGCACAAATAAATGCCTCCTCTCCGTCCCACCACCGCTCCGAGAGGGAAGCTCACAGAAGGTCCCACATGAGAATTTTCGTGGCAGCGACACAGCTCACGTGAGGAGCCTGTTCAAAGACGAGGGGCCCATGCTCAGCGTCACTGGTCCCCAGTTCACCTGCTGTCCCTGCTTCCAGGACCTCTCACTTCTTCCAGTGCCTCCTCCCAGGCACCTTACCTTCAAGCACCTGAGCAGGTGCCGCCTCTCCAGCCCCTTCCACTCATCTCAGTATTTTGTTCTGTTTTGTCACAAAGATTGCAAGCAACAAAGAGGAATACATGGTGCGAGGGTGGTTTCTGAGGTGAGATGCCCGGCCAGCCTCTATGGCGCACATCCCAAGCAGGCATCCTCTGTCCCTACGGGCTCCCGGTGCAGGGGTGCACTGGGCGGCTGGCCTGCTCCGAGGATGGCCACCGTGGCAGCTGCCTCCAGGCAGTCCCTCACTCGTCCAGGTTCTCAATCTCAAGGGCCCTGAGGTGACACAAAGATCTACTCTGTCCATAAAAAGAAATGTTTTTGAAATAAATTAGACCAATACAATATACTTGAAATTACATAAGGAAGTAAGCTATGCGGGTTGGGTTGGGTAACAGGATTAATGCTTCCATGATAAAGGGCAGTTCCTCCTTGGGACCATATGACTCCAAGCCGGGTTAGTGTGGCCCTTTCTTGAACAGAAAGTGCAATCATGGTTATTGGTCAAGAAAATGCTTTAGGTAATAATTGCTTTAAAATCTCAAAGTTGTTCATGTATAATAAATATAATAAATAGATGTAACTAAAATGAAGAATTTGGATAAAGCCTTTTCCGTAATAATTACAAACACATTAATAATGAAAGTCCAGTCACTCAAGAGGAGACTGACTCTGCTCTCTGTTGGAGGAAGGGGCCAGCCTGTAAAAGAAAAAAAAAGGAGCTTGAAAGAGAACAGGGCAGACAGAAATGAAATGCTGTGGCAATCTGGGAATCTGGGGAGGGGAGCACCTGGCTGCTGGTGTGCTTCCAGCAGATGTAAGATTTCCAAACCCAGGAGCCCCATGGGACTCAGAACATAAGTAAAGTCGTCAACATTCAGCAAGGCAAAGAAGAAGGGCCTTCCGAATCTACCAAGACTAAAAAATCAAATGAGGAGGATCCAAGATGGCTGCTCGGGTATACACCTAGCCGCAGCAGCTCACAACAATTTCAAGGGAATACAACTAAAATGTAGAGTGGACATTGCCCAGAGCTATAGGTAGTCGACTGACTGAAAACTCTACAATAGGAAGGAGGGAGAAAACCAGAAGGAAAATCAGAGGAGCTGAAAAAAAGCCTAAGGTACGGAGACATGCTGCGCGCTCGCACGCACGCGTGCACGGAGAGGTCGCAGCCGGAGAGGAGGAGAGGGCTGGGTGCTGCCTGGCGTTCCCTAGCAGGAAGGAAATAGAACCCCCAGCCTGGGCTGAACCCCCGAACCGGCAGCGCTGAGCCCCAAGTTATGTGCCAGACCCTGGGGACCCAGGCTCCGGCAGGGGGAGACAATCCCGGGGGACGGCGAAATGCGGGGCCCCCGGAGTCGCGCGCACATGGCGCGCAGAGGACTGAATGTTGACTCTGATGCTGGATTACCCTAGCCGGAAGAAACAAAGCCTCCGGCGGCAGCTCTGAGCCTCAGTCTAGACCGCCCCGAACTCCAGGTCTGGGCCAGTCCCTGGGGACCCAGGCTCGGGCAGGGGAGACGGAGCTGTGAGGTGGAGTCCTGGGAGCGCGGCGAAAGGCCGAGCCCCCGGAGTCGCGCACACTGTGCGCAGAGGACAGTCTGTTGACTCTGATCCTGGACTCCCCTAGTGGGAGGGAGAAAGAAAGCCCCAGACTGGAGGAACGCCACGAGGAGCAGGAGCCCCTGCCGGACACCGGCCAGCCGGGCGCCAGCAAGGAGCCGGGCGACAGGGCCCCCAGTGGGGGGGGTACCCCTGAGCCTTCGACTGCTGAGCGCTGGCAACGGAGCCAAGGACGGGGGCTGCTTCCTGGGCGGCGCCGACCCCGGCAACAGGCTGGAGCAGCGCGGGAGCCCGCGGAGAACAAAGGGGTGCCACAGGCCAACCTGCTGAGCTCCCAGGACAAGGAGGAAGAAACCAAAGAAGTTCTCAATGTGAAGAAATCAAGTGAGAGCAAATGATAGTAAAATTACTTAAGAAAGAATACAAAGAAGATCTTGAAAAATCAAAGACTAGTCAGAACTCAACGCACCAGCCAACATTGCAACATAAATGCGTTTTGTTTTGTTTTTTTAAAAGAAAAAAAAAAAAGAGAAAAAAGGGACAGAATGTTGGAACAGCGGCGACCAGGCCTAGAGTGGCCAGGCACAAGGCAGTGGCAGCTGGGCCCGGAGCAGCAGTGGCCAGGCCCCAGAGCAGCAGCAGCCAGAACAAGAGCATCAACGGCCAGCACTGGAGCAGCCAGACCTGGGGCAGTGGCAGCCAGGCCTGAGGCAGAGGCGGCCAAGCCCAGGGTGGCCAGTCCAGGAACACCCAGACACGGAGTGGCTGGGCCTGGAGAAGCCCGGCCCAGAGCAGTCGGGTTGGGAGCAGCCAGGCCCAGAACAGCAGTAGCCAAGCACGGAGCATCCAGGCTGGGAGCGGCCAGGCCCGGAGCAGCTGGGTCTGGTGTGGCCAGGCCTGGAGCAGCGGCTGCCAGGCTGGGAGCGGCCAGGCCCAGAGCAACAGCTGCCAGGCTGGGAGCGGCCAGGCCCGGAGCAGCCGGGTCTGGTGCGGCCAGGCCCGGAGCAGCGACTGCCAGGCTGGGAGCGGCCAGGCCCGGAGCAGCCGGGTCTGGTGCGGCCAGGCCCAGAGCAGCAGCTGCCAGGTTGGGAGCGGCCAGGCCCGGAGCAGCCGGGTCTGGTGCGGCCAGGCCAGGAGCAGCGGCTGCCAGGCTGGGAGCGGCCAGGCCCGGAGCAGCAGCTGCCAGGCTGGGAGCGGCCAGGCCCGGAGCAGCCGGGTCTGGTGCGGCCAGGCCAGGAGCAGCGGCTGCCAGGCTGGGAGCGGCCAGGCCCGGAGCAGCCGGGTCTTGTGCGGCCAGGCCCGGAGCAGCGGCTGCCAGGCTGGGAGCGGCCAGACCCGGAGCAGCAGCTGCCGGGCTGGGAGCGGCCAGGCCCGGAGCAGCCGGGTCTGGTGCGGCCAGGCCCAGAGCAGCGGCTGCCAGGCTGGGAGCGGCCAGGCCCGGAGCAGCCGGGTCTGGTGCGGCCAGGCCAGGAGCAGCGGCTGCCAGGCTGGGAGCGGCCAGGCCCGGAGCAGCCGGGTCTGGTGCGGCCAGGCCCGGAGCAGCGACTGCCAGGCTGGGAGCAGCCAGGCCCGGAGCAGCAGCTGCCAGGCTGGGAGCGGCCAGGCCCGGAGCAGCAGCTGCCAGGCTGGGAGCGGCCAGGCCCGGAGCAGCCGGGTCTGGTGCGGCCAGGCCCGGAGCAGCGACTGCCAGGCTGGGAACGGCCAGGCCCGGAGCAGCAACTGCCAGGCTGGGAGCAGCCAGGCCCGGAGCAGCCGGGTCTGGTGCGGCCAGGCCCGGAGCAGCAGCTGCCAGGCTGGGAGCGGCCAGGCCCGGAGCAGCAGGGTCTGGTGCGGCCAGGCCCAGAGCAGCGGCTGCCAGGCTGGGAGCGGCCAGGCCCGGAGCAGCAGCTGCCAGGCTGGGAGCGGCCAGGCCCGGAGCAGCAGGGTCTGGTGCGGCCAGGCCAGGAGCAATGGCTGCCAGGCTGGGAGCAGCCAGGCCCGGAGCAGCGGCTGTCAGGCTGGGAGCGGCCAGGCCCAGAGCGGCCGGGACCGGAGCAACCGGTCCCAGAGCAGCCGGGTCGGGTGCGGCCAGGCCTGTAGCAGCAACAGCCAAGTCCAGAGCAACTAGGTCGGGAGCGGCAGTGACCAGACCCGGAGCAGCTGGTTGTGGAACGAACCAGAGCAACAGAGGCCAGGCCCGGAGCAGCCAGGCCCGAAACAGCTCGCTCCTCGCCTGTACCTGCCCACGGCTGCCTCTCAGACATGGCTGGAAACTTTTGCGGGAACTTGAGGGTCTGCTGAATCAAGTGATGAAGGCTTAGATCTGGATGTGTTGAGTTAGTATAGCGCTGGGGTGTTGATCTGTGAGTGCCTTGGGTGGGGCCTGGATGAGGCTGGTTGACCTATTTGGAAATGTCTTTTGTGTGAAGTATCATTGGGCATGTGGAGGTATTATTGATATGAGAAAATGCTAAGTAACAGATTTACTATCTGAAAAGGGATTTACTATCGGGGAGAGGGAGGGAGGAAGAGACTGAACATAAACTGTGCACCTATGGATGAGGACAATGGGGGATGGGGAGGGGGCAGAGGGTGGGGTGGGAACCTGGTGGAGGGGGGAAGAAATGAGGAACCTTTGTAATAATATGAACAATAAAGATTGATTTAAAAAAAAATAAAATAAAATAAAAAAATAAAAAATAAAAAATAAAAAATCAAATGAGAAAGTACTCCGGGCCTGACCCCAAGCACCTGTTGGGCCAAGAAATATTATAAATTATATTTTATCACCAATAGTTGACCTGACATCTCAAGAAAACTGCAAAGTTAAAGACTGGAAGGACAGATGTGTTAAAAGAGCTTTTAAATTCTATGTACATACAAATAAGGAAGGCAAAAAGAGAAAACTAACATGATGCTCACAATTATAGAACAAGTGGTCTAGGGAAGGGCTGGCCTGGAGGGCCGGAAGCAGAAGCCACAGCAGTAACCTTAACGTTATCTCTAAGGAGAAATCTGGCATTGTAAATCCAAGCCTCTAGAGGCCTGGGAACAGCTCCCTCCTTCCCCTGCCTTCTCTAGTCTCATATGCTTATACATAATTAACTTCAAGGCTTTGGAGCATTGCTGGGTTAAATGACAAACACCTAAATATTTTTTAATGAAACATTTTAATTTGCCTGCTCTCTGTTTTTGTTACAGTAGGTCACTTGTACTTTGTTGAAAGTATATTTTCTTGAAAATAGGAGGATTGTTTAAGAGAACTTTGGGACAACATGAAACATAACAACATCCACATCATGAAGGAGAAGAAAACAAGTGAGGGTTATAGAACCTTTTCAAGGATATTCTGACAGGAAACTTCCCTAGCCTGGTAAAGGAAAATGTCACACAAGTTATGGAAGCACAGAGAGTCCCCATCAAGATAAAGGCAAAGAGACTTGCACCAAGGAACATCATAATTAAAACAACCAAGATTAAGCATAAAGAGAATTTAAAGGCAGCAAGAGAAACAGCCTCCTACATGGAGGCTCCCATAAGGCTGTCAGCTGGTTTCTCTAAAACAATACTCAGGCCAGAGGAATTGGCATGAAGTATTCAAAGTAATGAAAACCAAGAACCTGCAACCAAGACTGCTATATCCAGCAAGGCTATAATTTAAAACCAAAGGTGAAATAAAGAGCTTTCCAGACGAAAGAAGACTAAAGGAGTTCCTTACAACCAAACCAGCATGGCAAGAAAGCTAAAGTGAATGCTATAAGAAGAGAGAGAGAGAGAGAGAGAGAGAGAGAGAGAGAGAGAGAGAGAGAGAGAGAGAGGGAGGGAGGGAGGGAGGGAGGGAGGGAGGGAGGGAGGGAGGGAGAGGGAGAGACCTAAAAAAATCGCAACAAATAAGTACTTATTTATAATAATAAAAGGGTAATATGCTAATTAGATCGGATTTCCTTCCAGACAGCCTTTAGGAGGAAGCTGGAGCTGCAGCTGTGGGTCTAGGAAGCCCCGCAGCTGCAAAGGCCTGTTCTTTCATGGATGTCTTGCAGTGGGCCTCCAGTCAACAATAAACTGAAATGTAAATGTATTAAATGCTTCAATAAAAAGACAGAGTAGCAGATAGAGTAGCAGCATGGATAAGAAAACATGACCCATATATATGCTATCTGCAAGAGACCCACCACAGAACAAAAGATACACTCAGACTGTATGTGAAGGGATGGAAAAATATCCCAGGCAATTGTGAACAAAAAAACACAGCTTAGATAGCAGTAGCAGTACTTATATCTGACAAAATAGATGTCAAAATAAAGGCCATAAAAGAGAAAAAGAAGGTCACTACATAATAACAAAGGGGTCAATCCAACAAGAAGATACAACCCTGGTTAAAATAAATGCATCTAATATAGGAACATCTGAATATTTTTTTTTAAATCTTTGGTTGACTTCAATAGAGTCATAGTAAGGAACTTTAACTCTCCAATGTCATCAATAGAGAGATCTTCCAGCAAAAAATCACAAGGAAACAGTGATCTTAACAACACACTGGATCAGATGGATTTAATTGGTATTTATAGAACATTTCATCCCAAAGCAGCAGAATATACATTCTTTTGAAGTGTACATGGGACATTCTCATAGATAGACCACATGTTAGGACACAAAATGAGTCTTCACAAATTCAAGAAGATTGGTGTCATATCAAGCATCATTTCAGATCACGAAGCATGAAACTATAAATCAACCAGGGTAAAAAGGCTCAAAAATATTCAAACACATGGAGGCTAAGTAGCATGTTATTAAACAATGAGTGGGTTATCAATGAAGAATTCAAAAATTACCTGGAAACAAATTCAAATTAATACACAACAACCCAAATCTATGAGTCACAGTGGAAGCAGTCTTAAGAGGAAAGTTCATAGCACTATGAGCTTACCTTAAGAAGCAAGAAAAATATCTAGTAGAAAGCCTATTGTACACCTAATTGAACTAGAAAAAAAGAGCAGCAGGAAAAGCCCAGAGTCAGTAGAAGGAAGGAAATAACAGAGGTCCAAGTGGAAATAAATGACATAGAGACTTAAAAAGAAAATACAAAAATCAGTGAAACCAAGAGCGGGGTTTTTTTTAAAGGATAACTGAAACAATGAACCTTTAGCCAGACTCATCAACAAACAAAGAGAGATTACCCAAATACATAAAATCAGAAATGAGAGATGAGAAGGAACAACTTACATCCCAGAAATACAAAGGATTGTAAGAAAACACTACAAACAACTATATGCCAACAAACGTGACAAGCTGGGCAACATGAACTAGCTCCTGAAAACATACAATCTCCCAAACTCACTCAGGAAGAATCAGAAAACCTGAACCGACTGAAACAACTAATGAAATTGAAGCAGGAATGGGAAAACTCCCAGCAAACAAAAGCCCTGATCCGGATGGCTTCGCAGGCAAATTTTACCAAACATTCAAAGAATACTGTCTTCCTCGAACTATTCCGAAGAATTCAAGAGGAGGGAAGACATCCAACTATTTTTACAAGGGAAACATGATCCTAATATCAAAACCAGATAAAGACACAACAAAGAAAGAAAATGTTAAAATTCTCAACAAATTATTAGAAAATTAGATCCAGCAATAGATTAAAAAAATCATACACCATGATCAACTAGGATTTATTCCAGGGGTGCAAAGTTCATACAACATCTATAAATCAATAAATGTGATACATCCACATACACAAAATGAAAGATAAAAATCACATGATCATACTAATAGATGCAGAAAAGGCATTCAATAAAATCCAGCACCTATTATGATAAAAACTCTCAGCAAAGTAGAAACAGAGGAATCATTCCTCAACATAATTAAGTTCATATATAAAAAACCTACAGCCAATATCATACTCAATGGGCAAACACTGCAAGTGTTTCCCTTAAGAATAGGAACAAGCCTGGCTGGCATGGCTCAGTGGTTGAGCATCAACCTATGAACCAGGAGGTTATGGCTGGATTCCAGGTCAGGGCAAATGTCTGGGTTGTGGGTTTGGTCCCCAGTGCGAGGCATGCAGGAGACAACCAATCAATGATTCTCTCTCATCGTTGATATTTCTGTCTCTTTCCACCTCTCTCTTCCTCCCTGATATATATATATCTAATAAAGAGGGAATATGCTAATTGACTGCTCCACCCTCAAAGATGGTAGCACCCACAGCCAATAAGGAGGGAATATGCTAATTCACTGCCCAGCCCTCAAAGATGGCAGTGCCCAGTCCCCTCACCCCCCCCCTCCCCCCAGCCACCCAGGACTGCCCAAGGCTCAGGTAACAAGGGCTGGCCGAGGTTTGTGCTGCCAGCAGTGGCAGCAGCAGAGGTGTGATAGGGGTGTCGCCTTCCCCTAATCGCTGGGTTGCCTCCCACCCCTGAGGGCTCCCAGACTGTGAGAGGGGGCAGGCAGGGCTGAGGGACCTCACTGCTCTAGTATATATCCTATCTAATAAAGAGGGAATATGTTCATTGACCCTCATGCTGTCTCAAAGATGGTGATGCCCACAGCCAATAAGTAGGGAATATGCTAATTGACTGTCTGCCCTCTAAAATGGCAGCACTTGCAGCCAATAAGGAGGGAATATGCTAATTGACTGCCACACCCTCAAAGATGGTGGTGCCCGTAGCCACAAGATGGTGGTGCCCAAATCCCTCAGCCCTGCTTGGGCGGCAGGTGCGCAGCCAAGCTGGGCCACTCCGCACACATGCCTCTAGAGTCCCCCAGTCCCCTCAGCCTCCCAGCCACCCACGGCTGGCCCGAGATGCAGGCAAGCCTTGGGTGGCAACTGCCCAGCTGTCCAGGGCAAGACTAAGGCACAGGCAAACCTCGGATGGCAGCTGCCCAGCTGCCCAGGGCTTCCCAAGGCTCAGATAACCAGGACCAGCCAAGGCTTGCACTGCCAGCAGTGGCAGCAGCAGAGGTGTGATGGGGCATTGTCTTCTCCTGGTTGCCGAGTCACCTCCCACCCCTGAGGGCTCCTGGACTGTGAGAGGGGACAGGTTGGGCTGAGGGACTCCCCCCTCCAGGGCATGAATTTTCATGCACCTGGACTCCAATACACACACACACACACACACACACACACACTAGAGGCCTGGTGAAAGAATTCGTGCACAGATGGGTCTGGCAGGCCTGCCCTGATCTGATCTGATCAGGGCTGACCAACTGCAGGGAGGGGACCTGGGAGGCTGGTCAGCCAGCCCCACTCCTGATCAGGGTAGGGGCACCCGATTGTGGCCGGGTTGGCCAGGGGGTGGTGCCGAGGGAGGTTGGCCAACTGGCTCCACCCCCATTGGTCCGGTTGGCCGGCCACAGTGTACATCATAGAGACTGGTGATTCTGGTTGTTCCGGTTGTTCCAGTCATTTTGGTTGCTTGGGATATATATACACCGTATTTTCTGGCATATAAGACGACTTTTGAAATGAAAAAAAAAGTCAACCAAAAATCGGGGGTCATTCATTAAAAATTTAATTAAAAAAAGAACTGGTGTTGCCTCAGAAGTGGGGGGTAGTCTTATACAGCGAATATAGACCTAAACCTATGTTTTAACTGTAAAATTAGGGGGTCGTCTTATACGCCGGAAAATATGGTATAGACTAGAGGCCTGGTGCACGAAATTCTTGAGTGGGTACCATCCCTAGGCCTGGCCTGCGATCAGGGCCATCTTCCCTGGCTGCCGGCAGCCAGCCACACCCCCTGCCGCCACCCACCCCTGGTTCTTCATTTGCCAGCAGGCGATCAGAGCTTACAAGCCAGGGAAAGGGACAAGAGGTGGTCAGTGCGCCTGATAATGACTAGTTAAGGGGTCGTTCTGGCCATTCCACTGTTAGGGTCAATTTGCATATTACTTTGTATTATATAGGATATATATCCCAAGAACAAGACAAGGATGTCTGCTTTCACCACTCTTATTCAACATAGTACTGGAAGTTCTAGTCACAGCAATTGGACAAAGGCATCCAAATTGGAAAAAAGGAAATAAAATTGTCATTATTTACAGATGCCATGGTATTGTACATAGAAAACCCTAAAGACTCCACCAAAATCACTGCTAGATCTAATAAAAAGAATTCAGCAAAGTTGCAAAATATAATAATGAACAATCAGAAAGAAAAACTAAGAAAACAATCCCACTTACTAGTGCAACAACAACAACAACAAATAAGGTACCTAGGGTTAAATTTAACCAAGGAGGTAAAATACCGGTACTCAGAAAACTATAGGACATCAAAGAAAAAAAAAATTAAGGAAGATATAAATAAGTGAAACCATACCATGTTCATGGATTGGAAAAACTAACATAATTAAAATGTCCATACTACCCAAAAAAATCTATAGATTTAATACAATTCCTATTAAAATACCAATGGCATATTTTACATGAAATATTCCAAAAATTTATATGGAACCAAAAAAACAAAACAAACAAAAAACAAATAGCCACAGCAACCTTGGGAAAGAAAACCAAAGTTGGAAGGATCAAACTGTACTACAAAGCCACTATAATAAAAATAAAACTAAATGAAAAGCCTGGTACTGGCATATGGGCCAATGGACAGAACAGAGCCCAATACCAACCCATGCCTTTATGGCCAATTAACATTGGACAAAGGAGACAAGACCATATAACAGATTAAAAAAACAAACAAACAAACAAAAAAACAAAAAACAAACAGTCTCCTCCATACCTGGTGTTGGGAAATTGGACAGGTACATGCAAATAAATGAAACTAGACCACCAACTCACACACCCAGGAATAAACTCAAAATGGGTAAAAGACTTAAATGTAAGTCACAAAACCATAAAATCCTAGAAGGAAACCTAGGCAGTAAAATCTCAGACATCTCTCACAGCAATAGTTTTGCATATACACCTCATGAAGCAAAGGAAACTAAGGAAAAAATAAATGAATGGGACCATATAAAAATAAAACACTTCTGCCCAGCAACAGAAACCATCAACAAAACAAAAAGGGAGCCCACTGTATGAGGGAACATATTCACCAATGATGCATCAATAAGGGGTTAATTTCCAAAATATATAAAGAACTTATACAATTCAATGCCAGGAAGACAAACAATCCAATTTAAAAATGGGCAAAGGACCTGAATAGACACTTCTCAAAGAGGACATACAGAGGCCAATAGACATGAAAAAATGTTCAGTAACTGACCATCAGAGAGATGCAAATTAAAACTGCAATGAGGTACTACCTCACACCTGTCAGAATAGCTACTATCAATACACCAATAAGCAATAAGTGCTGGCGAGGATGTGGAGAAAAGAGAACCCTCGTACACTGCTGGTGGGAATGCAGACTGGTGTAGCCATTATGGAGAACAGTATGGAGTTTCCTCAAAAAAAATTAAAAATGGAACTGCCATTTGGCCCAGTGACCCCACTTCTAGGAATATATTGAGAATCCTGAAATAACAGTCAGAAAGAACATATGCACCCCTGTGTTCATAGCAACACAATTTACAATAGTCGAGATCTGAAAACAGCACAAGTGCCCATCAGTGGATAAAAAAGCTGCGGTATATCTGCACAATGGAATAGTACATGACGGTAAAAAAGAAGGAACTCTTACCCTTTGCCACATCATGGAGGGGCCTGGAGAGTATTGTGCTAAGTGAAATAAGCCAGTTAGAAAAAGACAAATACCATATGATCTCACAAATATAGAGAATCTAATGAACAAAGTAAACCAACAAAATGGAACCAGAATCATGGATACATGGACTAGACCAGTGGGAGACAGAGGGAGGGAAGTGGGGTGACTGGATAAAGAAGATGAAGAGATTAGCTAAGAACATATATGCACACCCCATGGACATGGACAATAGTGAGTTCAAGGCCAAAAGTGGGAGAGTAGGGGAGGTGGCAAAGGTGGACGGACATGGGGAAAGTCTGCAATAATGTTAACATTTAAAAAATTGTAATTAAAAAAACAAAAAAACAAAAAAATAGGTAAACCCAGGAAAAAATAAGTGGAACAACAGTTCTCTCCTCTCCCTTCCCCTCCCCTCTCCTCCCCTCCCTTCCCCTCCCCTCCCCTTCTCTCTCTCTCTCTCTCTCTCTCTCTCTCTCTCTCTCTCTCTCTCCCCCCCCCCCCTTACTCTTAGCAGTTTTAGCTGGGCACATGGCACCTGTGTAGACATCGGACATGCAGAGCCTGCATTTGCCAGCGGCCTCTGGAAGCCCTGTGGCTAGCTTCTCAGCAATGGGATGTGAACAACTGCCTCACTTTCTTAAAAGAAAATTGCCCTCCACTTCCTCTCAGGGGAGGGAGGCAATAACAAACCTGGCTCCTTTAAATACAGAGCGGAAGGCACTTGGGGAAGATGGTGGAGCTGACCCTCAGTAAGGTGCTTAGTGGTCCCGAGGCCGTCCCCCAGCGCCCCAGAGAGACAGCTCTCTTCTGGGGTCCCTGGCCCACCTCCACGGAGCGTATGCAAAGGAGACCCTTCTTTTCAAAAGTGCACCACGCTGTGACACTTTGTACTTCATCCTCACATCTTTAAAACCTTGTTTGTATGTTCTTGTTTAGTGGTCACCCTGCAGGAGTGAGCGCAACCCTCACCCAAACCTGGTGTGCCTGCTGGGACTGAACACCGCACACACCAGAGGATGTGGCAAACATCACCCTCACCGCCAGGGTTTCCAGCAAGAACCGAGCAGGTGCAAGTCCGTACGGGGCACTGGGAGGCGAACGGGCTGGTGTTAGCTTCCTCGTGCCAGGAGGCAGGGCCTGCAGTGGGAATTCCTACCAGCGCCCGATGACCCAGGGGCGGCAAGAAGGAAAGGGGAGGGGAGGCTCGAGAGCTGCCCGTGGTCCAACATCCAAAGTGGAGTTTCCCGAGTCCTAACATAATGTCTTAATGGAACTGATAACAAAGCGGGGAAATGGCCTTCCAGCCGGAGACGGTTTTGATCAGGAGAGCATCCGCATTCCAAACACTTAGAAATGTGTCAATAGTTCTTGCTACCATTTTCTCAGACTCTGAAAAACGCCATCTACCCACAGACTTGAAGATTTGGGAGACCAGAAGGTCACTGAGACCCGTAACAATGGTAACATTTTCTTATGATGTTTTTTACGTTTAAGTGCATTTTGGTCTCTCCAAGAGAAGCTTAAAAAAGGAAAAGGAGCAAACTTCCAATGACCAACTTTCAGTGAACAAAGGTGCTTTTCAAACTAGCAGGAAGTGATGTACCTGCCACTCCCAGAGGACTCAGCTCACCTCTGTGTAGCTGGCCCTTTAATAGAGGCGCACTGGTAATATATATCCGTAGGTGTTTAGGTCTAATATTTTTATCAAACTTACAAGGTAACTTACAAATTAAAAAAAAATTGTCAGACCACATGTCACCATACTCACAAAGGATTAGAATAATTATGCAAATCAAATTCTAGAAATAGCTCAGTGTATCCCATAATTCCCCAAGATAGATATGCAAATTGCACAGCTCATGCCTGTGGGTTGAAAGAGTTACCCACTGCACATGATGCTCTCTGTATCGCTGCACAATGAGCACTCAACAGGGTTCTCTCCTCTCCTCCTCCTAACAAGCACATGGCAGCACAAATAGGTCAATACTCAGGAAGTAGAAGGAGAAAGAAAAGGAAAAATATGTTAAATGAAAACAACAGGAAAAGTTTCATCTTGGGCATTTTAAATAGTCTCTAAAGAGACTATTTTGGTAAGGCATGTATTAAGCCAGAATTGAAACTTTAATAACTTTTCAAAGCCTTTTGAGGTTACAGCATGCCTGTGTCTTTAAGAAAATGAAGCCATTCACTGCACTCTCGTGTTCCAATATACCAGTACGTTCAACCCAAGACAACGTGTGCTTCTCAGATGCCACATCCTGGGATAAAAGATTTCCACCCTAGAAAGCTATGCAGAATTCAGATAACGTAAATGCACTGGGGAAAACAAGTACGTCCAACAGATTACAAGTGCTCCGCATAAAGCAGGCTGGCCACTTAGAACCTAATTTGGAAGTGACTGAATTATTCCTCCTAGAAGCCAACGGTAATAACTTCAATGCACCTGTCTCCTTAATGCCGCTGAGAAATAGGAGCATTGCATCTGTGCCTCGACATTGCAGTTAAAAACTGTTCTTGTATGTTTTCTCTGTGTAATTGGAAGTAACTTCAAATCTTCAGGCTTTCAGATAGAATTTCCAAGCTGTTCATTTATCTTCCCGCTGCAGTCAGCAAGGAGACAGGGTGGGTTGCACACCTACTGGGCCTCTCCCCCTTTCCCTTTCCCCAAAGCACAAAATACCACTGTCTGTGCTGTTGACCAGCTGCTCTCCTCCCCCAGGTGGGGGGGAGGGGAGCTGCTGCCCAGGGGGCTGGCTCCTGCTTGCTTTCTATGCTGTTATAACATTTCCAACCAATCGCGTCTGTGCTGGCTCTTCCCTACCAAGATTTTATGTAAAAAAAACTTCCTCCATTAAAACGAACCTTTTCTTGCCAGCACTGAACACCCAAATAGAAGTGGACCAGAGCACTTTGAAGAGAAAATTATGTGCTTTTATTTCACTTAGAGGAATCCATTTAAAAATGGGTCTGGCAGGGAGAGAACAGGGGAGTCAGAGAGACACCTCTGCTTTCCCTGCTTCTCTCGGCGGGTGAAGCACAGAGAACCTGGCACTTCTCAATCTACTGCGGTGTCTGGTCTCCTCACCCAGCTCATCTAACCCCTCTTCCCGCCTCTGTCACCTTCTGCCTTGCCTTATGGTTTGGGGCCCGCAGGCCGACTTCTCCCATGAGCTCCTAACTCCTCGGCAAGGCGACTGGGCGTCCTCACCCTGCTCCTGCGCTGCCCACAGAGACGCTGGCTGCTCGGGCTTGCAATGCCTACTGATCACCTGGGTCCGTTCAGAGAGTTTTCCAAATCAGTGCAGCTGGTCTCATGATATCAAAAAGTTTACAAAGTGCTATTTTTAATCATTCAGACTTAGTTTAATCGAAGAAATCAAGTCATAGCTAGCTGGTGCGTCCAGCGCCAGGCTAGTGCAATGGTTAGTAGCAGACTGAATGACCTGAGAGTTGGAGAAAGTAAATTAAGTAAGTCTAATTTTTAAAAATGTGTGACTACAGCCGAAACCGGTTTGGCTCGGTGGTAGAGCGTTGGTCTGCGGACTGAAGGGTCCAGGATCGATTCCGGCCAGGGGTATGTACATTGGTTGCGAGCACATCCCCGGTAGGGGGTGTGCAAGAGGCAGCTGGTCGATGTTTCTCTCTCATTGATGTTTCTAACTCTCTATCCCTCTCTCTTCCTCTCTGTAAAAAATCAATAAAATATATTTTTTTTAAAAATTAAAAATGTGTGACTATGGTTCCAGAATATCAAGCGCACCTATCAGAGTGGAGGGGATGGGGCAGTTGTAAGTGATGTTGTGGCTAATGGTTGCTTTAATGATAGGTCCCCTGAGTGTTAGCTTGGGAAGCCATAGTAGATGTTACTTCACAACCAACAGTCTGGACATAGCAGTTCCGTTTTGTTAGGCCGCTCGGCGGTGTTAACGGGGGTGCGGCTCTTTCTGTCCTCTGATCTGCTGTCTTTCCTGCATTAACAGCATCTCCTCTCATAGCTGCAGGGCAGCGGCTGTGGCCCGCACCACATCCTCACCACAACACCCGGAAGGGGAAGAAGAGGGAGGGCAAAAGGGTTCACTGCACGGTCTGGGTCAGACCCCAAAGTCATGCCCATGTTGGAGAAAAAGCATAAAGAACCCCTTGAACTCAGACCAAGTTTGTTTTTACTCGGTTTACTCCAGAAGCAGTTGATAAGCCATGCAGAGGCCGTGGCGTTGGGTCTGAAACGTGGTGTGTCAACCTCTGCCCCTCACAGAGGGTGTCCTGCAGGCCATGGTGCTGAGCCAGGCTCAGTGGCGTGTGCTGAGAACAACACTGTTTGGCATCCACTGCGTTTGGTCACACCAGCCATGTCCGTGCACAAACCACTTAAAAAGCCACCCAGACCACAGTGTGAGACCCACCCTCCATGCACACACTTCTAGTGACTAAATCTGAAGCCGTGGGATGTCTGCAAGGTCTGCGTGGGAATACCGTCCCCGCCTGCAGGGCCAGCTCAGTAACTGGCTGCAAGTGCCACCCAGAAAGCTGAACGGCAGGTGAGCTGGGAAAGGGAGCGAAGACTTTGAACACAAGAAACAATAAATGGAAGGCATGGTGGTGCAGCAGTGTGACCTGGTCAGGGCATGGCCGGTGAGCTGCAGTAGCTGCAGTGCAGACCTGAGGAGGGAGCGGAGAACGTAGGACGGAGAGGGAGCGGGCAGATGGCAGGCCCTGAGATGGGTGGAGATAAACTCAGTGTGCCGTGAGAGCCCAGGGAGGGAGACCGGGCCAAGAAGGACGTCCAGAGCCGTGGATCTGAGTCCAGGACAGACTGGTGTTCAGCCCGGGCCCAGGACATGGCTGTGCAGTGAGTTCCGCCCGTGCCACGTCAGTCATGGACTGTGGTGAGGACTGCCTCCGCCCCGGACGGAGTCCCGGCAGGGAAGGCGCATAGGCTTTCCTGGAGAGCGAATGCAACCAGGAAAGAGAGATGCAGACACCAGTGCGGATGGGGCCAGAGCATGACGGGTCTTCTGCGGCCGCACAGGGGACCAGCCCCCCCACCTCGGAGAGGCACCTGCAAAACTAGCCCATGATCCAGCCCTGGCACCCGGACCAGGCACATCTTAAGGGCAGGACACTTGAGAACGTAGAAGCCTGATGGTGAGACCAAAGACTTGGCAGGAGTAACTGTCTTATTTCTTTTTTTTAAAATAGGAAAAATAAATGGAGGGAGAAAACACAGGAAGGACGAAGGGAAGGAAGGCGTGAGGGAATAAGAGAGGGAGGAAAGAAAAATATAAAGGGAAGGAAAATGAGCAAGAGAAAAGTAAAACGAGTGTGGCAGCAGACTTTGAAAGGCAGGAGAGTGGCTCCAGAGAGCCTGCTCGTCACCATGGTTACTGATTTGTTGTATGCTTCCCCGTTTTGCTTGAGGTATTTCATTTTCTAAAAAAAATGCACATAGGTGGAAATGTAAACAGACATGATCTTTTTGGAAAGACATTTGAGTGATCAATAGACCCAAAATGTTCATTTTTGCCTCAATAAATCCTCTCCAGGACATGCCTGGACCGATGTGCAAGACATCGGTTCTTGGCCTCAGGCAGGGACGCTCCTCAGCTGGCGGGCGAGGGCGCTGCACTGACTTCCCAAACCACAGACAGCGTCCAGGCGGACCTGCTGGGTGCGATGAGGAGCATTCTAAGCACACCGGCCCCTGCCTGATGCTTTTCATTGAGGTTCACACTCGAAAGTCCTGGGAACAGACTCATTGACCCACGAAGCCGCTGAGGGCTCGGCCTTCCCCTGGAGAGGCGCCCCTTCTCTCCTCCCTTCTCTCCCTCCCTGCCACCGCTGCGTCTCTCTGCCCCTCCCCTCTCACTGGGATTGCCCCTCTAACCAGAATAAAACCAAACCAGACAACAGGGGTGTCCACAGGCTGGCTAAGGGAAGTCTTGTGTGAACAAGGGCTGGAGGGCTGCCTCCAGCCTCCGGGGAACTTGGCAAAAACGCTCTCCGGGTTCCACCCCAATCTTCCCTAACAGAACCGCTCAGCCCACAAGCAGGGACGTGGATTCTGTGTTAAAATGTGAGAATCGCTGTCATACAGATGCTCCTGTAAAAATGCCTGTCAGCTCAAGGCCACACAGAGGTCAGCTCGAGGCCACACAGAGCCCGCAGGCTGCCTCCGTCAGGCTGCTGCCAGGCAGGGCTGTGCGGCCCGTGCCCTGTGCATGCCCGGCGCTCGATATTCTAAATGTCACGCGGGCTCACTGGCGTCCAGTGTGTGAACTTGGACCAGCTGGGTGGGCGGGGCGGAGGAGGGGAGAGTGGCTGTCCCGCCCGTCTTCAGGTGGGCGAGGTTTCCGATGACTGTCCTGCATGGTTAACACCGCTGGGTCTTAGGGCCTGGGGAGGAATCGGTAAGCGTTATCCAGATTTCCCAAACATGAGACTGTCTGCACAGACTAACTGACTTTCACAAAATAAAACAATGCTGACCATTTACCACAGGTAGATTAAAGTGGCTATACCCTTTTATGACATCCCTTTTGGAACAAACATTTAATAGTTCATATGATGCTCAACTAAAATAAATTTCAACATATTTACTATGTGCAATTTTAATTAAAAGTATGACTTTGCTCATGTTTTATAAGTATGTCCACTGTTTCTTCCCCTTAAAGAGATTTGCAGATTTTCGTGCATTTTAAGTGACAAGCCTCCAGATGCTACAGATGTTGATGGTCAACTAGGACACTCACTAAGGCCATCAGACATGAGTACCATTCTGAGATGTCTGTTAGTACCAGTCACAGCCTCACACAACAACAGAATACTCCAGAGTGAAAATACTCATATATTTGTATAATGCAAAGAGAAATACAGATATAAATCCTCAACACAGAAGGAACATTAATAAAAATGGAGCATTATAAGCAAAATTATGTAGTACTTGCAGAATTTAGTCTTTCAATATAAGATTACAATGTGTCTAACAAAGAAATACTATTTAAAATTATAGTTCTCATTAGTACTTTAAGATAACTGTCAGTAGAACAGCACAGCTTAACCTAGCAAACATTTCAGGAAACATGTGTCTCCTAGAAGTAGAGTATCATTATATGCCATTTATTTAAACCATGAACAAAAGAACAATTTTCAAAGTGGAAATTCATAAGCCAGAATAAAACTGGACTCCTCAAAGCACAAGCTGTTCCCATAAAATTGTTTTAATTTTTATTGGCAAAAAAAATAGCCAAACAGTTTTGATTTATACTCTGCTTCTTGGAGCCCCTGCCCCATCAGTGAACCACAGCAGCACACACAGAAACATGCAATACTGTATTTTCTCCACCGTCACTAACCAAAACACCTTTTAACTTTTGAAAG
Organism: Pipistrellus hanaki; assembly: GCF_964339955.1. Taxonomy (NCBI): domain Eukaryota; kingdom Metazoa; phylum Chordata; class Mammalia; order Chiroptera; family Vespertilionidae; genus Pipistrellus; species Pipistrellus hanaki. The sequence continues at coordinate 7,468,877 of NC_140515.1, forward strand.
CTACAGTTCCACAGAAATATTTCCAGCCAAGATCGGTACCATGCAGAGGGCAGCTGTCACCGGCTGCTCTTTCTAGGCGGACACAACAACAGGAAACCAGTCCCTCCTCCCTGCCCGGGTGCAACTGCCTTGCTAGCCACTCGGTTGCCGCTATTTACATTCATTTCAACACCGAACTGAGTTCTCCACACTTTCAGAGAACCAGAGCTCTCTCCAAGGCTGACAATTCCCCGCCCCACCCCACCCCCTTCTGGCTTCCAACAGAAGACCCTCAGGAAACGGAGCTTTCGAAGTGCCCTGGGTTCCTTTTCTCCACTGCAAAGGGTAATGCCACTTGAGGTTGTCAAAAATAGCTCTGTAGAAAACTGGCCTGGTCTTTAGGAAACGTTGCATGAGGAAAATTAGTTTAGCCTTTATTTTCAAAAGTAATAACATGGAGTAGAAGACATCAGTACCAATACAAAGACCGCGGGCCCATTGTCCGGATGAAAATAGATATTTAGGAGAACCACGAGCGGAGGAGGGTGGGCTGGAGATGGAAACCCTCTCCCCTGAAGGAGTCTGCACGCTCCAGGTGCCGGTGCCCGTCCTGTGAATGCAGTGAGACCATTTGGGCGCAGCGAGCAAGAGCCGCATCCGAGTCCAGGCCACGGGGAGGGCTGGCGGGTCCGAGGCGGAGCCCTCACAGACCAATGCCTTTCAGGTCGCAGGGGAGGGCGGCCTGCGGGGCGCGGGGGCCCGGGCAGCAGGGGAACTGGGCCCGGAAGCAGTCCCGCAGCTCCCGGTTGAAGAGGAAGCACACCACGGGGTTGATGCCGGCCTGCGCGAAGGTGAGCCACACGGAGGCCGTCAGGTAGGCCTGCGGCACGGCGCCCGGCCGCACCAGCACGCGCAGGTAGCTGGCCACCACGTAGGGCCCCCAGAGCAGCAGGAAGAGCAGCGTGACGGCGTAGAACATCCGGCACAGCCGCTTCTCCGTCTTGAACTCCTCCAGCACGAGCAGGCGGCGCGCGCCGCGGCCGGGCCCCGCGGGCCGGATGCCCACGAGCGCGGGCGGCGTGGGGCCGCGGCCGAAGCCCGCCGTCCAGTTGGCGGCCGCCTGGCCCGTGGCGCCGGGGCCGTGGAAGGTCCAGTCGCGGCTGACGGCGGGCGGCAGGCGCGCGGGCCGCATCTTGCGGCGGTCGTGGATGAAGAGGAGCAGGCGCAGGTAGACCAGGTGCGTGGCGCCCACCACGGCGGCCAGCAGCAGCAGGAAGCCCAGCGCGCCGGGCGCGCCGTCGGGCCGCTGCTCCAGGGCGCAGGGCGCGTGCTCGCCCTCGGGGCCGCCGTCCAGCACGGGCGGGAAGGCGGCGGCCAGCGCCAGCGCCCAGGCGGCGCACACCAGCATGGCGGCGCACGGCCAGCCGGCCAGGCGCTCGGCGTAGAAGCGGTGGTGCGCGATGGCCAGGTAGCGGGTGACGCCCACGCCGAGCAGCAGGAAGGCGGCGTGGAAGCAGAAGAGCGCGGCCAGGAAGGCCAGCAGCTTGCAGCCCAGCGCGCCTGGCGGGGCCCCCGCGGCCGCCGCGCGCCGCGCCGCCAGCATCACGGCCGGCAGGCAGGCGAGCGCGCGCAGCCCGTCCGCCAGGCTCAGGTCGAGCAGCAGGTAGTAGGGCGCGCGGTGCAGGCTGCGCTCCCGCACGATGAGCAGCGCGAACAGCACGTTGCCCGCCAGGCTCACGCACAGCAGCAGGCTCAGCGCCGCCAGCTTCACGCCCAGCGCGGCCGCATCGCCGCCGCCGCCGCCCGGCTCGCTGGCGTTCGCCATCGCGGCCTCCGCCGCCTCGCGCCCCGCCGGCCGGTTCCCGGAGTCCCCGCGGCGCGGCCCCGCGCGCTGCCGGCCCGGCTCAGCCCGCGCCGCGCTGGCGCCGCCCGGGCCCCCCGCGCCGCCCCGCCGCCGCCGCCATCTCGGGAGCGCCGCGCGGGAGGACGGCCGCTCCCCGCGCCTAGGGCGCCGGCTCCGCGGCTCCGCGCGGACAGGCCCCGCCGCCGCCGCTCCCGCCGCCGCCGCGCCTCCCGGCTCTGCCCCCGCCGCCGCCGCGCCCCCTCCCTCCCGGGCGCAGCCGCCGCCGCCGCCGAGCTGGTGGCGCCGCGGGGCCGGAGCCGCTGGAGGAGCGGTCGGGACGCGCGGGGCGGCCGGCGTTCGGCGCAGGTAACGGTCCGCGGCGGCGGGCCCGGGGGGTCGCGGCGGCCGCGCGGGGTGGGGCGGCGGCTCGGTCGGAGGCCTCCGGGGCCGGAGGGGCCGGGATGAGCTTCCGCCGAGAGCGAATGGCGGTGAGCGCCGCCGCGGGGCGCAGGTCGGCCCGGCGCTGGCTGGAGGCCACGGCGGTGCTCACGGTGACGGCGGAGGGTTCCGGGCGGAACCCTTGTGTGCCGGAGCCTGCAGCCCCTGAGGCCCCGGCGGGGGAGCCGGGGAGCCGCGCGCTGAGGTTGATCTCGCTGGGTCTGACCTCACTGGTCCAGGGCGGTGGGCGAGGCTCTAACCACTGAGCCACGGGCCAGGGCTGAGCCGTCCTTGTGACCAGTCTGTCCTCCTCCGTACACTGCCCATTCATTTCCTTCATAGCACTATCATTTACCATTACATGTTTTAGTGTATTTTAAAAGTCTTATCTTTCAACCAGTCTCTAAGCTCCATGAAGGCAAGGGACCATGTCTGCTTCCTGTTCCACTGCACCCCAAATGCCGCCAGTGAGGGCAGAACTAGGCCTGGGACTTCACTCACCGCCGTTCTGCTCTGCATGGCGAGCACTGGGGTGGGCACTGCCCGGCCACACAGCTTCCCGCACGGCAGACTCCGGTCTGTGCAGCGGGGCCCTGCCTTTCCGCCCGCTCCTCCGACAACCACGCTGGGGCCCACAGGCACACTGAGCGGCGAGGACCTGGAGGGCAGTGTGGACATTCTGCAAAAGTGTCAGTGACAGCCAGTAACGGTCTCACCTAGCACCTCTAAGTGGCTGGGGCAAGTGGCCGCCTGGGCAGGTCTGCAAATATTTATTGACATGAAAGAGAAATCAGTTTTAGAGGGTATTTGGGATAGGATTGCATTTTGATAATCGTAGCTAAAAATGTTTATTAATGATTAGGTTTATTTTTCTCATGAAATAAGCCTGGAGAGCACTGATTGCTGACATTGAACTATCGGCTCCAGAACTGAGAGGGTGGAAGTGTTAGCCCCCCACATGACCGGAGGAGGCTGGCACCCGGCCATTGCTTCTTCAGTCCGGCAGAAATGAGGGAAAGAAAGGAGAGCGGAAGGGTGCCTGCCCTCCACGCAGCCCTGGAGCCTCAAAGACAGAGGTTGGGAAATGGTTTCTCTTTTGTTGAAAGCGGGACTCAGCCACGAGACTGAGATCCGCCTGCCTTGGCGCTCGGGCTGCTTCTGTCCAGAGAAGGGATGCCTTCTGAACCCACAGACCCCGCTCGGGTACTTTGTGCTCCGATGCTGCCAGCCGGCCTCTCCACTCCCTGGCACGGCCTCTGTGCCGCCGGCGCTGAGTCCGGGACGTATTACTGCATCTAACGCCGTGAGGGCCAGCGCAGGGCTCTGCTCACCCCATTGCAGAGGCAGATAGTGACACTGTTCAGGCTGCCGCCGTGAGAGAGGGGGTTGTGAGGCCACCGGCTGGCCTAGAGCCCACACTCCTATCTCCATACGTATTGCCTCTTCATTATAACTGCAAAGCAAGTTTCGGAGTTTCTAAAAACAACAAAAACGACTGATGTTCATGTTCAGAGTTATAGTCCCTTCAGAGAGGGAAGGATTTTCAAAAACAGTAGCAGTTTTCTCACCCCTAGGTCAGTATCTTTCCGTTAAGTGGAACTATAATATTATGCATTCTAATGAACCCATGACATCGGACAAGTCACTTCGCCTCCTGGGATCTCAAACATAACAAAAGGTCATTGGACTGACCGATCCTGCGGGCCCTCAGCTCTGGAGGCCGGCTTGAGTATGAGAAGCTGTACATTCAATGGTTCCCTGATACGTTAGATTTCTCTGTGTTTTTACTTCTCTCTATGGCTCACTATGTTTCCCTTTGGGGTTTTAAATTTGTTTTGGTCATTTTCCCAGGATCAGATAACAGAAGCAGCAATAAAAAATGTAAATCATGGCTCTCACAACATTAATATGTCAGCTTCTTTCATTCTCAACGTTTGTTCAGTAGATACTTAAGGAAAAGCTGTTAATATTTCATTACCAGAATCAACTTATTCTCCTTTGATTGTTTTTAGGAAGCTTCAGACAAGAATTTAAAATAGTTTCTTAGGCACCAAGTTAAGAGCCTACATCTCAAAGCAAAACAGCTCTATGAGGTTTTTCCCTATTAAAAACAATTCTGTTTGCAAATAACCAAATTCTTCCTTTTGCACATAAATAGAAAAGTGTAGATTTCTGCCCAAAAGCAGACGTGTCACTTCTTTGCTGGACATAAAGATGGTGTGAATGGAAATAAAAACCTGGACTGTGCAGAACACACCTGATACAGCAAGTCTGAATCCCAACAGCATAAGAGACAGTTTGGCCAGTGTCTCCCGTCCAGCCTCGGGTCCTGGCCAGTCCTCTGCCCACAGATGCATTGAACAGCAAGTTCGAGAAGATTGGTTTGACCTAAGCCCTCCCAACTCAGGGACATGAGCCAAAGCCTAGGTCCGATGGATGTTGGGTTATCAAAGGACAGCACTCAGACTGGCCTCCATGGAGGGTCATTACTTCAAAGTGAGAATGGACTTGGAGTGAGGTGCACCGTGGTTCCCAGCCAAGTCCTACCCTTACTAGTGAGCATCCTTAGCCAAGCCCTGGCCTCCTCTGAACCTGGGAGCCCTGTTTGGTGAGGCAGACCCCATTAAATGTGAGCCATCTACAGAGTGTAGCACAAGCTGTGCACACAAGTGTGTGTAATTTAAAAACATATTTCTACTGATTTCAGAGAGGAAGGGAGGAGAGAGAGAGAGAAACATCAGTGATGAGATAGAAACCTTGATCAGCTGCCTCCTGCACACCCCCTGCTAGGGATCAACCCCACATCTCCGGCCTGTGCCCTGACTGGAATTGAACTGTGACCTCCTGGTTCATAGGTTGACACTGAACCACTGAGCCACACCGGCCGGGCACAAGTGTGTGTGGTTAATGGCAGCTATCCTTATTCATGTTTGCTCTTGCCAGATTACAAATGCCTTGGCTAACCATGACTGTTCCGTTTCCTACTCCACGTTAGCCTGGCAGGATTCCTGTGTGTGGTAGATTCTTAATATTTTTGTGGCAGGTATAAATGACGGTCCATAGAACCAAGCATACGACATATATCACTGTTCCCTAGAAACCTAATTTCTTATTCTGAGTTGCCATTTTGTCTTGCTGGCGGGGGAAAAAACGTAACCTTAATTCTTGGGTTTCATCATGGCCTCTTGTTCAGGATATGCCATAGTATCAGGGTAATGCCTAGATTGCATGGCACACAGACATTCAGGATATGCCCCTAGGGGAAGTGAGTGAGGGGTATCCCATTGGATGTTTGGTCAGATGTTTCCATATTGTTCCTGTGCTAATAAGTGACTAGAGGCCCAGTGCATGAATTTGTGCATGGGTGGGGTCCCTCAGGTGACCTGGTGCCAACCCCTAACCCACTCCCTCATCCCATCTGCAGGTTGATCAAGTGTGGCTGCCCCTCCCCCCCCCCCCCCCCCCCGCCACCCTGCCCCCCGCCTGGCTCCCTCAGCACCTGGGAGTGGGGAGGCGGCCCCGCCCACCACCGCAGCCATCAGTCGCCTTCTGCAGGGAGATCGGGCCTCCACTCACACCCGCCTTGGCCTGGCACTGCCCACTCACCTGCTCCACCATCCCACTATGGTTCCGCTCTCAATGGGGCTGGCAGTGCCCCCACAGCCACCGGCCATGTTCCACGCTGCCCCCTAGTGGTCAGTACACATCATAGCAAGCAATCAAACTCCCATTTGAGGGGACAATTTGCATATTGGGCTTTTATTATATAGGATTATGGTTTAGTGATTCTGAACTGCCTGTGCCAGACTTAGGGTTGAGAATCTGGGCCAAGGGTGCCTATGTGATAACTACACTCACAGCTGTTCCTCTCAGCAGTGGGTCTGAGAACTCTCTCAGGACCTTTTTCTTCTTCCTTCATTTCTGGGGACTTCCTTTCTACCCTGCAGAGAGAAAAACCAGTTCTTCCTTGTTTTTCTGAACAATATAATTGGGCAGTCCCCCTGAGAATCTGTGGTCCTAGAATTTGGGTGTTTGAGAAAACAAAAACCAGAAAGCTACCTTGCCATGAACCTCTCCTAGGCAAGGAAGCCTGGAGCCTGCTTCTGCTTGAATGTTAGGAAAGAAAGGGGAAAAACAGGGTGAAAATCCTCTCCTGAGGGCATTTTCGTTGATTTTTAAAGAGAGGGGAGAGGAGAGACAGAGACAGAGAAACATCAGTGTGAGAGAGAAACATTAACTGGTTGCCTCCCACACATGTTCCGCGTAGATATGTGCCCTGGGGATCAAACCCACAACCTCTCAGCGTGCAGGACAATATTCCTACTAACTGGACAGTGCTCCTACTAACTGAGCGACACCATCCAGGACTAGAGGAAGAAAAATTTTCAGTTCATATATCAAAATATTATTTTGCTGCATATGTTTGTTGAATAAATCTCTAAATACCTTTATATTATATGTATGGCATATTGTAACGTTAGTGAAAATTCTTTCAACAGTTGATTTTTCTTCACGTGTCAAAATAATAACGTTGGACCTCTACCTCACATCATACATAAAAAATAACTCAAAATGAATCATAGACCTAAGAATAAGAGCTAAAAACTATAAAACTCTTAGAAGAAAACATAGGAGTAAATGTTCATGACTTTAGATTAGGCAATGATTTCTTAGGTATAACACCAAAAGAACAAGTAACAAAAGAGAAAGTGATAACTTGGACTTTATTAAAAATTTAAAAGTTTTTGTACTTCATATAATTTTATTAACCAATGTGACCCCAAAATATTCAATTAGAAAAATTTTAAAAAGTATTTCAAAGAACACCTTTAAGAAAGTGAAAATACAATCTATAGAATGGGAGAAAATCTATACTAATAATCTATACTAATAATAGAGGAATATGCAAATTGTCTGAGAAGCTGTCACAGTAACAGTAACGACCAAACTGCAGGCTGCTTGGGGCGACCAGGCTGGCAGGGGGGTTAGTGAGGGATGACCAAACGACTGAACAGCAGGCTGTGTAGGCAACCAGGCCAGCAGGGGTGGCAGTTGGGAGTGATCAGACCAGCAGGGGAGGGCAGTTGGGGGCCACCAGGCTTGTAGGGGAGGGCAGTTGGGTGTGACCAGGCTGGCAGAAGAGGGCAGTTGGGGGCCAGCAGGCCAGCAGGGGAGGGCAGTTGGGGGTGACCAGGCCTGCAAGAGAGGGCAGTTGGAGGTGATTGGGCTGGCAGCGGAGGGTAGTTGGGGGTGATCAGGCCAGCAGGGGAGCAGTTAGGTGTCAATCAGACCAGCAGGGGAGTGGTTAGGGGATGATCAGGCTGGCACACTGAAGTGGTTAGGGGCAATTGGGCAGGCAAGCAGGTGAGTGGTTAGGAGCCAGCAGTCCCAGATTGTGAGAGGGATGTCAACTGCTGGTTCGGGGATCGGGCCTAAACTGGCAGTGGAACATCCACCAAAGGGTCCCAGATTGGAGAGGGTGCAGACTGGGCTGAGGGATACCCACCCCCACCCCCGCCCCTGTGCACAAATTTCGTACACTGGGCCTCTAGTATTTTCAGGTTAGAGATCTGATGAGGGACTTATCCAGGATAAGTTATGTAAAGAACTCATAACTCAATATATAGACAAATAACCTGATTAAATATTGGACAAAGGATTTGAATAGCATTTCTTTGAAAGACATACAAATGGCTAATAAATTCATTTAACAAAGATATTTAATATCATTGGTCATTAGGAAAATTCATATTAAAACTATAGTGAGGTACTATTTCATAGCTACTATTATGGCTGCTATCCAAAGGATAGACTAACAAATGTTGGTGATTTTTGTGGAGAAATCAGAACTCTCATGCAATGCTGGTGGGAATGTAAATCAATGTCGCTGCTTTGGAAAATAGTTTGGCAGTTCCTCAACAAGTTAATTATAAAGTTACCTTATGACCCTGTAATTCCACTCCTAGTATATACCCAAGAGAAATGAAAACATGTCCACACAAAAACTTGTACACAAATGTAACATCATTTTTTATAAGAGCCAAAAGGAGGAAATACTCCAAATGCCCATCATGGATGAGTGGATAAACACACTGTGATATAGCTGTAAGTGGAAATGATTCATTCATTAAAAGTCATGAAGTACTGACACATGCTTTAACATGGACGAACTTTGAAAAAATTCTAAATATGAAGACCACATACTATCTGATCCCATTTACAGTAAAGGCCTAGAAGAGGCAGATGCACGCAGACAGAAAACTTGTGAGTGGTTGCCAGGGGCCGCAGGGCAGAGGGGACTGGAGAGTGACTGTCCATGGTACTGGGTTTGTTTTGGGAGTGATGAAATGGTACAAAAATATTATAGGTAATGGCGATAGATTCACAAGGGCAGTGGCCTTTGAAAAAGTCCTTATTAAAAGATGAATAGGGCTGGGAAGCAGTGTGGGCTCCAGTTACTGTTTTCGCAGTGAATGTGGGATTCTCGTGTCCTTCGGAAGGCTGGCACAGAAATAAGTCATGAAGACCTACTCCTGTGTCTTCTTCTAACTGCTTTCCGTGTTTCCCCTTTGGTCTGCTTGAGTATTTGCATGCTTTGATGCTGAAATGAACTTGGGAGAAGGGATTTAAAAATTCCTTGTCAGTCAGTAGCTTTATGCAGTCTCTGTCCACTAGGAAAGCTTTATTTATTTATTTATTTATTTTTAAGGTACAGTTAGTGCACCAAGATGTTTTGTTTACATTATCTAATTTATTCCCTCAGAACCCTGTACCATTTCATAGATGAGGAAAGTGAGGCATCCCCACTTGAGGGATGCCTCAAGTCTTACATTAATTAGAGTAGTTATATTACACTAGAGGCCTGGTGCATGAAAATTTGCTCCACACAACCTGCTGCTCAATCGTTTGGTCGCCCCTCACTAACCCCCCTGCTGGTCTGGTCGCCCCACACAGCCTGTTCGGTCATCCGTTTTGTTGTTTCGGATACAATGGTTGCTTAGTCATTTATATTGTATATATAGATAGGCTGGTCACACAGCACAAAGTGACAAAGTAAGGTTAAAACTCTAGTGTAGCCTGAATTCTTAATAAACACATACAGGGCTGGATTGTGTTGACTAATACATAACTGAGGGAAAACTGTCAATATTTGAGTTTCCTGTCACAGGCATTTTGGTTAAATAACTGCATTGTGCCCTAGCTGGTTTGGCTTGGATAGAGCATCAGCCTGTGGACTGAAGGGTCCCAGGTTTGATTCAGATCAAGGGCACATGCCCGGGTTCTGGGCTTGATCCCCAGTAGGCGGCGTGCAGGAGCAGCCAATCAATGATTCTCTCTCATCATGGATGTTTCTCTCTCTCTCCCTCTCCCTTCCTCTCTGAAATCAATAAAAAAAATCTTTGAAAAAATAGCTGCATTTTTCAGACACCCCCTGCTGCCATTCTTCACCAATTTCTAAAAGGCAGATAACTAGTTTAACGAGTTCAGCTTTAGAGTCTACTTAGCATCAGTGAGTGTGGGATTGTGAAACTCCACACAGTATAGAGTAGTTCACAGCTGAATCCTTTATTCCTACTACACTTTGTAAATCATACTGTTTTACTAGAACTGATTAAAGTGGCACGTGCCTATAACTCACTTGACTTCACATATTTTGACGGAACTGTGTATTTTCACTCCACACAGCCATGTTTGTTATCTATTTTGTTGGCTGTGTTTTGTCCTCAGGAACACCTTTCCTGGAGCCTTCAGTCTGGTGTGCACGCGGTCTGCACAGCTGGTGCCCTGCCACTTCCTTCACCTCATGGTGTCTCTTCTCCCTTCTCCGTCAGCCCTTGTGAACGGAAGCCCACCTTCTCCTTCTTGTTTTGTCAGTTCCATCACCAGGCATGTGCATACATCCGGAGCTTCCTGAGAAAGGCACTCTGGGGCTGTGTTTCTAAGATTTTTCATAGTAACAATGCCCTTATTTTACCTTCATACTTAATTGATAGTTCGGGAATAGAATTTCTACTTTGTTGGGAATAATGACTAAGATGTTGAGTATCTTTTCCTGTGCTTATTTGCCATATTTTATTTGCTGATGAATAAGTTCAGTATTTTGTCCATATTTTTCATTGGGTCATTTATTTGCTTACTGACTTCTAAGAGTTATTTATATACTAGAAGCCTGTTGCACGAAATTTGTGCATGGGGGAGGGGTGTCCCTCAGCCCAGCCTGCAGTCTCCAATCTGGGAGCCCTCGAGGGATGCCAGCCTGCCCGTTTAGGCCCAATTCGGTGGGATCAGGCCTACATGGGCAGTCGGGTATCCCTCTCACAATCCACGACTGGGTCCCAACCTGCCTGCCTGCCTTATTTGGCCTGCCAGCCTGGTCGCCCCCAACTACCCTCCCCTATAGGCCTGATCCCCGCAACTGCCCCCCCACAGGCCTGGTCACTCCCAACTGCCCTCCCCTGCAGGCCTGGTTGCCCCTAACTGCCGGCCCGGTGACTCCTAATTGCCATCCCCTGCCAGCCTGGGCCCCCCACAACTGCCTTCCCCTGCATGTCTGGTTGCCCCAACTGCCCTCCCCTGCAGGCCTGGTCAACCCCAACTGCCCCCCCCCTCTGAAGGCCTGGTCACTCCCAGCTGCCCTCCCCTGCAGACCTGGTTGCCCCTAACTGCCCTCCTCTGCCAGCCTGGGTCCCCCACAACTGCCTTCCCCTGCAGGCCTGGTCACCCCCAACTGCCCTCCCCTGCTGGCCATCTTGTGATTTGAACTGATGGTCAATTTGCATATTACCCTTTTATTAGATAGGATTCTAAAAACTATATTTTTTAGATATGTAATTTGAAGAGATTTTCTCCTGAATTTGGTACTTGTCTTTCTATTTATTATTTTTTTTATTGTTTAAAATATTAAATATGTCCCCTTTTCCCCTTATTGACCACCTCCCAACCCATCCCGCCTAGATAAGCCTGAGCATAAAAGCAAGGGTTTCTGGGCTCTCCGTCTGTCCCACTGGTCAGTGTGCATGTTCTAATGCCAATGCCATGCTTTTGTTTCTATTGGCATAGCCTGTAGTGTAGTTTGATATCAGGTAATGTGATGCCTCCCACTTCGTTCTTTTTCTCAAGATTTGGGGTCTTTTGTGGTTCCATATAAATTTTGGGTTATTTATTTAGTTCTGTGAAAAACACAACTGGTATTTTGACAGGGAATGAGTTGAATCTATAGACTGTTTTGGGTAGTATGAACATTTTAACAATATAAATTCTTCCCATCCATGAGGATGACACATTTATTTGTATCTGCTTCCTTTTCTTTCTTCAATGTCTTATTATTTTTCAAATATAGGTCTTTACCTCCTTGGTTAAATTTATTCCAAGATATTTTTATTCAATTGTAAATGAAATTGTTTTCTTAATTTCTCATTCTGACAGCTCATTATTTGTGTTTGACAATATAAGAAATTTCTGAATATTTATCCTATGTCCTGTTACTTTGCTGAATTCACTTATCAGTTCTAGTAGTTTTTGGTGGAACCTTCAATGTTCCCTATATATATCATGCCATCAGCAAATAATTACATTTTACCTCTTCCTTTCCAATTTAGATACCATTTATTTTTCTTCTTGTCTGATTGCTGTGGCTAGAATTTTCAATACTATTTTGTATGAGTGGTGAAAGTGGCCCAGTCAGTGTGGCTCAGTGGTTGAACATTGACCCATGAAACAGGAGGTCACATCCCCAGTGCGGGACATGAAGGAGGCAGCCGATCAATGATTCTCTCTTAGCATTGATGTTTCTATTCCTCTCTCCCTTCCTCTCTCTGAAATCAATAAAAACATATATTTTTTAAAAAGTGGTGAAAGTAGACATCCTTGTATTGTTCCTGATCTTGAGGAAAATGCTGTTAGTTTTCCCCATTGGTTACAGTGTTAGCTGTGGGTTTGGCATGGATGGCCTTTATTATGTTGAGATATATTCTCTCTATTTGTAGTTTGCTGAGAGTTTTTATCATAAATATGTGCTGGATATTGTCACATGCTTTTATTGCATCTATTGATATGATCATATGATTTTTATCTTTCATTTTTTATTGTATTACAGTAATTGACTTACAGATATTGAAAAACCTTGCATTCCAAGAATAAATCCCATCTGATCATGGTGTATGATCTTCTTAATGTATTCCTGGAGCTGGATTGCTAATATCTTGTTGAGGATTTTCCCACCTATGTTCTTCAAGAATATTGGCTTATAACTTTCTTTTATTAACATTCAGTTTGTAATGGTTTTCTTTGTTTGTTTAATCCTCACCCAAGGATATTTTTCCATTGACTTTTGGAGAGAGTGGGAGAGAGAGGGAAAGACAGAGAGAAATATTGATGTGAAAGAAACACATCCATTGATTGACTTCTGTTAGTGCCCTGACCAGGGCCCAGGCCAGGGAGGAGCCTATAACTGAAGTACGTGCCCCTGACCAGAACTGAACCCAGGACCCTTTGGTCCATAGGCCAGCACTTCACTGAACCAAATCATCTAGGGCCATTTGTAATGTTTTTATGTGTTTTTGGAGTCAGGATAATGCTGGCCTCCTGTTATGAGCTTAAGAGACTTACATCTTCTTGAATTTTTTTGAATGGTTTGAGAAGGGAGAGTGTTTTTTTATTTTTTAAAAAATTTTAACATTGACATTATTGCAGGTGGCGCCCTCTCCCCATTTTTGCTCAACTGTACCCACTCCTGTATCCCCTTTCCTGACTTTCACCACACTGTTGTCCATGTCCATGGGGTATGCTTATATGTCTTTTAGCTAATTCCTTTATCTTCTTTATCCAGTCATCCTCACCCTTCTCCCTTCAGGCACTGGTCAGTCTCTTCCATGTATTCATGATTTGGGTTCCGTTTTGTTCATCAGTTTATTGTGTTCATTAGATTCCACATATTAGTGAGATCATATGGCCTTTGTCTTTCTCTGGTTGGATTATTTTGCTTAGCATAATACTCTCCAGGTCCATCCATGCTGCCACAAAGGGTAAGAGTTCCTTCCATTTTACAGCCTCATAGTATTCCATTGTGTAAATGTACCACAGCTTTTTTCCCCACTCATCTGCTGGTGGGCTCTTAGGCTGTTTCACCTGTGAAGCCATCTTATTCATGACTTTTTAAACTGGGAACTTTTTTATTACTTTATCAGTTTCATTGGTTAAAGTCAGTCTGCTCAGATTTTCTCTAAATTCTTGATTCAGTCTTGGAACATTATATGTTTCTAGGAATTTATACATTTTTTTTCAGATTGTTTACTTTGCTGTACATAATTGTTCAAGGTATTTTCTTACAATCCCTTCTATTTCTTTCCTTTTTCTTCATGAGGCTGATGAAAGGTTTATCAATCTTGTTTGTCTTTTCAAAGATCTTTTATGATTTTTAGACTCTATTTCACTTATTTCCACTCTGATCTTCATTCTTTCCTTTCTTCTACTCACTTCAGGTTTTATTTGTTCTTTTTCTAGTTTCTTTAGGAGAAACGTTAGATTATTTTATTTGAGATTTTTCTTGTTTCTTGAGATAAGCCAACATTGCTATGAATTTCCCTCTTATGGCACCTTTTGCTGTGTCCCATATATTTTGGATTGTTTTGTTTTCATTTGTCTAAAGGAAATGACATTTTTTCATTTCTTTTTTTAAAATATAGTTTATTGATTTTTTTTTTTTTTTTTTTTTTTTTTTTTTTTTTTTTTTACAGAGAGGAAGAGAGAGGGATAGAGTGTTAGAAACATCAATGAGAGAGAATCATCAATCAGCTGCCTCTTGCACACCCCCTATTGGGGATGTGCCCACAACCAAGGTACATGCCCTTAACCTGGAATCAAACCTGGGACCTTTCAGTCCGCAGGCTGATGCTCTATCCACTGAGCCAAACGGGTTTCGGCACATTTTTTCATTTCTTTCTTTCCTTTTTTTAAATCTTGTTGTTAACCCCACCATCTATTTGTGTTTTTTTCAGTATTTTTCTTGTAATTGACTTCTAGTTTTATACTATGGTGGTCAGAGAAGGTGCTTGATATGATGCCAATCTTTTTAAATTTATTGAAACTTGTTTTGTAGCTTAAATGTAGTCTATTCTAGAAAATGTTCCAGGTGCAGCTGAAAGGAATATATTCTGCTGCTTTGGGGTGAAATGTTATAAAAATATTAATTAAATCCATCTGATCTAGTGTGTCATTTAAGGTTACTGTTTCCTTATTGGTTTTCTGTCTAGAAAATCAATCCATTGATGTCAATGTGGTGTTAAAGTCCCAATCATGACTGTTTTACTGTTGATCTCTCCCTTTATGTCCATCAATATTTTGCTTTAAATATTTAGGTACTCCTATATTGGGTAAAAAGTGGTACAGAGTTATATCCTTTTGTTGAATTTATTCATTTATTATTTTGTAATGCTTTTATTTGTCTTTTTTATAGCCTTTGTTTTAAATTCTATTTGTCTGATAAAAGTATTGCTACCCTAGCCGAAACTGGTTTGGCTCAGTGGATAGAGCATCAGCCTGTGGACTGAGGGATCCCAGGTTCGATTCTGGTCAGGAGCATGTACCTTGGTTGTGGGCACATCCCCAGTGGGGTGTGTGCAAGAGGTGGCTGATCAGTGTTTCTCTCTAACTCTCTGTCCCTCTCTCTTCCTCTAGGTAAAAAATAAATTAAAAATATATATTATTTAAAAAGTATTGCTACCCTAGCTTTTTTGTTTGCATTAGCATGAAATATCCTTTACACCCCTTTACTTTCAGGCTGTGTGTGTCTTTTGTTCTGAGGTGGGTCTCTTATAGACAGTCTATATATGAGTCTTGTTTTCTTATCCATTAAACTACCCTACACATTTTGAATGGAGCATTTGATCCATTTACATTTAAAGGAGTATGATAAGTACTTAGTTACTGCCATTGTATTATTCTTATTTATGTTTCTCTTTTTTCTTTCTTTTTCTTAAAGAAGTTCTTTTAACATTCCTTATAATACTGGTTTGGTGGTGATGAATGCTGTTAACTTTTTCTTGTCTGAGAAGCTTTTTATTTCTTTTTCCATTTTAAATGATAGCTTTGCTGGGTAGAGTAGTCTTTGTTGTAGGTCCTTGCTTTTCATTATTTTAAATATTTCATGCCAATCCATTCTGGCCTACAAAATTTCTCTTAAGAAATCATCTGACAATCTTATGGAGATTCCTTGTAAGTAACTTTTTTTTCTTGCTGCTTTTAAGACTCTCTTTGTCTTTAACTTTTTCTATTTTAATTATGATATGTCTCGATGTGGGCCTCTTTGGGTTCACTTAGTTTGGGACTCTCTGTGCTACATGCCTTTGTATGTCTATTTCCTTTGCCAGATTAAGGGAATTTTCAGTCATTATTTCTTCAATAGATTCTCAATCCCTTGCTCTCTCTCTTCTCTTTCTGGTACCCTTATGATGCAGATGTTATCCCTGAGGTCACTTAACCTGTTCTTGTTTTTAAAAATTCTTTTTTCTTTTTACTTCTCTGATTAGGTGTTTTCTACTACCTTGTCTTCCAGATTACTGATTTGGTCCTCGGCTACATATAATCAGCTGTTCATTCCTTCTAGTGTATTCTTTATTTCAGATATTATATTCATTTTTAACCAATTATCTTTTATGGTTTCTATGTCCTTCTTTTTATCCTGTTGAAGTTCTTTGAGCATCCTTATAACCAGTGTTTTGAACTCTTTATCTCATAGCTTGCTTACCTCCATTTAATTTATTTTGTTTTCTGTTCTGTCATTTGGGGCATATTTCTTTATCTCCCCATTTTGGCTGTCTTTCTCTGTTTCTATGAATTAGGTAGAGCTGCTATGTCTCTCAGTCTTAGAAGGGTGGCTTTATGTAGTAGGTGTCATGTGAAGGTCTGTCTAGTGGTACTATTTCCCTTATAACCTGAGCTGGGTGCCCCAGAAGTGTCCCCTGTGTATATTATGTATGCCCTACTGTTATAATTGAGCCTTCATTGTTGTTGGCATATCTGTGGGTGGGGTTGACCCTTAGGCTGGCTGGCTGTGGGGGACTGGCCATGACAGGATCTCTGTAGCTAAGATTTCTCTTCTGATTATCAGTCCCCACAAGTGGATGTGGGGCCATTATTAGGTTTTGCATATCCATCCTCTCTGCCAGTCTCGATGTGGCTTGTTCTATAAATACTTGGTTATGGGACTTCAATAATCAAGTCTTCAGTTGATTATTCAGGTATATCCTATATAATAAAAGCTTAATATGCTAAGTGTCCATTGGCCAGTTAGCCATTCAACCAATCAAAGTATAATATGCAAATGATATACTAAAGCTGCTCAACCACTCACTATGAAGTGCACTGACTACCAGGGAGCAATCTACCAATTGACCAATTGCTGTGATGTGTACTTACCACCAGGAGGCAGACACTCTGTCTTGTAGGTTAGCTTGCTCCTGAGGTCTGGCTGATCAGGGCTGAGTGGAGCCCCTGGAGCCCTCCCACGGTCCCTCCATGGCTGGCCAACCTCCCACATCCCTCCCTGGCCCCGATTGTGCACTAGTGGGGTCCCTCAGCCTGGCCAATGCCCTCTCACCATCTGGGACCCCTTTGGGCATGTCAGAGAGCCAGTTTCAGCCTGATCCCACAGGCCAGGCCAATGGACACCACTGGTGCACAAATTTGTGTACAGGGCCTCTAGTTGTTCTATAATTCAGTTGTAATTCTGATATGACCATGGAAGTTGAGTTTAGTTTCTATCTACTCTTCCGTGTTTGAAAAAGTAAATCATCCCTAATTTTCCATTAGGCCACTTAGGACTTGGTGATCCCATCTAGAGACATGTTAGTTGCAGGGCAGTACACCAACCACAAGGAACATTTCAGGGAGAAGCTAAATTTCCATTCAAGAGCAAGATCCTAGCTTCTAGTTCAAGATGACTGACTGGGAAGGTCCCGAGCTCACATCCTCTCCTGGACCCCCAAAACGACAACTATATATAAGACAGCTATCTGTGAACACCCGAAGACTACCAAAACGGGTTTTCTATAACTATGAATATAAAGAAAAGGCCACACTGATATGGGTATAAGAGATAGAGACTAAGTATAGTTAGGACCCTCTCTTCCCCCCACTCCCCATGTGGTGATTCCCAAGTGGAAGGAATATCACAGCTGCAGATACTGTCCCTGAAAGGTGAGGGGTACAAGCCTGGGGAACCTGCATCAGGAAGATGAGCCCCCAAAACATCTTGCTTTGAAAAGCAGTGGGGCTTTTGTCTTGGAGAGCCCAAAGGCTGTAAGAAACCTAGGTTGTGCTCTTTCTGAGTCCTGGAAGAGAGTAATAGTTTGAAAAGCACCTAGGGCATACATGAAGGTGATACATTGACTAGTTTTAGGGTTTCTCCTGGAGAAACAAGGGATCTGGAACTTTTTCCTGAATCTGAATGTTGGTGGGTACCATTTTTCCCTTTTCTTTACTCTCCTTTCATCTAGCTTAGGGGTGTCGAACTCAATCAGAGAAGGGGCCAAAATCTAAAATCCAGCCTAAATCGCGGGCCGAATGGTTTACTGAACAGTCATAAACTGACAATGTCATAAACTGACAGCGGAGTGCAGTGATGACAGCGCGGTGCGGGCCACATTGCAAGGCCTGGCGGGCTGGATTTGGCCCGCGGGCCTTGTGTTTGACACACGCCAGTAGGCACTATTTCTGACTCTCTTCATCAACCTTGATAACACTACTCACCCCACCTTGGCATTTCCCAAAAGACTCATCCAGGCTGGCACTACTCCAAATGGGCTCCTGCCCTGTCACACCCAGTGGGCAGCCTCAGTCAGCACCAGCACACAGCATTGTGTATGCAAAGTCATCACTAGGCCTTACAGCCAGCCACACTGAAGGCTTGCCCTGCACAATAGTGAGCCTGTAACAGTTGTAGCCAGGCTCCTCAGGACACCTAAATAAGGCCATTTTTTATGACCAGAAGATATAGCTGACCTACCTAATGCATAGAAACAAACAGGCAAAATGGGGAGAGAAAAGAATGTTCTAAACCAAAAAGCAAGACTAAATTCCAGAAAAAGAACCAAATGAAACAAAGGTAAGCTGTCTACTCCATAAAGAGTTCAAAGTAATTGTCATAAAGATGCTCATCAAACTCTGCAAATAAGTGGTAAACTCAGTGTGAAATTCAATAGAGAGATAAAAATTATAAAAAGGACATATCGGTATTCAGGAATATAACAACTGAAATGAAAAATACACTGGAGAGATAGAATAGTGGAAATCACCCAATTCGAAGATCAAAAAGAAAAAGGTACGAGGATAGAATAAGGGATCTCTAGAACATCAAGTCTACTAATATTCAATTCACAGGGGTCCCAGAAGGAGAAGAGAGAGAAAGGGGCAGCAAACATGTTTGAATAAATAATGGCTACAGTCTTCCCTAACCTAGCAAAGGAAACAGACATTGAAGTCCAAGAAGCCAGAGTCACAAACAAGATGAACCTAAATAGACTCACACCAAGACATGTTACAATGAAATTGTTAAAA
Source organism: Pipistrellus hanaki (assembly GCF_964339955.1). NCBI lineage: Eukaryota > Metazoa > Chordata > Mammalia > Chiroptera > Vespertilionidae > Pipistrellus > Pipistrellus hanaki. Next base: position 7,487,691 of record NC_140515.1, read on the forward strand.
ATTAAAGATAGAGACTCTTAAAAGCAGTAAGAGAAAAAAAATAGTTGCATACAAGGAAATGCCCTTAAGTTGATCAGCTGACTTTTTAACAGAAACTTTGCAGGCCAGAAGAGAGTAGCACAATATCCTAAATAACAAAAGGTCAATATGCAAATTGACCCTAATGGCAGAATGACCGCGAATGACCAGTCACTATGACACGCACTGACCACCAGGGGTCAGACTCTCAATGCAGGAGCTGCCCCTGGTGGTCAGTGTGCTTCCACAGGTGGAGGCCACTCATCCAGAAGCCAGCTCATGCCTGGCCAGTGCAGTAGCAGTGGCAGGAGCCTCTCACGCCTCCCTGACTAACGGCTTAGGCCCTGTGGGGCGCAAGCATCCCCCAAGGGCTCCCAGGGTGCCAGAGGGATGTCTGACTGCATCTTCCAAGGAGCAGGCCTAAGCTGTCAGTCGGACATCCCCTATGGGGTCCCACATTGCGAGAGAGTGCGTGCCAGGCTGAGGGTCCACCTTCCCCCCCTCCGCCCCCCAGTGCATGTATTTTTATGCACTGGGCCTCTAGTATTCAATATGATAAAAGGGAAAAACTTCCAACCAAGAATATTCCACTCTGCAAGATTATCATTCAGAATGGAAGGAGAAATCAAGATTTTTCCAGATAAGAAAAAGTTTAAGGAGTTGATTACCACTAAACTGGCATAACAAGAAATGTTAAAGGAATTTCTTTAAGTGAAAAAGAAAAGGCCAAAATAGAATTAAGAAAATATATGAAAGAAGAAAAAAAAAATCACTACCGTGTTTCCCCGAAAATAGGACATCCTTCGAAAATAAGACCTACTTACAGGTTTCCTTCTGAGTGAAATAGAAGGCATCCCCTGAAAATAAGTACCCCCCCCCCCCCAGGCTAAACATGAATCCACTGATTCTGAAAGAAATGGAGTCACAAGAAATTCACCAGGAAATTCAGGAATTGGATTGTTATGATGATGATCCAGAAGATGATGACATGATTGTCATTGAATATTAGTAAATTCTTGATACTGTAGGATTCAGTTTGTCTGGTTTGTGTTGACAACTACCGTACTACCATACCATATACAGGTAATAAATTTCCTTTATTTTCATTTAACAATAAATGTGTACCATATTCTTCTTCATGGAAAAATAAGACATCCCCTGAAAATAAGACCTAGCGCATCTTTGGGAGCAAAAATTAATATAAGACACTGTCTTATTTTCGGGGAAACAGGGTAGTAAAGGCAAACAAAAAAGTGGTAGACCAATCACTTATAAATCTGGTATGAAAACAATTAAAATTATAATAAGTACACACCTATCAATAATTATTTTAAACTAGTAGCTCTGCGCATGAATCTGTGTATGAGTATCTTGGTGGTCACTGGTAGCTCTCTGCTGCTCGTAGCTCACTGCCTGCCCTCCTGTAGCTCCTCGCTACACCCCTCATAGCCTGCTGCCCTGCCCCTCCTGTAGCTCTCCGCCCCCTGCTTGTAGCTCCCTGCCCCACCCTCCTGCTGATCTGTGATCTGGTCATTACAGGGTTGGTCATTACTCCTCAGGGTGTAATGGATAACTAGCATGTTCCTCTCTTATTATATAGGATATAAATTGACTACTTCATTCAGAAGACATAGGGTGAATGTATAAAAGAAGACCTTTACATAAGCTGCCTATATGAGATTCACTTGAAGTTGAAAGAGACACACAGACTGAAAGTAAAGGGATGGGAAAAGATATTTCATGAAAATGGGAATGAAAACAAAAAGCTGGGATAGCAATACCATATCAGACAAAACAGACTTTTAAAACAAAGCCCATAAGAAGAAACAAGAAAGGACCCAGCAATTCCACTTCTGGGCACTTATCTAAAAAAAATGAAACACTAATTTGAAAAGATATATGCACCTTTATGTTCACTGCATTGTTTTATTTACAATAGCCATGATAGGTATTCATTGGTAAATTAATGGATAAAGAAGTTGACACACACACACACACACACACACACACACACACACACACAGGAATGTTACTCAGCCCTGAAAAAGAATGAAGCCTTGCCATTTGCGACAACATGGATAGATCTAGAGGGAATTATGTTAAGTGAAATAGATCAGAGAAAGACAAATACATACTGTGTCATTTCATTTGTACATGGAATTTATAAAACTAAACAAATGAACAAAGCAAACAAACTGATAGGTACAGAAAAACTGATAGTTGCCAAGACATGGGGGAAGAGCAAAAAGGCGAAGGGGATCAAGATGTGCAAATTTATAGTTATTTCGTGGGGATGTAAAAGACAGAGAATATATAATGAATATCACAATAGTTTTTTACAGTGATTAATGAATACTGGACTTTTCATGGTGATCACTTTATAAGATCTATAAAAATTAAATCACTATGGAATGTTTTTTTATTCCAGAATGAAAAATCAGGGTATTTAAACTGTTTAATTTTAATGTGAATATTAATATGGGTAATATTTGAATCTAGCATCTTGCTCATTGTCTTTTATTTGTCTTTGTTTCCTTTTCCCTATTTTCATGTATTCTTTCAGATGAATAGTTTCTTACAATTTTTTTTATTTTCTTTGTTATATTATTAGCTATAATTTTTTTCTGTGTTATTTTAGTTCTTTACATAGGGCTTATCAAATAATCTTTAATTTATCATAGTCTACTTTCAGTGGATATTATGCCTCCTCAAATCTATATTCTAGTATATAAAAGTCTAAGCGACCATTGGACCATTAGCTATGATGCTCACTGACCACCAGAGGGGCAGACACTCAACACACAGGCATGGAAACATGGAACAGACTGATGAATCTCAGGGAGTGGGAGGAGAGAAGGCAGGAAGAGATTCACCAAAGATCATATATGCATACTACAGGCCCAAGGATTCATGCACCAGTGGGGTCCCTCAGCCTGGCCTGTGGGGATTGGGCCAAAACTGTCAGTCCAACATTCTCCGAGGGTCCCAGATTGTGAGAAGGTGCAGGCCATGCCAAGGGACCCTAGTGCATGAATCTGTATCCCTGGCCTCTAATATAGTATAAAAACTTAAAATAGCTTACTTTCATTTCTCCCTCCCAACCTTTATGCTGTTGTGGTCACAGATTTTTCTTTTATTTATGTCATAAACCCCAGACTACATTGTTATTTTTACTTAAAATCCATTATTTCCTTTTAAAGAGATTATTTTAGTCCTAACCAGTTTGGCTCAGTGGATAGAGTGTCATCCTGCAGACTAAAGGGTCCCAGGTATCATCCCAGTCAATGGCATGTACCTTGGTTGCAGGCACATCCCCGGTAGGTGGTGTGCAAGAGGCAGCTGATTGATGATTCTCTCTCATCAGTGTTTCTAACTCTCTATCCCTCTCCCTTCCTCTCTGTAAAAAAAAAAAAAAATCAATAAAATACTATTTTATTTTTTATAAAAAGATTATTTTAAATACTATTGGCCTGGTACACAAATTCATGCACATGGAAAGAAATTACAAGAAAATTTTAATGTCCCTATTTGATTTTTCTCTATAATAGAAGTGTCAACCAAATTCATGATCAACAGTGACATTGAAACGCACGCATGTGACTGGCGGCAGCAAGAGCTTTATATATATCATGCATGTGCAAGTCAACTTAGCCTTTTATACATATAGAAAAACTTGCTTAATTAGACCTGCTTTCTGATTTAGCTAAACTTTTTCCAGCCCAGTGAAGCACTCCAACTTCTCTTTCAGGTAATTGTCAGCAACACAGCAGTAAATATCAACACAAAGCAGACTATTATTGTAGATCACACAGGGAGCACAAAGGGTAAAATATTTAACTGCAGCAGTGTTTGACTTTATTCTGTGTAGTGAGAAAACCTGAGTCATTTTCAAAGTCCACCATTTCTTACTTCTTTTCATTCAGGTCAAATTTCTAAGCTTTCTAAATCTCCATTTCCGGCTAATGAAAAGAAAATAGGATTCCACTAAGTCTCCTATCTACATACTCCAGGGGGAAGAGCAAAAAGGTGAAGGGGATCAAGATGTGCAAATTTATAGTTATAAGTCGTGGGGATGTAAAATACAGAGAGTATACGTATAATGAATATCACAATAGTTTTGTACAGTGATTAATGAATACTGGACTTTTCATGGTGATCACTTTATAAGATCTATAAATATTAATACAAGTACTTTCCCCACAGGATCAAATGAGATGAGGCATGAAAAATGCTTCACAGACATTTGGTTGCAGTGTAAACTGTTTCCACCTGGCTATAAAGCAAGTTGTGTTCCTGGGCTGAAGAAACTGCAAGGAGGATAGTCGCAGGGAGATGAAGCCAGTGGGTGTTGCTACTTGACATCATTACCTGGATGGAGGAAAGGACACTTAGCATATTAGCCTTTTACATAATAGAAAAATTCCCATGTTTTCACCCATGTGATTACCATTTCTAGTAGTCTTTATTCCTTTCCATAGATCTTAGTTCCCTTCTGCTACAATTTTCCTTCTTCTCAAAGGACTTTATGTGATCTTTATTGTGTTGTGGGTTTACCAGTGATGGATACATTCAGCTTTGTGTGTCTGAAGTGTCTTTATTTATTACTTTCTTGTTTTATTAATTTTCACTATTATTTTTCTGTTTTCAATTTTATTTATTCATGTTCTTTACTTTTTCTTTTTCTTGCTTTGGGTTTCTTTGCTCTTATTTTTCTAGTTTATTAATATGTAATTTAATTATTGTTTTGCAACCTTCATTTTCTAATGTAAGCATTTACTGCTAAAAATTTCCTTCTCAGCAGTGTGTTTCCTGCAACTAATATATTTTAATATGTTGTATTTTTATTTTCATTAAATTCCATATATATTGAAATTTTTATTGAGCCTCCTCTTTAGCCCATGGATTGTTTAGATGGGTACTATTAAAATTTCAAGTGTTTAGAAAATTTCCTGTTGTCTTTCTGTATGGGTTTCTTTTAAATTTGTAAAGGTTTGTTTTATGTCCAAGATGTCATCTGTATTGGTGAACGTTCCAGAAGCATTTGAAAGATGCACGTTCTGCCACAGTGCTGTGGCTGTGAGTTACATGCTGTGGCGGAGTTCTTTTCTCCTGTACCCTTCTGTCTAGTAATCCTATCACTTGCTATAGGGGGTGCTCACGTCCCCGCTGTGATTGAGGATTGCCCCTTTTCCTCTGTAGGGGGTTGATTTGGTATAGTTTGAGGCTCTGTTGTTTAATGTACACATATTTGGGTTCATACATCTCCTGATGGGTTGATCTTTTATCATTATGTAATTACGTAAACTTTGCTCTGAAATCTACTTTATCTCATATTAATTTATATAGCTACTCTTACTTTTTTATTTAAGATTACTGTTTACATGATATCGCTTTTCATCTGTTTTTCTCTCACCTTCTTGCGGTATTGAAGTGATATTTTTGTAGGTAGCCTATTGTTGGATCATAAAGTTTATATTGTTCTTGTCGTTGCTGGTTTGTTTGTTTGTTTGTTTAATCCAGTCTACTTAGTGAAGGTAGAAGCCTAAGCTCCCCTCTTGGCCTTGATGGCTTCAGCAGAGGGCAGTCACATTCATTCCATGGTGGTTAGCTGGAGTAGGAAAGCTGCCATCTAAAAGTTTTTGTTTTGGTAGACTCCTCCTCCTCTTGTTCTTGGCTAGAGAAAACAAAAGCTTCTTGGGCTTTTTTTTTTTTTTTCCTCTATTCATTGGAATTTTCAAATTGCAACTTCCTCAGCTTCAAGTGTGGGATGTATGGGACACAAGAAAATCCAGGGGACTCATCACTATGTCGTTTCTTGGATTCCAAGGTTTCTGGCTACCATGCCACTTCTTGTTACCTCCCAGTTACTTTATGTTCATTCTATACATAACACTCAGGGCTTTTCACTTTACTTAGTGTGCAGAATTAGGAAAAGCATGTCCACTCCATCTTTCTTGAAGCAGAATTGTTTTTCATTCTTTCTAAAAAGACACTTCACTGGGTATAGAATTAAAAGTTAACAGGTTTTTTTCATTCAGAGCTTTAAAGAGATTGTTCCAGTATCTTTTGGTTTGTGTTTATTTCCTGTGAAAAGTCCTCTCTAATCCTTATTTTTGTTTCTCTGTTCATAAAGTGTCTTTTATTTTTCAATTGAATTTTATTATGATCTGCCTTGGTGTGGTGGTCTTTATGGATGTGTGTGAGCATGTGTGTGCATGTGTGTGTTTGGAATTAGAGATTCTAGGATCTGTGGGTTTTTAGCTCTTAAATAGCCCCTCCCCAAAAGCAGTGACTCAGACTGATGGCAGATAATTGTTATGAAATTATAGTTGAACTCCGATGTTTACTAGGTCCCATATTGTTTATTTAGTGGATATACATATGCTTTGTAAATCAGCTATACAAGTACTTTCCCCACAGGATTCTGTTTTGGACATTTGGGGCCATACTTTGAATACTTCCCTAAGCCAAAGACCCACCTCACTTTTTAGATGATATAGGAGTGCCTTCACTGAGGTGAAACTTGTACTCAGACGAGTTTGCAAATAAGAGCCCAGGTTTGGACCAGGACAGCCAAAGCTAAGATATAGATTTGAACTCCATAGCTCTTGCTGTGTAATTGTGGAAATGTTATTTAACCATCGTGAGCCTCCAGTGTGTAAAATGGAGATGATAATCATAGCTGGCTCATACATTTGACATGTGGAGCAGTGAGGTAAGTAAATGTGTAACATTGTTAAACACTCATGAAATGGTAGCTATTACTATTATGGTTTTATTTATTTATTAGTAGCCTTTATTTGTTTTAGAACAGCTTTAGGTCACAGCAAAATTGAGCTAGAGGTACAGAGATTTCCCTTATAACCCTTCCCCACACATGCACAGCCTCTCCTATCAGTGTCCCTATCAGACTGGTGCATTTGTTCAATCCATGAACCTGCAGTGACACAGTGTACAGTAGGTGCCTGCCTGGTGTTGTGCCTTCTGTGGGTTTGGACAAATGCACATGACATGTATCCACAATTACACTGTATGGAAGAGTTTCACTGTCCCGAAAGCCCTCTAGGTCTACTCATCTATCCCTCCCTCTCTCTGGCAACCACTGATCCTTTTTCTGTCTCCATGTTTTGCCACTTCTAGAGTGTTTTTGGAGTAAAGGATACATTCCCACAATGTATCCTTTTCAGATTTCCTCTTTAATTTTAGTAATATGCATTTAAGTTTCCTCTGTATTTTCATGGCTTGATATCTCATTTATTTTTTATCACTGAACTAGAGGCCCAGTGCACAAAATTCATGCATGGAGTTATGGGGGGAGGGATCTCTCAGCCCGGCATGCACCCTCTCCAATCTGGGACCCCTCGGGGGTTCGGGCCTAAACCAGCCATTGGACATCTCTCTCACAATCTGGGAGCACTGGCTCCTAACCACTCGCCTGCCTGCCAGCCTGATTGCCACTAACCTTCTCTGCCTGCCAGCCTGATACTCCTAACTGCTCCCCTACTGGTCTGATTGCCTCTAACTGCCTCCCCTGCCAGTCTGATCACCCCTACCTGCCTTCCCCTGCTGGCCTGATTGCCCCTAACTGCCTCTCCCTCGGCCCCTGCCCCTGTGGCTTTGTTCGGAATGACGTCCGGAAGATGTCCGGTCTAATTAGTAGGTTACTCTTTTATTAGTATGGGTAATATTCTATTGTGATGAGGTACTGCAGTTTATCCATTCATCTTATTTGCTTCCAAGTTTTGGCAATTTGGAAAAAGCTGCTAAAAGCATTTGTGTGGAGGTTTTTGTGTGAACATGTTGCCAACGTTTTTGGGTGAATACCAGGGCGCAGGTGCTGGGTCCCGTAGGAAGACGAGGTTCGGTTTTGTAAGAAACTGCCAAATGGCCTTCCCACGGCTGCCTGGTTTGCATTCCTGCCAGCACTGAGCAAGCTCTCCTGGCGCCACCCCTTCCAGGATGTGGCAGGGCCGTTTTCTGGGTTTTGACCATTCTGATCAGTGTGCAGTGATCTCTCCTTGCTTTAATTTGCAAGCCTGTGGTGCCATGGAACGTGGAACATCTTTTCATATGCTTATTTGCCATCTGTTCATTTTCTTTGGTGAGGGGTCTGTTCAGGACTTTTGCTGTTTTTAAAATCAGGTTTCTCATTTTTTTGAATGTTTATTTTAATACTTTTTTTTAGTATATTTTGGATCTGTTGACATCACTTTTCTCATTAGCTTATGTGTTTCGTTGATGCCTCAACATTATAGCTGCAAAATATTTTTTAAATCTTTTTTTTTTTTTTTTTTTTTTTGAAGTAGTATCTTCATCTGGAAAATTTTCCCTAGGATTACCTTGATCCAAAAATATTTCAGGATGCCTCCGAGGTGCAAGAGCCCTCCGCGCTATACACTCCCCCAGAATTGGCTCCGCCATGTTTCCTCAGGGCCGCCTTTGTCCGTGGTGGGGAAGCCTCAGCACAGCACTCCTCTCTGCTGTGCCTTCCTCAGAAGTCCGTGGGTGAGCAAGGGCCTCGGCTACAGTCAGGGATGGTGACAGTGCACAGTGAGCAGGTCACCCCCAGCCCTGAACTGTCCTGGCGGGTCACTCTGCAGCACCGTGAAGAACAGTATGGTCCAGGAGGCGTTCATTCTCTGGCCTCCTTCACTGTGCGCCAGTGGATTCATATCATGAGATTCGTGTTCATTCTGTGTCTTATTTACACACCAACTCTTTTACAAGTCAGCTTAATTCTTCCTGTTATGAGAGTGAGGCTCTGTGACTATGTATTCCCATATAAAATACAGGAAGTTATTCTTTTTAATGTGGGTTTGAGGTAAATATAATGGATTTCAGCTACAACAATTTCTCTCTATTAGAGGAAATGAACACCTAGTTAGATGAAAAATATTATTCCTCATATAATTTGAAAGCATCCTGTTTCCATGACAACTTATACTTTCCAGCTTTCCTGGTAAAAGAAATGTTTGGATTTTTTCTATGATAAAAAATTTAACTAAACACTAAGGTTTCTGTCTTTTAATTTCTATAATCTATAGTTTCATGATAATTACCTTTTTAATATGGCTGTCTTTAAGACAAGAAACCTAAAGACCATTTGGGGGTAAGGTCACCTTCAAAGTGAAAGGGAGGGTTCCCAGGCCAAATGCTAACAAGCAGAGGAAATGAAGCTATTTTTGCCAGTTGTATTCATTTTCTATCTTCCAGTTGAATTAAATCAACATAGATGCTGCAACTTATTATGATGTTATTTGATTTCACAAAGAATGATCCAGTTGTTCATTTCCATCTGGACATTATAATCATTAGGTTTGTTTCCTTACTGCCGATTGCCTTTAGTGGGTGATTTGTGCCTGCTTTCTCTGAATTTTGAATCTTGCAAGAAGTATAGCTTTTACTCTGAATTTTGAATCTTGCAAAGGATATAGCTTTATTGATGATTTTCCTTCAGAATGAAATATAGGAAATTATTTGCATCATTAACTGTACTTTAGTAAAATATGAAAAAGAAAAATATGAAAAGTGTGTGCTGTACTGTACTGTATTTTATTGACAAGATCATACTTCATGTAACCTACCTATCTAATAAAGAGGGAATATGCTATTTGACCATCACACCCTCTCAAATATGGCAGCACTCACAGCCAATAGGAGGGAATATGTTAATTGACTGCCCCGCCCTCAAAGATGGCAGTGCCCACAGCTACTAAATGGCTGTGCCCAGTCTCCTCAGCTCCGCCGCAGGCGTGGCACTCTGTGCACCTGCCTCTGGAGTCCCCAGTTCCCTCAGTCCCCTAGCTGCCCAGGGCCGGCTCAAGGGATGACCAAACAACTGAACAGCAGGCTGCATGGGGCGACCAGGCCAGCAGGGGGCCTGTTTGAGGGGACCAGGCCAGCATGGGGAGGGTAGTTGGGGGAGACTAGGCTGGCAGAGGGTCAGTAAGAGGTGACCAGTCTGGCATGAGGAGGAATTTTGGGGTGATTTGGCAGGTGGGGAGTGAGGGGTGACTAGGCAGGCAAGGGGAGGGGGTGTTGCGGGTGACCAGGCCAGTGGGGGGCGGGCAGTTAGGAGCGACCAGGCTGGCAAAGAGGGGGCAGTTGGGTGTGACCTGGCTGGTAGGGGGCAGTTAGGAGCAACCAGGCTGGCAGGGGTGGGCAGTTAGGGTGACTAGGTCAGCATGCAGAGGCAGTGAGGGGTGATTAGGCCAGGCCAGCAGGGGAGCAGTTAGGGGTGACCAGGCAGACAGGCAGGTGAGCGATTAGGAGCCAGTGGTCCAAGATTGTGAGAGGGGTGTCTAGACCAACCGTTGGATATCCCCTGAGGGGTCCCGGATTGGAGAGGGTGTAGGCTGGGCTGAGAGGACCCTCTCATGCACGAATTTCTTTTCTTTTCTTTTTTTTTTTTTTTAAATATATTTTATTAATTTTGTACAGAGAGGAAGGGGGAGAGATAGTTAGAAACATCGATGAGAGAGAGTCATCAATCAGCTGCCTTTTGCACACCTGCAACCAAGGTACATGCCCTTGACCAGAATCGAACCCGGGACCTTTCAGTCCCCAAGCCAACGCTCTATCCATTGAGCTGAACCAGTTTTGGCTCATGCACGAATTTCATGCACTGAGCCTCTAGTCCTATATAATAAAAGAGTAATATGTAAATTAGTCATCACTCCATGACAAAAAAATGGCGGTGCCCATAGCAGATGCTGGTGGCATTGTCCAGGCAACGGGAGCCCAGTCTCTGCTCCTTGGCCACAGGAGGAGGGGAGGGGCCTTTGGCCAGAGGATTGGGAGCGGGACCCTGAGCCACGGCCGTGCAGCGGGAGGGAAGGAGCCTGTGGGGTTGCAAGCCCAGACTCTGAGCCCCGGCCTGCCTTGTCCCGAGAGGGAAGGGGCCTGTAGGGCCCTGAGCTCAGAGTCCCAGTGGCGGGGGAGGAACCAGAAAAATGGATCTTTTCAGCTCCTGATGCTGACAGAGCCCTATGGGTGCAGCCCCCCGTCGCAGCCCAGCAGCCCCAGTCGCAGACTGGAAGCCCCCTGCCAGCAGTCCAGGTGGGACCAGCATGGTGCCATGGGGGGAGGGGGGTCCAGCAGGCACACAAAGACATCAAATCACTGCTGCCGAAGCCACCCCCCCCCCCCCGACACACACACACACACACACACACTTGCAAGTAGTATGGTCCAAGGGGGCGACTCCTGAGGCAAGGCTCCCATGGCAGCTAATGCACGGCCAGGTGGGGAAGCTGGACCTGAAAGCCCGAGCTGCAGGGCGTCATGGATCGAGACCCTGAAGAGGCCCCAGGACAAGCATCTTCCCAGAGGCTGTGTGGAAAAGGGGAGGAACCCTGGCCAGAGGCCAGGAGAGGGATGCTGGCATCTTTGCAGGCCAAGCCCAGGCTGAGAGACACCGCCCCCCCCTCCCATGCATGAATTTTTTTTTTAATGAATCTTCATTGTTCATATTATTACAGATGTTCCTCTTCCCCCCACTCCATTGCTCTCCTCCACCAGGTTCCCACCCCACCCTCTGCCCTTTCCCCACCCCTCATTGCCCTCATCCATAGGTGCACAGTTTATGTTCAGTCTCTTCCCACACCCCTCTCTCCCCTTTTCCCTAAGAATTGTCAGTTCACTCCCCTTCCATACCTCTGATTCTATTATATTCAACAGTTAATATTGTTCATCAGATTTTTAAAAAAATTTTTTGATTTTTAGATTCACTTGTTGATAGTTACGTATTTGTTGTTCATAGTTTTTATCTTTATTTACTTTCTCTTCCAAAAGAACCCCCTTCAGCAATTCATATAATTCTGATTTGGTGGTGATGAACTCCTTTAGCTTTTTTTTTTATTGGTGAAGCTCTTTATCTGGCCTTCGATTCTGAGTGATAGCTTTGCTGGGTAGATTATTTTTGGCTGTAGGTTCTTACTATTCATCACCTTGAATATTTCTTGCCATTCCCGTCTGGCCTGCATGGTTTCTGTTGAGAAATCAGCTGACATTCGTATAGGTGCTCCTTTTAGGTAACTACCTGCTTTGCTCTTGCTGCTTTTATTTATTTATTTATTAAATATATTTTATTGATTTTGTACAGAGAGGAAGGGAGAGAGATTGAGAGTTAGAAACATCGATGAGAGAGAGTCATTGATCAGCTGCCTCTTGCACACCCCCTACTGGGGATATGCCTGCAACCAAGGTACATGCCCTTGACCAGAATTGAACCCGGGACCCTTCAGTCCCCAAGCTAACACTCTATCCATTGAGCCAAACCAGTTTCGGCTCTTGCTGCTTTTAATATTCTCTCTTTGTCTTTTGCTCTTGAGATTTTAATTATGATGTGTCTTGGTGTGGTCCTCTTTGGATTCCTTTTGTTTGGAGTTTTGTGCGCTTCCTGGACTTGTAAGTCTAATTCTTTCAGCAGGTGGGGGAAGTTTTCTGTCACTATTTCTTTCAGTATGTTTTCAATATCTTGCTCTCTCTCTTCTTCTGGGACCCCATAATTCTGATGTTGGTTTGCTTGGAGTTGTCCCAGAGGTTTCTTACATTATCTTCAACTTTCTGGATTCTCTTGCCTTCTTGCTTCTGCAGAGGAGTGTCTTCTGGCTCTTTATGTTCCAAATCTTTGACTTGATTCTTGCAATCTTCCATTCTATTTTTAGGACTCTGTATAATATTTTTTATTTCAGACAATGTATTCTTTATTTCTTGTTGACCCCTTATTATTTCTTGTTGATCCCTTATTATTTCTTGTTGATCCCTTATTATTTCTTATTGACCCCTTATTATTTCTTGTTGATCCATTATTATTTCTTGTTGATCCCTTATTATTTCTAGTTGATCCCTTTTCATATCCTCATAGGCCTCATTTATTTTATCGGCCTTTTCTAGGAGATTCTTGAACAAGCTTATAAGCGTGGTTTTGAACTCTATATCCAGTTGCTTTTTGTCCTCCATTTCTTTCGTTTGTGATCTATTTCCTTGACTCGGCATTTTCAGAGCTTCCCTGAGTTGGTAGCCTTAAAAGTCTCTGTGTTCTGCCTGGATGGGGCGGAGTTTCAGGGTGGAGCCTACAGCCTTGGCTTCCATCAGCCACGCCCTATGCGGCTCCTGAGTCTCAGTGTTCCTCAGGGTCCTTTGGTACTCGCTGCAAGCACCTCTGAGAGTGACGTGCCCTCCAGTTTCACCTGCTACCAAGCAGTCTAGTCTCTCCCCCAATGAGCCCGGAACTGGGGATCAGTTCAGTTGGAAGTGGGATTGGAAGTGGGGTTAAGAGCAGTCTGGAGCTTTTGTCTCCTTCCCGCCAGGGCAATCCCGCGGCACAGCCAACCGTCCCTTCTCTGAGCAATGTGTGCGCCTCTGGGACCTCCTTTCGCCGCTCCCCCGTGTTTCCACCTTACAGCCCAGCTCCCTCTATGTGAGCCTGGGTCCCCGGGGTCTGGCCTAGAACTGGGGTTCAGAGCAGTCGGAACTGGGGCTCAGCACAGTCCGGAGCTTTTGTCTCTTCCCGCCAGGGCAATCCAGCAACAGAGTCAACCGTCTGTCCTCTGGGTGCAGTGTGCGCGCCTCCGGGGACTCTGCCTTTCACTGCTCCCCTGAGATTCCGCCTCACAGCCCCGGCTCCCTCTGTCTGAGCCTGGGTCCCTGGGGTCTGGCCTACAACTGGGGTTCAGTGCTGTCGGATCTGGAGTTCAGCACAGCCCGGAGCTTTTGTCTCCTTCCCGCTAGGGAACGCCAGCCAGGCACTCAGCCTCCCCCTCCTTTCCGGCTCCGTCCTCTCTGCGCGCACAGAGTGTCTCCGTACCTTAGGCTTTTACAGCTCCTCCTCTCTTCCTTCTGGTTTTCTCCTTGCTTCTCGTTGTAGAATTTCCAGTCAGTAGACTTTCCTGTAGTTGTGGATAATGTTCATTTTATATTTTAGTTGTATTTTATTGAAATTGTTGTGTGTGGCTGCGGTTAGGTGCAGCCATCTTGGATCCTCTCCGAAAGATAGAAACCCCCATACATGAATTTCGTGCACCAGGTCTCGTGTGTGTGTGTGTGTGTGTGTGTGTGTGTGTGTGTGTGTGTGTCTGTCTGTCTGTGTAGCCAGCTACTGTAACACTGTATGACTGGAATGACTAGAGACCAGAACACCACGGCCCTCGCCCAGGCTGACCCCACCCCCCAGGGAGCGGTGAGGGGTGCCCCTAGGCAACGCGATAGGGTGTGAGTTTGATGGGGGGAAGGTCTTAAGGGTCTGCGGGGGTGGGGTGGTCGGCCGGAGTAGCTGGGGAAGGAAGAGGAAGATCCGATTGGAAACGGCTCAGCACCTAACTCTCGGTGCCAACCGGATGGTGCCAACCGTGGGCTGAATGGGCGATTGTCTCATGAGTGCGCTTGGGACCAACACGTTCATGGCAGCGGCAGTACCCCCGCAACTTCACTGATTCCAAATAGCAAACAGCTACCAAAGCCAAAACAGAAAAACCAACTCCGACTAGAGACCCAGGTTTAGTAAGGCCACTGAAGGAAGCACCACTTGAGGAGCCAGAGAAACCGGAAGTATGGGACCAGAGGATTGGATGGTGGAGGACACCTGGCGCCTGGGGCTAGAACGGGAGCCTGTTCCTGCTCATGTGCAGAGTCAGCCTGCAGTCCTCAATCACAGCATGTGGACGTGACTGGGAAATCTCTCCGTTAAGATTTGCTGTTCCCTTGTGCGAGGAAGATCAGAATTAAAGGTTTGTTTGTTGCGTTGGTGTGCAGCGGAGGAAAGTGGGATGGTGACGAATAAGAGACTTTGGAGACCAGGAAGGGAAGAGGTCAGTAACGGCTAAGGTTGTGTTGGCCTAAACTGCCGCTAGCACCTTCATGACTAACGCAGTGCTTTGCACAATAGTTACAGTGCTGAAAATTTTGTGCAGTTACAATATTTTTTGCCAGCAAATGTCTCCAGTTCTAAAATTGCTGGACGAATGGGTGTGGATGTGAAGGGTGACACCTGAGCCTCCGTGTCCCGCTGACGGGCTCGGTGACAGGCAGGCCCTCAGTCTGCTGGCTGCAGATGCTTCCCACGCGCTGTCTCCCCGCCCCTCCCCTTCCTCTCACCCTCGGAACGGCCTTCAGGGGTCTTTGGACTCCAGATGAGTAACACGGGTGGAGCTTTTCCTGTAAGTCGCACGGGTTGAGTTTGCAGGTGCATTAGACATTTTTCTTGCTCACGCCTCCAAGCAGCCCCGTCAGAGGCCCTAGTCATTTTCTCCGCATTCCAGCAAGAAAGCAGAGCGCGCGAGGTCGGTAACGCCCGAAGTTACACAGCGCACCATGCAGGGGCCTGGCAAAGTGGGCCTCTGCTCCCTAAAGCAGTCACTGTCTTTATTAAAGTTAAATTAACTGGAGTGACATTGGTCAATAGGATCAGATAGGTTGCAAGTTACATCTATGTGGTACATGAGCTGTGTATTGTATTGTGTGCCCACCACCAAAGTCACTTCATCTTCCGTCACCATTTACTGTCTCCCACACCCTCTCTCTGGTAACCACCATACGGTCATCTGTCTGTGTCTGAGTTTCAGTCTTATATCCCATACTAGAGGCCTGGTGCATGAAAATTCATGCACTGAAGGGAGGATCCCTCAGTCTGGCCTGCCCCCTCTCACAGTCTGGGAGCCCTCAGGTGGCAGGCGACCTGGTGATCAGGGGAAGGTGATGCCTATCACACCTCTGCTGCTGCCACTGCCAGCAGTGCAGGCCTCGGCCGGCCCTGGTTACCTGAGCAAAGGCAGCCGCCATTCGAGGCTTGCCCGTGCCTTGGGGGCTGGAGAGCTGAGAGGAGTGGGGGACTCCAGAGGAAGGCGTGTGGAGCGGCTGAACCCACCTGGGTGTGGGCCTGGCCATGCTGCATGCCTGCCGCCCCGGTGGGGCTGAGGGGAGTGGGCACCGCCATCTTTGAGGACGGGCAGTCAGTTAGCATATCCTCTCCTTATTGGCTGTGGGTGCCACCATATTTGTGTGAGCATGATGGTCAATTAACATATTCCCTCTTCGTTAGATAGGATATGAATGAAATCATATGGCTCTTAGCTGTTTCTGACTGACTGACTTCTCTCAGTGTGTAATACTTTGAAGGTCCATCCATGTTCTTGCAAATGGTGCTATTTCAACCTTCCTTATGGCTGAACTAGAGGCCCCGTGCACGAGATTTGTGCATTGGGGTGGTGGGCAGACCATCAGCCCAGCCTGCCCCCTCTCATTCCTGGAGCCCTTGGGGGATATCCGCCTGCCGGCTGGAGGGAGGGCCCCCTCAGCCAGCCTGCCCCCTCTCACAGTCTGGGAGCCCTCGGGGATGTCCACCTGCTGGCTTGGGAGCAGGCCTAAGTGGTCAGTTGGACATTCTTAGCACTGCCACCACTGCCACTGCACTCACCAACCTTGAGCCGGCTTCTGGCTGAGCGGTGCTCCCCCGTGGGAGCACGCTAACCACCAGGGGCAGCTCCTGCATTGAGTGTCTGCCCCCTGGTGGTCAGTGCATGTCATAGCAACTGGTCATTCCACCGGTCAGTCAATTTGCATATTGCCTTTTATTATATGGGACTAGAGGCCTGATGCACGAAATCCATGCAAGAGGAGCCTTCGCAGCCCCGCTCTGTCTGGAAGGTCATCCAGATAGTCGTCCACTGTTTGGCCATTCGGTTGATTTACATATTACACTTTTATTATCCTAATACAGTGGTCAGCAAACTCAGTCAACAGAGCCAAATATCAACAGTATGACGATTGACATTTCTTTTGAGAGCCAAATTTTTTAAACTTAAACTTCTTCTAATGCCACTTCTTCAAAATAGACTCGCCCAGGCCATGGTATTTTGTGAAAGAGCCACACACAAGGGGCCAAAGAGCCGCAAGTGGCTTGCCAGCCACAGTTTGCCAACCACAGTCCTAAAATATAAAAATCCAGGGGTCGTCAAAACCGAAACAACCAGACTGATGATCGAACAGCAGGCTGCGTGGGGTGACAAGGCCAGCAGGGAGGAGGGGCAGTGAGGGGTGACCAGGCAGGTGAGCAGTTAAAAGCCAGTGGTCCTGGATTATGAGAGGGATGCCCAGGCCTAAAATGGCAGTGAGACATTCCCCCAGTGGTCCCAGATTAGAGAGGGTACAGGCTGGGCTGAGGGGACATCCCCCCTGCACAAATTTCATGCACCAGGCCTCTAGTTATAGATAGTTCCATTCATTTCTTTTTGCTTTTACTTCCCTTTATTTTGGGGTCAAGTTCATAAAATGTCCTCTATGACCAAGGTTCATATGTTTAGTACCTATGTCTTCTTCTTTGTACTTCATTGTTTTAGATCTTATGTGTAGGTCTTGGGTCTGTTTTGAATTAATTTTTGTACATGGGTTAAAGCAATCACTCTTAATCCACTCACAGCCTCCCCACTCTCCCTTTCCCCAGTGTCCTAGGGGATTTTCAAATCTCCTGCAGCCTCTCAGCCATCGCCCCAGGCCTGAGCAGGCACACCGCTGGAAGTGTGCCCCAGGCCTCAGCCTGCCCCCTGTGCCTTGTATCTAGGGACTGCCATCTAGTGGCCACTGCCTTCCTGTTTCTCTGGAAAAAAAATTTAAAAAGTGCTCCCACATACAGACAGCGCTGTAAACAGGAGCCTTCTCAGACTTAAAGAGCCCGGCAACATAAACATAGGATATCGCCAGTAAGTTTTCCCATCCCTTCAACAAACACTTAAACAATGCAAACACACGCGCACAGTCTTTCCTCGGGAAGGTGAGCTCCCTGAGGCAGGGATTTCTTTTTCTGTTTTGCTCACTAATAAATCTCAAGAGCCTAGGGCATTCCATTTGCATTGCAGACTTGCCACAAATACTTGTTGAATGTAGAATAAATGAATGCCTAACATTTACTGCATCATCCTTACTAATCATGTGTCCATTTTCTCAGTTAATTTTAATGATAATTTATGCTCATTGAGAGGTAGGCACTGTTGGGATGCCCATTTCTCAGATGTGGAGACCGAGGCACAGAGGGACAAGAAGCTGCCAGGTTTGGGGCGAGCTGGCTCTGACTGAGGTTTTCTGACTTCAGAGACCCTGAGTTTAACTACTATGCGTAGTGCCTCCGTGCACACCCACTATGTGCCAGGCCTGGGTGTGGCATAGCCACCTTCAGACAAGTGGTAGAGCACTCTGGGGACCACCAGCCATTCCCTCCATCTCTTCACTTTGAGTGACGCTTCCTTTTCTGCAGTTCTGTGACAGGGACAGGAAATGGAGGGAATTCAGAAAGACTGGCTGCCAACAAGGGGTCCCTGTCACTAGCTAGCTCAGTGGCTGTGTGACTGCACCGGGTCCCAAACCTCAGTTTCTTCATTTGTCAGAGGAAGAGACTGAGTTAGGGTCTCTGCCTTCCTTTTCAGCTCCAGCATTCCACTGTTCCTGTGACTCCCAAGGAGCCTGATAGGAGCAGAAGACAGAAGACCACTTGTTACTAGGCAACCAGCACCCACCTCACCCATGTTGCCATGGTGATGATGAAAGTTGGGCTGATCAAATTACCAGCTAATTGCACATGAGAGCTCAAGGTCTGTCTCTTTCTTGCTTGCTGGCTGGGTCTTACTTCCTTGTTGTCCTAGGAATTATGGAGAGATCTCCCCCGCTCCCCCTCTCAGTGTCCCCAAGGCAGTCCTTAGTGCAGCAGACGCCTGGAAATAGAACGCCTGGCTGGTTTCTGAGCAGCTGTGTGACATTGCATAGGTTACTCAGCTTCTCTGTGCCTCCCTTTCTTTGTTTGGAAAAGGAAGGTGTTCCAATACTGACCCCTGCCCCAGCTCTTCCTGTTCTCAAATCCTGTGATGCCTAGGAAGCTCGTCAGGGGAGCCAACCACACTGTTACTAGGCAACTAGCAGGCTCCCTGCCCAAGTTGCCTTGGTGACTGCATGCTGGAGGGAGGGGAGTAGCTGCTCAGCTAATTGCTTAATTATTTATGAGTGCCTCAAGTCCTTTTTTTGTTTTCGGTGCTAGGAGCTGCGTGGTCACCTTCTCTTCCTCTCTCCTGCCACCCAAGTCTTCTGACTGCCTGTTACTCGAAGCACATTGGCCTGGACCGCAAGCTGCCGCGCTTTAGTCCTCCTCTGTCATTTCCGAGAGTGGTGGCCTCAGGTGAGTCACTTCACCCCTCTGGGCCTCAGTTTCCTCATTTGTAAAAGATAGGTTTGCTTAGATAATCTTCAAATTCCTTTTCTACCCTGAAATTCTAATTCCTGCGCTCCAGTTACAAAGGGGGAAGACAAGAGGAATTTTCCCAATTTGTTATCTTCTAAGGATGATTCCCAAGAGCAGTGTTTCAAACCGGAAGGGAATGGAAGTTATGCTCATTGCTCTCTCCTTGCTTCTTACCTTAGTGGCATTACCTGACTTCTCATTAATCTAAAGGTCCTTTTTCTATCTCCCATTTCTAAAATAGACTCGAGGGCTTGTATAAGATGCATGTGTGAAATTAAGTCATTGCAATAAAACTAGGAGTAAAGTAACAGAATTAGCGATGCTTCTTCATTGGTTAATATTCATGTGATTGAGCATCCTGGGAGCCGAAGCGAGAGAGGGAAGTACATAAACGTACTCAATAAGGAAGAATGGCCAGACTGTACTGCTAGCTTCGGAGAGTAACTTACCATGTGTATAGACTGTCTGTTAGCAGCTACAGACAGAATGTTTTAATTAACTCTTTCTTGCCGAGGGTGTTGTTAAAGAACATAAGGTAGAAGTTCAACTTGATAGTTTGACTTGTTTTGATCATTAGAAAGCAAAACTGCCTCTCTACCAATGCTTTAGAATTTTATAAATGTAAATGTCAACTGGCAAATATAAATTTTCAGAATCAACTATTATTTATAAATTAACGCTATATAAATTCATGTAACCGCCGAGACCGGTTTGGCTCAGTGGATAGAGCATCAGCCTGCGGACTGAAAGGTCCCAGGTTCGATTCCGGTCAAGGGCATGTACCTTGGTTGCGGGCACATCCCCAGTAGGGGGTGTGCAGGAGGCAGCTGGTCAATGATTCTCTCTCATCGATGTTTCTAACTCTCTATCCCTTTCTCTTCCTCTCTGTAAAAAATCAATAAAAATATATTTTAAAAATAAATAAATAAAAATAAATTCATGTAACCATTTACACAAGAATTTAGCAAAATGTACCACATGTTTAAACCTAGACAAAATTTACAGTTTCCTAAGTTCTGAAATAAACTGGTACAGATGAGGAAAGACATCAAATACAAAATTGTTTATGGTAGCATTATTTATAAAAGACAATGACTCCAGACCACCGAAATCTTGAGGGTAGTGAGTTAAATTATATTACTTCTTTAGAACGGATTGCTTTGTGGCCTTTAAAATGAAATAGACCTATATATTTTGTTATGGAAAAAAAAAATCTTCAAATATATGATGTAAGATAAGATAAGAATGTGCAACAATGGTATAAAATTCTCCTATTTCTGTTCTGAAAGATTCAGATAGGTGTACAATTTATATCTAGATATACGCTTTTATGTGCATACTTGCATTTTCCTGGAAGGGAGCTGTGAGCAGGGTTTCCTCTGGGCAGGGGACGGACGGCCTGGGGAGAGGGAAGACTGTTCACTGCCCTGTTTTTGCCATGTGGAGCCGCTAGGCTTGGTCAGAGAGGCTGAAAGCCTGCACTCCGCTTCCGAACACCTCGGGCTCTCTCGTTTATTAGCTGTGTGTGTGGCTTTGGGGTTCATTTAACTTCTGCATTACTCTTTAATGAAATGGGCCGATAATAGTATCGTCCTCATTGGATTTTTGTGAGGATTAAATGAGTTAGGTATGAAGTGCTCAGAACAGCCTAAACAATGCCATATATGTATTTTCTTGAAAAAATAAAAGGAGAAAAATTTTTAAAAATGCATCTAACCAAAAGCACCTCCAGTATCTCAAAGTTGGGGACTTTATAAACATGTCCCTGCTTTCAGCATCACGTGCTGGATAGGAACTATGTTAGAGCGCTGGCGTGTGCACTGGAGGTTGTGGGTTTGATTCCTAGTCAGGGGCACATGCATACCTGGTTGCGGTTCAATCTCTGGTGCGTGCAGGAACCAACCAATTGATGTGTCTCTCACCTCTCTCTCTCTCCCTCTCTCCCTCCCTTCTACTCTCTCTAAACACCAATTGAAAAAATATCCTTGGGTGAGGATTAACAAAAAAAAAAATTATGTTTGAAGCAGGAATCAAAAAGCAGGAGGCTGGTTTTCATTGTCATTTTATCTGGACTTGAATACCTTTTTAGGGAAGGCACCTGTCGGGGTTTGCAATGGACGTCTCCGCTGCCGGTGCTGGCCTGAACCCATCGGATTTGCAGCTCCGGTGCTGGCCCAGCCCATGGAGGCTCAAGCGAAGAGCAGACATAGGTTAGGCCAGGGAACATCTATGGGAACCGGAACTGTCAGACTGGAGAGGGCCGGTCCGGAAGCTCAGGGTGAGAGGGCTGGTGCCTGTGCCAGTTATGACAGATGCTCACGCGCCCTCACCCTCGCCTTTTCTTTTCGGAGAGACGCAGACCCAGAGAGGCGCTGTGCCAGGAGGGTCCCCCGAACCTGCTGGCCACGGGGACTTCTTTATCCAGAGGTGCCGAGCGCAGAGGGCTCGGCGTCCACACTGTCTGGGTTCCTCCTCCTTCAGCAGGTGCTCTGGGGCCAGCCTGGAGCCCCAGCTGGCTTTGGGAATTGCCTTTGAAGTTGGCCGGGCTTGGGGCCAGGCTTGCCCCCTCACCATAAGCCCGCACATGGTAGCAGCAGAGAGAGTGGGTTGGGGGCTCTAGGCCCTCCAATCAGCTGTAAGGCTGACCTGTTACAACCTCATACCTATGTCAGCGTCCCTGGCATTCCAGAGTTTGGTTCCCATTGTATCTATCTGTCAGTCACACCCAGCTGTGCTTCCCACTGCCCTTTCATTCCTCCAACCCTACCCTAGTCATCTGTCAACGTCCCAACCACTCCTTCCCTCCACCATCCAGCCATCCCTCCCTCTTCTCCATTCAGCTGTCAACTTCTTGTCTGGCTACGGAATTAGCTGCTTTATCAGGGGTCCCGTGTTTGATTCAGGTCAAGGGCACATGCCAGGTTTGTGGCTCTATCCCTAGTAGGGGGTGTGAAGGAGGCTGCCAATCAGTGATTCTCATCATTGATGTTTCTATCACTCTGAAATCAGTAATAATATATATATATATAAAGAATTAGACGCTTGATCCGTATTGCTCCTCCACCCCCATAGCCTGCCAAGATGTCCCAGGCCGCTGCTCTCATCCAGGCGGTGTCCACACTGACCCCACCTCGCCCAGGGCCGCTGGCTAGCTTTGGTTGGGGCCAGGCGGGGGCGGGGCTTGGCGTGGGATCAGACAGGGAGGGATTGGGGGCGAGGTCTGGGGCGGTGGGCAGGCGAGGGCGGAGCCGGGGCCTTGAGGGGCGGGGCGGGGCCTGGCGGGGCGGGGCCTGGCGGGGCGGGGCCTGGCGGGGCGGGGCCTGGCGGGGCCTGGCGGGGCGGCGGGCAGGCTCGGTGACTCAGCCGCCCGCCAGGCGTCCGGTCCTGCGGCAGGCGGGGCGCAGAAAATGGCGAGGCCCCGCGCCGCGCCCGCCCCCGCGCCGCCCGGCCTGCAGCCGCTGTCGGCGCCGCGGCCCGAGCCGGGCGGGGTCCCGCTGCACTCGCCCTGGACCTTCTGGCTGGACAGGTGAGGCCTGGCCGCGCCGCGGCCTGCGCTGCGCTTTGTCTGGGCTCCGGGCCGGCCGGCGGCTCGCGGGCCCGGAAGCCGAGGTTGGGGCCGGGGCGAGCGGCTAGAGCGCACGGGCGTAGCGCTCCAACTTTCGGCCGCACCTTCCCTTCCTGTCCCCCTTCCCAGCCCCCTTAGAGGGCGGCCGCGGCGAGCGCGGGCCTGGGGCGGGGGTGGAGGCCCGGTCACCCCGAGGGACTTGGGGCGCTCGGGGCGCGACCTTGGCCTTGGCCGAGACGGTGCCGGCGAGGGGCGGCCGCGGACCGCTCCCACTCTGGTCTGAGCGCCCGGGAGCCCGCACCGCCCGGCGCCGGGTCCAGGGGCCGCCGGCCCGCTCGCCGGTTGAGCGGGGCAGTGATGGCTCTCAGGGTTTCCTCAGAGCCCTCCGGGACGCCTGTGGTCAGCGCACCGGCCTGCCCCGAGGCCCCGTGCTGCCCGGTGCCCCGGGTGTGTCCCTCCTCTGCGCAGGCCCCCAGCACTGCCCCGCCGGTGAGGGCACAAAGCTGGCACTGGTTTTGGACACTGGCGATACCACCACACCT
Source organism: Pipistrellus hanaki (assembly GCF_964339955.1). Taxonomy (NCBI): domain Eukaryota; kingdom Metazoa; phylum Chordata; class Mammalia; order Chiroptera; family Vespertilionidae; genus Pipistrellus; species Pipistrellus hanaki. The sequence goes on from NC_140515.1 coordinate 7,511,038, forward strand.
GGCACGGTCGGTCCCTGGCACCCAGTAGGAGCCGGAGACGTGTTGACAGGAATAAACTGATGCATGCAAAGCCCCTTCAGCACCTCTCATTGAGGGCCGGCCTACACCTGGCCGTCCGGAGCTTGTGAGCATTTTGATCATCGCTGCGGTTACATGCTAGGAGATGTATGTGACAGCCCTCTGTGAAATGTCCTTACCGCACGCCCTCTGGTCTTGTCTAAAGGGCCTTGTATAAAGTGAACTTCATCTTTTAAGGAGGACAGACTCATTCTTCTCCCTGGGGCTTGGCACCGCCTGGAAGAGCTGGCGCTCGGGCCCTTGTCTTCTCCCCATTCAGGGGAAGTGGGGGGGGGGGGGGGGATACAAGTCTCTCCTTTTCCCCCAAATACTTTCACTTTCATTATGGAATGCTAAGAGCATGTTACTGTCATAAGGAGAGGTTTTAGCCAGCTATCAAAATGAGACATGTGTGTCTTTGTTTTGAAGGGTGCGCTGTGCCCACTTGCTAACAGGTATCTGTTTCCAAGGAGTCAAACCCCGACCCAGGTCTGAATTGTGAATGCTGTTGACAGCGGGGACACTGTCAGGAGAGTTTCTTTTAAACAGGTCACAGTCCCTCTGCTTACAAGAGTAACATTTTTAAGAATGGTCTAAGATATTAATACTGCATAACATACAACTTTTAAAGAATATTTTGTATCTTTAAAAAAATTTTTTTATTCATTTCAGAGAGGGAGAGGGAAAGAGAGAAAAACACCAATGATGAGAGAGAATCATTGATCGGCTTCCTCCACGCTCCACACTGGGGATTGAGCCTGCAAGCTGGGCATGTGCCCTGACCTGGAATCAAACCCTGACCTCCTGGTTCATAGGTCGACGCTCAACCACTGAGCCACCTGGATAAGGCTATTTTGTATCTTTTTAAAATAATAACATGGTAACTTCCATGAAGACAAACTATAGCTTTCCTATTATGTACTTGCACATTTTTGCTCTCTGAAAGCCAGGAGTCCGGTGTAATGTACTGTTATTGTCACGGTGTGGAAATCTTTAATAGAAGTGGCTCTGTACGTTTAGAAATTATAATTCATTCCAATGCTGCACACATGAATTCCTTTTCCTAGCTGCTCTCCTTGCCTCTGCCCTTGCCCCTGCCGCCCGTTCCCTCACAGCAGCCCACAGTGGCCCCTCATACCTCAGAGCAGAAGCCACAGTGCTCACAGCAGCGCATGGGATTCTGCAGCTTTTCCTGCCCCCCTCCCCCTAGTCCCTCTGTCTCCCTGTCACTCTCCCTCCAGCCTCCCCGCTGCGGGCTCACTGCCCCTTCTTCCTTTGTGCTCCGAAGCAGGTCCTCCGCCTCCAGGTCCCCTGCCTAGATGCCTGCGCTGGTTTTCTTTTTCTGGCTGCTCAGATGTCACCTCGGGGCAGCCATGCCTGATTCACAATGGCACGCCCCTCCGGACACACACTGCCTCCCCTTTGCTCTGGGATTAGCCCCCCCTGCCTGTCTTCTCTCCTTAGAATAAGCTTCACAGCCTCTCTCCCAGCTCTGTCTGCGCCAGTGCAGCTGCCACTCCAAACCCCTCGGGCGTTGCTGAGTTCCTCCCCAGTGGCTTTCCCTTCCCGCCAGTCCTCTGCTTTATCATTTGCAAATCTGCATCTCCAGCCCTCGCCTCCGCCTGCGTCAGAAGACACGCTGCCTGCCATGTGCTGTGTAACCATACCACCATCCTCTTGGTGTTGCAGAAGTGAAGTTTCCATTTGCCCTGGAACCCGCTCAGAATCCTCATTCCCAACCTCCCTGTCCTCTGGCACGGCTGAGGTTTGACTGTCCCTCGCCACCGGAGGGTGCTCTGCGGTGGGCTTGCGTGTCCTAGCAGCGGGTTCTGGATCTCCCTCCGCCTTATACCAGAGCAGCTCTGGTTGGCTTTGTGGTTGGTTGGTTGTTTTTAGGATCTGGCCACTTTAATCTGAAAAACAAACAAACAAACAAACAAAAAGCAAGCTGCATTCCCCAGCTTTAAAAAAGTGAGAACTGTAGGCTTATACATTAAGGCACAGACTTTGTTTACTGTGCAGCCCACTTCCTGTTTAGCTTCCTTTAGCCTCATTGCCTGCTTCTCCCCAGCTCCACAGTCCACTCGTCCTGTTGGTTTTTGCTGGTGAAGGCGGCCGGCGGGCCCCTCTGGGCGAGTCTGGACCGAGCCCCTAAGATTGGCCAGGTGCTGTGTCCTAGTGGGCGCCCTCTCCCCTTCGCCTCCCTGAGAAGCTGCTGCACCGCAGGCCTCGCTGATGCTGAGGCGGTCACTGCCCCCCAGCGGGTGTTCACAGCAGGGCTCCCAGGCTGTGCTGCTCTGAGGGCACCGGTCCCTCTTCCTGGTGATGAGGCTCTAACGGCCTCTGTGTGACTCCCGGGAGCGCACACTCCAGGCACACAGTAGGTTCTTAGTGAGTGTTTTAATCACAGAGGTGCACTGTCGCAGGCACTCCCACCAGCCCACCCCATCGGGTTTAGCTCCACTCAGCCATTACTTCTTCACAGTCAGTCTCTTCCCTGACCTCCCAGTCACCCAGTTACCGCTGTGCCTGTTCCCTCAGGGTCCTCCCCGGCCCCACTCAGTGAGACTCTGCAGTGGGTGCATTTGTAACAAAGGCCTTAGACATCAGAAGTTGAGAATTACTACTCTGTTCATTGGTAAGGTTAATTGGCATATGAATTCCTAGTCACTGTTCTAGGTGCTGAGCATGCACAGAGTGACAGCGCTGGCCTGGGCCGCCCAGGAGAGGTGGCTCACATGCTGGGTGCTTCCACGGAGCAGTGATGAGCCCAGCGAGGTGCCGAGTTGTAGAGGGACCCGCCTTTCAGCGTGTGTGCTCCGTGTGATAAACCTGACCCGTGGAGGCGGGGCGCAGCCTGGCAGAGAGGATCCCCAGGCATCCTTGTTCCCAGAAAGGCCGGGGGCTGCATGGAAGCACAGCTGACAGCCAGAGGGGCTTCACCTCAGCTATTCCTGTCCTTTCCGCCCATTCTCGCCTTTCTAAAACTACGGCTCTTTTCAGGCCCAGGATTTAATTTTGTGTGAGGGACAGCGGGCTCTGGCCCTGATGAGGGTCACGGCCTGTCCAGCTGTGGGTCAGTGGCTGCCTGTTGTCTCTAAACATCCTCTCCCAGAAGAGTTACTAGTTCTTACCAGTGCTTTCTGTTCAAAAATACACTTACTCTTTTTAACATGAGAGACGCCATTTTCTTATTTTCAAACTAAGACAGCTCGAACAACTTGGGATCTGACATGATGACAGGTGGAAACTTGGCCTTGCGTGGTTCAGCACCTGAGTGAGCGGTTGCACAGCGGCTCTCCACGGCCCCAGGCACTGCAGGAGGAAGTGTGTCTCAAGATCAAAAGAGCCCAGTAGCTCCTGTCAAGGAGCTTGTAGGCTGGGAATGACAATAGCAGGGAAAAATGAAAAATGCAGAAATAAAGCACTCAGATTGTGTAGATCGTTTCAATGGATGCATTATTCAATGATAATAATCTGCCCTGAGTCATTTTTGTATGCGACTCTCAGGCAGCAAGCTGCTGTAACCACAAGCCACAGATCTGTCTACACGTGATGGAAGTGAAATCTGTCCGAAAGTGATTTAAAGGAATGAGTGCATCCCTGAGTTTTCCCTCTGACAGCTGAGCCTGATGTTAACAAATTCCCCGAAGACTCACTTTCAGGACATTCCCCTCAATGTTCTCTTCACGGAAATGAGATGATCTCTCAGATTTGGTGGAGTATTGTCAATATCCAGCATTTTCTTTTTTTTTTTCTTTTTTCTTTTTCTTTAAATATATTTTTGTTTTGTTTTGTTTTTTTACAGAGAGGAAGGGAGAGAGAGAGCTAGAAACACTGATGAGAAAGAAACATCAATCAGCTGCCTCCTGCACACCCCCTACTGGGATTGGGCCCACAACCAAGGTACATGCCCTTGACCAGAATCGAACCTGGGACCCTTCAGTCCACAGACCAGACACTCTATCCACTGAGCCAAACTGGTTTCAGCGATATGCAGCATTTTCTGTGTGTGTTCCCTGGACATGTGTCTCCATCAGTTGTACATGGAACCACGAGTAAAGGTCAGGCCTCTCTCCCCCTCCCCAGTTAACAGGAACCACACTGCAGTGTGCGATGGGCGCCGCACGGGCCCTGGTCTGCACCTTCATCTCCCTGCCTCCGCCCCCAGTGGCTTTGGTTGGTCAGTAATTCTCTCACGTCCAGCCCCAGAGAACGACCTGAGCGGCAGGCACGCCTGTAGCCCCTGTCGGGGTGCATTATTGCCAGGGACTCTGGTGGCATCTCCCCTGCCCTGCACCTCTGCTGCTGCCCACTGGGCCTAGACAGGTGGTGGGAGAGGAGAGGGCAACAAGAGCAGGGGGTGGGCCCTGGGAGGGGCACATAACTTAAGGCGGGGCAAGAGATGTTGGTGCCCCGCTGTCTGAATGTGACACCCAGCCGGCCGGCCGCTCGGTTCCCACGGGGAGGCGTCCTCTTCACACCAGGCGGCCAGAGAAAGGACCAGCCCTGCCGAGACCGGCTCACGGAGCCTGCGTTTCCTGGTCTGTGTGGTGAGGAGGATAACGCCCACGCGGCAGCATTGCTGTAAGGGTCTGAAATAATACACGTAAAGCCTTTCACATAGCATGTGCTCAACAGAAAGAAGCCTTTATACAGTAATATCACTAAGTCAGAGAACACTCCTGGAGAAAGTTCAATCTCCTCACCTGCTCCTCCGGGCAGTCAGTCCAGGCGGAGTCCAGGCGCCCGTCTCGGAGAAACCTCTGCTGGTCGGCCCCATGGGACGCGTTCGTGGCTGTGGCCCAGCATTGCTCTCGCAGAGGCCCGAGCTCAGAGGTGAGGGTAGGCACTTGGGCACCTGGCAGTGATGTCGGAATCAGCTGTGGCTCACGGAGGAGCAATGCCTTGCGTGCACAGCCAAGCCAGCCATTACGCCATCAGAAGCTCCACAGCTCCGTCCTCTTACTTCGATGCCTGGGTGTTCGTAAAACTGTGCAGCTGGAAGGAGCCTTCCACCAGAATCCAGAAATTAAGAAAATCAGTTTCTGGAGAACCTGACACCTTTCCTTTCACAGCGCTGGGTCCGCATCGGGAGGCGCTCGTCAGGGCGGAGCTGTGGGCAGCGGGAGCTGCTGGTCAGTGGCCTCCCTGGCTCGGCAGGCAGATGGTGCTGAGGAAGTTATATGGACACAGCCTAGCATTAAAACCTAGATTCAGCCCCAACCGGTTTGACTCTGTGGCTAGAGCGTCTGCCTGCGGACTGAAGGGTCCCGGGTTCAGTTCCGGTCAAGGGCATGTACCTTGGTTGCAAGCACATCCCCAGTAGGGAGTGTGCAGGAGGCAGCTGGTCGATGTTTCTGACTCTATTCCTCTCCCTTCCTCTCTATAAAAAATCAATAAAGTATATGTTTTTTTAAAAATGGGATTCAGCCCTAGCTGGTTTGGCTCAGTGGATAGAGTGCCAGCCTGCGGACTGAAGGGTCCCGGTTTAGATTCTAATCAAGGGCACATGCCCAGATTGTGGGCTCGATCTCCAGTAGGGAGTGTGCGGGAGGCAGCCGATCTATGATTCTCTCTCATCATTGTCTCCCTCTCTCTTCCTCTCTGAAATCAATAAAAATGTATTTTTTATTTTTTTTTTTAAGTGGGATTCAGCAGTCTGTGGCCTGAATGAGAACACACCTAGGGCCGGTCGTAAACGCCATTAAAATGTCAGTAGGGCTTGACTGGCTAGTCTGCGCAGAGCAGGCAGTCTGGACGGCACCTGCATTCTGAGCCGGCTCTGGCCTCAGGCCCGTCACCAGCCCTCTGGACGCTGGCCTGCTCGCTGTGCCACAGGAGGAACCAGCGTGGCAGCTGGCTGCAGGGCGGGGACTCACTGTCCCGCACCAGCCGCTGGCCGCGGCCCCAGCACCACGCAGCCCGCTCACCCGTCTCACTCAGACTGAAATAGATTTCTTCTAAAAACGTCTTCAGAAATGCGAACCTGAGGGGCCTGAGGGACTGTATGCCGGCCCCTGCTGAGAGTGAGTGACAGTCTGGATGGTTAGAGGGCGGGCCTCACGTGTGTTTGCTTCAGTCACGTAATGCTATGAGGTGAACGTTCAGATTGTTCTCCTTCTAGACCATTATGGATTGTGGTGGGACTTTAACAATTTGAAGCATGCAATTTTAAATTGAAAAAATAGGAAGTCCATTTACTTCCTTAGGACTCCAACCCCCTCTGCCCCCGCAGGGGAGCATGCATGTGGGGGGGCCGAGAGGGGTGCCCTGTACTGGCATGTTCACTTGGGAGGCCAGCTGAACTTTTCAAAGGGAAAAAGTACCAGTAGGTTTTCATATAAAAGCAATAAATTTTCCATGTGCATATCTCTTCAGGAAAAAGTCAAGGTTTTTTTAAAAAGCCCCTCCCACCGATGTTTTCATAATCTTAGCCAACAACAGTGTAGAAGCTGCATTAAACACAGATCAACATGTGCCCAAGCAGCCCTCCCCCGCCAGCCGGGCGGTCCGGGGACAGGGTGACGGGGCTCGGGCACTGAGCCCGCCGCCCCCACGCCCCGCGGCACACTCAGGAGGCTGAGGTGGCAGCAACGGCCACGTGCGGTTACTGTGGGTCTGCTTTTTCACAAGCCAGTGTCCGGCTTTATAAAACGAGAAGTGAGGTGAGCACCAGTGCTTTAGGGAGGGTTACTTATCAGATGTTACCTGTCAGCAGAGACCCTTGTTTGCCCTCAGACTGATCTCTAACTGCTTGCTTCGTGGCCTCCAGCCCAGGGCGCTGGTTTCCGAAATGTGTTTGTGGCATTCAGGTTCGGCACCCGAGATCATTCATTGGCCCATGGTCCCGGCATGTCCCCTGTAGGCCCTGACACGCCTCGTGCCCCACAGAACCAGACCCGGGGGCCTGGCCTTCTCTCGGCCCTCCCGCATCTGAGCCGGGTCTTGTGCACATCCCAGTGTCCGGGCCTGGCGACCATCCAGGGGCCGTGAGGTCCGAAAGGCTGGCGACCGCTGATCCGGGGACTTCACCTTCTTGAGGCCCCGGGTCTGCCTCTGAGGTCGGTAAAGCGCTCCTTTCATTGATGCCCTCGGGTCAGCCGGGAGCCAGCACGCGCCCTCAGCGCGCCTGTGTGCCCGGGAACAGACATGGCGCTGGGAAGCAGCATTCTGAGTGTGAATTCTCACCTTAGGCCTGATGTAGCCGGCACATCATTTTTGAGCAAGAACTGCCAATTCATACGGGGAGAGAGAAAACGGGTCCGTCACAGTTTTCCAAGGGGTGATGGCGTCATGTCATGCTGTCTGTGCCAGGCAGCTGCCTGGCTTTCCCGCTGGATGAACCGGAGTGTGGTGCCATCTAGTGGAGCGCAGGCAAGTGGAAGGCGAATTTATTCTGACCACAAGCAGAGCTCATCCAGTCAGCCACGGAACGAGCTGACTCCCGGAGGCCAGCGCTGTGGACGCTGCAAGTCCCAGCGTCACCACGCCGACCTCAGGCATCGTGTCCTCCGCGCAGACGCCGCCTCCAGCTCCCATCTGCCACGGAGCCGACAAGCGTTTCCCACGGAGCCAGCCAGGACCCTGCATTGCCATGGTCACCTGGGCGTAGGCAATTTCTTGTCCAAAGCCCTCGGCAATAGGCTTGGTCATTACAAGGTTATTTTAGGGTTCCCAGGACGTTTTAGTTTTTTTCTACTGAATTCCCACAGAATGAGTAAGTTTATTTTTAGGAAAAGCAAACCCATGACTTCAGAATGCAGGAATTTCACGTCTTAAATTGTAAGTAGGCCCAGGAATGCCAGGCGGAGGCCTCGCCCAGCTGCCTGATGCCCGCAGGTGCCCGTGGACGCCATGCACTGACTGCTCGCTGCTGTCTCTGCCTTCTGCTTGTTTGCTCAGATCTCTCCCTGGGGCCACAGCCGCCGAGTGCGCATCCAACCTGAAGAAAATCTACACGGTACAGACGGTACAGGTGAGTCCGAGCAGAGCACCCCCAGGCGGTGTGTGCTGCACACTGAGTCTCGCACCCTGACTGCCCTGGGCACTGTGGGTCTGTCCCCGGCTCTGGCTCTCACCCATGCCCTGCTGGCCCCGTGGTTCTGTCCCCGGCTCTCACTTAGGCCGTGCTGGTACCCCCTAGTTCTGCCTGGGCTCTCACCCATGTCGTGCTGGCCCCGTGGTTCTGTCCCCGGCTCTCACCCATGCCATGCTGGCATTCTGTCTTTCTGTCCCCGGCTCTCATGCCATGCTGGCATCCTGTGGTTCTGTCCTGGACTTGGTCAATCTCGAGCTCCCTCTGTGGGCTCTGCTTTCCCATCTGGAGGTGCTGGCACCCCCACGGGCCACCGGGAGGAGCTGGTGGTGTAGAGTGTGGGCATGAGGGTCTAAGACTAGTTTCCTCATTCACGATCAAACTCCACGTCCTCAGTTGGACCATCTCCACCCTGTTAATTTCTGTAGATTTGGCATCCTATGCACCTCCTCCAGATTGAAAGGAGGGTGAAGAGCAGGGCCCTGGTACAGCAAAGGTTCAGTTTTTTTTCCAGAACATTCCCGGAGGAGGTTTGCCAGTTTCCCTGAGATGAATGATTGCTGGGCAGAAGACTGTCCAGGGACAGAGTTGCCATCAGAACTGTGAGCTGGGGATTCGGCAGGTGGTCCTCTTGTCTGGACCCTGCGTCATCACATCAGGCTCACCTCACACTCCTCACCTCCCACCTGGCCCCCAAGTCACCCAGTGAAGTCGCCGTCCTGGCCCTGGAACACAGGGAGGAGCGGGGTTCCTGCGTGGCCTGTGAGGGTTGTCCTGGCAATTAGTTCTGCTTTAATTTTTTCACAAGACAATCTCAGCACCCACTGAGGGTTATCATTCAGCACAGGACGTCCCCCGCCTCGCCCGCCCCTGCCACCTCCTCGGTCTTGGGGCTCCATGTCCTGTGGCTGCGCTGCTCCTGTCAGACCCGCCAGGGGCACGTCCCCTCTGCTAAGCGTTCCACGCCGGAGGGTGTTCCTACAGTCCTCACAGAGGCGTTCTGCACCCCTTCCAGACGAGCTGGGAAAGGCCGGCTCTTCGTAAACTAATTCTCATCAAACCCAGTGACCACACTGAATGGTGATGCTCGAGCAGGTTGGTCTCGGCCTCCATTTTCTTTCCTCTGAAACTGCAGAAGCTCAGCCTCCTGTGAGACGGCCATTGGGACAGACACACATGCACATTTCAGAGTCCAGGCCTGCACAGTCATATGGCTAGTACTGCTGTTCCTATCACTCCGTTATCCTAAATAATAAAAACCCAATATGCAAATTGACTAAATAGCGGAACGACTCGTTGCTAGATGCACACTAACCACCAGGGGCCGGACACCCACTTCAGGATCTGCCCCAGGCCCCAGACCGGTCACATCACAGATTGACCCTGATCACCAGCCAGGCCTAGGGACCTTATTGGTGCATGAATTTTGCGTACGGGGGGAGGGGGAGGGGGAGGAGAAGAGGTTCTCTCAGCCCAGCCTGCACCCTCTCCAATCTGGGACCCCTTGAGGGATGTCCAACAGGATCGGGCCTAAACGGGCGTTCGGACATCCCTCTCACAATCCAGGACTGCTGGTTCCCAACTGCTCACCTGCATGCCTGCCTGATTGCCCCTAACCACTTCTGCCTGCCAGCCTGATCACCCCCTAACCACTCTCCTGCCAGCCTACTCAAAGCCTAACTGCTTCCTGGTGGCCCAGTTACCCCTAACTGCCCTCCCCTGCTGACCTGGTCATCCCTAACTGACCTCCCCTGACAATCTGGTCACCCCTAGCTGTCCTCCTCTGCATGCCTGGTCGCCCCCAACTATCCTCCCCTGCTGGCCCTGTCACCCCCAACTGCTTTCCCCTGGAGTCCTGGTCCCTCCCAACTTCCCTCTCCTGCTGATCTGGTCTCTCGCAGCTGCCCTCCTCTGTCGGCCTGGTCACCCCTAATTGCCCTCCCTGCTTGCCTGATCACCCACAACTGCCCTCCCCTGCAGGCCTAGTCTCTCCCCAACTACCCTCCCCTACAGGCCTCGTTCCCCCCAACTGCCCTCCTCTGCTGGCCTGCCTGGTCACCCCTAACTGCCCACAACTGCCCTTCCCTGCAGGCTATCTTGTGTCCACATGGGGGCAGCCATCTTGTATTTTGGAGTGATGGTTAATTTGCATATTACTCTTTTATTAGATAGGATTTCTATCTACCAGCCACTGTCTTCATTAGTTCTGGCTGCTCCAACAGAATTCCATAGACAGCTGGTTCAACACCCAGGACACGGGTGAGCGTGGCTGGCTGCTGCGAGGGCCCTGCCTGGTTTTCAGACAGCCATGTCCTCGCTGTGTCTCCAGGGTGGGAGCGAGAGGGCAGCTTCCTGCCTTCTGGAGCTGCTAGCCCGTCCGTGCTGATCACCTGCCAAGGGCGCTGCCCCCGCAGCCCTGTGACTGAGGAGGCGCCGGAGAGGCAGCAGGTGCCGGCCCTCCTCTTCCTCCCTCCGCCTCTAGTCCCGGAGCAGCCTCCTGGGCATGCAGAGGAGTCGGTTATATTGCAGCACCGGCCAGGGTCCACGCGGCCCCACGGCTTCATGCGACGCCACCTACCGTCAGAAGGGCGTTGCAAGGCCCGTCCCAGTGTCGTGTGGAGGCAAATGCAGAGGAGTGTGTGCCTGGGGACCGCTGCACGCAAGGCATGGAACGTGGCCCACTGCAGCCAGGAATGCTGTTTAATGTCATGTTAACATTTTCTAGCAGGAAGTTAGAAAAAACACTGAGAAAAATCCATTTTGAATGGATAGGACTTAATGAGGATCTGATTTTTTTCCTTAATTCATTAATTTTACAATATTGTGGCATAATAAAAATCAATACTGGGTATATTAAATGAAGTGCTTTTCTTTTAAAGATATTCTGGAGTGTGTACAATAACATCCCTCCTGTGGCTAACCTGCCTCTGAGATGTAGTTACCATTTAATGAGAGGAGAGAGGCGACCACTTTGGTAAGTGCCAGGGTTAAGCCGAGCTTAGGGGGAGGGGATGATTGTACCCCTCATTCAGTGTGTGGTGCTGCATTGGAGTGCAAAGCACTTTTCTGCAGGTGCTGATGTCATTTTTGCTGTTACTTAATCGTGAACTAAGCCTCTCCCACCGCCCTGCTCTCAGGGCTCAGATGGCGGGAGGGTTTCTCGGCTCTTCCCGGAGGCCGTTCAATCTCACAGAGAGCCGTGGCGCGGCCCTTGGCGGTGTGCCCCACCTAGGGGTTCAGTCAGGACCCGCAGTTGGGGAGACTGAGGGACAGATGGGGGATGCACCCTGTTGTGTGGAACAAGATCGGGCCACCAAAGACACCTCTCTCCCAGCCCCGGAACACCGTGGGACTGCGGGCTGGGTGTGGGGCGCCCCCGATCGCTCAGCAGTGATGGGGACAAGGCCAGGTGCCTGGGCTGGAGTCCCAGTGAGCACGTCCTCACAGCCTGTGCCTCAGCTGTTCAGAGTTACTTGCTCGTTAATAAAAGGGGAGTGCATGCCATCTCCTTCAGTAGCAAATGACAGGAATGCAATCGGAGCCAAACAATGGCGTTTGGGCCCGTGGCTGAGCATCAGGCGGCTGAGCTGGCAGGCGGTGCTCCGTGCTGCGCAGATCGGCGCTCGCTCTGTCGGACCTGCCTGCTCGCCTCGTGTTGGTTCAGTTCTCAGGCTCTCCCATCAGGGGTGGCAAATGGCTCACAGGACCTCCCGTCTGGCATCCTACGAGGTTATTCCTGTCAGCTTCGCCACCAGGAAGGTAGAAGGGCTGCTCCCATGGGCTCACGGGGATCACAAGCCCCGGGAAGAGGCCTGGGCACAGCCGTCCTGCAGCAGAGTGGGTCTGGCACAGAGTGGGGACACGTGGCTCCTTACGGAAGTCTGGGTGCTCTTACCAGCGAAGAAGCAGACACAGGAAGTCCCAGCCATTCCACCCAGGGGCGGGCTCCTGTGGACTTCGTCTGGTGCTGCAGGTAGAGGCCCTTCCCTGGTGGGTCACCGCAAATTTGTCCACCTGCTAGTCCAGGGTGAGGGCTGGGGTGCACCCCCCTGCCCTGTGGTCACTGAATTCCACTTTCCTCCCTCTTCATCCCACCCCATTCTTTGTATTTCATCTACCATGTTTCCCCGAAAATAAGACATCCTCCAAAAATAAGACCTAGCGCATGGAAAGATAAGACATCCCCTGAAAATAAGACCCAGCGCAACTTTGGGAGAAAAAAATTAATATAAGACACTGTCTTATTTTCGGGGAAATGGTATGTCTGGGGGAGAGTTTATTGAAGAATATGGGTTGTTTTTTGTTTTTAATGTCATCTATTGTTAAAGTAAATGTATGTACAGCCACTACTGCCTGAGTGTAACTGTAGACGTTGGTCTTTGGTCCAGGGAAGAGGAGAGCAATGCCAAGGGTGGCGTATGGAAGATGAAAGTGCCCAAGGACAGCACGGTAGGTGTCTGCCTCTCCTAGAGCTGGCCGAGCCGGGCTGACTGCAGCTGATAACGTTTTGTGCCTCCAACGCCTGCCTGGTCGCCTCAGAATGAGGGGCGAGAAGCTGTTCTGACCTGGGTGGGTTTGCCTCACACCACACGCTGCCTTGCGATACACCTTGCACTTCTCTGTGGAGATGGTGTAATCGCTTTACTGTGTCACACGGTCTGAAGAGCTAATGCATACAGCTTTCACAGAAAGCTTACCGTCTTTCCACCCCAGCGTAACCAGCATGTGGATGTTGGTTTTACAACGTGAGAAGCAGGGTCCTTCCCACCGAAGGCTCGTGGAGACAGGCAGGGGTTCTGAGGACGACCATGGCATGGCGAGCGGCTTTCTTGGAGGCTGATGAGCTGTTTGAGGGAGGCCTGGTGGGATGCTGGTTTGCTGTGGCCAAGCCTCAGAAACCTCCATTTCCCCTGGAGCGCGGGGGGGGGGGGGGGGGGGGGGGGGGGGCTCTGATGTATCATGCTGTCTGAAAATGAATGTTTGAATCTGTTCTGAAGCCCTGGGAAACCAAAGCGCTTCTTTGAAAATAGGTGACAGGGCAAATGCTACCCCTTCTCACCGGTTAGTGGTTTCTTTCCTGTGGATAAGCTCAGAGAATCGCAGTGTCTCCAGGACCCATGGGCTTAAGCCGAAGTCATTTTGCTCTAAGCACGGCCCTAACGATGCAGCAGGCTTGTTTGTGACGGACGCGAGCTCGTCGTCACGATGTATAGCTCCCACCGTGTCTGCTGTGTGGCCTCCATAGTACAGCGTGCCAGGAGGCAGATGCCCCGCCGGGCAGGGAAGGCCTGGCCTTCACTCCGGCCCCCTTAAAAAGGAGAGGAAGTAGGTAGTGTGAGAAGAGAGAATGTAGGTTTTTTAGTTTCAGTAAGAACACCTTTTCCTTTTCATGTTGTTTTCTGACACGAGTCTTTGAGTTCCAGTAGAAACACTCTGACGCCAGCGCTCCGGGAGGGACAGAAGGCATGTCTGTCCCCGCCAGTGCGCTGGCCACGCTCAGTCCCAATGGGCGCACTGCGTGTGCGAGCATCGGCGCCCGTGCGACTCCGTGCCCGCCCACCGCCAACGAGCGGGCGTCTGGTGGGCCAGCCTGTGCGCCCCCGAAGCAGGACGGGACCCTCCCTGCCCTCAGCTGCATCACCAGCGTGTGAGGGACTCCCTGGGACAGACACAGTAGAGGGCGGTTTCTAGATGGGAGACAAGTGGTCCAGAAAAGAGAAGGAAGGGGAGCCTTCTAGACGGGGAGGTCGCAGTGGCCAGCTGGCCTCGGGGGTAAAAGCCAGTGAGGCTGCCCGGCCGTTAGCATGGCACCGTAAGCACTGGGGTGCGATTCGTGTGGACGCACCCCGCGTGCGGCGAGCGGACAGCGGGCCGCGAACTGGGGAGCCCCGGAAGGCATCTGTGACTCATTCAGGGACCAGGCAGCCTGAGTGGCCCTCCCATTGTCGACCTCGTGGCCTCTGGAAACACACTGAGAGCAACTGGTGGGGGCCAGCCAGGCTCAGGCATGAGGCCGCCCGCCAGGACTCCCCGGTTCTGGAGAGCTCAGAGCCTGTGGCCAGGCGAGCGGGCAGAGGGGGCCAGGAACTTCTCCAGGGGCGGGAGCTGGAAGACCTTTAGCTCGGAGCCTGGATGGCTCTGAGTAGAAAGGACTGCATTGTTTCTCGCTGTAGGAGGGCGAGCAGACGCCTGGAGTTCTGGGGAAACGCGCAGACTCTCAGGGAACGGGCGTCTGCACGCTTCTAGTGCCCGGTAACCAGAAACCTGCAGCGCGCTCTCCTGGCTGGCCTTCCCAGTGCCTTAGCAGCCGCAGGGAAAGCAGAAGAGGGTGTGAAGAGAAGGATTTCACTAGCAGCATCCGAGTGTAACTAGAAAGGCAGATAAACCAGAAAGTTATGCCCTTTGAATGCATCCCCCATTGTTTTAATTTCATCAGGGGTGTCAGTAGAAATTAGCTCTGGGATGTAGGACACCAAGGTTTTGGGACATGAAGTTAGTGACTCGGTCACTGCACCTGTCCGCACAGTGACCTGGGGAGCAGCACAGCACACGCCTTTTACACCTGTGGCTCCGAGTGTCTGTGGGCGCTAGACACGGCGTGGCCAGTACACAGGTTGTGGAAAATGGGACTGTCTTAGCTCCTGGGTATAATTGTCTAAAAATATATGTATGTTGTATTTTGGTTTTGTTTTTTGTTTTCTATTCTTTTTCACACCAGTCCACAGTTTGGAAAGAGTTGTTGTTAGCGACTATCGGGGAACAGTTCGCGGGCTGTGCCGCAGCAGGTAAAGAGCCGCGGGCGGGCGCTTGCCTTGTCCTGGTCCTTGCAGAAGTTCCTGTGTGTCTGACTTTCTACATGTTTTGAAGTTGTTTATTTTGTAACTGTGAATTTACTTGGACTTTTTTCATGTGATTGTGGCATTTAGTGTTTTGTGTGTATGGACACATGCATATTTACATGTGTGTCTACTATATGTACGTCTGTGTATATGCATGTGTATGTGCCCTCATAACTCATCTTAACAGTGTCTGTGGTCCTCTGTGCACAGGCAGGATGGGAAGGAGTGGGTCTCAGAGGGGCTCTTGGGTGGTGTTAGGTGGGCACAGTTCTGTCCCTCCAGGCCCTGCCCCTCCCCCGGCCCCGGAGTCCCTGCTCACAGGTGTGATAGGGATGGGCAACATTATTGGCTGTGACCCCCCCAACTGAGGCTAAAATATAAGGTCTTCAAACTTGACGTTGGAGACCACTTTCAAAAACCGAGTGAGTTTCTGAGAGCCCCCGAGAGCGAGTTTTTATTTTATGAATAAAACCACTCAAAGAGCTGCTCGTTCCAAGTTGTTCCTGTTGGGCAGCTCCTCTGGAGGATCCTGAGCTAACATTTAGGATCACATTTTCCTGTTCAGCGTCCAGTTACGATTTTTTAAAACAAATTGGTGTTGACTAATTTGCCAGCAGCTGTGTGTTTTGTTCTGCTATTGTTTTGCTTTCTCTTCACACCATTTTTTTTATTAGGATAAAACCTGGGTTAGATGAAATCATCTTAAAAATAAGATTCCTTTTATTTTAACAGTGAGTGGTTAGCAACTTCACAATATTGCAGGCAAAATGCATCCTAGGTATAATGATAAATACAGACATCCTGGGAGAGGAAGTTTTCCGCATGAATTATTCGCTTCCAGAACCAGGGAGAGTTATTAGAGCTAGTAATAGTAAGCAGGATAAGCAAAGGAGGCCTGCTGTCCTGTGGCTGACGCAGGAGAGGAGGCACCTTTACTGAGGAACCATTAGCCGCCCAGGAACCGGGCTCCGCTGCCTGCAGCCAGTCAGCTCCTCTGGCCGCACGTGCTCCTCGAGCCAAGTCCCTGGCCGTGATGACCAAGCTAACCAGCTCTGCGGCCCACTCCGCTCCTGGCTGTTCCATGCTTGCTGTGGGTCTGCCGAGGCACCGGAGCCGTGCCTGCGGCCAGCACCTGCCGGACTGACACTGCCCGCTGTCCCTCAGTCTCTGGCCAGAGGTGCAGGATGGGCAGTGACAGGGCAGGGGTGCTGAGGGCCGAGCAGCGACCACATGGGCATTTCTGAAAGGGGTAGATGGCTCGCCTCTTCCCTCGGTGGCTTTATGTTCACACAGAACTTAATGCAGGTGAGCTCCAGCAAATGTATGCTGAAGGTGTGAACAAAACAAAGGTTCTGATGGAATAAGAAGTCCCCGTTGGATGGCTGTGATCGGGGCTACTTAGGTTTGGGGAAGTTTTTGGTAAATGTGACATACACAGGAAGGAGTACAGCTGTACCCTGCAGAGCTTGGTAACTGTTCGCCAGGAGACAGACCCCTGCACCAAGAGCCCCTGCTCACCCTCCCTCCCAACTGGCCGCCATCCCCTGCAACACCACCATTTGTGGAAATGAACCATTTAGTGCCAAATCATAACTGTTTAGCTGACCAAATTCACTTAAGAAGGAAATAAAGGAGAGAGGGACCAAGGAAGAGAAGGAAGGAGGAAAGAAAGGAAACGTTTCCCTGAATAAGTCACTTAGATTTACAGCAGATTAGGCAAAGCATGTGTATTAAAGCAACATTTTCTACTTCTGGTGCTTACCTTTGTCCTTGGACGTGGAGCTGCGTGTGCAGCTGCCGAGTGCGGCCCTGGTTCGTTAATGAGCCAGGAGCACGTACACCGGAGCCAGGTCAGCCGCAGGCTGGCCCACACCGCGTGGCCACGGAGCGTGTGAGTGGGGAGAGCTTACTGCCCTGCTGCCATTCCCACACGCCTGCACGGCCCCTCCATCCACCGCGGAGTGGCTTTCCAAAACCTCCTCTGGTTACTGTGGCGAATGCTCGTCCACCCGCCGAGCACGGCTCGGCAGAGCCTCACTCGGAGGCCTGTTCTCGTGCTTCATGCGCGGCACGCACAGACGGACGGATGGTCGTCGAGTCTCCAGCCCACCGCCTCCAGGTCCACACACACCCTGGAGAATGAGGAGAATTCACAGGAAGGGAGACAGACCACAAAGAGCAGGAAGAGCAACTCGAAATACACAGTCTGGTCCAGCTGGGGTTGGGGCGAAGAGTTCTAACCACCCCAGGAGAGCTGAACGCTCGGCAGGAGTTAGGAGAAACACTTCTGTTTCAGCAAAGACGGCAGAGCAGGGAGGGAAAGTGCATCTGAGTTCACTTGGCTTTCAGAGGGCCGAGTTATGCAACTCATTTTAGAAAAGGTCTCATCAAAACAGTAAGAAATAGTCAGAAAGCTTTGGTAACCGGTCAGAAAGGATGGATGGCTTATCTGGAAAATGTGGCTAGAATACTTCCGCTGTTTATCTAAGTCCCTGGTTAAATGTGATGTGATTGTTACAGCTTTCACCCAATAACTTGCTTTTTGTCCAACAATTCTCTTTAGAAACAAGTATTTATCATGGGTGCTCTTGTGCCACCTTATTTTACCGTTTATTTATAGCTTACAGATAGAATAGTAAGAGCTTGGCAAACAGCCGGCAGACTGACACTGTCGCTCACGTCTTCCTTCCTGTCTCCCCCAGATGACGAAGTCATAGGCGTCAGTGTCAGTGTCCGGGACCGCGACGACGTGGTCCAAGTCTGGAACGTCAATGCCTCCTTAGTGGGCGAAGCGACCGTTTTAGAGAAGATCCATCAGCTCCTGCCCCACATAGCTTTTAAAGCAGTATTTTATAAACGTGAGTGCCTCGTTTCGTTACTACTTTCTACATCATTCTGCATAAAAATAGAAACTGTGTTGCAAGTGAGGTGAAGGCAGAGTCACTTGAAGTTCTATAATCCAGAAAATATTTATGGAAACATTTAAGTGTTTTTTTAAAAAGTTTAGTCTCAGAAATTAGAATGAGATTTAATTCTTGCTTACTAGTAAATGTGTGGATCAGAAAAGAGGATACACATGTATCATTTCAAAACTTCAAACCTGATTTGAGTTTGTCATTCTCAGAAAAAAGTCACCGTCTGCTGTGCGAGCTGGGGGGGGGGGGGGGGGGCGCGGGGGCGGCCTCCCTCAGCAGCGTCCCCGTGTGGCCTGTGACGGGGCGGGCTGCTCTGCGGAGACGCCCACGCGGCCTTGGCTGTGGCGGGGACACGTGAAAGCGTGACTCGGCGTGTGGACCCATTGTTTCCATCAGTGGTCATGTTCATTGCTTTGTGTGCTCTTTTGAAAAAGTCACTTTTGTCCAAATGCAAACCCGTGCTTGGCGCTCTGGCCGCCGGCCACAGGCGCCAGTGAGATGCTGGGCGGAGCCGGCCCCCTGCCGTGGCTGCATTTCCTGTGTCCCAAACCGTCCGAGCGTCAGCAGCCACTTTCCTAACTCCTGTCCGCTGACAGTGCCCCGATGACCAGCAGTGTCTTAGTGTTCCTCAGAAAGAGGACGGCTCCCAGTGAGACGACACACTTGATTCCGGGGTGCCCCAGGGGGACGAGGCACATCTTAGAATTGCTAAAATAGGCTTCATTTTTCTCAGCCCCCTTGCCAAAAAGGAGGGAAAACATCAACTGTTGTTCCCTCAGCAGTCACTCATCAGGCGGAGTGCCAGGCCTGCAGCTGCCGCCGGCATTCAGGGCCAGTTCACGGAGACCGCCTGCGGGGAGTCCTCGCTGCTGTGCTGCAGGGTTCACCCTTAGGAACATCAGTGCATCTTCAGTCCACATGTTAATTGAAGGTCACTGCGTGTTAAACCACAGCAGGAACTCTGGAAGGAAGCCTTGACGGCCATTGGAGACGGGCCGCGCACCCTTCCCACCCTCGAACCCACACCACCCACGCCAGAGGACTCCTGTCAGGCCCTTGGACTTGCTTCAGCAAGTCACCTCCTCAGCCTCACTCCCATTGAAGTAGCCAGGAGATTGGTCTTAAATGATCTCCAAGGTCCCTTCTGCTTCAAAATTATGTGACTGCATTTCTAGGGAACGTGTTAGCAGCAGGGCCAGCCTGAGAGGAGGGTTTCCTTAGATAATTTGGCCACAGAGTGATGAGGCCATTTGTTAGGGCAGTGCGGCCAACAGGTGAGACTGAACAAGACTGAGCCCCTGCTTAGCTGTGTGATGGGCAGGCGCTCGGGGAGCCCGGCAGAGGGAGAGCTGGCCACAGCTGGGCCGGCGGAGTCCGCTGGACAGGCCCCTGAAGACGGAGCCCATCGGCAAGCCCGTGGGCGCTGCAGCCGGCTCCCGTCTCAGTGGAGTCCAGGCTGTCATGGTGTAAGTTAACATCTAAAAATCTAAGATTATGCAAAGAAAATTTTGAATTGGAAAAAAAAGAAGTAATTCTCTTTATTTTATAAAAAGCAGGCAGTCCTTTACTCAGTAGAATTCTGTGTGCTACAGACTTGCTTTGGAAAACTGAGGTTCTGCAGGAACTCGCAGCTGGATGAGGAGCAGCTGCGGAGTGCGCTGGGTGGAAGTGGCCGCCGGCCTGCCTCTGCCTGCTCCTGGCCCGGTGCGAGATTCCTTCCGGGCCAGAGCGGACACGGCAGCCTCCCCACAGGGTGGATAAGGAGCGGGCTGTTGATAAGTTTATATGTTATTTGGATAAAAATTGGTTATTTGACCGAGAAACTGCTAATATATAGAGCGCCCTCTCCCCAAATTCTGTTAGGTTAACAGAGCAGCTGAATGGCAGATGTCTTTTCTGATGTGAGTATTGTTTAGAGCAGAGGTTGGCAAACTATGGACTTCAAGCCAAATCTGGCCCCTAGTCGCCTGTTTTTGGGCTACAACTAAGAATGGTTTTCACATTTTCAAACTGTTGGGGGGAAAAAATCACAAGAAAAAGACCTACAGTGTATGAAAACTGTGTGAAATGTACATGTCAGTGTCATGTATGTAGAAGGCATATTGGCACCCAGCAATCCCCATGTGTATACATATCATCCATGTCTGCTGCATGGCACAGTGGCAGAGTTGCAATTGGCCCAGAGACCCTATGCCCGCAAAGCCTAGAGTCTTTATTCTGCGCCTTCCAGAAAAGCTGTGCCGAGTCCTGGGCTCGCAGCCTGCAGCCCCTCCCCAGGCGCAGGCGGTCAGCCTCCCTCTGCGCGGGCACTCCAGCCCGTCTCCGTCTGCAGGCTCCATGCCATCCATGCCGCACCCGGGTTCCCTCACTCTCGGAGGCCAGGAAGCACAGGATAGTTTGGATCTCTGGATATTTTTATTTTATCTTTTTGTTTTTCCTCACCTGAGGATATTTTTCATTGATTTTTAGAGAGAGTGGAAGGAACAGGGAGAGACAGAAACATCGATGTGAAAGAGACATATTGGTTGCCTCCCACATGTGCCCAAGCAGGACCAGGAGTCAAGGCTGCAAGTGAGGTACATGCCCTTGATCAGAGTCGAACCTGAGACCCTCAGCCCACGGGCTGCTGCTCGAGCCCCGGAGCCGCGCGGCTGGGGCTGGCCTCTGGGCCTCCACCCCTGTGGCCAGCGGCGCTGCCTGTTGGATTGCAGAGCGGACCGTTCACTCGTGTCTTCCCGAAGTCTTCCTTAAAAAGAAAAACACATGAGCTAAATGCTTGTCTTTCTCCTTGCGGGAACTGCCAATTAAGCCCGCCTGCGTGCCAGGCCCCTTAGAGCACAGGCCTGCTCCTCCGGGTGTTTTGTCCGGAGCAGGCGGTGGAGCAGGCCGGTCTGCAGGAGACGGAGCGGCTGTTGAAACCAGGACTGGATTCTGGGAGGAGCCTCGGAGGCGCCGCCATGCCTTCCTGGCCCCCTCCTCTGGGGGGGCGGGGGGGCGGGCAGGGCCAGGGTCTGCACTTGGCAGCAGACTTTCCATCTCCCATTTCCCACTTCCACTTTTTAAAGTTTTAAGTCTTTGAAAAAGAGTTTTGATAATTTTTTTAGTCTCGAGTTTTTAAAATGTCATCTGTAATTTTGAAAGCCAGACAGTAGAGCTGGGAGGGGAAAATAAAAACCCATCAATTTTATGGGCTTTCACTTCCCACAGAGGGCGTTCAGAGTGGAGATGTAATCGCTATCCCCGGATTGCTCTTCGTTTGCTCTGCTTTTGTTCTGTTTTATTTCTAAAGGCCGCTCGTGTGCCAGGGGCCTGCCTGGGTAACAGAGGCCCTCCCTGAGCATGCGTGCTGTGGCGGCATTTCCCTGCGGCGTCTGCGGGAGCCCAGCACGCCCTCCCATCAGTGTGGGCGACTCACCCTCCGGCACAGCGGAAGGCGCAGGCAGCGTGCCCACTGCGCGCTCACTCCTTATCTTACATTCATCATCGCATCCCGGGAAGCGCACGCCTCGCCGGAGCACTGGCACAGAGAGGCAGCGAGCTCTTGCCAACATTTGGGGAAACAGTGAGGTAGATGCCTTAGAGCAGGGTTGCCCCATCCTTTGCTTAAAGTTTTCTTTCCTTTTTTTCTTTTTTGTTTTTTTCTGCCCTTTAGCCCATGAAGAGCATCATGCTTTTGAAGGTGGACGTGGAAAGCACTAATTGCACTCTGTAAGAATGCTTTGTCCTTTGCTGATTGGTTTTGGAAACGGTCTTAACAGGAGGGAGAGTGAAGAGAAGATTGCCGAAGTCCGATGCTGCTCACTTAGTGAGCTTCGGGCCCGCAGATGGGCAACTAGGACTCCAAGTGGCAGGTGGGGTGGGGAGACCGGGTTTCGACCGTCACATTGCTGGTTTTGTTTTTTGTTTTTTGCTTTTTTGCTTTCTGTGTTACTTTCACTCCAATTCTTTTGCCCTTTTGAATTCCGCGTTTGGTCTAATGACTGTTTTGTGCACTCTCCTTTCGTGGAGGCGCGGAAAACCAGTTCCCCTTTAAGGGGCGGGCTGTGCCTGGTCATAGGTCATGCGTCCTCATGCCAGGACTGCTTCGGACGCCGCGCTGCCCTCACAGGAAGCCGCTGGGGAGACTGTCCTCGGCACTCCTGGTGGGACACACCCTGCGTGCCATGCACTGGCCTGGTTCTTCTGTGTTTGGGAGAAGCACAACCACACTTACCAGATGTTGCACTGTCAGCGCACACATCTTTTATCTTTCCCTTTTAAACTCTTTCTATGGCTCTGAAAGGAAGATGATAGCTGGCTCCACTCACATGAAAGCTGCAGTGACCTTGAGCATCAGGGTACAACTCAAACCGAGTTTGGACTCGGACATCTTTCTCACGGAGGGCCCGTCGGCCTTTCCGCAGGAAGGTGGCCGGTGCCGGGCGCCCTCTGGTCTCAGAGGAGAGAACCAGCTAGCTGCTGCGAAGCTCTCCCACATGTTGGGCCTGTGCACACCCAGGCTCCACATCGATCGACACGTTTTGTGAAATGACCCTTTTCCTGCTCAGATTGTGTCATTTCCGGTAATCAGTAGTCCCCCAAATTGGGCAACTTTGCCTGTTGTTCGTTTCAGGGCAGGAAGCTAAATCTCATTTCCAAAATAAATGTGAACATTCATAGAGTTGAACTTGGAGTACATATTTGTTCATATTAATTTTTGGAATTGTTCATCTATATTGTACTATGTCACCAAAGAAATGCTGGTTTTACTGGAAGGAAACGCCACGCTGTGGAACACTGAGCCCTGCTCAGCCTTGACTGCGGCTCTGCTTTGGCTGAGGGGTCGCTTGAAGCTGCTTGTCCTGGTGGCCTTGGCGCCAGGTTGCTCGCACACGCTCACACATCACACAGAGGGCATTGGACCCACGGTTTTTACTCTCCAGCAGAGCCCGGGGCCTGCAGGCCCGGCCAGTGTTTGTAAGTAAAGGTCTCCAGACATGTGCGTGGACTTCCTGCAGCTCTGCTTAGGGAAGCTGTGCCCTTCGTTGGCATCATTGACCACGACAGCCATAATCATGATGGTCATCATTTTTAAAAATGCTTTGTTTTTAAACTTGAGTTCTTCAGTGATTATGTGAGGTATAAGGATATCAAACCCATTTTTCAAAAGCCTGAAACTTGTTGCTTTAAATATTATACTAACATCCAGCTTGTTTTCATTATTCATCAAGAATTAAAAAATTATTCTGGACATGAATTAAGATTCTTTTTATAATATAAGTATTTTTCTGATAGATTAGAAAAGATATTGACTTATCTTCATTATAATTGTCATATACATTTCCATAAGTAAATGGATTTTGAAGTATTTTTATTTTTGAACTTTATTTAAAGGCATTGTGATATGTTCAACCTTTGCATGTAAATAGCTTTTAAAGTAATAAAATAAAATAAAAATAGGAATGTTAGGCTCACTTGACTGTTTTCTAGTTTATATTGTTTGTGATCGTGAAGCACGGGGTAACACACACACAGGGCTGTGCAGCTGCGGTTGAGCCTGCGGCAATGCCAGCTGTGGGAAGGGTTTGGCTGTGTAAGAACTTATCCTCTAAGTCACTTTAAGAGGATTTTGTCAGAGTTTGCTTTTGAAAATGTTTAACTGAATATTTAGTTGGTAAGAGATGCTGTATGAGCTGAGTTAATGTAATCAGTTAAAAGCCTCTCATTACCTTCTTGGATCCAGAAGCCAGTCCTCTTCTGAGGCAAGAAAGTCTGTGGAGCACGTGGCTTTCTGTTGGCAGCGCCCCATGCGGCCCGCGCCGGGAAGTGGCCTGTCCGTCGGGTCTGGGTTGTCCAGCCAGTGTGGCAGGTGCCCACGGGGCAGCGGGCCCTTCCAGCCCGGCGCGGGCCTAGGATGCAGAGCGGGCCTCGGAGCCGCGGTCCTCATCCCGGAGCCCGCTGAGAGCAGGCTTGCCTGTGCGCACCAGGGACTGCACCTGGGACACGGGAGCGGCACTTCTCCCCAGAGGAGGCTCCACCCCGCCCGCTCCCAGCCTCCACAGGCGGCTCACACCTGCTTCCTGCACCCGCCGCTCTCCCCAGTTCTGATGTGAGGGGGGAGTTTACAGCGCACACGTATGTTTACTATAATGAGGCTGTTAAGTGCATGGCACAGTTGATGGAGAAACAAATGAAAAGGAAAACAAATCTAATAAACTGACTCTAACCTTCTCACCTGGCTTCTTGAATTTAGCTCATGTGCCCAGCCACAGCCTTTGGAACTGGAGGAAGTTTTGAGCAAACTGGGCCATAGATGCAGTGCCCAGTCCCCCACCACCTGCGCTTTGGCAGAGGACACGGGCCAAGGCGACCGTGGGCTTGGGAGGCTGCAGCCCTCCCCAGGCCAGGCTCCTTAGCCCGAGAGCCGCACCAGCCTGACCCCCACCCCCCTGCACGCCTGCAGGCAGCACCAAGTCGACCATCTGGCCACGGATGAGCCTTCCTGGCCAGAAACGGTGCCGCCCACCCAGTGCCCGCGGCTTGTCCCCTCTGAGAGCCTGACTGGAGGGAGGGGCGGGCGGCGCTCCGAGAGCCTGTCCTGGACCAGCCAGGCCTTGCAGAGCTGTCGCACGGTGGCGCTGCCCTCCCGCCCCCTGGCTGGGCGCATAGTTTATTCAGCTGTTTGTGCCATTATTGTGAGAGGCCTGCATTTTGCTCTTGTGATTTTATAAAATGTGGTCCTACCAGCAGAGGTTTAGCTCTCCTGCACCTAATAAACCGTCAGATAGAATCCTCCAGATGTGCTTAAAACTCACAGCTCTCAGGCTCTCGTTGAGCCCGTAAGCAGTTCTAAAGGGAAAGAATGAAATAAAGGAACATGTAGGAAATATTTTCTCAACATTGTGCCCGAAGGGAGAAGTAAAACTGCAGTTAGGTTTTTTTAACTTTGTGAATATGGAACTCCCCTTTTAAAACGTGTCTACTGTTTGACTTTTCCTGTATGTTTCCGTAAGATTTCACTTAGTGTAAATGGAAGTAGAGGACTGCCTGTAGTAGTTTATCTCTTAAAACATCAGATCAATTCAGATCAATTAAAAATCACTTCCGAGTTTGGTGACTCAGGACTGTAAAGCCCGGAAGTCCTCTCAGCAGCTGAGAGGGGCAGCCGGAGCCTCTGGAAGCCAGACGGGTCCCTGACCTCTGCCTGCGCCTCCCAGTCCGAGGGCTCCTCTTCCTCGGAGTCTGAGAGCACTTCTCATTCAGACGGAAGTCACCTACACTGCTGCACAGGTCCCCCAGCTGCCCGCACAGTCCGAGGGACCAGACTCAGGATTTTGGAGCGGAAGGGACCTTGGAGATCATTGTGCTCCCGGCCTGGCGGGGCAATCACAGGCGCTCTGAGGGCGCCCACCCGGCCCAGGGCGTCAGACCCGGCGCTGCCATTCAGCCGCTGCCCTCTGGTGCTGAGGTGACGTGCTCTGACCTCACTGATGCCATCTGCCCCCCTGGAGAAAGGCCGCCCGCACCCAGTGACCCTGGCATGTCGCACAGGCGCTGGGAGCCTGCAGAGCCTTGGGGAGCGGCTGGTGCTGCGGGCGGCCTGCGCAGAGCGGCCTCCGCCGTCCCAACAGCCTCCCTGCACAGAGGCCTGCTCTCCTCAGCACCGGCCCGACTGCCCACGCTCAGGCCCAGGCCCAGGCCCTCCTCTGCTTGCCCACAGCGGCGGCCGCAGATGCCGGGAGGCCACAGAGCTGTGAAACCACGCAGGCGCCCAGCCCTGTTCACACGAGGCCAGAGTCACTCCCAGAGTAGCTTAGCAGAACTCTTACTAAACTGCAAGTGTACAAAGCAAAGGTTCCCTGCACGTAGGAATGTGAGCAGTCACTGTGAGTCAACACTCCTGTCCCTCATTGCTGCTGAGTATGAGCTGTGTGTGTGTGTGTGTGTGTGTGTGTGTGTGTGTGACGTCCCCCTCGAATATCCAGTAAAACTGCCTTTGGATATTCTGTGTCCTCATGTCCTTCAGAAGCCACGAGGCTGAGGAGTCTGTTGAGTGTTTTTGTTTTGGTTGCTGCCCGAAAACAGTTACTAACTCATTTAATGAAACACGAGATTTCATTATGGAAACTCCAACTTCTAATGTTCAAGGAAGGGAATTTTTTTGGCTGCTGTATTTGGAACAAGTGTTTATTTGGGAATTGTTAAACTGGCAACTTTGCATTATAGAAATAAGCATGAAGTAAATGATTGCTTCTGTGTTTTCTTTAGAAAATTAATGCTACCTCATCTTTTTACATACAAAAAGCAACTTTTATTAAGGTTTAAGAAGGTGAAAATTTTAATTTTAGCACTTTACATCGTGATAAATGGAGAATATTAAGGGACTTGAGCATTTTAATGAACTTACAGGGTTTCTGTTTTCAAATACAGCTGTTAATTCTGTAAGCCTCGATTAAATTCCTTCCAAATGTCGCAGACTTAATCAGGTAGTTTGGCTTACAACCACTGCATGGGTTATAAAAAGGTGTGACTGTCTTCTTTGCTTGTATCCTTGCCGAGATTGTAGTTTCATTTAAGTGATTACACCAAAGGAATTTGGAGCTTAAGCTTGTGAGCACACTTTAGTTTGCACCATTTGTCCAAATGTAAAATCTTAGGAGTTGTATTCAAGCTTCCAAACTGTCTTACCTGTGAAAGCTGAAGCAAGTTTATTGCCTTATGTTTTGGATCTGCTGTGTCCCTCCCCCAACCGTGTACCAGCTGTGCCCTTGCATTTGGGGCCCTTCACATATGGCTCCAAGCTGGTGCGATGCCCTGCCTTTGATCTGGCTTCATCCAGTGATTTGCTCAGGATTTTTAAGGTCAGAGGGAAAACTTTTCTGTTCTAGTTATTTTTTATTTTATATCATGTGTTGTGTTTGATGTTCAGATCCATGTGAAAGTTGCTTCTATAAGTCGGTAATTTTATTCCAGCCTTTGGAGCAATAAGGTAAGACTAAGCTATACTTTTCTTGCTTGGAAATGTAGTGATTTATGTGTTTCATGCGAATGTGTAGACTTTTCATGGCAGCGTTCTTGTGCTTTTCGAATTGGGACTGTGTTGCTGTGAATTTGTGCTCCTTCCTTTTCCAAGGTATGACTTTGTGGGCTGTAAGTGTTCACTAGCTTGTAGAATTTAGTCTTTTCTAATCTGCTGTAATTCTCGCTCTGTAACTGTTGTTTAGGATAGAAATGGGTGCGTCTCACACCTCAGCGCTTCTCCCTCCGCCATCTTCCCCTCCCTTCTCTCTAAATAAATCACTGGGAAAATAGCTCAGGTGAGGATTTAAACACACACCCTGTCCTGCAGTTGCATGAGGCACTTGGCTTCACCTCAGAAAGTTCCAGGTCGCTGCGGCGGTCATGGCCCTGTGTCCGTGCACACTGAGGGCGGGGCCCGCACAGGCTGAGGAGCAGCTGTCTGTCCGCGCCCCCTCCTCCCACCCCCGCCCCGGCCTCTTGGAGCACATTTGGGGACAGGGCTCACTCGGCCTATCAGGAAACACATGGATGTAGTTTCCTTCTTTCTCTCTGACCTTTGCTAAGAACGGTTTCCTTTAGAATAAGCCAGTTACCTTTATTTCTCTGTGGCCCTGTGATTTGCCCATAGATTCGCTGTTCCCATTGAGCCACGTTAAGTGATTTTACTCTTCCCTTCTGGCTGAGCTACCCCTTTAAAAGCAATAAAATACCAGCGGAGTCCTATTTCCCATTGGTTTGTAGACTGTCCTGCTCCAGGCCGGTGGCGTGCGCAGCTCTCAGGCAGCGTGTGCTGGGAGTGCCCTGGCATGGTCGCTGGCCTCTCCTGCAGGCCCAGGTCCCTGGCCTCTCCTCGGAGGCTGAGAGGCTGATGCGTGGGGCGGAGCTCGGTCCCCACGCGTTCGGGGTCCTGGTGGTTTCGGGGTTCCTGGTGGTGGTCGGGGTCCTGGTGGTTTTGGGGTCCTGGTGGTGGTCGGGGTCCTGGTGGTTTCGGGGTTCCTGGGGGTGGTCGGGGTCCTGGTGGTTTCGGGTCCTGGTGGTGGTTTCGGGGCCCTGGTGATGGTCGGGGTCCTGGTGGTGGTCGGGGTCCTGGTGGTTTCGGGGTCCTGGTGGTGGTCGGGGTTCTGGGTGGTGGTCGGGGTCCTGGTGGTGGTCGGGGTCCTGGTGGTGGTCGGGGTCCTGGTGGTGGTTTCGGGGTCCTGTTGGTGGTCAGGGTCCTGGGTGGTTTCGGGGTCCTGGTGGTGGTCAGGGTCCTGGTGGTGGTCGGGGTCCTGTTGGTGGTTTCAGGTTCCTGGTGGTGGTCGGGGTCCTGGTGGTTTCGGGTCCTGGTGGTGGTTTCGGGGTCCTGGTGATGGTCGGGGTCCTGGTGGTGGTCGGGGTCCTGGTGGTGGTCGGGGTCCTGGTGGTGGTTTTGGGGTCCTGTTGGTGGTCTCGGGGTCCTGGGTGGTTTCGGGGTCCTGGTGGTTTCGGGGTCCTGGTGGTGGTCAGGGTCCTGGTGGTTTCGGGGTCCTGGTGGTTTCGGGGTCCTGGTGGTGGTCGGGTCCTGGTGGTGGTCGGGGTCCTGGTGATTTCGGGGTCCTGGTGGTTTCGGGTCCTGGTGGTGGTCGGGGTCCTGTTGGTGGTTTCTGGTCCTGGTGGTCGGGGCCTTGGTGGTTTCGGGGTCCTGGTGGTGTTCGGGGTCCTGGTGATGGTCGGGGTCCTGGTGGTGGTCAGGGTCCTGGGTGGTTTCGGGGTCCTGGTGGTGGTCGGGGTCCTGGTGGTTTCAGGTTCCTGGTGGTGGTCGGGGTCCTGGTGGTGGTCGGGGTCCTGGTGGTTTCGGGGTCCTGGTGGTGGTCGGGGTCTTGGTGGTTTCGGGGTCCTGGTGGTGGTCGGGGTTCTGGGTGGTGGTTTCGGGGTCCTGGTGGTTTCGGGGTCCTGGTGGTGGTCGGGGTCCTGGTGTTTTGGGGTCCTGGTGGTGGTCGGGCCCTGGTGGTTTCGGGGTCCTGGTGGTGGTCGGGGTTCTGGGTGGTGGTTTCGGGGTCCTGGGTGGTGGTCGGGGTCCTGGTGGTGTCGGGGTCCTGGTGGTGGTCGGGGTCCTGGTGGTGGTTTCGGGGTCCTGTTGGTGGTCTCGGGGTCCTGGGTGGTTTCGGGGTCCTGGTGGTTTCGGGGTCCTGGTGGTGGTCGGGGTCCTGGTGGTTTCGGGGTCCTGGTGGTGGTCGGGGTCATGGGTGGTGGTCGGGGTCCTGGTGGTGGTCGGGGTTCTGGGTGGTGGTTTCGGGGTCCTGGTGGTGGTCGGGGTCCTGGTGGTTTCGGGGTCCTGGTGGTGGTTGGGGTCCTGGTGGTGGTCGGGGTACTGGTGGTGGTCGGGGTTCTGGGTGGTGGTTTCGGGGTCCTGGTGGTGGTCGGGGTCCTGGTGGTCGGGGTCCTGGTGGTGGTCAGGGTCCTGGTGGTGGTCGGGGTTCTGGGTGGTGGTTTCGGGGTCCTGGTGGTGGCCGGGGTCCTGGTGGTGGTCGGGGTCCTGGTGGTGGTCGGGGTCCTGGTGGTTTCGGGGTCCTGGTGGTGGTCGGGGTCCTGGTGGTTTCAGGTTCCTGGTGGTGGTCGGGGTCCTGGTGGTCGGGGTCCTGGTGGTCGGGATCCTGGTGGTGGTCGGGGTCCTGGTGGTGGTCGGGGTCCTGGTGGTGGTCGGGGTTCTGGGTGGTGGTTTCGGGGTCCTGGTGGTGGTCGGGGTCCTGGTGGTGGTCGGGGTCCTGGTGGTTTCGGGGTCCTGGTGGTGGTCGGGGTCCTGGTGGTTTCGGGGTCCAGGTGGTTTCGGGGTCCTGGTGGTGGTCGGGGTCCTCGTGGTTTCGGGGTCCTGGTGGTTTCGGGTCCTGGTGGTTTCGGATCCTGGTGGTGGTCGGGGTCCTGGTGGTTTCGGGGTCCTGGTGGTGGTCGGGGTCCTGGTGGTTTCGGGGTCCAGGTGGTTTCGGGGTCCTGGTGGTGGTCGGGGTCCTGGTGGTGGTCGGGGTCCTCGTGGTTTCGGGGTCCTGGTGGTTTCGGGTCCTGGTGGTTTCGGATCCTGGTGGTGGTCGGGGTCCTGGTGGTTTCGGGGTCCTGGTGGTGGTCGGGGTCCTGGTGGTTTCGGGGTCCTGGTGGTGGTCGGGGTCCTGGTGGTGGTCGGGGTCCTCGTGGTTTCGGGGTCCTGGTAGTTTCGGGTCCTGGTGGTTTCGGGTCCTGGTGGTGGTCGGGGTCCTGGTGGTTTCGGGGTCCTGGTGTTTCGGGGTCCTGGTGGTGGTCGGGGTCCTGGTGGTGGTCGGGGCCCTGGTGGTTTCGGGGTCCTGGTGGTCGGGGCCCTGGTGGTGGTCGGGGTTTTGGGTGGTGGTTTCGGGGTCTTGGTGGTGGTTGGGGTCCTGGTGGTGGTCGGGGCCCTGGTGGTTTCGGGGTCCTGGTGGTCGGGGCCCTGGTGGTGGTCGGGGTTCTGGGTGGTGGTTTCGGGGCCCTGGTGGTTTCGGGGTCCTGGTGGTGGTCGGGGCCCTGGTGGTGGTCGGGGTTCTGGGTGGTGGTTTCGGGGCCCTGGTGGTGGTCGGGGTCCTGGTGGTGGTCGGGGTCCTGGTGGTGGTCGGGGTCCTGGTGGTGGTCGGGGTTCTGGGTGGTGGTCGGGGTCCTTGTGGTTTCAGGGTCCTGGTGGTGGTCGGGGCCCTGGTGGTGGTTTCGGGGTCCTGGTGGTGGTCGGGGTCCTGGTGGTGGTCGGGGTCCTGGTGGTGGTCGGGGTCCTGGTGGTTTCGGGGTCCTGGTGGTGGTCGGGGTCCTGGTGGTGGTCGGGGTCCTGGTGGTTTCGGGGTCCTGGTGGTAGTCGGGGTCCTGGTGGTTTCGGGGTCCTGGTGGTTTCGGGGTCCTGGTGGTTTCGGGAAGCACGGGCTCTGCCTTCTCGGCTGAGGGCGGCCTTGCAGGGGCAGAGATGGGGAGTGTGGGTGGAGCTGCTGCTGGAGCGCTTTCCTGCTTTCCCCAGTGGCTGTTTCCCTGACCCTGGGCCCTGCAGGGAGACAGGCCTTTGCTGTAGGCAGAAAAGAAAGCCGTCGTGTTCACAGGCTCAGCAAGTGCAGTGCCACTGAAAGATTTCTGTTTCCGTGACATGCCAGGCTGCCGTGCCACTGGCGTATTCCTGGCCAGAGAGGACGTGTGAGTCAGAGCGTTCGGTGCCGGCTCAGAGCTGCCGCGCCTGCTGGCCGGGCCCATCCGCGCCGCAGGTCTGGGTGCGCGGGCTCACCCCCTGAGATGCGCTTCCCCGCCATTTCCCTCCACTCGGACACGGGACGCGGGAACCAGGGTTCCACACCCGGGGTCAGGTCTTAGGGAAGTTTTGAGTTTTGTGACTCCCTGGAGGATGATCAAAATGAAAGCTAAACACTAAAGCAATGTTCCCTTTTTACTCAACTAATCGGTATTTCAGGAAGATGGCAGAACAAGGGGCCAGACTTTGATGTTCAGAAAGTCTCTTTAAAACCATGAGGTTACGCCCTGACCCGTGTGCTTGGTGGTGGGAAGTCGCCCAGCACAGAAGGGTCTCCGGTTCGGTGCCTGGCCAAGGGCACATCCTGGGTTGCAGGTTCCTTCCCTGCTCAGTTGGGGTGCGTGTGGCAGGCAATCAATTGATGTCTCTTTCTCACACCGATGTCTTTCTACATCTATCCCTCTCTCTCTATTCTTCCTCTCACTCCCCCTTCCTCCCTTCCTCCCTCTCTCTAAAAACAATCAGTGAAAAGAACAATCCTCGGCTGAGGATTAACAACAACCAACATCATAGAATCATAAACAAAATGTTAACAGAAGGCCCTGGCTCTCAGTGTTCCCCAGGTGGCTGGTCTGCAGGAGCCTGTACACATGCGCACAAAGCTCCTATTGTGATATAGACATGTTTAAGGTGCAGTAAAACGGTAACACACTCACACTGACGTCTGTTGTGTGGCAAGATGTTAACATCTTGGAAGCAGTAAGCATAATTTATGTACTCGTTCCTTGATTTTGTTTTATTAAACATCACTTTTTAAAACTTCTTATTGTAAAATAGAACTAAGACACAGAAAACCAGCCACCACTGACATGTGACTGAGTGACTTGTCACAAGGAGGCCGCTCTGTAGCAGCGCCAGGCCAAGAGGCAGAACTGCGCCGCCCCGGAGCCTGCTCAGCCCTCCTGGCCCAGCCTGCTTCCCACTGAAATGACTCCTCCTGGGCCTCCAGCAGCCCTTCCTCCTGGTTCTCTCACTCAGCGATAAACGTCACTTTTACCTTTTGGTATAGAAGCTTCTCTGCTAAAGAAAGCTGGGCTCACCAAAGTTACGTGTAAGTCCTTTAAAGAGTGCGTGCAGACACCACCGCGCAGCCGCTCCCCGGCCCGGCCCATGGGCCAGCGAGGGCCTCTGCCTGCGCCTGCGGGGCTGCGGCCACCGCCTCACCAACAACCCTGACCAGCACGTGGGCGCCGTGCCCCCAGCTAGGCTGCTGTGCCCTCCCTAGAGCCCGATGGGATACCCCGTCACTGTCGTCCCAGGGTCTGTCTGCGGAAACTGAAGCTGGGGGTGAAATGACGGCCAAGACCACCCGGTGTCACAGGCCCGGGATCCGCACAGGCAGGGCGGCTCCAGCTGTCCTGCCAGCGGGAGGCTGCACTGATGGGGGTGAGGTTCCCATGTGGAGTAATTTGGGGGTTTCTTAGAAGAGCTTGTTTCTAAAAGAAAGGATCTACGGCTTTAAGAAGGAATAGGAAAATCTCTGATCTAGTTCAACCTTTTCATTTTAAAAGTGAAGAAATGACCCAGAAAATATAAAGAATTTGTTGAAGCAGTTGGTGGCAAAGTTGTAGCCAGATCCCCAAGTCTTCTGGCTGTTAAATCAGTTCTCTTCTCTTTATTCCATACCTCATGTAGAAAAGTTAGGCATTTTCTAGTCTGCTGCTTTGTATCAGTTGCACAAAAACAGATTTGCCTTAAAATCAGTTTATAGCTAGGAGACACCACCACTTGTGTACTTTCTCAAGGTTTTAACTGGGAATTTAAAATTTATGTTTGAAATTTGCTTTTCTGTCTCATTCATCGGTGCCCCGTCTATAGTGCACATGCCTACACTCTTCTCTAGAGATTGCACAAAAATAACACATTTCCGCGGTGTGGGTGGCAGGTGAGAAAGAATTCCTGGTGTAGTGTGAGCTTCAACATATTCACGGCCAATTCTGGATTATTCTATCACAGATAGTCATGCAGCTCCCATTTTTGCTTCTTACCGGTGACCTTTAACTACTTGTGTCTATCAGACTGGGAAGGAGGAGAGCAGAGAAGATGGAATTTAATTTCTTGAGCAGAGTGTCCCACATCCCGGTAAAAAGTGTAGAGGTTTTGGTGGGAGTTTTCTCGGACGGAACGCCTGTGGGGTGCCCAGCTCAGCCCGGGATGTTAACCAGCAGCAGGGAAGCAAACCGCCCATGCAAAGAGCTTACTTTGGAATGAGCTTTCTTGGGTTGAGATCCCATTAGCTTGTGCCTTGAGTAAGTTACTCTTCTTCTGAGCTCCGGCTCTCCTATTGTTAGATGGGAAGAGAGAGAGCTTCTGCAAAGCAGGTAACATATAACTGCCAGCTCAGCACTTTGCTCATGTAGAGTAGTAAATGGTACTTCCGTTGGTTGACCGTGTCCATCAATCCATACAGTAAAGATGATGAACTGATCCAACTTTGGCACTTTCCTTTTTCTAAGTATATTCTTGCCTTCATTACTCAGGAATATAAGACAGAAACTCAGTTAATGAAAACGTTTTCCAAGCTGAACAAATTCATGTTGAAGCAAGAGTCTCATCTTGTGCTCCTTGGGCTGTAAGCCCTCATTGTGTGTCTGTGGGCTAAAGGCACTTATCTTGTGGTCCTTGGGCTATAGGCCCTCATTGATTGTCTGTAGGCTGTAGGCACTTGTCTTGTGTCTGTGGGCTGTAGGCCCTTGTCTTGTGTCTGTGGGCTGTAGGCCCTTGTCTTGTGTCTGTGGGCTGTAGGCACTCATCTTGTGTCTGTAAGCTGTAGGCACTCATCTTGTGTCTGTGGGCTGTAGGCACTCATCTTGTGTCTGTGGGCTGTAGGCACTCATCTTGTGTCTGTGGGCTGTAGGCCCTTGTGTCTGTGGGCTGTAGGCACTCATCTTGTGTCTGTGGGCTGTAGGCCCTTGTGTCTGTGGGCTGTAAGCACTCATCTTGTGTCTGTGGGCTGTAGGCACTCGTCTTGTGTATGTGGGCTGTAGGCCCTTGTGTCTGTGGGCTGTAAGCACTCATCTTGTGTCTGTGGGCTGTAGGCACTCGTCTTGTGTCTGTGGGCTGTAGGCCCTTGTGTCTGTGGGCTGTAAGCACTCATCTTGTGTCTGTGGGCTGTAAGCACTCGTCTTGTGTCTGTGGGCTGTAAGCACTCGTCTTGTGTCTGTGGGCTGTAGGCACTTGTCTTGTGTCTGTGGGCTGTAAGCACTCGTCTTGTGTCTGTGGGCTGTAGGCCCTTGTGTCTGTGGGCTGTAAGCACTCGTCTTGTGTCTGTGGGCTGTAGGCCCTTGTGTCTGTGGGCTGTAAGCACTCGTCTTGTGTCTGTGGGCTGTAAGCACTCGTCTTGTGTCTGTGGGCTGTAGGCACTCGTCTTGTGTCTGTGGGCTGTAGGCCCTTGTGTCTGTGGGCTGTAAGCACTCGTCTTGTGTCTGTGGGCTGTAGGCACTCGTCTTGTGTCTGTGGGCTGTAAGCACTCGTCTTGTGTCTGTGGGCTGTAGGCACTCGTCTTGTGTCTGTGGGCTGTAGGCACTCGTCTTGTGTCTGTGGGCTGTAGGCACTCGTCTTGTGTCTGTGGGCTGTAGGCCCTTGTGTCTGTGGGCTGTAAGCACTCGTCTTGTGTCTGTGGGCTGTAGGCCCTTGTGTCTGTGGGCTGTAAGCACTCATCTTGTGTCTGTGGGCTGTAGGCCCTCGTCTTGTGATCCCTAGGTTATAGGCATCCTCTTGTGGACGGTGGGCGCTCCTCCTCTGTGAATTCTGTGGCACTGATCTTGTCCTCTGTGAATTGTAGGTACTCAAACTTATCAGTGGAGAAATGGAAGAGGTTCCCAAAGTTCCCTGTATGTCATGTATATTCTTTTCATCCCCTTATCTTTAGATGGAAAGCAAGAGAGCTCCTTTAAAGCAGGTAATGTATTTAACTCCCAGCTCTGCTCTGCTCACGTAGAATATTAAATGGTACTTCCATTGGTTGACCTTATCCATTAATTCTTACAGTAAAGATGATGAACTGATATCTGGAAGGCAAGTTGATAAGGCTGAGATAAGTTGAAAGTGTAGCTGAGCTAAGGACTGTTTGGGATATTGAATTATCACTAAGTATTTATTGAACAACTATGAAGTGCTACGTACTGGGGATACAAAAATATGCAAGGTAGGACATTGTCCTTTTTCATGGAGTTTACTGTTTAGTGGATTGGTAAATAGCATTAAAACATCTGAACTACTAAACCATAAAAAAGGCAAGAACTATATATTAAACATCTTTGAGTTTCACATACTATGAACTCAGTGCATGTTTGAATGAAGGAATGTTTGAATAGGAGTTTGCTTTAAGTCAAAATTGTGTTAGATTTCTAAAGCTGAGCATTTTGTTAATCTCATTATTTTTTAAACTTCTCTAATAATAGTTTGACATTGAATTCAGTAACCACAAAGGC
The DNA here is from genome assembly GCF_964339955.1 of Pipistrellus hanaki. Lineage (NCBI taxonomy): Eukaryota > Metazoa > Chordata > Mammalia > Chiroptera > Vespertilionidae > Pipistrellus > Pipistrellus hanaki. The sequence goes on from NC_140515.1 coordinate 7,546,563, forward strand.
TGTTTATAATTTGTTTGTGCTTTTCAAACATCTTTAAAAGACAAGCTAGCCCTTGACTTTCGCTCAGTAATTCACTGTCTATGTATCTACCTGCGGGAAACCATCATAAAAGGTCCATGCGCCAACATGTTAAATGCGGGGCTTCTTTAACTGTGGAATGTCTACGGATTGCTTACTCTGTAATTTTTAAAAGCCCTATAATTCTCTATAAAGTATATATAGCATCTGAGCAAGAAATATGACACTAAGTCTAGAATTAAATAATATCTTGGGGCCACTGCCTTCTGCGTTTTCAGCAGTTGGGAACTTCTCTAAGTGCAGGTTAACAAGCGCAGAACATCATAAATGAGCATCTGTCCTCTGACCCAGCCAGGGACCCCTCCATTATTCATTCCAGAAGCCGCGCTGCACTGAGACCCGCCCTCCCCGCCCCCTCCCCGCCGCCCGCATTGGTCTCTAAGATTGGCAGGAGGTCAAGTCTTTTCACCCCGGCTTGGGTCCTGGCTGAGTGTTCCTGGGCCTTGCTTTGTAGCCTTGATAACTATTTTCAGGATGAAAGTAAACAAAAGGAGACCCGGAGGGAGCACTGTAGTCTGCACACGTGTGGGGAAGGTTTTTTAAGTTGTAAATGAGAACAGCTCTGCTATTTGGCCCGCTGACCGATCCCCCCCCTGCCCCCACCCCCCCCGCCCCCGCTTTACTTCAAAGGCCTAGCTCTGAGAGGGTCACACATTCTCCTTGATGACAAATTAATCACATTTTATTTTCTTGAATGAGGTGGATACAGAAACTACAACTGCCCAGCCTGGGCGCCAGCGCGCCCTCTGGCTCTGATTAGAGCTGCGGCTCCCCCTCCCCGGGCTGGCGGCCTGCGGGGAGCCTCAGTGAAACGCTTTCAGCTGCACCCGCGCGCAGGCGAGCCCTCCTGACAGAAACGACGTTTCAATGGATGCGCACCTTTCCTCGGAGCAGCGTTTCCGCCAGGAAGACCTGGGGGAAGCAGTATATTATGGGTCTGAAGTGTTTACAGCCCCCTTTCATGTTTCTGCTGGGAGATGGAGTTCAGAAAGAAAAGAGACCGGCCTGTGGCATCTGCAGACGTCACGATGGCCCAGTGTGGATGGGAACTGCCTGCCTCCTGGTGGAGAGGCGGGGCCCGAGGGGGCTGTGTGCCGCGCAGTGCGGAGGGGGCACGGCTGCCCCGCCTGTCCTGGGAGGGAGGGGGCGCCTCCTGCTGGATGTGGCCCGGGGTTGCAGCGCAAGTCCTCACGTGGGGTCATGGCTCCCTGCTGCTGTGACCGTGCTGGTCTGAGAGAATTGCTGTTTCACAAAATATGGTCCCGGTCTGTCTGCGGGTGTGCCTCAGGCCTTTCCCAGAAAGACTCCCCAAATGAAAGGTTCACATGTTCAGGTCACAGTCTCAGGGAGAGGCCGACAGCGCCTCTGACATGCAAGCAGGCCCGCCCCGTGGCTCAGGTGGCTACAGGGCCTGCCTCCGCCGGCCGCCCATGCTGGCGCTCCGTTCACAGGGCCCTCTCGTTTCTGACCCAGACAGGCAGCTTTCAGAAATGTGTGGCATCCAGGACCCTGAATCATTTAAAGCTGGGAGCTCCCTGTCCCCGCCTTGTGATACTGGGGCTCCTTGTTGCCGGCAGCCAGGCCCCTGTGTCTCCATCCCTCCTCCCTCACCCCTCCCCCTCCAGACCTCCTCCTTCCATCCCTTCTCTTCCATCTCTCCTCCTCCATCCCTTCCCCTCCAGCCCTCCCCCTCCAAACCTCCTTGGGGCTCTGAGCGTGAGCCAGGGCCCCTCCTCCATGAAGTTTGCTCTTTCCAGCTTTGGAGGAGCCACCCTGCCCCCATCGGGGAGACGGGGATGTCCTTCAGTGGCTGTGGTGGCTTCTGCTGGCACTGGAGGGAGGGGTGGCGGTGAGGAGCTGACCAGGGGCCCGCACCCCTGGGAGCCGCGTGGAGGCCCGCTGTTTGCTGGGGGAGGAAGGACATTGCCTGGCACTCCCTGAGTCCACAGCTGAGGGTACGGGAGTCTAGAGTGGAAGGGCCCCTTCCCCAAGGTCACGCTGGTGCCCCAGAGCGGGAGCTGTGCCTGGGTCCCCATCACTCCGCCACGTCCCTTCCCCACGCGATGGGAATTCTGTGGGTCCAAATGGCCACCCTGGACTCTACTCAGCCTCTATTTGATTTGTTCTGCTCGATTTATCTATTTAATGTTTTCTAATTGATTTCAGAGAGAAGGAAGTGGGAGAGAGAGAGAGAAACACCAGTGATGAGAGGATCATTGATGGGCTGCCTCCTGCACTGGGAATCAAGCCCACAATCTGGGCATGTGCCCTGACTGAGAATCCAACCGTGACCTCCCAGTTCATAGGTCAACACTCAACCCTTGAGCCACCTGGCTGGGCTGATCCCACATTTTCACTTGGAGGAGTTTGTCCCGAGCCGGAGAGGGGGACCCAGAGCGGGCGGCCCTGCGGGAGCACGAGGACAGGCCGCCCGGAGCGGCCCCGGCCGGGTCCCCGCAGCCTGCCGGGGGCGGCCCGCGGCGGCCGCGTGCCTCTGCTCAGAGGCTTCGGCCACCACCTGCCTGACTGGCTCCCCAGGGCCCCGTGGCTCCTACCCACTCGGCCTATCCTGCCTCGACTTATTTCATGCTTGAAAACCTCACTCCTTTTAAATGTAGTATTTAAGAATACATAAAATCCAGTCAGTTTTATGACACGAGTGGTCCTGCAGGAGGGGCCGCCATAGCCATGGCTTCGGGCTGTGCAGGAGGCCCGCTCGGCTCATACAGGCGCTCCCGGATCGTCAGTGAGGGCTGAGCGGCAGGCGGGAGGGCATCCCGCTGAGGGTCTGCTTGGCTCTGTGGGTTTGGTTCCCCAGTGGATGAAGGGGCTCCCTTCTGAGCCACAGCCATCACCCCAGGCCTAGGCCACTGCCTTGCAAAGCATCCTCTCGATGCACCCCACCCCAACCCCCCACCAGCGGTTCTGCAGGGCCCGGGGGGAGGAGGACAGTCACTTGCCAATTGCACAGGCTCCTCACACTCCTTGTCTAGGTTTGGAGACAATGTTATAGTTTTTATTTTTTTATTTTTTAAATATATTTTATTGATTTTTTACAGAGAGGAGAGGGATAGAGAGCTAGAGACATCGATAAGGGAGAAACATCAACCAGCTGCCTCCTACACACCCCCTACTGGGGATGTGCCCACAACCAAGGTACATGCGCTTGACCGGAATCGAACCTGCGTCCCTTCAGTCCGCAGGCCAACGCTCTATCCACTGAGCCAAACCGGTTTCAGCAATGCTGTAATTTTTAAATAAATTGTTGCTTTGAAAGGATGAGCTGCTTCTGGATTCCAATCTTATGCTAAGTGAACGTAGCCAGTCAGAAAAAGACAAGTATCACGTGGTCTCACTCATATTCGGAATCTGATGAACAAAATGGACCCAGAGACATAGAGCATGGAACAGACTGGAATCTCGGCGGGAAGGTGGCGTGGAGGGGGATTAACGGGGAATTTATGTGCACACGTGCATACGTGCATGGTCCATGGACACAGACAGTGGTGCGGTGACGGCCTGAGGCGGGTGGGGATGGAGTGGAGGGGGTCAATGGGAAAAAGGCACAGCTATAATAGTTTCAACAATAAATACATTTTTAAAAAAAAAAAAAAAAAAAAGCAAACTTTAATCCACAAAGAACTTCCTGAGAGTGGATTTACTTTCTGTGCTAGAGCTTTGGAGCTGCTCCAGGTAAAAATGTTCCTGACCACATGTCAGCGGAAATCTGCCTTGGAAGGAGAATCAACAATACTGGTATAAAGGAGCCCTGGTCAGGGCGCTCAGCGGTTAGAGCCTCAGGCCCATGCACCAAGAGTCTCGGCTTAGACTCCTACTCAAGGGCCCGCACCTGGGTCCCACCCCAGTGCACACTCCTGCACACAGGAGGCAGCCAATTGTGTCTTTCTCACATGGATGTTTTTCTCTGCCCCCTGCCCTCCCTTCCACTCTCTCTAAAAATCAGTGGGAAAAATACCCTCCAGTGAGAATTAACAACAACAACAAAAAGTAAAAAAACACACAAATACAAAACAACATACAACCAGCAATTGGACCTCCCCTGTGTCCCCCTCCCACTGTCGGTATGGTCAGAGGGTAAACACGCGGAGGCCTTGGCAAACGTGCAGTATTTAACAGGATCCTTTCGAGGTCATTTTTATTATTTTACCTCCCGGAACCCCAGAAAGGCTTCCTCGCAGTGAGTGCTGGAGGGGAGCCGCAGCCTGAGAGGCTGGAGCAGCGGCGGCCCTGAGAACCGACACCGCAGCGGCAGCGGGCGGCCTGCACACTGCTGTCCCTCCTCCTGCGGCCAGAGGTCCCCCTGGTAGCAGCATCTCTCTCACTGGAGTCTCCCAGGTGTCAGCCAAGGGGTGTCGCCAGCAAGAGACGAGCAAGGTCTTTAGGCGGGAAGCCCCCCCAGGAACCGGCACAGAAGCCAGCTCCTGCGAGCCGTGGGGAGACACGTGGGCTGCGCGGGTTTGGGTGCAGCTGGGGATGAAGGAAGGAAAGCATCTCAGTTCTTCTCCCGCAAGACAGAGTGTTTAGCCTTTCGTCATTGAAAGACGCGAAAGAGGAGCGCACGTAGTTCAGCTGAAAATCCCAGCCTGTGTGTGCTTTGGAGTCCATAGCCGCGCACACTGTACAGCCTTTAGAGCTGACACAGTGCATGCGTGCACTCAGCTCGGGGCCCCTTTCTGACCAATGCAGGGGGTGAGCATGTGGTCCTTACTCGGCAGACTGAGGGGGACGGGCCCCAGCGCCCCTCAGCCGGTGAGGGGCGGTGTGTTCAGCCAGGAGACACCTCCTCCAGGGACGGGCAGTGGCTGAGGTGGCTGTTTCCCTCCACAGGCCCATCAGACGGTGGAGTTGTCTCTCCTGGGGTGAGGCCAGTGCTCATGCTGCACAGATAACGCAGAAACAAGAAATTAGGTAGCAATCGTACATGGTTAATCACAACCATCAGGCACAGCCTGTGTCGCTTCTGTGTAAACTACGTGCATGAGCTTGCTCACTCCTAGCAGGCGCCCGCCTGCCCGCGGAGGGAGGGCCTGCCAGGGCGCCTGTGTGCTTCCACGTGTACCTGTGCGCGGCCTCGGCAGCACCGGGCAGCCCGCTCACCTCCGGCCTCAGTGACATCTCCGACCTCACTGTCCCATTTACCCCTCGCCACCCCGTCCTGCCAAGGAGGCAGCGTCCATGTGCTGGTGACTGCCCGGCGTTCTCGGCTCAGGAAGCACTGGAGTCAGGACTGAGCCAGGCGTCCAGGCAGATCCCGGACCTGCTCCGGCCCGTGTGCCACCGCCACTGCCAGGCACAGAGCTGCCAAAGCCCGGGGCTGGGCTGCAGAGGCCGCTGTGACTGCTGGGCCCGGCCTGCGCAGCCAGCAGCCCCACCTTCTCCCCCCCACCACACCCCCCCTCCCCCCCCGCAGATCCCCAAGTGTCTCCCGGAGACTTCTGAAAGGGGGGGGGGGGGGGCAGCCCAGGTCGGCTGTGCTGAGCTGAGGCCAGGGAGAAGGGAGGGCATGCGGTGTTTGTCCCGCGGAGGCCTCGGAGTGAGAGGACTGTCTGGGCCTTGGTTACTGTTCTGTTTGCCTCCATCCCATGTCACTAGGCCCCCCTCCCTGTTCCCCTCGTCAGCTCCAGAGTGCAGAGCAGCCGCCACCCACCTCCACAGGAATTCTGCAGATTATTGGGTAATTCCACAGGAGTTCTTTGAGCTGCTTAAGGAAAGGTGCCATCTAGAAGTACAAAGTAAAATAACAATAATAATTATTATATTTAAATGTCTTTATGAAAATCTACGTGGGGCAATTAAGAGGAGACCAACTGGTACTTGTGGAAAACTCACAGGTTGTCAAACACCCCTCCCCGCCCGCCGCCCCGTCCCACGGGCTCTGTGGACGACCACTGTGCCAGCTTGGCAGCCCGGCCAGGGGTGCTGGGCGCCCCTCAGCCAGAGCCACCGTCCTACGCGCAGAATAACACGCCCCGCCAGGCGCCGCGGAGAGCCGCTCTCCCTTTTACCCGGAGAGAACGCGCGTTTGGCGGCACCATTGCCCTGCAGTCAGTGACTGCCCTGCTGCACCGGGACAGGACATCCGGCCGCCCCGGCCGCCTCGCAGGACTCCTGTCTCCCGGGAGCCTGTGCTCGTGTTTCGCGGTGGCCTGGAGAGCAGGGTTCGGTGCCGCAGAGCTGCTTCAGGGGTGACCCAGGCTCAGGATCCCTCCCTGCGCACATCTGGCCTGTCAGGTGTCGCCCTCTCTCCTTCGCAGGCAGGGTTTGCTGGGCAAGATGTTCTCCTCTGCATCAACTTGCCTTTGATCTTCAGGACCGCCTTCCGCCGCACACCTGGCGGTGCTCACGGGCGGCCCGCACCCTGCACGGCGCTGCTCTCCGGACACAGATGGCCCCCATGCTGCGTGCAGCTGCGCTCCGCCTGCTCGCTGCTGAGCTCAGACTTCCCTCCGCCGGTTCAGAAGGCATAACCTCGGCGCAACCCTGGGCCTCGCCCCATCTCACCGCGTCGCTGTCTGCTGGAGGCCGCCCACCACGTGGCCCGCCAGGCCCGAGCAGAGCTGAGCGCCTGAGCGAGCAGCACTGGCCACGGCCCCCAGGCTCCAGGTGCGGCCCTGCTCTGGGTCCTGGAGCCACTCGCCGAGCAGCAGTCTTAGGTTGCGTCTGGAATCATCTCTATGCTGACCTTCCCCTAGAATGTGCCTGTCTCCTCCCGTTTCTCTTAAAACGTAATGCCTCATGTTCCATTTCCCACGACGCACCCTCCTGCCCGGTGACCGTTCATTCTCAAGTGCTAACAGCTGGCAGGGAGGCAGGCGATGACTAGGGACTGCCCCACAGAGCAGGGGGTCACACTTCCAGGAGCCCAGCCATTCTTTTTTTAATATATCCTGACGATATCCTACCTGATAAAGGTTTTTAAAGGAGTGATTTCATTGACAATATGAGATTAGCCATTGAATCTTTTTACACACATTTCTCTCCCACCCCAGAGAACACAACCCTCAGTGCCCACTCAGAGCCCCCAAACCTAACCTCGGTGAGAAGACGGCTGTGTGCCTGCGCTCCCTGCCTCCGCTCAGCCCTGCGCATCCACTCAGTCCTGAGAAAAGCAACCTATGTATGTAAAAGGCTAAGGCACCACCCAACCTATGTATGTAAAAGGCTAAGGGACCGCCGGCTGACCAGCTGGCCGGTGCATAAGACACACACCGGCAATTTAACAGGAAGTGTTGACTCACACATGCATGATACACGTAACGCTCCTGCTGGCGCCAATCTCACAGGCGCCAGAACAGTCTGAAGACCAGCTGTTGGCACAACATACCTCTGAAGCCCAAAGAAAGTGATGTCGTTGACAGAATACTGTTTATTTATTAATCACTTTATTTTTTTTATTTTTTTAAAATATATTTTATTGATTTTTCACAGAGAGGAAGAGAGAGGGATAGAGAGTTAGAAACATCGATGAGAGAGAATCATCGATCAGCTGCCTCTTGCATACCCCCTACTGGGGATGTGCCCGCAACCAAGGTACATGCCCTTGCCCGGAATCGAACCCGGGACCCTTCAGTCCGCAGGCCGACGCTCTACCACTGAGCCAAACCGGTCCCGGCTATTAATCACTTTATATATTATTTTAATATACATTTTACTAATTTTCCTTCATCTTTGACATTTCTACTATAGAGAAAGGCAAATATCGATATTAAGATGTTTTGTATTTTAATTTTATAATGCTATATTATATATACTATTTTGACATGTAATTTTTGGCAGTAATGTAATCACTGCACGAATCTTTCTTCTAATTAATTTCCTTCTAATGTGCACAGATCCGTACACCAGGCCACTCCTTTCCATATACTAAGCCTGGTGACATAATTAAACATTGTCATCACTGCTGGGTTTATGCTGGCCTTTTAGAGAATCCTCAAGGAGGAGGTGGCCACCTGATATCTAGTTGCAGCAATGGCCTTTCTAGAAGGGATGGTCTGTTATGCCATCATTACATGGGCTCTTCTCACTCTCACATTGACACATCATGGTTGACAGGCACAGAGTTGAGAATGTATGTTGAGTAGAGTCACCACGTTATTTAGCCTTGTTTAGCCCAGCTCTCCCCATCTGTATAACGGGCATACCTACATCATTTATTTGGGGCTTCTCCTGTGGTGGGCGCTGTAGAATCTGCCCCCACGCCCGGGACAGCCCTGCAGAGCACTTAGCCCTGGTGCACCGAGGACAGAGCACACGGCCTGGCGTCGGGCAGGCCCTGGCTCCCGGCTCTGCTGGCCTCATCTCGCTTTAGTTCCTGGGTTGCAGAGGGGCCCATGATGGTGGGTGATACCCAGGGACAGACTGTTTCAGCCAGAATAGTGCAGGCTGTGTGCTCTGGGGATGCAAAGCAACTGCTCCTGACCATCTGGTCTAAAGGATTTCAGTATTTAAACTGGTACATCCCCACTCGGCTGGTGAAAACAGAGAATTAGAAAGATCACACAAATTGCCCAGAACTACACAGCAGTGAGTGGTAGCCCAGGGGCATCTGACTCTGGAGCCCCTGGCCTAGGCCACCGAGCTGCCCTGCTCAGGCTGACGTGAGGGAGTCCACAGGAAGTGCCTGGGAGGGTCAGGCCTGTGCTCAGAGGGAATCAGGAAATCTTAGTCTAGTGGCCTGTTGAGTCCAGCATGTTTCGCCACTAACTTCAATGCTACCCTCATGCTGGGAGGCGGGGCGGGATGGGTGAAGTTTAGCCTTGTGACCCCCTCATTACCCAGCAGGCCTGGCTGGTGCTGTCACTCAGGTTCCCGGTCCTCCCAGCTGCCTGCCCGCACACAGGCCGGCCAGGCTCCGGGAGGACATGACACCTGCCGGGGGAGCGGGCACAGGACCCAGCCGGCCCTGCGGCAGCCCCTGCTGCTCTTTCCACCAAGGCACCTGCCAGCGTGCCTCAGGGAAGAAAACGGCCATCTTACACGGCGCTTAATGAACATTCTCAGATGATCCATTTTCCTAACAAGAAAGTCCAATGGCTGCGCCCCCTGTTCAGCGTGTGGTTAAACGATAACCTTTACTCCGGTGGAGGACCTCGTCCTGTGACGCCCACGAGAGCAGGGAGTTACTAGTGTTTGTGGGGCAGGGGGTTTAAAGCTGAGGGGGAAGATACAACTCCACACTTTCCAAGCCTCATAACAACAGGCGTTTCTTTAATTTTAAGTGATTGACTTGGAAAAGTCCCTCTACCCCCAAACACACACACACACACACACACACACACACACTCACACACACACTGAATAGTTATATAACTCAATGCATGCTTTCTTGTCATTTTTATAAAATACATTTCTCCCAACTGGCATTATTCAAGACCCATGGCCCAGAGGCCTGAAATGGTCCTATTTCTCAAGCCCCTTGCCAAGCTCCGCTGAGCCGCACCGGGGAGACCTGGAGCTGCTGTCCTTCCCCCGAGGAGCCGGCTGGGCGCCTCGCCGAGGACGCTGGCTCCCGGGAAGCGGGGCGTTTGTTGGGACCCCAACAAGGTCCATCGTACGGCAGAACCTTCGCTTTTGGGCGATGAGGACGTTTTCCAAGTGAATGGGCTTTAAGTTTCTCACGTGTTCAGCCATGTTATGTATGTTAAAAAGGATATCAACAAAGTTAAATCGATACAATAGCTTATTTTAGAATTAATACCATAACTCTGGCATTGATGTCACCAGGTATGAGTTCAGTTCTATGTTTCCCTTCATCTTAAGCTTTCTCGGTGATGTGTGGACTCATGCGTGAGCTGATGGGGCCTGGGCAGCTGAGAGCCGACATGGCTGTTCATGTCTTTCAGGAGCCTCAGTAGTAAAGAAAGAAAACAAACTATGACTAGTAACAGGAAGCGTCATTCCCATTCTGAGTCCAGCAGAGCAGGCCCTGCTGGGGAGAAGGTGGTTGGCTGGGGACCCCGGGCAAGCTGGCTAGCCTCAGCCAGGCCAGCGCTGCTGTAAGCGAAAGCTTATAGGTGGTGGTGAGGTTAAAACAAAACAACAAAGGCAAAGTGTTTGATTCAACACTCAGCACAAGAAATCTTTCCAGAAGTGCTACTTCCCTCCCCCAACAAAGAAAAGAAATCACCCACATCTATGTCAAAGGTAAAGAATAAAGTGGAGCCCTGGCTGGTGGCTCCGTCGGTTGGAGTGTCATCCCATGCACTAAAAGGTTGAGGGTTCGATTCCCCGGCAAGAGCACATACCTAGCCTGTAGGTTTGGTCCCTGGCCCTGGTGGGGCATGTGCAGGAGACAACTAATCGATGTTTCTCTCTCACATGAATGTTTCTATCTCTCTCTCCCCCTCCCTCTCTCTCAAACCAATAAACTTATAGTTAGATGACAATTAAAATATAAATAAAATAAAATGGAGAACTTAAGGAAATTATCTCAAATAATATATAGTCATATACTTAGTATTAATACAATAATTTCTATTTTTATTCTTTCATCCTCTCAGTAAATATTTTTTGAGTGACTGTTATGTGTAAAGTACTAGGGATGATTTCTTTTTTTAAAAATATATTTTTACTAATTTCAGAGGGAAAAGGAGCGAGAGATAAAAACATCAATGATGAAAGAGAATCATTGATCAGCTGCCTTCTGCATGTCCCACACTGGGGACTGAGTCCGCAACCTGGGCATGTGCCCTGACCAGGAATTTAACCCTGACCTCCTGGTTCATAGGTCACTGCTCAACCACTGAGCAACACCAGCCAGGCGACAATTTCTTTCTACTCCAGAGATGGGACATCAGGCTATGCAGTATGTCCAGCAGGAAATGTGTCTCGGGGCAATGCTGCTGAAGCCAACAGGAGCCGAACCTCCAGGCCTCATTCTAGAGATTTCCAAAAGTTCGTTCTAGAACGACTCTTCTTCATGGAGACTTCTAACATCCTCCGGCTTCACTCCGCACTCTCTATTGCTCGCCTGTTCTGCAGGACGGCTCCACAGAAGGCAGTCCTCCTGATTTTCAGTCTGAATCTATAAACAACCGGTGTAACCATTTAGCCACCAAACTCCCATCTGGTTCTGTTCACGGCTCTCGGCCAGAGCTCCGCAGACCGACGCCTGCCGTGCAGCAGGCTGCGGGCCGGATGCCTCACCCCGCTGCGGCGGCCTCGGCTCCCTGCTCAGCAGGCTCGGCGGAGACTCCGGGTGGGAAGGTCACTGCGTGTTCCCAGGCTTCCCCGCGTCCTGGGTCAGGACCAAGAAGGCCGACCGCATCCCTGCTCCTGGCGGAGACTGGCACAGTCCGCGCCTGGGAGAGGCAGAGCCAGCTTGTGGGGTCCCAGATGGAGTCTGAGGCTGGATATTAGAAAAATCGTCTCTTTTGAATATTAAGCTGAGAAATTTGAATTGGAGCAGCGATGACAAACCCCGGGCTGCCACCGCACCCGTGGGGCCTGCTGCACGCTCAGAGCTCCCAGCGGAACAGTCCGGCCGGCCCGAGCTGAGCGTGTGGGAGTGCTGACGGAGGGAACAATCACAGACACACAGATACACATGCAGCAGAGGGGGATGTGGCCCCAGCCTGTGCTGAGGACTTCAGAGAACATTTCCGGGGCAGGGATTGAGGCAGGAGAGGGAGAGGGTCCGAAGCTAAGTTTACAGGATGTGTGTGTGTGGGGGGGGAGAGGGGGAGACAGGGGACTGAGGAGAGAACAGGGAAGCAGACCCCAAACAAACAAAGCCCACCATGATGTGTTAGGAATGTTTAAATCCCAAACCTGTTGCCTGTGGAAACTGACCCCTACAACTACCAAAAAAGGAAGCAGAAAAGAGGAATCAGCTCACCTGAGACAGGGCGGAAGAACCAGGAAGTATTTGACATTCAGTTGCCTTGTTAAAAACGGCCTTTGTTCCAAACTTCTTCTTCTGCATCCGGCCACATGCATGTTAATGCCCTTCCTTTCCCATGAGCCCCCGAGTGGTGCATCTTCTCTGTGGACGCCATGGTGCCTCCCTGTCTTGCACCAAGAGTGCACACTTCCATCTGGACCCTGGAGCCACGGAGAACCACGCCTGGGAGGGAGGTGGGAGCGAACCAAGACTTCCTGAGCTGGTTCCCGGAGCTCCCTGCTGAGCTGTCTGCCCTGGGAAGGGAGGCTGGGGCTGAGGCCGCCCACTCCCTCCCAGACCACCAGGATGTCCACCTCATGGGCTCACTCCCTTCCCCATTGCCTCCCAAGCCAGCCCGGAGTCAGCCACCTTGCTCCTGTGCCTGTCTGAGGGCAGCGGGCAGCGCAGCCACAGGAGGGAACGGCACTCCGGCCCATTTGGTGGGAGCAGAGACGGGAAACACCCTCGGGCTCCGAACATGGCAGCCAGGCTTCCGGGAGCAGTTTCTCCAAGGAACCTCGGATCTGGCCTGGCCCCGGACACATTTCCTGAACCTGGGGGTCAGCCTGGCCCCGGACACATTCCCTGAACCTGCGGGTCAGCCTGGCCCCGGACACATTCCCTGAGCCTGCGGGTCAGCCTGGCCCCGGACACATTCCCTGATCCTGCGGGTCAGCCTGGCCCCGGACACATTCCCTGATCCTGCGGGTCAGCCTGGCCCTGGACACATTCGCACAGTCAGGCTGACAGATTGGTTGGAGGTGAAAGGGGAGGCGTGATGCGCAGGAGACACAGAGCTGGACACTCCTGGCCACAAACCACCCACTCAGAGCAGACTCTCCCGCGAGGTGCCATGGTGACAGGCTGCCGCTCAGAGGTGGGGTTGCACAGTGGTGATGTTGCTGGAGGAGGAGAGATGCCTCTAAAACATCTCATCTGGAGTCTGTAAGCTGGCCTGGCTGCCCGCATGCGGTCTGTACTCTGGCCGTTAGCTGACCCGCTGCAGCAGCTCATCTGCAGACACCCACTTCTGTCACCATATCCGGTCTTACTAATGAAAGGACCTTTCTTTAAAAAGCTAAGGAGACTGCAGGGAACTTTCCCAGCCATAACGGGTGGTCATAAGTGACCATGAGGTGGCGCTGCCACATAAACCAGCTCGCAGGGACTGGAGGGGAAGAAGTAAGGTGTGTGCGGTGGAGGAGCAGACCCTCGCAGAGCTGCACCCAGGCCGCACGCTGGGCACCAGTGACATGGCCTTGGACTTGAATAAGGGATTCAAGTGCGGACAGGCCTTTCTGCATTTTCAGAGCAAATGAACTCAAATGTAACCTGAAGTAAAATGTTTTAAGAATAAAGAGAGAAATTAGACCGAAACCACAGGTGCAAAAATGGAGAGGTGATGCCCACGCTGGCTCTGTCTCGGGAATGGAATAGCTGAGGCACGTGGAGACCGCACACCGTCCATGGCAGGAGCTGGGGACCGCGGGCCTCCCACGGGCGATGGGGACCAGCGTCTCTGGGACATGCAGGCAGCAGGCAATTCTGTTGTGTGTGCGTGCGTGCGCACGCGAGCGCGCGCGCATGTGTGTGTGTGTGTGTGTGTGTACTTGGCTCCAGACAGTCCCTTGGAGCTGAGAGGCAGGAGGGGAGGTAACCTCCGGAAGTTTCTGCGAGGCTCTGGCTGCAGCGCAGGGGGAAACACAGCCTCGCCGGCGTGTTCTCTGGCCTCATAGCCCCCACCCCATTTTTTTTTTTTTTTTTTTTATCACACTTTCTTGGAGACCTTAGGCTCTTATAGTTCAAGAAGGTGTTCTCTTGGACTCGCATGAAAGCAGGCACGTGCTTTTCTCTGCCTGGCAGCAGGTGTGCAGGCCTGTTCAATACTGGACACACAGTGGACCGGGGGCGCCAGGCGCGGGGGCACCCTGAGGTGCTCTCCTGAGGGTCCCCGTCCCTGCCCACAGGAGGCCACTGTGACCCGAGAAGATGCTTGATACGATTCAATCTTCTTAAACTTGTGGAGACTTACTTTGTGTCCTAACACGCAGTCTCTTTGAGAATGCCCCATGTGCACATGTATATTCTGCAGCTTGGGGTGAAATGTTCTGTAAATGTGCATTAAATCCAACTGATCCAGTGTGTCCTTTAGAGTCCGTTTCCTAGTTGATTTTTTGTCTGAAGATCTATCCAGTGAAATCAGTGGGTACTATAACCCTTAAATTCTGTGAAGAGTTTTTTATTTTTTTTATATATTTCGGTGCTCTTATATAGGGTGCATAAATGTCTACTAGGGTTATATCCTCCTATTAGATTGTTCCCTTTAGTATTAGGTAGTGATCTTTATTGTCTCTCTATATGGCTTTCATTTTGAAGTCTATTTTCTCAGATATCACTGTTGCTACCTCAACTCCCCCCCCCCCCATTTTTATTTGAAGGGGAATTTTTTCCATCCCTTCACTCTCATTTTGTGTGAGTCTTTTGTAAATAGCATATATATGGTTCATGTTTCCTTATCCATTCAGTTACCCCATGTCTTTTAATTGGAGCATTTAATTTACTTTCATTTAAGGTTATTATTAATAGGTACTTAATTATTGTCATTTTTATTCTTTCTCTCTCTCTCTCTCTCTCTCTCTCTCTCTCTCTCTCTCTCTCTCTCATTACAGCAGCCCCTTTAATATTTGTTGCAGTGCTGTTTTGGTGGTGAAAAACTGCTTTAGCCTTTTTTTTTTTTTTTGAGTGATAGCCTTGCTGGTTAGAGTAATCTTATTCTCAGATCCTTGCTATTCATTATCTTGAATATTTTGTGCCATTCCCTTCTGGCCTGTAGAATTTCTGATGAGAAATCAGTGAATCTGATGAGAAATCTGATGAGAAATCATTCTCTCTTTGTCTTTAATATTTGGCCTTTTAATAATGATGTGTCTGTGCAAGGTCTTTTTGGGTTCTTCCTGCTTGGGACTCTCTGTGCCTCCTGGACTGTGTGACTTTATTCCTCACCAGGTTATGGAAGTTTTCGGAAATTGTTTCTTCAAATACGTTCTCTAGTCCTTGCTTACTTTCTTCTCATTCTAGTGCTTCCATAATGTTGATATTGTTACGTTTCATGTTGTCCTACCACTTCCTAAAACTGTCCTTCTGGATTTTTTTTTTTTCCTTTTTGGTCCTCTGAGTGATTTTTTTTTCCTACTCTGTCTTCTAATTCACTGATCCAATCCTCAGCTTCCTCTAATTTGCTATTTATTCCTCCTAATGTATTCTTTATTTCTGCTATATCATTCTTCATTTCTGAATGGTTATTTTTATAGTTAATACATTTTTTTTCTCATGCTGTTGAGCATCCTTATAACTGAAAGTTTATATCTGATAAATTGCTATCTCCATTTAATTTAGTTCTTCTTCTGGATAATTCCTTTGTTCTTTCCTTTTGGGCTTATTTCTTTGTCTCCCATTTTGGCTGCCTGTTTGTGTTGTTTCTATGTATTAGGTAGACCTGCTATGACTCCCAGTCTTGGCAGGGTGGTCTTATGAAGTGGGTGACCCGTGGGACCCAGTGTTGCAGTCTCCCTGATCACCAGACTGGGAACTCTAATAATGTTCCTTGCGTGGGTTATTTGGGCCCTCCTGTTATAATTGAGTCTTGATTGCTATTGGCTCATTCATGTGTGGGCTTGGCCCTCAAGCTGGCTGACAGTTTGGCTCAGCCCCCAACACAGCTGCAGTCTGCTGTGCAATTGCTATCATAGGAAGCGGAATTTTCCTCTGTGGGTTTTGGAACCTGCCAATATCTTCCTGTGGATATGCTGCTTGTGGAGCTTATTGGGTCCTGCTTTGTTGTTGTCTGAGGCTGGCCTCTGAGTTTATTTGTTTGGGGCCTCTTCAGAGGGTCTCTGGTGCAGGCCACTGTCAGACCCTGTTTGTGACTGGCCCTGAGTGCCTGTGTAGAGCTCTCAGCGATCCACAGCTTGTGGCTCCCTCTGCTGGGGTTAGATGCATGTGTGAAGGCCAAGCTGTGCACCAAGTTCTGCTTTTCCTGACCCAGGGCCAGGTCAGGCAAAGACTCAAAGCCTGCAGAGATCCGCCTCTGCCTGCAGCCTGATTGTCAGGCTCCGTCACTTAATGAGCCTCAGACTGTAGAGCACCAGCTCTGCAGGGCATAAACTCCACAGTGAAGGGCAAGAAGGTTTCCAATGGGTGGGACAATCCCCCTCCCCCAGGCAAAAGCTGCACTGATGAGAGAACTGCCTGAAAAAGATGGCGTCTGCCATGTGGGAGCATGACTTGGCACATGAATATCAAAGGTTGTCCTCCCTGCTCTCTCCCCGCTGAGCTCCTCTGCTGAGCTCACACAGCTCTAGTCCACTCTGCCCAAGGCTGCAGACAAAATTTAGTACAATCTAGCCATCTGTCCCTCCAGACGGAACCCCGAGTGCTTTTCTCAGCCAGATGTTATGTGAGCACCTTTCCCAGCTCTGCTGCTCTTAGGTAGGGAGCCCAATTTGGGTTTAGAACTCAGACTTCTCAGAGGAACCTCTGCAGCTGAGATCTCCCTCTGGAACTTCTGCTGCTGCCTATGGGAGCCCAGCCAGCCTTTTCAAGACTCTATACTTCCTACCAGTCTCGATGTGGTCTCTTCACATCCTTCGTTATAAGGGTTCTTTCCAGCTAGTCTTCAGTTGGTTATTCAGGATGGTTTTTCTATATTTTATTTGTAATTCCAATTTGGTCCTGGGTGAAGGTCAGTGCAGCTTCCACTTAATCTACCGCCACGCCATCTCCAACATTATTTTACATTAGGCAGAGAAGAGCCATTGCTGAGCCCTCTTCTTTCCTCTTCCTCCTACTCTGGGCTTCTTCCTCAGGCAATGCGTCTCCAGAAGTCAAAGCTCCACAGGTGACCTTCCCTCCAGCCCTCACCTTTACAGGTGCATACTGATTAATTGCTATTATTTCCATTCTGGCCTTGATGAGTCCCTACTCAGCCCTGACACCCAGGGCCAGTATTTAACTATACACTGAATACACAAAATTACCCACTTTGCCTGCACCTTGCATTATTCCTGTTATTCTGCTCATTAGCTATTGAGGCCTCAGAACCAGACCACTCTTCTGCTCTACTCCTTTCTTCTCCTTTCCTGTACCTACCCATTTCTCCAAAGAGCCACACAAATTATGTCTCTGAATATTGTCCCTTCTCATCCTGTCACTTTTTATAAAATTTGAGGTATAATTGACATATAACATTATATTCTTTCAGGTGTACAACATAATTATATTGCAAAATGATCACTACAATGAGTCTAGTTAGCATCTGTCACCCTTAGTTACAAGAAAACATTTTTCTTGTGATGAGAACTTTTTAAGATTTAGTCTCTTAGCAATGTTCAATTATGTAATACAGTAGTATTAACTGTAGTCATTATGCTATACATTATATCTCCATGATTTATTTATTTTAATAATTGGAAGTCCATACCTTTTGGCCCCTTTCACCCTTTGTGTCCATCCCCGTGCCTCACCTCTGAAAACCACCAATCTGTTCTCTCTCTTTATGAGTTCAGTTTTTGTTTTTTTTAAAGACAGTGTTTGGCCAAAACCGATTTGGCTCAGTGGATAGAGCATTGGCCTGCGGACTGAGGGTTCCCAGGTTTGATTCCAGTCAAAGGCATGTACCTTGGTTGCTAGCACATCCCCAGGAGGCAGCTGATCAATGTTTCTCTCTCATTCATGTTTCTAACTCTCTATCCCTCTCTCTTCCATTCTGTAAAATATCAATAAAAATATATTTTAAAAAAAGAGACAGTATTTGTCTTTCCCTGTCTGACATTTCACTTAACATAATGCCTTCAAGGTCCATCCATGTGGTAGCAAATGGCAAGATTTCATTCTTTTTTTTTTGACTGAATAATATTCCATTGAGTATTATATTTGCACCACGTCTTTATCCACTTATCTATCGATAGGCACTTAGGTTGTTTCCATTCTGTGGCTATTGTAATTGGTGCTGCAGCGAACATGGGTGCATACCTCTTTCTGAATTAGTGTTTTTGTTTTCTTCAGATAAATACCCAGAAGTATGATTGCTACAATAGATCATGTAGTAGTTCTATTTTTAATTTTTTTTTTAGGAACCTTCATACTGTTTTCCATAATGGCTGCACCAATTTGTATTCCCACTAACAGTGCATGAGGGTTCCCCTTTATCCTCATTCTTGCTAACACTTGTTTTGTTTATTTTACTTTAAAAATGTATTTATGTTTATTTCAGACAGGGAGAGGATGAGAGAGAGAGAAAATCAATGATGAGAGAAAATCATTGATCAGTTGCCTCTTGCATGCCCCCAACTGAGGATTGAGGCCACAACCCAGGCATGTGCCCTTACCAGAATCGAACTGATCTCCTGGTTTATGGGTTGACACTCAACCACTGAGCTACACCAGTGGGGGCAACACTTGTTTGTTGATTTATTGGTGATAGCCATTCTGACAGATGTGAGGTGATATCTCATTATGGTTTTGATTTGCATTGCCCTGGTGATTAGTGATATTGAGCATCTTTTTGTGAAACTATTGGTCATCGATAGACATTTGTAAAATGTCTATTCAGATCTCCTGCCCTTCTTTTAAACAGATTTTTGTTGTGTATTACATGAGTTCTTTATGTATTTTGGATGTTGGCCCCTCGTCAGATACATGCTTTGAAAATATTTCCTCTGCCCAGTAGGTTGCGTTTTCATTCTTTTGATAATTTTCTTTGCTGTGCAGAATCCTATTCACTTTTAATTTGGCCCAACAGAAATAAAGCCCTTAAATAACAAAATCCATGGGCTTCTCCTGGCTCTTCTTTTACTAAGTTGTATCATTTGCAACTTTTAAAACTCTCTCTCCTCCATGGTGTCCATGCCACAGCAGACTGGGTTTCCTCCTTTTCTCCATCTTTTCACTCACCATCTCCAGTTTCCTCCTACCAGGTTCTGGCCTCACCTTCTTCTTTCCTGCACTGCAACTCATTTGTTCTCTCCCAGAGCCTCATCACGTCCATTCCACAGTCCAGACTATCGGGTGTGTCTTCCCCCGGCAGAGATAACACCTGAGCTTCTCAAACTCCACTTCTCCCGAAGAGAGCCTCACACATTTCTCTCTAACCAGCACAGCTCCTCTTCCTGTTCTCCATTTACTATCACCGCATTTAAACCAGTCACCGGTGACCCAGCACACGTTCTCTCCCATCAGCCACTGAGGCCGGTAAGGTCCAGATGCCTCAAGGTTCTTTTTTCATGCAGTGACAGTGCCTCCGACTCTTGTTACTACTGACCCACTCTCGGGCTCTCATCTCTCCCAAATATCCTGTGAGGCTGGAAATTACAGTTCCTAAAACTTAACAAAAATCATTCACCTGTTGTCCAATGGCTCCTCATTTCTTTCCAAGTTAAGGTGATTCTACTTACTAAGCTGTTAAAACCATCAGTAACCCTAACCTACCTTATTTTCAATTTTATATTGATCATGATTCTGTTTGTGCCACTGTAGTTTTGATAAACTTGACTATTTCTTGAAACTATCTCATCCTTCTCAAGGAAATATGCTATTCCTTACCAAAATTGAAGGCCTGTCTGAATGTCTAGAGGCTAAGATGTAGCTGCTATAGTCTGACCAATTTATGGGTGGTGTCACCCAATATTGCTATTTTACAATTTCCATTTAGACTTCCCAGGGCATGTTGTATTTTATGTACTCCCAATGGTAAAATGGAAGAAGGGGAGGAGTTCATGGCCTCTGGATATATTTAAATATTTTTTACTGCATTAATTATTTCCTAAGCAAGTGCTGAAATGCTAGACTTGGCTAAATAAAAGTAACCTGTACGGCTGAGAGTCAACAGACTAGTACTGGATGGTGGCATACACCAAACTATGTACCAGGAACAGTCCAGGGCATGTTTTCTGCTCCTAGTGGTCATCAGCAGCACCCAGTAGGGTCATGTTAACTTAAAAACAGTTTAAAATGGGACACATTATTAAAATATGGTTTACATAAAATATATGATTCCCGCAGAAACCCTAAGGAGAGTGATGTATTCTGCCTATTGGAGATTCTGGCTCTCCATCTTGCAATGTAATTTGTTAGAAATGTTATTGTGCATCATCAGAGACATGCTAGTTTTCCACTGGCTAGCATTTCAAGTACAAGAGGGTGAGAGAGAAAGAAACATCAATGATGAGAGAGAATCATTTATTGGTTGCCTCTTTCACGCTCCCAACTGGGGATCGAGACCACAACCCGGACATGTGCCTGACCAGAAATCGAACTATGTGAATTCTTTATATATTTGTCAACATTCACACACAGGGTTTTAAGCATGTATTTTGGTCCTTACAGCTTTTCATGAGAGCAGTGAAATGCTTGGTGTTATTTGTCTGTCATCACTGAAGACAGGTGGAGGCCAGGTGCCCCCAAGAAAACTCCTATCTGGAGGAGGTGGTAACTCAGCACAGCTCCAGGCTAAGAAAAACACTTTGTGGAATACATCTGAATAGATTTTTCCTCTATTGGAAACTCAAGGAAGGAAACTCAAGGAAGTTCCACACTCAATGGTGAAACCCAGGAGAGGAGGTATATTAGTCTTTCCCCACAAACTTGGAGTTGGATAACTTGCCTTTTAAACCGAATAGGTCATCCTTTTTTAAAATAGACAAATTTACTTTAGTTTTCAAAGCTCAAACTCCAACTCAAGTAATTGGAAATCCTCACATGCCTTTCAGAAAGTATTTGGCTTCTTGAAATATTATTAACGACTAATGCAGATACTTTAGCATCTACCAACACAACCATTGCCAGTGGAGAGGCTGTGATGACTGAGAAAACACTAATGACTTCAGCTTGCTCCGCCTTCCTTCCCAGTGAACAGTGCGCAGGGGTCTGTGAGCAGCTGTCTATCTCGCTCCCCCTCGTTGGAGTTCTGCAGCCTCAGCTCACACAGAAGAGGCCAGTTGAAGTCAACTTTAAGGCCGTCCTCATGACACTGGTGGATGGCGATCAGCCTGCGGTCAATGATAAGGTGATGGAGCAAATGCCTGGGGACTGGGATGAACAGCTGAGGCAGTGGGGTCTTTCCAAGGCAGGTGGGCATCCCTAAGTTTCTGCACTTGTGGCAGCACGCTGGAGAAGATGGTTCTAAGTTTGTACCCAACAGTAAATCCCAGGGTCCCCCACATCCCAACTGTATGGTGCACACGTCGGTTACACACCAGAGTGCTGCTGCACACCTGGGATCGGCAGCTTCCCGGTACCAGCATGTAACTCAGCTGGTCAGATTTGGCACCGAGGAATATTCTGTGTACAATCATGTCAGCTGAAGAGAAACAAGCTGCTGGCTGACTCTCATCTTGATGGCAGTATTGTACCTCCATGCACACTACACATTGTTTCAAACATCACCTGGGTGATTTGCATAGAGGTTGGTGATTTTGAAACACACTTTGAACTCCTAGATTTAAACAGAACCTTTTGTCCTGCTTTTCAAGCTCATTGGTCCTCGCTGTGACACACCACATCTGCTCATGCCACTCCCACTGGTTCATGCATCATAATATTGTCTAATTTGGTACTGGATTTTGGCATAATAACCAGAGACCACAAATCAAACATTATTTCTGAAAACTGCAATAGAAGTGCCAGTTATTTTAAAATTTGTTCATGGTTTTTTTGTTGTTGTTGTTGTTTTTTTCAAAAAATAGAGGTATTTATTTTAAAGGTTTGTACTTTCAAATATTCTTGTTTAAATAGTTGCTGTTCCCACAAACTGGAGGTAAGAGTTGGTTAACTCAGTTGAACTAATGTTGATTGAATGGTTACTATATGGCAGGCACTGTCCCTGACACTGCATTCATGTTCCCACTCACGGGAGTGCGATGAGGGAAGTCAAACGTTCCGTTCAGTAAGTGGAAATTATGCTCTGACTGTTCCGTATGCTGATGACACCATCCACACTGATGTCTCTGGTTCTGTGTCCCCCTGTCAGCTCAGAATCAGTGTGTCTAACTGCCTCGGGATGTCCAGCAGGCATCTTAAACGTACCTGTGCCCACGTAGCAGGCACAACAGAGATGACCAGGGCCTGTGGGGAGAGGGAACTGGGATCTGGCATCTAATGGATTCAGTGTTTGCATCTGAGAAATTGCTTGTCTCTGTTTCATTTTAGTACTTTGTCTGGAGTTTTGTCCTGTTCTTTCGTGTGGGACATGTCTGTTTTCTCATCTTGGCTGCCACCTGTGCTAGTTGCTGTGTGTTGGGTAGAGCTGTTACATCTCCTGGTCTTGGCAGGGTGGGCGCATGTAGTAGGTGTCCTGTGGGCCAGTCATGAATTACCCTTGGTCATCGGAGCCGGGGGTCCAGGAAATGGGTTGCGTGTGCCCTCTGCTGTAACTGATCCTTGGTTGCTGTTGGCATGTCAGTGGGTAGGTGTGACCCTCAGGATGACTGGCTGTGACTACAATAGATGAGCTGCTGTTCGGGGCTGACCCCCGAGCAGGCTTCACTTTGACAGGACTCTGTTGGGCGTGTCATTGTGGAGCTAATTGCATGGTGTCTGGGATGGTCTGGAGCCAGTCAACACTAGTGTAGGTTCTGGGGCCTCTGAAGGGCAGGCAGGCCACTGCCTGTGCCATGTCCAGGGCCACCTGTCGGAGCTCCATTGTGATCTGTGGTTGGTAGCCCCTGGGCTGTACGGAAGCACCTGGGAGAAGTGTGCTGCAAATTGAGGCTTGGAGCCCTCAGCTAGAGGTATGGGCATGTTGAGGCCATCTGTTGCTTGTCTGAGGTGATGGAACTTTTGGAGATTTTAGGGAAATCTGCAATGTGGGCCAAGGCTGGGAGCTTGTAAGAAACAGCCACTGAAAGAGGTTCCGGCTGGGACTCCAGCACCTCTGTCTCACTCATCCACAGTCCACACTGGTCTTCACAGCCGGATGTTATGGGGACTTCTTGGCATTGGAACCCTGGGCTAGGGGCCTGGTGTCGGGTGGGACCCCTCGTTCCTCAGGGGCACTTCCACAACTGAGCTATTGCTCCTGATTTTTAACCACCACACATGGGTCTGGGGCCAGCTCACTGTGGCTCCACCCCTCCTACCAGTTTCCACGTGGCTTCTTCTGTATCTCCTTAGGTATCAGACTTCTGTTCAGCTAGACATCAGGCAGTTCCAAGAGGGTTATTCTATAACTAGTTGCCCAGTGCATGGGTTCATGCACATTGAAAAGAAATTAGATGATTTGTGAGATAATCACATTACTGAAAAAAATCATATGTTAAAATTGGGAGCCCCCAATCACCCCACTGGTCGTCCCACAGATCAACCCTGATTGCTGACCAGGCCTAGGGACCCTACCTGTGCATGAATTTCATGCACTGGGCCTCTAGTAGTATATGTAATATCCTATATGATAAAAGCCTAATATGCTAAGTATCCAGTCAGCTGGTCAACTGTTCAACCAATCAAACTGTAATATGCTAAGACTCCTCAACTGCTTGCTATGACGTGCACTGACCTCCAGGGATCAGATGCTCTCACTGGTAGGTTAGCTTGCTGCTGGGGACTGGCTGATCGGGACTGAGTGAAACAGGCTGGACACACCCTGGAGCCCTCCCATAGTCTTTCCCTGGCTGGCCAACCTCCCACATCCCTCCATGGCCCTGATCATGCACCAGTGGGGTACCTCGGCCTGGCCTGCCCCTTCTTGCAATCCAGGACCCCTTGGGGGATGTTGGAGAGCTGGTTTTGACCTGAACCCGCAGGCCAGGCTGAGAGACCCCACTGGTGTATGAATTTGTGTGCCGGGCCTCTGATTCTATCTAATAAAGAGGGAATATGCTAATTTATCCTCAAGCCATCACAAAGAAGGCAGTGCTCACAGCCAATAAGAAGGTAATATGCTAATTGACTACCCTGCCCTCAAAGAAGGTCAGTGCCCACAGCCAATAAGGAGGAAATATGCTAATTGACTGCCCCACCCTAAAAGATGGCAGTGCCTACAGCCACAAGATGGCATCACCCAGTCCTGCCGGGGCAGCAGGTGTGCATGCCTGCCTCTGGAGTCCCCCAGTTAATCTCAGGCCTTCAGACACCCAGGGCCAGCCTGAGGTGCAGGCCAGCCTCAGATGTTGGCTGAACAGCTACCCTGGGCAAGCCCAAAGTGAAGGGAAGCCTCAGATGGTGGATTCCCAGCTGCCCAGGGCTGCCCAGGGCTGCCCAGGGCTGCTCAAGGCTCAGGTAAAAAGGGCTGGCCAAGGCTTGTGCTGTCAGCAGTGGCAGCAGCAGAGGTGTGATGGGGCGTCGCCTTCCCCTGATTGCCAGGTCACCTCCCACCCCTGAGACTGTGAGAGGGGGCAGGCAGGCCAGGCTGAGGACCTCCCTCCAATACAAGAATTTTCATGCACCAGGCCTCTAGTAGTATTATAAAATTAAAACACATGTGCAAAATTGGTGCCAGCAAGAATTTTATAAGTATCTCGCATGTGGGAGTCAACATTTATTTTTAAATTGCCAGTGTGTGTCATATGTACCGGCCAGTTGGTTGATTGGATGGTCGGACAGACGGATGGACGGTCGGTCACTTAGCCTTTTATATATATAGATTCAGTTCTTCCACTCGTTCTTCCATAGTTCCTTCTCCACACGTGCTGGAGTGAACCTTTGAACATACACCCCATGCTGTTCTCCTGCCACCTTTGCACCACGGCTTCCCCATCACAACAGACTCAAACCCAAATCCTTCTGGCCCCAGGCTCATCCGATCTGGGCTCTGGTTACTGTGCTAAAGCTCACCTCCTTCTCCTGGTCCCCTCACTTACTTTGTTCCAGCCACACTGGCCTCCTTGGTGTTCATGGAACACACCAAGAACATGCCTGTCTCAGGGCCGCAAACTAGCTCTCGCCTCTACCTACACTGCCCTCCCCAGCACCCTGGCACTGGCTCAGATGGGCCTTCTCACAGAGCCTGCTGGCTTCTGTCTGGCAGCACGGCTTCCAGCAGTGCTGGAAGCACTTTGCTCCACTTTGCCTGCTTTGCTTATTTACATGTGTGTTTATTTTTTATTTCTCTTCCACCGGGATTTAAATTCCACAGGGCAGGATTTTTTTTTATAGTTTTGTTTGCTGCCTCATCCCCAGGAGCCTGGGACTTAGTAGATTTTGGAACTTAGTACATAACTATTTTTTTCTTAAATATCACTCTTGATACATTACTGAGACTTATTACACAGAATTGTATAAAAATCTAATACATATCCATTTGAAATTAATTGGATTTTTTCATTTCTTTCATTAAAACATTTAACTTCTAGGCAGAATAACTTTAGAGAATGAACATAAACAAAGTAAAATCAGAAAATCTTAGGCAACTCGATTGAGATTTAGGAAAATGTTGGAGTTACTACTTCGGGCTCCAGTGGCTCCGCGGTGCAGAGCCCAAGGCAACGGGCTGAAGAACCAGGAGCTCTGGCTCACCTCGTAGGTCCCTGCAGGCGCAGGCTGCAGGCGTGGCTGCATGGGGCACGCCACGAAGCAGTGCGCTCTCATTCTCTCCTCCCTCTCACGGCCCTGCCACCCCTGGTGCGGCCTGTGTTCTCAGGCGGCTCTCAGTGGTTTCTCTCTGAGGAGCTTCTTCCTTGCAGTCCGCCCACCAGGAGCACCAGGTCTGAATCGGGAGGCCCTGGGGGAGGAGAGGCAGCCTCAGCCACAGGTTGTAGCAGAGGGACAGCAGGCATCTGTTTGGCAGCGCTGGTCCTATGCTGGTCTTGCATCTAAGAAGAGAGAGAAATCAA
Organism: Pipistrellus hanaki; assembly: GCF_964339955.1. Lineage (NCBI taxonomy): Eukaryota > Metazoa > Chordata > Mammalia > Chiroptera > Vespertilionidae > Pipistrellus > Pipistrellus hanaki. The sequence continues at coordinate 7,572,366 of NC_140515.1, forward strand.
GGTCAGCCCCACTCGGCCACCTGTACCACGCTCCAGGAGGGCTTACTGACAGGGAACGCGAAGGCAGGTGGAGTGGAGGCTGCACGGGCAAACGCAGCTGCTGCTCTGAATCCAGAGGGCAAGCCTCCACTGGGATGTGACGGCCTGCACTGCTCGTCACAGTGAGGTGCTGGCTGAGTGGAGGGCTCGTGTGGGTGGGATGGAGAGCCGTGGGCAGGACGGCGGAGGCTCCCATCGGTGAGGCCGTGATGGAGGACAGGAGGGCTTTGCGCATGGGAGCTGGGGCACCCAGGAGAGCCAGCCCATGCCCAGAGCCTTATTGACTCAGACACGTTTCTCCTTAAGGAAGACAACTTCTATTTAATTTAAAACGTCGCCCTGGCCCTGGCCCTGGCCAGCGAGGCTCAGTTAGTTGAGCATCGTCCCACACACCGAAAGGTCACTCATTCGATTCCCAGTGAGGGCACATGTCGGGGTTGCAGGCTCAATCCTCAGCAGGGGGTGTGCAGGAGGCAGCCAATAGATGTTTCTCTTCTCACATTGATGTTTATCTCTCCCTCCTCTCCCTTCCTCTCTCACTCTAAAATTAAAAAGTAAAAGTCGTATTTGGTTGTTGTCTGCCCTCCACCCCCTTGAACTAGTTTGACCCACACTGAACTCAGCCTCCGTTTCGTTCTCCTGTTTCCTTTGCCCAAGCTCTAGAGCGGGTTTTTCAGCTCTACCAGTGACCGCGCTGCAGGCCTTCGGGGGCTGTGAGCCCAGCTGCTTTGGCTTCAGGAAGATATGGTTTTCAGTCCTGACTCTGCCCCTCACCGTATTATGTTCTTTGGCAAGTTACTTAAGCTCCTGGAGCCTTAATTTCCTCATCTGCAAAGTGGACAGGTTCCTAACAACAGCAGTTATCGGGGCCACGGGGAAGAAAAGCCTGGGAACCTACTGTAGCTCCGGGCTCCTAGCACGCTCAGGGGGCTGCTGTGGAGTCAGCGTGCCCCTGCCAGTGGCCGCGCTGACCTCAGCCCCAGGCCCTCCGTGCTGCCCTGACTGATCAAGGGTAAACCCCCCAGCCTCACCAGTGAGGAACGTGCTGACACACAGTGTAAACACCCCGACGTGTCACCTGCTGCAGGCTGTGCTCCCTGGCTGTTCTTAAGTATTTATGAAGGGCCTACATTGTGCCTGTGCCAGGGTCTGAGATGGAAAGATGGTGCCTGTTCCGGGTAGTTCGCCGCCCAACAAGGACTGAATCCGAGAGGAGCGTTTAGGCCTAGAGTGGTAACTGGAACCATGTCCCACAAAAACCCTGCAGGAGGGAAGGTGCCTCTCCAGAGGACATGGAGGCTCTCAGCAGAAGAGGAGGTGGCTGCTGGCAGGGAGAGCGGCAGCTGTCTCTCAACCATGGGTCAGTGTGCTGCCCAGACTTCTAAGCCTTTGTTTCCTCGTCTGTGAAATGGAGTCATAGGGTTATTTTGAAGATTAAATGGGCTGACACATGGAGAGTGCGGAGAGCAATGCCTAGAACCTAGAACCAGCCCTGCTCCTCCTCCCTCTGCCAAGCTCATGATCTGTTTTCTTTCCCTCTTTTTTAAAAAAATGTATTTTATTGATTTTTTACAGAGAGGAAGGGGGAGGGACAGAGAGTCAGAAACATTAATGGGAGAGAAACATCGATCAGCTGCCTCCTGCACACCCCCTAGTGGGGATGCGCCTGCAACCAAGGTACATGCCCTTGACAGGAATAGAACCTGGGACCCTTGAGTCCGCAGGCGGACGTTCTATCCACTGAGCCAAACCGGACAGGGCCTGTTTTCCTTCTCACATGGTCTCCTAAGGGAGCCCTGAGCAGCAGTAAGTTCCTGGCTGTGCCCCAGCCCCCCAAGCAACAGGGCTTTCTGAGTAGCAATGAAGAGAGGAGGGTTGGCAGCTTCTGCAGCACACAGCCAGTCCCTCAGGTCCCCTTTGCCTGGGAAGTGCAGCCGGGAAGCCGTATTTAAGGTGAGCTCCCGGGATGGCACTGTGCAGGCCCCTGCGCTGTGCGGGCGGCTCTCACAGAAGGCCCGGTGGAGGCTCTGACCAGCCCTCGCCCTGCATGTGCTCATCCCCCCATTCCCCTCCACCCCACACCCCCCCCACCACCACCACCGAAAGAGGCTCAGGGGAAGTTTTGTGGCTCTTTGTGGCTGCGATGCTGGATTCCGGTCCAGGGCTGGTGGATGGCTCCGTGTTTGCTTCCACAGAACAGCACCGGGTGCGTGGAGAGTTTCCATTTCGGAAACGAAACAATTACTCGGCAGTTGGAGGAAGATACGTTCATGACTTTTGAAGGGAAACACCCGTCCCGAGTCCCTTTCCTGGCGGTGCGAGGGGAACCCTGGCCGTGGGACCGAGAGACAGAGGGAGGAGAAGGACCCCCAGGCCGCACAGGAGCAGGGGACAGCCTGCCTGAGGCACTAGGTCCATTCCTCCCAGTAAGCCCCTCCACGGTCCCTCCTGAGGCCGCAGAGGGAAGGGGCTCCTTTGAGTGCGTGCCCAGGAACCGTGCACAGCCTGCTCCAGTGGAGGGTAGGGCTCTCCAGCACACAGCCAGCACCTGCTGAGCCGCACACCATGCTCGGCTCCGAGGTGCGTCAGGGAAACAGCAGCTCCACCGGCATCTGTAGGGGAGACAGCGGGGACATCCATCCGAGGAGGTGACGCTTCATTCCCTGGGGCGTTTCTCAAGGAACCCGTGGGGCTGGCACAGCCGCTCACCGGGTTTCCTGTGAGGTCCAGTGGCCATGGGGCCGGTGGACATGCCCTCAGAGGATTGGACTCGGGGGCTGGGATGTCCACAGGGAGGCGGGCAGGGCAGGGGGGGGGAGGGGGCAGGGAGAAGGGGAGCAGGGGGCAGGGAGGCAGGGGGGCAGGGCGGAGGGGGGCAGGGGGCAGGGCGGAGGGGGCTTTACCTTGCACCGGTCGCTGGCAGAGGGCAGTCCCCTCGCCTCCTCAGAGCCCTCTGCCCTGTCTGATTTGGTCTCTGGGCACCGGAGGACCCTGGAGGCAGGGGTCTGCAGGCAGGTTTGGGTGTTAGCTCTCACAGCACACCTGCGCTGTTTAGGAAACAGTCCTCACCTTGTCTTTTCCTGCCCCTGAGGCGCCTGCTAGGGCTCAGCTCCTGGTGGGCACTCGGAGCACCGCCGGCTGCATGCAGACTGACAAGGGCTCTCTCGGCTGACCAGGTCGCCAGAGCCCCCTGAGCCCAGGCAGGGTCCGACCTCACACGGTTCACATCCCCATGCTCGGTCCTTAAACACAAACGAGATGGAGCATGTACGTGCATTCATCAAGTGCATGGTCTAGATGGCCAGAAAGGTTGGGGCTTCAATTAAACCCTTTTAGAAGGCGACATACAACTGCGTGGCCCTAAGCCTGTGCGTGGTGTGTGCCCAGGCCAGCGCTGCTCTGCGTGCACAGGCCCTCCTGCTCCTGCAGTGGGGTTGGAACCTTGCACATTTCATTGGCAGAAACTGGTGCCCGGAGCGCTCAGGTCACCTGCCTGAGGTCCCGCCGGAGAGCCACACCCCGGCGCCTGCCCCAGTGTCAGCTGCTCCTTCCAGCAAAGTCTCACGCCCTGGCCTGTGAGAGCATCAGCCTGTGCTCCGAAGGGTCACGGGTTCAATTCCTGGTCAAGGGCATGTACCTGGGTTGCAGGTTCAATCCCTGGCCCTTGTCAGGGTACTTGCAGGAGACAACAAATTGTTGTATCTCTCTCACATCGATGTTTCTCTCTCCCCCCTCACTTCCTTCCACTCTCTTAAAATCAATGGGGGAAATCTGACATAAAGTCAAATGTGCAAAACAAAGCTAAGCCAGTAGAGAGGCTCTTGCTGATAGAGCAAGCAGCATCGGCCTCCCCTCCGTCTCTTCCTTCTCTCCTGAGCCCTCTGCCGCATCTCGGAAGTGCAGAGTACCCCAGGGAGCACAGTTGGGAGCCATCAGCCTAGGCCAGCCTGCCCCTAGGCCAGCCTGCCCGTGTGGAACCGGCCCCTCTCCCGGGAGGAGGTGCTGTGCTCACCCTCAGCCCCAGCATGCGCATGCGAGTGGCAGAACGGGGAGGGTCTCGCTAGCAATCCAGGGGTTTCCTGCCTCCCCAATAAAAGGTGGGGAACAGCTAAGTAAGCCTTTCTCCAGAGCCCATACCCTCAAGCTCCCCTCTCAGCCCAACTTTAAAAAAGTTCGCTTAGAATACCGGGCACCTTCCCCAGGGGTACAGTTCTTCCCCTCCTCGGAGTGCTCGTCTTGCCTGATTACCTTCCAGATCCTGCTTTGGGCTGTAGTTGATTTCACAAGTTTCCCATTCGGGCTGCCTGCACCTAGCTGCGTCACGGAGACACAGAGTGGGCGTGGGCGGAGCGATGGGGCGTCCCTGAGCGGGCGCTCCCTGCGGGCAGCGGGCCGAGGCCGGTGGGTGGCTCGGGACTGTGGGCTCGCCCGCATGCCCTGCAGCCGCCACTTGAGAGATGACCTGTGACTGCGGTCTGCCATCAATTGAGATGGAGAGTATTGATCCCCACTGATTGCCGAGGACCCAACGACAGCGAGAGGGTAATTGACTGTGGTGCCCGCCATCGATTGCGCGCACGGTTCATCGCCCTTGAAGTCATTTCCAAGTGCTTTGGTGTGTGGTCCCTAACAGACAGAGGCTGAGTGAGCGCGGTGACGACGTGCCCGGAGCAGAGAGCCGAGAGGGAGTGTCTGTGCGTGAGCCCCGCTCCGCTGCCTCTCCGGCCCAGCCCGGGCCTGACCGGCGGGACGGACGGACAGCCACAGTTCAGCGTCACTCCCCGCGCCGGCTCGGGCACAGACCTTCCCGGGACGTCACAGAGCAGTGGCCGGGTCCTCAGGGAGAGCCGCCCGGTTCTCTCCCCTCTGCTCACAGAGCAGCGCCGCTTCGGCTGCAGCGATGCTGGCCTGAGCTCTGAGGTCAGAGTGGTCATTGGCACACACATGGGTTTGTGGTGTCTGCCCTACAGCACCGCAGAAATACTGCCTTGGAGGGTTTTAAGGTTGTTTTTTTAAAAAATATATACTTTTTATTGATTTTGGAGAAAGGAAGGGAAAGGGATAAAGAGTTAGAAACACCAATGAGAGAAACATTGGTCGGCTGCCTCCTGCACGCCTCCTACTGGGAATGGAGCCCGAAACCCAGGCATGTGCCCTGACCTAGAATGGAACTGTGACCTCCTGACCCAGGGCCACGCTGGGCAGACTTCCAGCTGCTGTAAAGGAAGGCCCAGCGGCGGCCAGGCTGTGTGCTCATGGTGTGGCCACTGAGGCTCCAGTGCAGCGCTGTCCACAGAAGCCCCGGCACGAGGCTTACAGGAAGTGCCCGTAGAGTCTCAGTGGAAACCACAGGGCCAGGGAGAAGGTGGGTGAGGGCTCGGTGCTCGAACCGCTGCCAGTGCCCGTTGAGAGAAAAGCTGGCCCAGGAGAAGCAACGACCCAGGCTGCACACGATGCCTGGCGGGAACACGGGAGTCCTCTCCGGTCTGTGCCCCGGCCTCGGAAGGCCCTGCACTGACGTGCCAGTGTCGCTGTTGCGAGTCCCTGTGACGTGTGGAGGAGGCACAGCTGAGACAGGCAGACAGACTGGGGTGGCCTCAGAGAGGGATGGTGGTGCCTGGCTCAGAGTGAGCGTGGTCTGCCGTGTTCCCGAACAGTCTGCTCAGTCAGGGAGAATTTCTGGGCTCGCCGAGTTAGAAACATCGATGAGAGAGAAATATCGATGAGCTGCCTCCTGCACACCCCCTACTGGGGATGTGCCCGCAACCAAGGTGCATGTCCCTGACCAGAATCGAACCTGGGAACTTTCAGTCTGCAGGCCGATGCTCTACCACTGAGCCACACCGGTTTTGGAAGTGAGTCCTATTCTTATTTCCACTTTACAGATGAGAAAATGGGTCCACAGTGAGATTGAAGGTCTTAGCCCAGTTCACACCAGAGGAATGAATGTAGCTTGTGGGTTAAGACTTCTGCGGGTTCAATGAAAGACCTTGCCGGTCCCTCGGTGTGACACCTCTTGATGGTGATGGGCCACTTTGGTTAAGCAGCAGCAGGTGCGTGTCCTGCCAGGATTTCAGAGCTGGCCATTCCAGGAGCCCACCCCTCTGATGGCATCCATCTCCTGAGGTCAGGTAGTAAGTTTGGGCCCTTCTGATGACCTTGGACCCTCTGTCCGTCTCTCTCCTTCCTAAAAACCATTGATATTGTGTTACCTGACCTCCACTCCTCCACTCCCTTCCCGACACACATGGCAGATCACTCTGTCTGCCAACCAGACTGTGGCCAGGGCTCTCCAAGCCCTGCGGCCCAGGCCTCTCCCAGCCCCTCTGCCCAGGCCTCTCCCAGCCCCGCGGCCCAGGCCTCTCCCAGCCCTGCAGCCCAGGCCTCTCCCAGCCCCATGGCCCAGGGCTCTCCCAGCCGCGCAGCCCAGGCCTCTCCCAGCCCCTCTGCCCAGGCCTCTCCCAGCCCCGCGGCCCAGGCCTCTCCCAGCCCCGCGGCCCAGGGCTCTCCCAGCCTTGTGGCCCAGGCCTCTCCCAGCCGTGTGGCCCAGGGCTACAGCATTGCTGGGTTTGCTGGACTGCTTGCCAACATTATAAAAACTGCAAGCACCTTTGATTAGACAATTTTGCGTACTACCGTTTTAAAACAAATCCTGATGTGTCATTGCTGGGTAAAGGTTTTTTATTCACTTTGTGCTTGCCCTCCAAAACCCTCTCTCCAGCTGAAACCCCACCCATCAGGAATGTGAGCACCACCCTGCAGCTCTGTGTAATGCTGGGCAGACAAAACGATCCAGGGTTCAAGAGTAAACACCTAGGGAATTGTGTTGTTGCCCCAGCTGGTTTGGCTCAGTGGGTAGAGCATCAGCCTGCGGACTCAAGGGTCCCAGGGTTGATTCTGGCCAAGGACACATGCCCAGGTTGCAGACTCGATTCCTAGTGGCAGGTTGCAGGTGGCAGCCAATCAATGATTCTCTCTCACCATTGATGTTTCTCGCTCTCTCTCCCTCTCCCTTCCTCTATAAAATCAATAAAAATATATTTAAAATAGTTTTCAAAAACAGCATAGTGTTAATGGCAGCAATTAACTTAGGAAGAGATGGTATCAGTTCAGCAAGTTACGTAGAGAGAGATGTAATGGAGCAGCAGACAAAGGTGCACACATTTTGTGTGAGTGCCCGGAACCACCGAGAGGACTGAAGCAAAACTTTACAAAGAAATGGGCTTGGAAAAGAGACCACGAGAAAGGACCACGATGGTAGATATCCTATAGGTCAGAGCAGCTGGAGGAAAAGCCTGATGCAAATAAATGAAGTTATAAAAAGAGAAGGAGGGAAAGGTCACCTTCTGATGCATATGTTGGCAGGAGGTGTGCTGACCAGATGGGTTGAATCACTTAAAGAAGTTCCTGCCTAAAATAGTGGGGTGTGGGTATGGCATCACTTCATTCCACGCACTGGTTTGCATATTCAGTTTGCCAAGCATACCCAGATGTGTTAAAAACCTGGACATTGACCCATAGGAACCGAACTCACAGACAGTGATGTATAAAGCCGGGCTGTAGCTCACTCCCTGTGCTATTCATAGCTACAAAGGCACCACATGCTCCTGCTCACTGCGCTCGAGACTGTCTTCCGTGGACAGAGCTTCCTGGGAAGCTGATCTGGGTCTGGGTGTGGCTTCACCAGTGTGGCCACAGGTGGGAAAGTGCACAGTGACCTTGCAGAGTGCTGTGGGAGTTGAGATATCTCAGGACAAATGAGGAGAATTCAACTTAAAATGACAAGCAAAGCCTGACCTTATTTACTCCTGTGACCAGGAAGTCACAGCTGAATCCTGAAATTCCAACAGTGTCTTCCAGACTCTGCTCTCTGCCCCTGAGGGTATTGCTGGGGTGAGCTCCTGCGGGTGAGGAGGCACCCCCCTCCAGCCTCCTGCCCTTGGCCAGTTGTGGGGCTGACCAGCAGACCCTAAGAGATGGATGAATGATTACTCTGACACATGTTTCTGTGAAAGAGAGGCTAAGGGACTGCCCGGCTAAAGGAACCAAACAGCCCCATTCACCTGCCTCCTTAGGCTTTTGTAACAACAGCTTGAACCAAAATTAACTATCAGTTACTATCTGCAGGGTAAGCATCCTTGAGAAGACACATGCATCTGCAGTATCCTTTAAGCAAGGATGTCTGAAGTCTAAACATAAAGATTCCAGTAAATACCGGTGCTCACAGGCACACAGACTTGCTTGGAAAGATCAGGCCAGGGGCGGCTGCCTTCAGCCAATTCTCCCAGGAAGTTCGGACCTTTCAGAGTCCTTACAGACTTTCCAGCCAAGTCTTGTGCTTCCCCTCAGCCAGTGTGTAATGGGGTTTGTTGAATATTCAAAGAATATGTTCTTGAGCCAAGATACTCATACCCCAGGCAAGTCTGACTGGCTTATTTCTCCAACTTAGCATGATACTCTCCAGTCCCTCCCCTCTATGCTGTCTCAAAGGGTAAGAGATGCTTTGTTTTTTACTGATGGGCATTTGGGCTATTTCCAGATCTGAGCTATTATAAATTGCGCTGCTCTGAACATAGGGGTGCATACATTCTTTCTGACTGGTATTTCGGGTTTCTTAGGATATATTCCTAGAAGTGGGATGACTGGGTCAAATGGCAGTTCCATATTTAATTTTTTGAGGAAACTCCATACTGTTCTCCACAGTGGCTGCTCCAGTCTGCATTCCCACCAGCAGTGCACGAGGGTTCCTTTTTCTCCGCATCCTTGCCAGCACTTATCATTTGTTGGTTAGTTGATGGTAGCCATTCTGGCAGGTGTGAGATGATATCTCATTATTGTTTAAAATTGTATCTTTCTGATGATCAGTGACTTTGAGCATTTTTTCATGTCTATTGGCCATCTGTATGTCCACTTTGCCCATTTTTAATTGTATTATTGGTCTTTCTTTTGTCAAAGTGTTTGAGTTTCTTATATATTTTGGATATCAACCCTTTATCAGATGTGTCTTTGCCAAATATGTTCTCCCATGCAGTGAGCTCCATTTTCTTTTTGTTGATGGTTCCTTTGGCAGTGCAGAAGCTTTTTATTTTGATGTCATGCCATTTATTTTCTCCTTAGTTCCCTTTGCCCTAGGAGATGTATCCATAAATATTGCTACAAGAAATGTCCAAGATTTTGCTGCCTATGGTTTCTTCTAGGATTTTTATGGTTTCATGACTTACATTAAAGTCTTTTATCCATTTTGAGTTTACCCTTATATGTGGTATGAGTTGGTGGTCTACTTTAGTTTTTTGTTTTTGTTTTTGTTTTTGTTTTTGTTTTGCATGTTTCTGTCCAATTTTCCCAATACCATTTATTGAAGAGACTGTCTTGACTCCATTGTATGCTCTTGCCTTCTTTGTCAAATATTAATTGAGGTCTATTTTGGGGGTCTCTGTTCTGTTCCATTGATCTATATGCCTGTTTTTGTGCCAGTACCAGGCTGTTTTGAGTACAGTGACTTTGTAGTATAATTTGAGATCTGGTATTGTGATTTCTCTGACTTTGTTTTTTGTTCTCAAGATGGCTGCAGCTCTTCTGGAATCTTCTTTGATTCTATATAAATTTTTGGAGTATTTGTTCTAGATCTTTGAAATATGCTTTTGGTATTTTAATAGGTATAGCATTGAATATGTAGATTGCCTTGGGTAGTATGGACTTTTTAATGATATTGATCCAACCAATCCATGAATTTGGTATATTCTACTTGTTTATATCTTCTTCTACCTCTTTTTTTTTTTTTCAACATCCTGTAGTTTTCTGAATACAAGTCTTTTGCTTCCTTGGTTAAGTTCATTCTTAAGTATGCTAATTTTTTGTTGCAATGGTAAATGGGATTATTTGTTTCATTTCTCTTTCTGAGAGCTCATTTTTGGTGTATAAAAAAGCCATCAATTTTGGGGTATTGATTTTGTATCCTGCTACATTGCCAAATTTATTAAATCTCATAGTTTTTTGGTGGAGTCTTTAGGGTTTTCTACAATATATACAATATCAGGTCATCTGCAAATAATGAGAGTTTCACTTCCTCCTTTACAATTTGGATGCCTTTTATTTCTTCTTCTTGTCTGATTGTTGTGGCTAAGACATCCAGTCTTATCTTATACAATAAAAGCCTAATTTTCAAATTGTCCCCTCAATCAGGAGTTTGACTAGGAGGCAGGGCCAGCAGCACTGGTTGTTGTGGCAACAGCAGCAGCAGGCTGCCAGGGGAAAGGGAGGCACCCTAGCTGGCAGCCACTAGACCCCCCCACTGGCTTCTCCCCCACATAGGCTTCTCCCCTCCAAAGGCTTCTCCCCCGCACAGGCTTCTCCACCCACACAGGCTTCTCCACCACACAGGCTTCTCCCTCCCCCCCAAAGGCTTCTCCCACACACAGGCTTCTCCCCCCCAAAGGCTTCTCCCACACACAGGCTTCTCCCCCCCAAAGGCTTCTTCCACACACAGGCTTCTCCCCCCCCCCCCCACAGGCTTCTTCCACACACAGGCTTCTCCCCCTACACGGGCTTTTCCCCTACACTGGCTTCTCCACCCGCACTGGCTTCTCCCCACACACAGGCTTCCCCCCCCCCAAAGGCTTCTCCCACACACAGGCTTCTCCCCCCCCCCACAGGCTTCTTCCACACACAGGCTTCTCCCCCCACACGGGCTTTTCCCCTGCATTGGCTTCTCCTCCCCCCCTCCCCCCCACAGGCTTCTCCCCCTGCATGAGCTTTTCCCCCTACATAGGTTTCTCCCACCCCCCCCATCCACACTGACTTCTCCCTCCCACACACACTGGCTTCTCCCCCTGCACTGGCTTCTCCCCCACACTGGCTTCTCCCACTGAACTGGCTTCTCCCCCCCTCCTTACTGGCTTCTCCCCCCCACAGGCTTCTTCCCCTCCCGCACTGGCTTCTCCCCCTACACTGGCTTCTCCCCCCTTCCACACTGGCTCTCCCCCCCGCCCCGCCACTGGCTTCTCCCCCCCACAGGCTTCTCCCTCTCCCACACTGGCTTTCCCGCCCCCTCCACACTGGCTTCTCCCCTCCCCTCCACACTGGATTCTCCGCCCCTCGCACTGGCTTCTCCCCCTCCACTGGCTTTTCCCCCTCCCTCCACACTGGCTTCTCCTCCCCACAGGCTTCTCCCCCTGCACAGGCTTCTCTTCTGCACAGGCTCTGAAGCTTGCAGACAGAGCTAGGATGTAAGCAATGCCAATTTGGTCGCTCTGTGCTGCCATTTTTGCTGCGTTGCCTTAAGCTCAACATGAGCCGAATTTATGTTACTGAAGTCAACTGTTGGATACTTCCTCGCTTTTGTGTGGAAGATGTATTATTTTCCTTGAAGACTGTTTGATTAAAAACTCTCAGTGATGCATTCCACGTTGGTTCCTGTCAGATGCTGGCATCTCTTAGGCGATGGCAAGGGGATCCCTTCACATCAGTTCCCACACTGTGGGGAGCCTGGGTGGCTTCCGGAGGAAGGGTCTGCTTATGGGGGGCCCCAGCCTCTGCTGAGCTTAACTCTCCTCCTGCAGACACAAGGCCTGTGCGCGCTGCTCTCAGCAAGCAGTGCCCGTGAAGGGACAATGACAAGGACATAAATAAGTCCAGGTTTTCTCGCCATTCTGCCTGGGAGGGCTTCTTCCCTTCCCCCCTGCGCTCAGAGTCCTGGGCGACCTGTGGCACTCTGGTTTTCTTTGGGGAGCTCCGGGCAGGGTGCTTGCAGACGCCCTGCAATGACGATGGACTTGCAGTGTTTGGGTGACTGCTTGCCGAGAGGTTTTATTCGGCTGTGAATGCAGGACATTGGCTTCTTTTCAAAAACAGAGTATAGCTTTCTTTTCTTCTTCTTCTTCTTCTTCTTCTTCTTCTTCTTCTTCTTCTTCTTCTTTTTTCTTTCTTCATAAAGAAATGAGTATGGGAAAATAGTTCAGTGTATCTTACTGAGTTTCTCCTGGAATTTTGTTTATTTCTCACCCCCTCCCTCAGATCTTTGTAACTAAAAATGAGCTTCAGTTTCTCATCTTGGTTGCACAGTGGCCCAAATGTTTATTATGTGACTTTGTTTATTAAAGTTTTTGAGATTCCTTTTCTTGTCTCTCTCTCCCCCCCTCCCACGGTCCCCCCCCCCCCCCCGCAACTGATATGTTTGCTAAACATTGCTTACATTTTTTTAAATGTAGTAGGTTATTAAGGTTATTATTTGGCCTTCCTGAGCTTTGTGGTCATTGATATTTTTCAGATTCTTCTCATCATTATTTTTTTTTTTTGTATTTATTTCATTTATTTCAGGAAGTGCTCTTTACCAGGACTCATGTTTAGCACCAGCAACAGTAAAATTCTGGCCCCTTCTCTGAGCTCTTCCATGTTTCAGGTTATGTCTTGGTATCTACTTTTTTTTTTTTTTTTTTTAATTTATTTATTTTTTTATTAAATTATTATCTGTGTACATATTTTAACATTGCCCCCCCCATACATACCCTCCCTCCCCAGAGTTTTGTGTCCATTGGTTGTACTTATATGCATGTATACAAGTCCTTTGGTTGATCTCTTATCTCCCCCAGATCTCCCTACTCTCCCCCTGTAATTTTACAGTCTACTTGTTGCTTTACTGTCTCTATATCTCATCATTATTTTTTAATCCTCACCCAAGTATATGATTAGTAAGGAGAGAGCAACAGAGAAAGATGAGAGAGAGAGAGAGAGAGAGAGAGAGAGAGAGAGAGAGAGAGAGAGAGAGAGAGAGATTGGTTGCCTTCCATGCCTGTCCTAACCCAGAATCAAACCCACAACCTAGGCATGTGCCCTGTCCGGCAACCTTTTGGTACATAGGACCACGTCAACCAATTGAACCACTCAGTCCAGGCCTCACTCAGATTCTTCTGTGAGATTAGGCCAAGCCCCCAAGTAGTTTTCTCTTGGCTTTGACTCTTGTCAGAGGTGTGCTGTGATGTCACAGCTATTGATGTGATGTCACGGCCATTGATGTGATGTCATGGCCATTGGAGTGTTCTGTGGTATGTGGGCTGGGACCTGGCGGTTCCGGCATGTTCCTCGGGAAGGTGGTGTATTGAAGAAGCCCTTGAGATGGCCTGTCTAGTCCCTGATTCTCTTAGTGTGCACAACTCCCGGTGGCTCTGGGCCAAGAGCTCTGTGCTGCTCATGGTGGGAAAGACAACACAGGAATACAGGTGGTTGCCTCTTGGAAAGACCTGCAGTCATGTCACCTCATCGAAGGTACAGCGTGCCCCAGGAGCACCACTGCTCTTCCCTCCCAGGCCCACAGTGCATGCCAGTAATGGATCATGGCTCTGCTGCTGTTGAGCCATCCATGACCACAGAGCTTTCTGGACATGGTACGCATGCTTCTGCTCCAATGCCAGTGAGGCTGGCATCAGAGGTGGGATTTCTAGCAGTAGATCATAACATGTCTCTGTAAACATCTGGACATTTGGGGAATCTCTGAGGCAGATGAGTATTGGAATTAAGAGCTTGGATTCAAGATTGAAATGACATGACTGCAAACTAAAGCCACACCACGGTGGGACATGGGCAAAGTTCGTAATACTTGTGGGCCTGTTTCCTGACCACAAAGTGTGGGTGACACAGAGGCCACACCCTAAGACTGTGGGGAGGTACAGCCAGAACAGTCTGCATGGGCACACAGCTCAGTCCGGCGGCTGGGCACAGAGAGGGAGCTGGCATTACCGCCCAGTCGCACTGGGGAGAGTGACTTGTTGGGGATTCTAAGCTGGTTCCGAGGGAAGGGGTTTCTTAGCTTGAGCACACAACAGTTAAATAGCAGGCCTTCCTCGCTCTAGGGCCTTGTAGGGCATTTGGCAGCGTCTCTCTCCTCTGCTCACTTGATGCCTGTAACCTTATCCCCCACCTCCTCCCCAAATTGTGACAAATGTCTCCAGACATGGCCAAGTCCCTGGACCAGATCCACTCCCCTATAGATGTTTATTTGTGCCTGAGCCACTATCACAGGTGCTGATTCTGTAAGTTTGTCCCTGGCCTCCAAGGAGTCTTTATTTCTCTTTGTAATTCTCATTGGTGGCTGTGACATCTCTGTCTTCATACAGGCACAATGTTTTCTATTTACCAACTTGTGGACGGTTCTAAGTAACAGTTTAAAAGCTTCAAGTTTTTATTGTGTTTTTGTAATGGAATTTAGCATAACATCATGGAAAATGCTCACAATAAAATTTTCAGTGATAACAGCTACATTTAAATTGTATAGTAATAATAATGCAAGTATAATTAATTTGAATATTTATTATGTGTTAGATAGTAGACTATGCACTTACTGTTCCTGGTGTCATTTGAGTGCTACGATGCGCAAGGCAAGCGTGATTATCCCCCCTGACCGACCGCGACACAGAGCACAGAGCAGGTGCCCACGGGCCCACAGCTGCTATGTGGCAGGCAGCCCGCCCTGGGCTGGTTGTGCTTAGTCCACACAGACACACACAGAGAAGGATTCAGAAGGACATGTGCCCAGATGTTTACCTTGATTAGTTATGATGATGGGAGTATGGATATTTACTACTTATACTTACTGCTTTCAAAATTTACTGCTTTGAGCAATCATTATTTTTTAAAAAGTATTAGAAAACCAAGTTATGATTATACAGTCCTTTGACTTCCATAAAACAAGCAATTAATTACATTTACAACAGTTTACTTACTATTTATTTGATCTTGCTTATGATTGATTGAAAAGCAACATGAATTTAATTTCTTATTTTAGGTAACAGAATGGAAACATACAGCCCCTTAATGTAACACAGAGCTAGTTAAAAGTGGGTTGTGCACATTTGTAAACTATTTTTTCCCAAATAAGGTTGTCCTGAAGTAATCTTATGGAACTTTAAACAATCACCCCGTGCTGTGGAGCCAGAGAATGCCGTCCTTCCCTCCCTCCTTGGGCACTGGGCGCTGGTCTCAGCAATGCCCCCAGTGAACGGCCCTACGTGACTGCCTTCAGAGCTGTTCTTTGAGCCAGACAACAACCAGGTTCATCATCTTAGAAAAATGTCAGGAAGCTCCCACTGGACGACCTACTTCCCTCAGCCCAGAGGGGTGCTGAATTTCTGTTCAGTCATTTTCAAAAATCAAACATAACCACATGATAAAATGTAACAAAGAGACAATATTTTAACCAGTCTTTGTTTTCTCTTGGAAATTCTAAAGAGGGAGATCCAAATATGGATGACAAGTGAAGTCATTGTTGAAATGAGAGCAGTCCTCCTGGCACCACTTTTAGGTGTAGTACACACTTGGGACCATAAATTCAGGTGTGTGTGTTCCTTTGCACTGTTTTATAGCTATCATCATGTGTTTAAATTCTGACTCTATTTGCCTGGCTTTATTCTCTATGGTATACACTCCAATTTTAAAGGACTTTCAAAGTTCTCCCTTGTGTTTTCTCATACAGCTAAAGGGTCTTGGTGACTCCGGGTGCAGTTGAAGCTTTGTCTAAGAACACGTGTAAACACATATGTTGAACTGTAAGACATACTAGGTGTACCAGTTAATAATGTGGATTTTTTTCAATCGATGGATATCTATATATCTATATATGTATTTATCTATATACTGTATATTGATGTATTGATATACTGATATATATGCTATTTGATATGTTGTATTGACAGCAAGCTTCAAAACTTCATGTCAAATTTGCTGAAGGTGTTAACATCATAGATATTTTTACGCTTAAAAAAGTTGAATGCTGTGCCAAAAAAAAGAGCATTTGAGGGAAGTTTTTATTCATTACTTCATTCGTATACTTAAGGAAGCTTATGGTGAACATGCTCCACCTCAAGATACTTGTGAAAGCTTGTGTAAATGTTTTAAAAGTGATGATTTCGATGTGAAAGACAAAGAACATCCAGGTCAATCAAAAAAGTTTGAAGACCAACAATTACAAGCATTATTGGATGAAGATGTGTATCAAACTCAAAAACAACTTTTATAAAGATTAAATGTTGCTCAGCAAATAATTTCAGGTCATTTATAAGCAATGGGAAAGACTTTAAAGGAAGGAAGATGGGTGTTACATCAACTGAACAAAAGACAAATGAAAACCAAAGAATCATCAGTAAAATGTTGCTTCAAATGCATAAAAGAAAGTCTTTTGGCATTGAATTGTAACTGGCAATGAAAAGTGGACTTAGTTTGAGAATCCCAAATGCACAAAATCATGGATTGAACCAAATCAACCATTAACATCAACTTCAAGGTCAAATGAAGACAATGCTCTGCGTCTGATGGGATCAGGAAGGCATGGTGTACTATGTATGAGCTTCTAAAACCAGGTGAAACCATTAATACTGATCTCTACAAACAACAAATAATCAATTTGAACCATGGTTTGGTCATAAAATGACTAGAATGGGCCAGAAGACACAGCAAAGTAATTTTGCTTCATGATGACGCACCATCACATACTCCAAAACCAGTTAAAGACACGTTAAAGATCTTGCCTGGGAAGTATTACCCCACCCGCTATATTCATCAGACCTTGCTCCTTCAGATGACCATTTGTTCTAATCTACGGCACACGCACTGTATGAGCAGCACTTCAAAACGTACGAAGAAGTGGAAAATTGGGTTTCTGAATGGTTTGCCTCAAAACAAGAAAAATTCTATTGGGATGGTATCCATAAGATGGGGGAAATGTGTAGCTAGCAATGTACATTACTTTGAATAAAGCACTTTAGATGTTTCTCTTGAAATTATCATGTTTCTTTGATTACAAAATCCACATTAGTAACAACCAGTATACCTAGTACAGGTCAGCAGAGGCCCAAGCTTCTCTTTGTCCGCTAGACCTGACCTGCAGGGCTTGCTGGGGCCCCCTGGGGGGTGGAGACTCCAGGTGGCTCTGAGGCCCTCTCCCGCCAGCTCTCTGCTGGGGACTCCCTCCAGCTTTCTCTGTGTCTCCTCCCACTCTGCTGCCTGCTCAGGATGGCTACACTTTTGTCCCGAGGGTCCTGTTACCTGGAACTTCATTTCCATGGAAAATCTCACTTCTGATGAGGGTGCATTTTCATGATGTTATAGTTGAGGAAGGAAAGGTCAAAGGACACAGTGTCTCCTGAGGGCAGCCAATTTCTTATTCCTTTGAGGCCCAGTCATTCCCTCATGTTGAAGGCCCACTGTGCGCCTCAGAATCTGCAGTGAGTAGAGGTGAGCAGTCTCTGGCCTCATGGGGCTTATTTCTAGGCAGGGAAACAGACAATAAATGAGTAAATAAATCAAGAAACAAGTCCGAATTTTAGATATTAATTTGGAAGAAGTCAGGGACGTTTCCTCCAAAGTGGTGACATTTCAACTGAGAACTGTGGGCTGAGAGACCAGCCCTGCGAGGGTGAGTGGGGTAGAACTCCCACCAGATGCCCTTTCTTTTTGTTTTTGTTTTTTTATTGATTATGGTATCACATAATTGTCCTCATCCCCCCATTCCCACCCCTAACCCCTCCCCACGTATGCCTACCCCCCTGTTGTCCGTGACCACTGGTTAGGCTTATATGCATGATCTCTCCCCCTTCCCCCAAACTCCCCTACCTTCCCTCTGAGGTTTGAGAGTCTGATCGATGCTTCCCTGTCTCGCATCTGTTTTTGTTCATCAGTTTATGTTGCTCATTATTTCCCCTAGATGCATGAGATTATGTGATACAAGAAATACACTGTAAGAACCGAAACTGAGACCAGCCATAATGGTTATGCTGAGAGGCAAATGAATCAGTCTGTAGTGAGTTTCTTTCTGGGCCAACAGTTCTTATTTCAATGTCAAACAGTTCCTTGTGTGTACATGTCAGCCATGATATTTCAGTTCTGGATGATGGACAAATGGTGGTAATGCAGGTCTGACCTTTTCTGGTTTGGTCCTGGGCATCCTTCAGCAATGCACAGCTGCTGTTTGCTAATATGGTAAGGTGTCGTCAGCATCTTCCATCTCTGGACTGCTTCCCTTCTGTCTTCATGGTTGGAGTAGTCCTGTCAATTCCTCTCTGTTGCAGGAATCCACATGGTCCTGGAGTTATTTTCTGAAAATATACAAACATATTCCCAACCTAAAGTTAATAAAGGAATATTTTCTATAAATTTGACTTGGGATCCTTTTTCATTTTTTGCTCAAATGATTTTCCTCTGGCTTGTTTTGACACCATGTGTGTTTTTTATGGGTGTCTTGCTGTTAGCATTACAAATGAAAGTTAATTTTCTAAAGTACAAAATTTCTAGATGTAATTTACTTACATGATATTTTTTCTTACATGATATTCTTCTACTATCACTCCCTTTTTTGTTTAAATATTAGGAAGCTTTTGGAAATTTTATAATGTAGTCTTGATAGCGTTTTTTTATTATTAAATTATTATCTGTGTACATATTTTACCATTGCCCCTCCTCCCATACATACACAACCTCCCCAGAGTTTTGTGTCCATTGATTGTACTTATATGCATGTATACAAGTCCTTCGGTTGATCTCTTATCTCTCCTAGATCTCCCTCCCCTCCATGCTGTAATTTGACAGTCTGCTTGTTGCTTTACTGTCTCTATATCTATCTTTTGGTTCATCGGTTTATAATGTTCTTTATTATCCATAAATGAGTGAGGTCATGTGGTGGCTTATTTCATTGACTGGCTTACTTCACTCAGCATGATGTTCTCCAATTCCATCCAGGTTGCTGCAAATGATGAGAATTCCTTCTTTTTTT
Source organism: Pipistrellus hanaki (assembly GCF_964339955.1). NCBI lineage: Eukaryota > Metazoa > Chordata > Mammalia > Chiroptera > Vespertilionidae > Pipistrellus > Pipistrellus hanaki. The sequence continues at coordinate 7,591,159 of NC_140515.1, forward strand.
ATGGCAGCATAGTATTCCATTGTGTAGATATACCATGGTTTTTTGATCCATTCATCTGCTGATGGGCACCTAGGCTGTTTCCAAATCCTAGCTATTGTAGATTGTGCTGCTATGAACATAGGGGTGCATATATCCTTTCTGATTGGTGTTTCTAGTTTCTTGGGATATAATCCTAGGAGTGGTATTACTGGGTCAAATGGGAGTTCCATTTTCAGTTTTTTGAGGAAACTCCATACTGTTCTCCACAGTGGTTGCACCAGTCTACATTCCCACCAGCAGTGCACCAGGGTTCCTTTTTCTCCGCAACCTCGCCAACACTTGTCGTTTGTTGATTTGTTGATGTTGGCCATTCTGACAGGTGTGAGATGGTACCACATTGTTGTTTTGATTTGCATCTCTCAGATAATTAGTGAATTTGAGCATGTTTTCATGTGCCTCTTGGCCTTCCTTCTGTCTTCTTTTGAAAATATTCTATTTAGGTCCATTGCCCATTTTTTAATTGAATCATTCATTTTCCTTTTATTTACTTGTATAAGCTGTCTGTAGATGTTGGAGATTAAACCTTTATCAGTGATATCATTTGCAAATATGTTCTCCCATACAGTGAGCTTTCTTGTTGTTTTGTTGATGGTTTCTTTTGCTGTAAAAAAGCTTTTAATTTTGATGTAGGCCCATTTGCTTATTTTCTCTTTAGCTTCCATTGCCCTAGGGGCAGTATCATTGAAGAAGTTCTTTTGGCATATGTCTGAGATTTGCTACCTGTAGATGCCTCTAGTATTTTTATGGTTTCCCATCTTATGTTTAAGTCCTGTATCCATTTTGACTTTATTTTTGTGTATGGTGTAAGTTGGTGATCTAGTTTCATTCTTTTGCATGTGTCTGTCCAATTTTCCCAACACCATTTATTGAAGAGACTGTCTTGACTCCATTGTATATTTGTGCCTCCTTTGTCAAATATTAGTTGAGCGTAGTGATTTCGGTTGATATCTGGGTTCTCAATTCTATTCCATTGATCTATATGTCTGTTCTAAACAGTACCAGGCTGTTTTGAGGACAGTGGCTTTGTAATACAGCTTGAAATCTGGTATTGAGATCCCTCCTACTTTACTCTTCTTTCTCAGAATTGTTGTGGCTATTCGTGATCTTTTATTGTTCCAAATGAACTTTTGGAGAGTTCTTTCTAGATCAGTGAAATATGCCGTTGGTATTTTAATGGGGAGTGCATTGGACCTATAAATTGCTTTGGGAAGTATGGACATTTTGATGATGTTGATTCTACCAATCCATGAACATGGTATGTTTTTCCATCTGTTTACATTTTCCTCTATCTCTATTTTCAGTGTTGTGAAGTTTTCCGCCTATAGGTCCTTAACCTCCTTAGTTAAGTTTATTCCTAGGTATCTTAATTTTTTTGGTGCAATGGTAAATGGAATTGCTTTTTTAGTCTCTGTTTCTGTAAGTTCACTGTTGCTGTATAGAAATGCCATAGATTTCTTGGCATTAATTTTGTATCCTGCTACATTGCCAAATTCATTTATTAAGTCAATTAGTTTTTTAATGGAGTCTTTTGGTTTTTTTATGTACAATATCATGTCATCTGCAAATAAGGATAACTTTACTTCTTCTTTTCCAATTTGGATGCCTTTTATTTCCTCATCTTGTCTAATTGTAATGGCTAGTACTTCCAGTACTATGTCAAACAGGAGTGGCAAGAGTGGGCATCCCTGTCTTATTCCTGTTCTTAGAGGGAATGGTTTTAGTTTTTGCCCATTGAGTATGATGTTGGCTGTGGGTTTATCATATATAGCTTTTATTATGTTGAGGTATGATCCTTGTACTCCCACCTTGTTGAGAGTTTTTATCAGGAAAGGGTGTTGGATTTTACCAAATGCTTTTTCTGCATCAATTGATATGACTATATGATTTTTATCTTTCAATTTGTTTATGTGATGTATCATGTTTATTGATTTGCAGATATTGTACCATCCTTGCATTCCTGTAATAAATCCTACTTGGTCATGGTATATGATCTTTGTGATATTCTGCTGGAGCTGATTTGCTAGAATTTTGTTGAGGATTTTGGCATCTATGTTCATGAGAGATATTGGCCTGTAATTCTCTTTCATTGAGTTGTCTTTATCTGGTTTTGGTATTAGGGTGATGCTGGCTTCATAGAAGGAGTTTGGAAGTATCCCTTCCTCTTGAATTTTTTGGAATAGTCTGAGGAGGATAGGTTTTAATTCTTCCTTGAATGTTTGATAAAACTCTCTTGTGAAGCCATCTGACCCTGGGCTTTTGTTTGCTGAAAGCTTTTTGATGACTGTTTCAATTTCTTCCCAAGTCACTGGTCTATTGAGATTTTTAGATTCTTCCTGATTGAGTTTTGGAAGGTTGTATTTTTCTAGGAATATGTCCATTTCCTCCAGGTTGTTCACTTTGTTGGAATAGAGTTGTCTGTAGTATTTTTTAACAATCCTTTGTATTTCGGCGGGGTCTGTTGTTATTTCACCTCTTTCATTTCTGATTTTGTTTATTTGAGTCCTCTCTCTTTGTTTCTTGGTTAGTCTGGCTAGAGCTTCATCAATCCTGTTTATCCTTTCAAAGAACCAGCTCTTGGTTTTGTTGATCTTATGTATTGTTTCTTTGGTCTCTATGTTGTTTATCTCCGCTCTGATTTTTGTTACTTCCTTCCTTCTGCTTACATTGGGCTTTTCTTGTTGCTCTTTTTCTAACTCTTTGAGTTGTAGAGTTAGATAATTTCTTACCATTTTTTCTTGTCTTTTGCAATAGGCTTGTAGGGATATGAACTTTCCTCTTAAAACTGCTTTTGCAGTGTCCCATAGATTTTGGATTGTTGTGTTTTCATTGTCATTTGTTTCCAGGATGTTTTTAATTTCTTCCTTGATTTCTATGGTAACCCAGTCCTTGTTTAATAGCATGCTGTTTAGTCTCCATGTGTTTGATTTCTTTGGATTATTTTTATTGTAGTTAATTTCCAGTTTTATGCCACTATGATCCGAGAAGATACTTGATATGATTTCTATCTTCTTGAATTTGAAGAGACTTTGCCTATGTCCCAACATGTAGTCTATCTTTGAAAATGACCCATGTGCACTTGAGAAGAAAGTATATTCTGTGGCTTTAGGGTGGAATGTTCTGAAGATGTCGATTAATTCCATCTGGTCTAGTGAGTCATTTAGGATTGATATTTCTTTGCTGATTTTTTGTTTAGGTGATTTGTCCAAAGGTGACAGTGGTGTATTAAAATCTCCTACTATTATTGTATTGCTATTAATCTCTCCCTTAATGTCCTCCAGCAGTTTTTTTTTTTAATGTATTTGGGTGCTCTTGTATTGAGTGCATATATGTTTACCAGGGTTATTTCTTCTTGTTGGATTCCTCCCTTTAGAATTATGAAGTGGCCTTCATTATCTCTTGTTATGTCCTTCACTTTGAGGTCTAATTTGTCAGATATAAGTATTGCTACCCCAGCTTTTTTTTTTTTTTTCATTTCCATTTGCCTGGAAAACCTTTTTCCATCCCTTCACCCTCAGTCTGTGTGCATCTTTTTTTCTGAAGTGGGTTTCTTGTAGACAACAGATCTTGTTTTCTCACCCAATTCGTTACCCTATGTCTTTTGATTGGAGCATTTAGTCCATTTACATTTAAAGTTATTATTGATAGGTACTTATTTGTTGCCATTTTTATTCTATACCCCTGTGTTCCTTCTTCGCTTTCTATTTCTTTATTTTTACAGTAGACCCTTTAGCATTTCTTGCATTGCTGATTTGCTGCAGATAAATTCCCTTAGTCTGTTTTTGTCTGTGAAGCTCCTGATTTCACCTTCAATTTTGATTGATAGCCTTGCTGGGTACAGTATTCTTGGATTCAGACCCTTCCTTTGCATGACTTTGTATATTTCATCCCATTCCCTTCTGGCCTGATAAGTTTCTGTGGAGAAATCAGTTACTAGTCTAATGGGGGTTCCTTTATATGTAACTTTCTGTCTCTCTCTGGCTGCTTTTAAGATTCTTAGTTTGTCGTTGGTGTTTGCCAATTTAATTATAATATGTCTTGGTGTTGGTCTTCTGGGGTTCATTTTGCTTGGGACTCTGCGTGCACCTTGGATTTGTGTGGGTTTTTTCTTCTCTATCTCAGGAAAGTTTTCTGTCATTATTTCTTGAAATACGTTTTCCATGTCTTCCTTAGTTTCCTTTCCTTCTGGAACCCCTATTATTCTAATATTGTTTTGTTTTGTATTGTCCCAAAGTTCCCTTAGATTCTCCTCCTGCTTTTTAATTTTTTTTCCCAGAAGCTGCTCTAATTGGGTATTTTTTTCCATCTTGTCTTCTAGCTCACTGATGCGGTCCTCTGCTTCTTCTAGTCTACTCTTGATGCTTTCTATTGAGTTCTTTACAGTAGCGATGTCATTTTTCATTTCTTCTTGGTTCTTCTTCATTTCTTCTTGGTTCTTACTCATATTGTCAAATTTGTCTTCCATTCTTTTTAGCCATCTTATGATCATTACTCTGAATTCTTGCTCTGGTAGGTTGCTTGCCTCTAACTCATTTACTTCCTTTTCTGGTGATGCCTGCTTTTCTTTCATATGCAGGCTGTTTCTTTGTCTCCCCATGATCTCTCTTTTTAAGATGTCTGGTTGTGTAGTTCTTTCTCTCTTGCTTTGATTTACAACACAACCAGGCACAACACACAAGGCACTGAATAGAAATGTGTTTGCGATACTAATAACCTCCAATAAAGGTAACTAGAACCCAGGTAACAAAAACATACAATCAAAGAAGAAGAATAGGCAAATCAACCTTATAAAAAAAAGCATACAACTTCAACATAGTTAACATTCAGCATACAACTACAAAGAGATAGAGAAAAAGACTGTTTTTTGTGTTTTGTTTTTTGTTTGTTTGTTTGTTTGTTTGTTTGTTTTTTTAGGACAGCGACGAGGGAGGTGTAAATGGGCTTGGAGCAGGGGGTTGGAAATTAGATATACACAAGTAGAATGAATTTTAGGAGGGTGTAAACAGAAAGAATGGGAAAATCTAGAGCAGGATAGGGTTAAGATACACAGGGCACCAAAGGAAAAGGTTAGGAGGAGAGTGAAGGCATAAAGGTAGGGTTGAGGTAGAATAAAGCGTTGGGGAAGGAAAGATAAATATAGGCTGTAGAACAATATTCCCGAAATAAAAAAATAAATAAATAAAATAAAAAGTAAAAAATAAAAATAATAAAAAGAAACAAAAGAAAATAAGATAAAAAAGGTAAAATAGTAGTAGTAATAATGTTAAATACGTATACAATGTAATAATTAAAAAGGATAAAATCAAGTGAGGAAAAAGAAAAAAAATAGTTTCTTGAGTAAACTTTGCAAATAATGAAAACAAAAATAAAAAACAAAAATTAAATTTTTTTTAAATTTAAAAAATTTAAATAAAATTTGCAGTAATGAAGGTCATTCGCTTCCTCTATTGTTATAATCCAGTCCTGATTTTTAAGCAGTTCTTGCTTTGTTTTTAATTACACTAGGGTCAATTTGTGAATTAGCCTCTGGGTGGCAGTGTTTCTAGGTTGACTTCCCGGGCTCTAAAGCCTCTCCAGCTTTTTTTTTTCCCCTCTCAGTGGCACTGATCTATGGAGGAGGGGATGGGGCAAGTTCGAGCCAACTGTAATCTCCTTTAATTCTCCGATATCCCTCCGAGTCAGATCCAAATGTGTTGCTCCTCAGATATCTCCACTATTAGAAGCCCCATCCACTTTCACGGGTGACACCTGCCCACCAGCCGGGGCCTCTACTTGAAATCACTGCCCCGGTCCTCCAGTTTCCAGGCCCTGTGCACGCAGGCTTTTGTCTTCTCCGTGAGCACTCATTCACCCTCTGGTCACGAAGTCTGACCCTTTCGCCGTGTGGTGGGGTACTCCTGTGAGTCTAAGTGTTCGCGCCACCTGGGATCAGCATTCTGGGGGTCACAGCTGCTTTGTAGTCCACATTAGCCTGTGGATATTCAGGCCCCTGACACGATCCAATCTTCCTCTCAAGATGGTGAGGTTTCCCCGTCCAAGCCGGTAGGTAGCTCCAGGAAGGGACCTCGCCCCGCGTGGGTGCTTCCCTGTGAGGAGCACCCTGGTCAGCTGCCCCCCAGCAGTTTCTTCTGGTGTTCAGCTGTCTCCTGGCTTGCTAATCAACACTCACAGCACGAGACCGTCAGCTGCTCTCTCTTTCTGCTTTGGGACAAGGCTCAGAATCCACCTATTCTTCCGTCATTTTGTCTCCTCTCTCCGTCTTGATAGCTTTTACATTTTAATTTTTTGTGCTAAAATATGACTGCTTTAGGTTCATTACATGTTATGCAATTTTACCATGAGATGAACTGCCAATAAAGATTTTTGTTAATACTTTAGGAACAGCTGTTTGTACATTACAAACAATTTTTCTAGAATATTCCTTATTTCAATTAGCCAATTTAAATTAGCCTGAAAACTTGAATGCTATTCTACTGTCAAATTCAACACTCTACCAACAATCTTATTTTACCCTGTGTATATTAGTGGAAAGGATTGTTTGCCTTCTTGAGTAGGCCCTGAGTATTCCTGGTACTAGGCTGGATTTGGATATCAAAAGCCCGCTTCCCTCACCATGGGTACAAGACATCTCAAACAAGTATTGTTGCAGTGAGAGGACAGCAGCTGTTGACCAATTCTATTACCTGGGTCCCGGTTTGAGCTGTGGCTGAGAAGCAAAGCAGCCATGGGGGCAGAAGACCTCCCTCAGAAGAGGTGAAGGTTCAGGCCCTGCAAAGTTGCAGGGGCAGTAAGGGTCTGTTCCCCACCTCTGTTGACCCCCAAGTTTTCTCCTGATAGCCCCTCTGTGACTGTGCCTGTTGTAGGCTATTCATTCCTTCCCTGAGGAATCTTACCCGTCTCTGGCTAACCAGCCATCCTCTGGGGCCAAGCAGCGTGATGTGAGGTTCAGTTCTGTCTCCTTGGTAGCCTATGCCCCCGTGGCCTCCATGCCCAGTACCTGCTTTGGGATCCCCTTGCTTGTTGGTGAGGCCTCGGCACTGATCACATATCTTGGAGAACCAGGTTTCTTTTCCAGGGATGGCCCATCTCACCCCACTGGGCAAGAGACATATTAATGGTACCAGCCACCATGATGCCAGCCACCTCAGTATGAACTGAAAACTCAGGCAACAGCTGTGGGCAACTGGACCATGAGAAGAGGGTCCCTCTTGGCCAAAAGGGCCAGAGGGACCACTGTAGCCTGCTCAGGTGCCTTCCCAGGGGCCCCTCTACACGGTAGAAGGGATTAAATCCTTTCATGTTGTTTTTAAATTGCTGCCAGACACTCAAAGAATTGGTTTAGTAAGTTTGTTTGCTATAATTGTACATTATGCTGTTGTAATTTTAAAATATCAAGAGTTGTGTTACCTTTGTCTCTGACCACCAAAGAGATGATTTTTTATTGATTCCCAAGAGTGCGAGGTACTATTATATGTAATTGGGGTAATACAAATTTGGGGGGAATTATAATGACATTATAGAATAATATCATGTAAGGGTATTCTTTGCTCTAGGCCATAGCAATTCCATTTCAAACTGGCTGTCAATTTCCTTTTGTATAGACAAGGTCTTCGTTACATTTTCTGCACCTTTCCCAGGAGGAAGTAGTGATGGTCCCTTTCTTTGGTGTCCACGCAAGCCAGAAACCTCTCTTTAATTTTACACACAAAGGAGCAGTGGTTTGATTTTGTGTCATACAGAAGGGAAGCTGGTGGTGACCCCTGTGTAATTATACTTCCTTGCCCCACCCATGGTCCTCCTGGATGACCAGGGTGTTTGGTATCATCAGTGACTACATTGGGCGGGGGTATCAGCCCACATAAGGGCTCCCACCCATGAAGAATCAGGAATATAAGTCCAAAATACTTTCCCATTAGCCCCAGGTAATATTATCGTACAGCTGATGACTGCTAGCATGGCAGGAAAGACTTTCTCAGGTGTTCTTGGAATTCTGGTTACCTAACACTTTATTTTTTTGTTTATTTTTATTTTATTATTGTTTTTATTATTATTTTACATGTGTGTCCTTATCCCCCAATTACCCCTTACCCTCCGTTCATGCCCCACACCCCTATTATCTGTGTCCATTGATTAGGCTCATATCTATGCACTGGAGTCTGTTGGTTGCTTTCTCCCCCTTACTCCCACCGACCCCCTCCATCCCTGAAGTTTAAGCTTCTGATCTACATTAATCAGTTTCTGGGTTTGTTCTTGTTCATCAGTCTATGCCATTCATTATATTCCACAAATGAGTGAGATCATGTGATGTTTACCTTTCTCTGCCTGGCTTATTTCACTTAGCATAATGCTCTCCAGTTCCATCCATGCTGTTGCAAATGCAGTGGTGCCTCGCAGAACGAACGCCTCGCACAGCGAACTTTGGACAGGTTTTTCATGAAACCATCGGCCAAAAAGCAGAAAATGGATGAAGATGTGCAAGATTCGGTAGACTCTACTTAGTCTGTCTTAAAATTAAAAAATGTGTGTTTTTTTTAAAAAAAAATTATGTTTTTAGATGTATCTAAATAAAAATATGTCATCTTAGCATATTTTTTTATGTCATCTTAGCATATTTTATGCTACAGAACGAATTATTTTTTTTAACATGTATTGTTATGGGAAAATGCGTTTCACATAACGAACTTTTCACATAACAAGCTTGCTCCTGGAACGAATTAAGTTCGTTGTGTGAGGCACCACTGTGGTAGAAATTCCTTTTTTACCGCAGCACAGTATTCCATTGTGTAGATGTGCCACAGTTTTTCAATCCATTCATCTACTGATGGGCATTTAGGCTGTTTCCAAATCTTAGGTATGGTGAATTGTGCTGCTATGAACATAGGCGTGCATATATCCTTTCTGATTTGTGTTTCTAGTTTCTTAGGATATATTCCTAGAAGTGAAATCACTGAGTCAAATGGGAGTTCCATTTTTAGTTTTTTAAGGAAACTCCACACTGTTCTCCACAGTGGCTGCACCATTCTGCATTCCCAACAGCAGTGCATGAGGGTTCCTTTTTCTCTGCATCCTCACCAACACTTGTCATTTGCTGATTTATTGATGATAGCCCATTCTGACCGGTATAAGATGGTATCACATTGTGGTTTTGATTTGCGTCTCTCTGATGATTAGTGACTTTGAGCAGATTTTCATATGTCTCTTGGCCTTCCTTCTGTCTTCTTTCGAAGAGTGTCTATTTAGAACAGTTGCCCATTTTTTCATTGGGTTGTTTATCTTCTTTTTGTTAAGTTGTATGGGTTGTCTGTAAATGTTGGAGATTGAACCCTTATCATTGATAATGTTGGCAAATGTGTTTTCCCATGCAGTGGGCTTTCTTATTGTTTTATTGATGGTTTCCTTTGCTGTGAAAAAGCTTTTGATTTTGATGTAGTCCCATTTGTTTATTTTCTCTTAGCTTCCATTGCCCTAGGAGCAGTATCAGTGAAGTTCTTTTGATATATGTCTGAGATTTTGCTGCCTGTGAATTCCTCAAGTACTTTTATGGTTTCCCGTCTTATATTTAAGCCCTGTGTCCATTTTGAGTTTATTTTTGTGGTCTAGTTTCATTTTTTTTTGCATGTATCTGTCCAATTTTCCCAACACTATTTGTTGAAGAGACTGTCTGCACTCCCTGTATGTTCATGCCTCCTTTGTCAAATATTGAGCATAGTGGTTTGAATCTGGATTCTCTATTCTATTCCATTGGTCTATATGTCTGTTCTTGTGCCAGTACAAGCTGTTTTGAGAACAGTAGCTTTGTGATACAGCTTGAAATATGGTATTGAGATCCCTTCAACTTTGCCATTCTTTCTCAGGATTGCTGAGGCTATTTGGGGTCTTTTTTTTATTCCAGATGAATTTTGGAGAGTTTTTTCTTTATCTGTGAAATATGCCATTGGTATTTTAATGGGGAATGCATTGAATCTATAGATTGCTTTGGGTAGTATGGACATTTTAATGATGTTGATTCTACCAATCCATGAACATGATATGTTATTCCATCTGTTTATTCTTCCTCTATCTTTTTTTTTCAGTGTCCTGTAGTTTTCTACATATAGGTCTTTTATGTACTTAGTTAAGTTTATTCTTAGGAATCTTAATTTTTTTTGTGTGTGATGGTAAATGGGATTGCTTTTTTAGTCTTTCTTTCTGTAAGTTCACTATTGGTGTATAGAAAAGCCTTAGATTTCTTGGCATTGATTTTGTATCCTGCTATCTTGCTGAATTCATTTATTAAGTCTAATTTTTTTATGGAGTCTTTAGGGTTTTCTATGTACAGTATTATGTCATCTGGAAATAAGGACAGTTTTACTTCTTTTCAAATTTGAATGCCTTTTATTTCTTCTTTTTGTCTGATAGCTATGGCTAGTACTTCCAGCACTATGTTGAACAGAAGTGGTGAGTGTGGGCATCCCTGTCTTATTCCTGTTCTTAGAGGAAATGGTTTTAGTTTTTGCCTATTGAGTATGTTGTTGGCTGTGGGTTTGTCATATATGGCTTTTATTATGTTGAGGTATAATCCTTCTATTCCCACCTTGCTGAGAGCTTTTATCAAGAAAGGGTGTTATTGCCAAAACCGATTTGGCTCAGTGTATAGAGCGTCGGACTGCGGACTGAAAGGTCCCAGGTTTGATTCCAGTCAAGAGCATGTACATTGCTTGCGGGCACATCCCTGGTAGGGGGTGTGCAAGAGGCAGCTGGTCGATGTTTCTCTCTCATCAATGTTTCTAGCTCTCTATCTCTCTCTCTTCCTCTCTGTAAAAATTCAATAAAAATATTTTTTTTAAAAAGAAAGAAAGAAAGAAAGGGTGTTGTATTTTGTCAAATGCTTTTTTCTGCATCAATTGATTTGACTATATGGTTTTTATCTCTCAACTTGTTTATGTTATATATCACATTTATTGATTTGTGGTTATTAACCCCAACCATCCATGCATCCCCGGGATAAATCCTACTTGGTCATGGTGTTTGATCTTTCTGATATACTGCTGGATTAGATTTGTTAGAATTTTGTTGAGGATTTTGGCATATATGTTCATGAATAATATCGGCCTGTAATTCTCTTTCATTGTATTATCTTTATCTGGTTTTGGTATTAGGGTGATGCTGGCTTCATAGAAGGAGCTTGAAAGTGTTTCTTCTTCTTGAATTTTCTGGAATAGTCTGAGGAGGATAGGTTTAATTCTTTCTTGAATGTTTGATAAAACTCCCCTGTGAAACCATCTGGCCCCAGGCTTTTGTTTGCTGGAAACATTTTTATGACTGCTTTAATTTCTTCCATAGTTATCAGCCTATTGAGATTTTTTAGACTCTTCTTGAGTAAGTTTTGGAAGGTTGTGTTTTTCTAGAAATGTGTCTATTTCTTCCAGGCTGTCTAGTTTGTCAGAATAGAGTTGTTCATAGTATTTTTTTTTTTAACCATCCCTTTTATTTCTGTGGGGCCTGTTGTTATTTCACCTCTTTAATTTCTGATTTGTTTACTTGGGTTTTCTCTCTTTGCTTCTTGGTACACTTGGCTAGAGGTTCATCAATTTTGTTTATCCTTTCGAAGAACCAGCTATTGGTTTTGTTGATGTTTTGTATTTTTTTTAGTCTTTATGTCATTCATTTCTGCTCTGATCTTTATTATTTCCTTCCTTCTGCTCACTATGGATTTTTCTTGTTGCTCCCTTTCTAATTCTTTGAGTTGTTGGGATAGATGAGTTATTACCATTTTTTCTTTCTTTTTTTTTCTTTTTCTTTTTTTTTTTTTTTTGAGGTAGACCTGAAGAGCTATAAACTTCCCTCTCAGGACTACTGCTTTTGTTGTGTCCCATAGGTTTTGCAATGTTGTGTTTTATTGTCATTGGTCTCTAGGATGTTTTTAATCACCTAATCATTGTTTAGTAGCATGCTATTCAGCTTCCAAATGTTTGAAATTTTTGGAATGTTTTTATTGTAGCTTATTTCTAACTAGAAGCCCAGTGCAGGAAATTCGTGTATGGGGTGGGGTGGGGGGTGGGGGGCGAGGCAAGGAGGTGGTGGTGCCCCTCAGCCCAGGCTGCACCCTTTTCAATCTGGGACCTCTTGAGCGATGTCCCACTGCCCATTTAGGCCTGATCCCTATGGCATCAGGCCTAAATGGGCAGTCGGACATCCCTCTCACAATCCATGACTACTAGTTCTCAACTGCACGCTTCCTGCCTTCCTGATTGCCCCTAACCTGCCAGCCTGGTCACCCCCTAACCACTCCCATGCCAGCATGATTGATGTCTAACTTCTCCCCTGCCAGCCTGTTTGCCCCCAACTTCCCTCCTCTGCCGGCCTGGTCACTCATAACTGCCCTCCCCTGCAGTTTTGATCACCCCCAAGTGCCCCCCCCTTGTAGGCCTGGTGCCTCCCAACTGCCGTCCTTGTTTGCCTGATCACCCCCAATTGCCTTCCCCTGCTGGCCATCTTTTGGTGGCCATCTTGTGTCCACATGAGGGCAGGATCTTTAACCACATGGGGGCAGCAATCTTGTGTGTTGGAGTGATGGTCAATCTGCATATTGCTCTTTTATTACATAGGATAGAGGCCTGGTGCATGGGTGGGGGCCAGCTGGTTTGCCCTGAAGGGTGTCCCAGAAGGGTGTCCCTTGGGGCATGGGGCGGCCTGGGTGAGGAGCCTGTGGTGGTTTGCAGGCCAATCATACCCCTCCCTCCTCTTACTACCCCCCCCTCCCCCACGGTGACCCAAGCGAGGTCCTGGTATCTGGAATTTATTTACCTTCAACAATTGTAACTTTGTAGCCTGGAGCAGAGCCAAGTCTTCTGCTTGCTCCATGGCTGTCGCCATTTCTGTTTGGATTTGTTTACTTTCTATAACTGAAATTTTGTAGCCTTGAGTGGAGGCTTAGGCTGGCTAGGGCAGGCGGAAAGCTTGGCTTCTTCCATTGCTTGGGAAACCGAAGCCTCCCTCCTGCTCTATGTGACTGCAGCCATCTTGGTTGGGGTTAATTTGCATACTCACTCTGATTGGTTGTTGGGTGTGGCTTGTGGGTGTAGTGGAGGTATGCTCCATTTGCATATTACTATTTTATTAGATAAGATATTATGGCATTGTGATCTGAGAAAATGCTAGATACAATTTCAATCTTTTTGAATTTGCGGAGACTTTGTTTGTGATCCAATATATGGTCTATTTTTAAAAATGTCCCATGTGCACTTGAGAAGAAGGTATAATACATGGCTTTGGGGTGAAATGCTCTGAAGATATCAATTAGGTCCATCTGATCTAGAGTGTCATTTAGAATTGCTGATCTTGCAGATTTTTTGTCTAGAGGATTTATCCAGTGATGTCAGTGGTGTATTAAAGTCCCCTACTATGATTATATTGATGTCGATCTCTCCCTTGATATCTTCCAGTAGGTTTTTTATGTATTTGGGTGCTCCTACATTGGGTGCATATATATTTACCAAAGTTATATCTTCTTGTTGAATTACTCCCTTTAGTATTATGTAGAATTAAGGCCTTCCTTATCTCATTATGGCCTTTACTTTGAGGTCTATTTTATCTTATATAAGTATTGCAATCCCAGCTTTTTTCTCATTTCCATTTGCCTGAAAAAATATTTTTCCATCCCCTCACTCTCAGTCTGTGTGAATCCTTTGCTCTCAGGTGGGTCTCTTGTAGACAGCAAATATATGGATCATATTTTCTTATCCATTCAGCTACCCTTCGTCTTTTGATTGGTGCATTTAATCTATTTACATTTAATGTTATTATTGATAAGTACCTGTTTGTTGTCATATTTTTTCTTAGTATTTGTGTTTCTTCTTGCCTTTCTCTTTCTTATTTTTAAAGCAGTCACTTTAGCATTTCTTGCATTGCTGACTTGGTAGTGATAAACTTTCTTAGCCCTTTTTTGTCTGTGAAGCTTCTGATTCCACCTTCAATTTTGAATGATAGCCTTACTGGGTATAGTATTTTTGGATTCAGTCCCTTGTTTTGCATCACTTTCTATATTTCATTCTATTCCCTTCTGGTCTAGTGTGTTTCTGTTGAGAAATCAGTTGATATTTTCTAATAGGTGATCCCTTGAAAGTAACTTTCTGTCTCTTCCTTGCAGCCTTTAAGATTCTTACTTTGTCATTGGTGTTCGTCAATTTAATTATGATATGTCTTGGTGTTGCCATTTTGGGGTTCAACTTTTTTGGGACTCTACGTACTTGTACTTGGATAGTTTTTTGTTTGTTTGTTTGTTTGTTTTTTGCCAATATCAGGGAAGTTTTCTGTCATTATTTCTTTAAACAGGTTTTTCTATCCCTTGCTTCTGTTCTTCTTTTTCTGGTATCCCTATTAAGCGAATGTTATTTTGTTTAGTGTTGTCCCAAAGCTCCCTTAGGCTCTCCTCTTGCTTTTTAAATGTTCTTTCCAGTTGCTGCTGTGTTTGTGTTTTTTTCCTACCTTGTCTTTAATGTGGTGATGCAGACCTCAGCCTCTTCTAGTCTACTCTTTAAGCATTCCATTGTGTTTTCTATTGCAGCTGTTGTTATTCATCTCCTCTTGGTTTCTTTCATGTTGGTGACATTCTCATTCAGCTCCTTATAGTTCTCATTGAGTTGTGTGAATTTGTCATCCAGCCATTTAAACATCCTTATAACCATTACTCTGAATTCTATCTCTGATAAGCTCCTAACCTCAAATTCATATAACTTCCTTTCTGTTGATTCCTCTTTTTCTTTCCTTTGGGGATTGCTTTTTTTTTGTCTTACCATGTTTTCCTGTAATGGTTTAATTGTAGATCCAATTGCTTTGCTGGCCAGATTCTTTTGGGGATGGTGCTACTGGCATAATATCTCACTTTTCCTTGGTTTGTTAATCTAGTGTAGCTCCCTACTCGAGCTATTTGGGTTCTCTTGATGTAGGCCTGCAAGCTTGAGAGGCACAACTGCGGTGTCTAGGAGTCAGCAGCTGTGGAGGGGGAGTGTCCCAATTTTTGCTGTCTTGCACCCTTAATTGTAAGCAAGCGTGCCCAGCAGGGACTCACAGTGGCCCCCAGGTACTGTCTATTGGGGTGTTGGGGCTCAGGGGGCCTGATCTTTGAAAAGGCATGGCTGTGGTGCCCAGAGTTCTGTAGTTGTGGGATGGGCAGACCCAACTTTTGCTCTTGTACCTGTTGTGGATAGGCGCTTACTGCCTGTGGTGGTTTACAGGAGCACCCTCGGTACATTTGCCAGTGAGGCACACTGAAGTGCTCTGAAGGGTCCTGGCAGTGTAGCTGCGCAATTGAGGTGCCTGGCATCCAGGCTCAGTGAATTCAAAGCTTCTACTGCCAGAGGGGTGTGCACCCCTTGCTTGTTCAGGATTGCACCCAAGGAGAGCTCTGACGGACTCTGACTAGCGCCCTGTGGTTAGTTGGGTTCAGTGTGTTCATATCTGTGGAGGCGCACTCTCTGGGTGCAGAGCTCTGATGCACTCCCAGGGGTCCCGGCACCGCGGTTGAGTAGCTGGGGTTAATGTGGGCAACCCTCCAGGAAGAGGGAATTCAGAATTTCCACTGCAGGGCCGTACACCTGTGTCTGTGCAGAATCACACCCTTGGGTGTAGTAAATCTGGAGTAAAGTGTCCTGGAGATGAGACTGTGCGACTATGTGTGCAAGAGAACCCGGGGTTCTGCTGTTGGGGAGGGGGGAGTTGCACTTATAGCTTCGGAAAGGGTGTCTTTGGAGGTGGAGGTCCTAGGTTCTGCAACTCTTCAGCTGGGGTAGCAGGATATTGGCTGGAGTGGGTGCTGGGTCGCAGGGCAATTTCAAGGCCTGTCTTGTTGGTGGTGTTGATGAGTTCCTAAAAAAAAAAGCCGTTCTCAGCTCAAGATGGCATGGGCTCCGTCTGTGCTGGAGTCCCTCAGTCCGGGGAGTGCCTGCAGCAGTGGTAGTCTCTCCTTGTCAAGGAGAGGCTTTCTGCCAGCTCCTACTGCTCCTGTGAGATTTAACTTTCCCTCACTCACTCACACACACCCCACGCACATTCACACACTCACATATCCTCACTCACTCACTTCCTCTCTCTCCTCCTCATTCTGCCAGTTGCCATCTTCCCTCTCCTCCTCCCACCAGATGTTCTTTCATTATAAATCAGAAAAGCCAGCACTGCCACAGAACCAATGCACGCATGTAATTTTTAAATGAACATTGGTACCCAGTGGGAGGGGAAGTGGAAGAGCCGGGCCTTCCTCCTCCCCACTCTTGCCGCAGCTAGCCCTGGCACCCAGCTGCAGACACACATTCTCTGCTCACTCTCCTTCTCCAGAGGGACCAGCCTGTGGGGAGGGGAGATGGGCGCCAGCACCCTTCTGGCACTGCCTTCCAGACTGCAGGAGCACCAGCTTCTCAGCCAGGCCGCCAGGATTCTCTTGGAGTGTGGATGCTGCTGCTGCCTCAGGGATGAAAATAGAAATTATTCAGACCATTATCATCTCCTTGCCTGGATTCTAAATTCTAAATTCTGACCCAGAAAATGCACACTTGGCTTCCCTTGAGCAGAAGGTTCCTGCTGCCCAATCCCTGCTGCCCAAGCCCCGGACAAGCATCCAGAGGTGGCTGCTGCCTATTGCTGGCAGGAAGACTGGTTTGGTGAACCCAGTGGCAGTCTGTGTGAATGCCAGAATCACAGTCTTCTTCCCACCACCTCCTCTGGGCCATGCTCCTTTAAACGGAATGCCATATCTCCTTTGCCACTAAGAGATGTATTTTCTCTCTCTCTTTCTCTCTCGCTCCCCCTTTCTTCCTTCTCTCTGTCACTCCATCCCTCCTACAGCCTTATCTCTGCTCCTCCCCCTCCTAGAACACAACTGTGGGCATCCTTTGGTATCTGGGTTTCTCTGAACCTTGTGCATCCAGCTCAGCTTTCCGCTCAGTGTTCTCTCCGTTGGCATAATACCTTCCCACATTCTTTGTGAGGTTCTTTTGTGAAAGGTAGGACCATTTTACCTATAATTATAGTTACTTCTTCCCTCTATTTTTATCCCTGCCCCACAATTTACCAACATTTCATTTGGCATTTTCTTATAGTTTAAATGATAATTCTAATGAAATACATAATCTCTGCTGATATGCTCAGTTTCTATTGGTGGCTTCAGCGTTGAATTTCTTATAAAACTGCTCAACTGAAAAATCACAAGAATGTCAGTGCCACAAAGCAAGGATTTCACCCTGTCTCCTACTCTCTCCTTTGTTGAGCATTTCCTCTGCGCCCGTCCTGGGCTTGACACTGCATACACCTTCTCTCATCCCATCCTCACACCCTGTGAGAGGGGTGCAGTTGTGCCAGAAAACTATTAGAGGTGATAAATGAAGTCAGTAAAGCTTCTGTATATAGAATTAACACACAGAAATCAGTGGTGTTGCATACACTAAGAGTAAACTATCAGAAAGAGAAATCAAGAAAGCAATTCTTTTACAATGACATTTTCCTAAAAAGTGCCTATGAATAAATTTGACCAGAGAGGCAAAAGACCTATACTTTAAAAACTACAGGACACTGATGAAAGAAATTGAAGATGACACAAATAAATGGAAGGCTATACTATGCTCATAATTTAGAAGAATCATTCTCACTAAAATGTCCATATTACTCAAAGCAAACTACAGTTTCAATGAAAACCATATCAAAATACAAATGGCATGATTTTATACCATTAGAACAAATAATTCTAAAATTCATATGGAACCACACAAGACTCTGAATAGCCAAAGCAATCTTGAGAATGAACAAAGTTGGAAATGTCATACTTCCTGATATCAAACTATATATACTCCAAGGCCATAATAATAAAAAGCACGGTTCTTGCATGAAAACAGACAAGTGGATCAATAGAACAGAATAGAGAGAAGTAAAATAAACCCACACCTACAGGGTCAATTAATCTATGACAAAGGAGACAAGAACATACAATGGGGACAAGACAGTCCCTTCAATAATGATGCTGGTAAAGTGGAGAGATACCTGCAAAAGAGTGAAGCTGGCCATTTTCCTTCACCATATACAAAGTTTATTTTTAATTTACAAAGTTGATTAAAGAAGCCACATAAGACCTGAAGCCATAAAACTCCTAAAAGAAAACATGTCTCCTCAGCCAATGGCAACAAAAGAAAAATAAACAAGTGGGACTATGCCTAACTAACACGCTTTTGGAAAGTGAAGGGAACCACCAACAAAACAAAAAAACTATTGAGAGAAGAAGGTATTTTCAAATTATATATCCTATAAGGGATTAATATCCAAAATATATAGAGAACTCATACAAGTCAAAATAAAAAAAATCTAATTAAAAATGGGCAAAGGACCTAAACAGACATTTCTTCAAAGAGGACATACAGATGGTCAACAGACATATGTGAAGATGCTCAAAGTCACTGATCAGAGAAATGCAAATTAAAACCATGAGGTATCACCTCACACCTGCCAGAATGGATGCCATCAAGAAATCAACAAACAACAATTGCTGGCGAGGATGTGGAGAAGAGAACCCTAAAACACTGCTGGTGGGAATGCAGACTGATGCAGCCACTGTGGAAAGCAGTATGTAGATTCTTCAAAAAATTAAATAAGAGCTGCCATATGACCCAGCAATTCCAATACTGAGCATTTATCTGAAGAAATCCACAACACTAATTTAGAAAGATATATGCATTTCTATGTTGACGGCAGCATTATTTACAACTATAGGCCTGGTGCATGAAATTCGTACATTTGGCCTGTACCCTCTCGCAGTCTGGGATCTCTCAGGGGATGTCCTTAGTGCTGCTATGGAGGGGGAAGAGGCTCCCACCACCGCCACTGCACTCCTCAGCCGTGAGCCCAGCTTCTGACTGAAGGGGTTCCCCTTGTGGGAGTGCACTGACAACCAGGGGGCAGCTCTTGCACTGAGCATCTGCCTTCTAGTGGTCAGTGTACATCATAGCGACCAGTTGTTCTGCTATCAGGCTGAAATTGGCTCTCTGACATCCCAAGAAAGGTCCCAGATTGTAAGAGGGTGCTGAGGGACCCCACTGGTGCATGATCAAGGCCTGGGAGGGATGCCTGAGGTTGACCTGCTATGGAGGGACTGCGGGAGGACTCCAAGGCATGGTCCGGCCCATCTCACTTAAGTCCCAATCAGCCAGACTCCAGCAGCAAGCTCACCTACCAGTCAGAAAGTCTGTCCCTTCGTGGTCAGTGAGTGGTTGGGCGGCCTTAGCATATCATTAGCATACTAGGGGCCCAGTGCATGGATTTGTGCACCTTGAAAGGAACTGTGGGTCACAAGGCTGCAGTGGGCACAGAGGCGGGTCTCAGCCCATATCTAATGCCCCGCCCTTCGCCTCTCCCGCCATGGCTTCGGTTCCCTGTCCGCCAGCCCTGTTCCCCTTTCTGCCACTCCCAGGCGCTGATGGTGCTGGCCCGGCTTGCACCCGCTGATGACGCTGAGTGTTTGGGACCAGCACCAGGTGCTGGCAGCACGTGCAAGCACTGGCTCCGGTGCCGGCAGTGGGTGCGAGTAGAAGCTCCTGTGCTGGCAGGGGGTGTGAGCAGGGCCATCACTGGCAGCAGATGTGAGTGCCGGCTGCCAGACCCGATTGCCCCTCAGGAGCAGGAGGAGGTGGAGAAGCCCTCAGGCGCGATTGGGCCGGCAGCTGCCGCTCACACCCATTGATGGTGGTGAGTGATTGGGCCGGCTCCGGCTCCAGCACTGGGTACAAGTGGGCCGGTGCTGGCAGCAGGTGCAAGGGCTGGGTGGGATTGTGGCACAGGGATCAAAGACTTTTCAGTAACCACCAGAGGCTCACCCCAATGACAGCGACCGGCACCCTGCCTTGGTCTGGTCCCCTGCTCACCTGCTCCACCATTCCACAGCAGCCGACGTCCGCCATGTTCTGTGCTCTGCTGCCTGCTGCCGATGCCCACCATGTTCCATGCACAGTCCCTGGTGGTCAACACAAGTCATAGTGACCGGTTGTTCAGTTCTTCGGTTGTTTCAATGTTTGGGCTGCTTTTATATTAGCCTTTTATTATATAGGTTTCCACTTTGATTGGTTGAACAGCCAACCAGATGACTGGACACTTAGCATATTAGGCTTTTATTATATAGGATAGGCAAGCTATGGAAGCAACCCAAGTGCCCATGAATAGATTGGATAAAGAAGATTCGATTTTTGCCTTGGATGGTTTAGCTCAGTGCTTAGAGTGTTGGCCTTGGGATCCAAGGGTTTTGGGTTTGATCCCTGACTAGGGCTCATGTGGGAGGCAATCAATCTCTATTTCTCTCTCTCTCTCCCCTTCCTCTGAAAATCAATGAAAAAAATATCCTCAGGTGAAGACTTTTAAAAAGGTGCAAATTTATATATATATATTAGGGGCCCAGCGCATGAATTCATGCACCTTGGAAGGAACTGTGGGCCGTGAGGCTGCAGTGGACACAGGGGCAGGTCTCAGCCCATCCTCTGTGCCCCTGCCCAGCCCTCCTGCCATGGCTCCAGTCCCTTGTCTGTCCACAGCCCTGCTCCTGGCACAGCTCCCATGGACTGAGAGCACTGGCCCCGCCACGCCCGCTGACTGTGCAGTGCGACTGGGACTGATGCCAGCAATGGGTGCGAGTGGGGCCAGTGCCATCAGTGGGTGTGAGTGGCAGCTGCTGCCCTAATTGCCCCTTAGGAGCAGGGGGATATGGAGAAGCCCTCAGCTGCCACTCACACCCACTGATGGCACCAAGCAATCGGACTGGAGCTGGGTGCTGGCAGCAGGTGTGAGCAGGGGATCCAGTGCCAGCAGCAGGTGTGAGCAGGGCCACTGCCCGCAGCTGGTGTGCGAGCTGCAGCTGCCAGCCCCAATTGCCCCTCAGGAGCAGGGGGAGGTGGAGAAGCCCTGAGAGGCAATCGGGGCTGGCAACCGCCACTTGTACCCACTGATGTCGCCAGGCGATCTGGGCACTGGCAGTGGGTGCAAGCACTGGGAAGGATGACACCATGCGGGAGCAAAGAATTTTCAGTAACCATCAGAGGCTCGGCCTGATGACAGCGACCATCACATGTAATAGCAACTGGTTGTTCAGTTGTTTGGTTGTTCCGCCATTCGGCCTATTTGCATATTAGCCTTTTATATATAGGATGTGCACACCTGCACTTGCACATGCAATCACTCACACATACACAATAGAGTACTACTCAGCTATAAAAAAAAAATCTTGCTATTTGCAACAACATGGATGGACCTAGAGACTATATTACGCTAAGTGAAGTAAGTCAGAGAAAGAGAGCCATGATCTCACTTATGTGTGGAACCTAAAGAACAAAACAATTGAACAAGCAAAATGGAAACAGACTCATAGACAGAGAACAAGCTAATGGTTGCCAGGAGGGGAGGGAGTAGGAGGATGGGTGACAAAGGTGAAGGTTTAAGAAGTACAAATTTCCAATTATTGACTCTTCTCCCTATGCTGTACTCCACATGCCCACGACTTTCAAATACACAGGTCATGGTGTAAAGCACAGCTGAGGGAAAACAGGAGTGTCACAGCAACTTCGTACCGGATAAATGTTGGAGCACTATGTTGCACACCAGGAACTAACGTTAAATGTCAACTTTAAGAAAAAATAAATAAAAATGATATGTGCTGTTACTGCTGCTCTTTTGCCAAGGAGAGACAGAAACTTGGAAGGGCCAGGCATTTTCCAAGTGACATTCTGTAAGAGGGGGGCGGAGATTTTCAAGCAGGTATGTCTGGTGCCCAAGACTCCGCTAGGAACCAGAGTGACTGCCCAGCTCTGAGCACTTCAGCGACCTTCCCGTGGCCGTCTGCACGCGGGGAAGATGAGCAAGTTCAACTCCACGACTTCAGGAACCCTCGGCAACGCTGCCATGTCCTGCTCTCTCCCTTTGTTTTATGTCTTGTCTGCTTTGTTATTGGATATCTCCGACATAAAACACTGTGTAAATTAAAGGTATACAACCTGTTACTTTGATATGTTTATCTATTGTAATACAACTGCCTTAGTAGATATATTTCATTGCATAATTATAGTACAATATTGTTGTCTGTATTCACTCTATACTGTTCACCCTGCCCTCTTTAAAGTTCCCCTTTAAAACGGCAACAGTCCTAGGAGAATGTAAATCCCATA
This sequence comes from Pipistrellus hanaki, assembly GCF_964339955.1. Taxonomy (NCBI): domain Eukaryota; kingdom Metazoa; phylum Chordata; class Mammalia; order Chiroptera; family Vespertilionidae; genus Pipistrellus; species Pipistrellus hanaki. Next base: position 7,613,355 of record NC_140515.1, read on the forward strand.
GAAGGAGCCACACCTCCACGTATGTCATAACCAGCTGGGGAACTTCTGAGAATACTAATGGCCATGGGCTCTCACCCCCTGAGGATGATACAGATTCTTGCCTCTCCTGACACTTCCTGCCCTGGACTTGCTTTCTTGGTGTACACAGCCAGTGTCCTTTTGGTTGAGTCCTGTGTGCTCCAATTTCCCACAGTCCCACTCCTCCCTGGTTCCACCCAATCCTCTTCAGATGGCTCTGTGTTACCTGGTTGAGAGCTCTAGGCCATGGCATCAGCGCCACCTGGTAGAACGGGTTACAATACTGATGCTGGGCCCACGAGTCTCCTGGGAGAAAGAGCTGTCACTTCCCCCTTTACATGGGTTACACATATGCACACACATGTGCCATGACCCAACCCTATTGTTATTTTTCCTGCTCAAGATGTCTCAGTGCTGGGCACTAGGCCCTCCTTCAGGTTGGCTTCTCCCTTTACAACCTCCCAGCCACAAACTCTTTGTTGGTTGCCCTTCCTTTGGCACTTTCTGGCACCATAAGTGCTCCAGGCTGGCTTTGTATCTTCCCTGCCCAGCCTGAAGTTAACTCCTTCTCCAGGAACCGGGTTCTGTAAGAGGACAAAGGTGTTTAGAAACCAAGAACTGGGTGCTAGGTGTGCTCACTGCTACTGGGATGTATTCGCAGCTTCTAGCCCCTCCATAGACAGAGCTAGGAAATGTGTGTACAGACTTATGGCACATACACCTACAGATTCCTTTCTATATCTATTATCTATCTAAAACATATGTTAAAAGTGTCCATATGAATACGTTCGACTCTAATCCATTAACATGGGATTCATATTAGTTTTGAGAATATCCATTTTTAATCTTCGTATGGCTTTTTAATTTTAACAGCAGCTCAACTACATCCTGCTGGGGCTGGGGGAGCTTCTCCTGGCAGCTCTGTTATAGATATATTAAAAACGTTCCAGCATTAGCCCTGGCCAGTGTGCTCAGTGGAAGAGCTTTGGCCTGCACACCAAAGGGTTTCTGGTTCTATTCCCCGCAATGGTTGGGGCATGTGTGGGAGGCCAATTAATGTGTGTCTCTCACACTTCCTTCTCTCTCACTCCCTTCCACTCTCTCTAAAAATCGATGGGAAAAATATCCTCAGGTGAGGATTAACAACAAAAGATTCCAAGTTTAGCAGAACAATAATGTCAGCATATCCTGATTCTTAATATCCCTCATCTCCTCTAAATCTTCTATAATGTGAAACACAGCCCCTGTTCCAGAAGGTGGAAGACCTGCCTCCCTTCCCTCCTTCTCATGCAAACACTGTTTATCCCCAGCCCAGGAGCAGTGCCTGTGGAAACAGAGCTGGTGCGTGCGGGTTCTACACAGAAGCCAAGGTTTTTCTCGAAGATTATAATCAGATTTTGCATTACATGTGAAATCTTATTTTGGATTCAGGTGCACTATCACTCACACACTTATGTATCCTGCCTTGGGGAAGCATGAAAGCAACAGGCTTAGTTATTTGTTTTGGAGGGGAGGGTACAAAGGAAATCTGTTATCTTGCTAGGAAGAAGCGACCATCGTCTTGAGAACTCACGTCAGCTCAGAGGTTTATTTAGGGCGCAGCACACTTAGAGGGTGCTCCCTCCTCTCACACTTCATATAAACCCAGTGGTGGCCAGGTGTGTCTTTACAAACAGTGCGGAGATCGGGAGAGAGGCTCCCACGGGGACGGCTCCCGGTGCTGGAGGCGTGCTGGAGGCGTGGCCATGGCCTGGAAACCGTTCTGGGTTTAAACAGCGATACCTATAATTATGGAAGCGTCATTCCTTCCATAAGAAAGAATATAAACAAAGAAGGCAAAGTCTTTCCACCTACAAGGTGTAGTCATCGCTTGTGTGGAGCCTCCAGAAACCTGTCTGGCAGTTGTTTCTGGCTTGTATCTCCCATCATTCTCTGAGCTCGCAAAACAATACAGAGGTAAACAATCGAGGCAATTAGCAGCGTCTTTGGGGTAACAGGAGAGAGAAGTCACCCTGCTATTAACGTTAAAGGAATTAGTCATGGTTACATAGATGATTTAGAGGCTTAACTTTGCAAGTGGTTGAAAACAAGGAGTCAACAAATTTTACAAAAGACACCAGTTTGGGGAGGTATGGCAGACGCATACAGGATAGTCTGTCAAATGGTTTAAGCTTTAGTCTCAGTGCACAAAGGTCATTGTGATGGTGCCTGTTACCAAGAGGCTGCGTGCCTGCAGGGTCCGTGCTTCTCAGACTGTAGGAGACACAGCTGGCAGCTTTGTTAACATGCAGATCCCGGCTCAGCTGGTCTCGGGCCGGGGCCGGGACATGCATTTCCCGGGTGCTCAGGTGGTCCAGGCTGCAGGCCTGGAGGCTCTAGATGGTTCTAGGCGCTTTGGCAGGGAGGACTGGGCTGCTCCCACTCCCTTTCTCTATTTTCCCATCACCAACATGTTGCCTGGGTTGGGGGACTAGACTCGCTTTTGGAGTGGCGGTATTTGGCCAAAGACTTTTTTTGTAGTTGATCGATGAGAGTCCATTGGCACCCACAGGGAAGGAGCGATAGAGTACAGTTATCAGCAGCCTCTCTTCACCAGGACCAATTAGAAAAACATAATTTTTGCAGGCCATGTTTATATGTTTATAGAACTTTGTCCTTAAAGGGAGAAAAGCAGGAAATGCCATCATTATAACTGTGACTAAAAGCTCAGAACAGGCAATACCTCTCTAGTTTTACTGCTGAGCCTCTATGAGTTTTGTTGTTGGGAAAACCCTCTTATTGGGGTCTCTCACCATCCGGTGACCAGCTTTCCAAGTCACACATTACCCCCTGTGGTCGTCTTGGTGCCTGATGACACTGTCCACTTCAAAACAAGGGTCCCACGTGGTCTCGGGTGTGGCCTGCAGTGCTGCCGCAGGCGGAGGACACCCTGATGTGAAACCTGGGCCTTTTCTCTCCCAGGGAGAAGCGGGAGTGTCAGCTTTCCTTGAGACTCTCACTCACCTCTCCTGTCTCTCTCCTCCTTTCCCTCTGGGCCTCCCCACCTGAGGGAGGAGAGGGGAGTAGGGGTTGCCTTGGATCCGGACTCTGTGGCCTGTGCTCTGTGAGTGAAACGTGGGTCGGCTGTTTCCGGAAGGGGGACCAGCGCTGTGAAGTAGAGGTGGACGGAAACACACAGCGAGCTGAGCTGGGGCCTGGCTCTCCCTGGCCCAGCCCCCAGCCAGGTCAGCTGCCTGGGCCAGCTTTGTGCTCCGCGGCTTATCACACCTGGTGACACCCGTTTCCCGAGGGAGCGGCCCTGAGTGCACTCGGGGGCAGCGCACGGAGTATTGAGGAGCCATGCCCTCTCCGTCACGTTCCATCCTCTGGTTCACAAAAACCAAGAGAAAACCAATTCCCTGGGACGCCCTTGCCACTAGCAATTCTCAGCACTGGCCACTCTTTTTATTTGTTTATTTATTTATTTTGCCAGTCTCCCTAACAAAGAGAAAGCAATACTTCTTTTGCGCCGTGACTGATTTTAATTTGTTGGTTCCCTTTTAAAGTAGTAATAGAAAAATGTAACATGTCGGTTGATTTAAAGGGAAATATCCAGTACAATTACCATAATAACTGCACTCCAATGAGTACAGCACATCAATTATTCAGGAACTATTATGTTATGGAGATACGGCAAAATTAGGAAGACAGTAATTACAGTTTAAGAAACACTGAATTAGGTGATTTTCAAGTTTCTGTTTACTCTAAACTTCCAAGAGCACCAGGTATCTCACCCAGGGGCGAATGCCCTCCAGCCCTCTTCCCCGAAATGGGGAATGGGACGTAGAACGGACTCAGCATCTGCAGCTGGGCTCAGTGGTGTATGGCAGCGCACACATTCTGACACCTTGGGGAGATTTTGGCCAGTTAACTACAGTTTGCACTTGCAATATCCTTCCCCCCTCCCCGCCACCCGTTACTTAAAATATAGCAATATGGGGACAGGCACCTTAGCCTTGGTGTAATTAAGAATGAAATGATTTTAGGAACGTTTGCTTAAAAATAGATTTCAATTTGCTTTACCACCAAAAGGTGGCGTCCTACCCCCATGCCCTTTATTTAAAAACCCTTCTTGCCTTACTATAACAAAAAGAAACTTCCAGTAGACTACTGATACATTAAAATGTGTTCCCTATGAATATAAGGCGAAGTGTTGAAAATGGACACTATGTTAAGCTGCAGTTGAGTTTCCACCTAATGTAAGCCAAATGGATACGGAGTTCTTTATTAAGGGAGCTCACAGACAGTCGTATACACACAGTTGAGCACAATATATCACAGGGTTTACAAACAGGACTTCCTTTTGTCCACAAAACTGACTTTAGCTCCACTTTCCAATCTGACTTAGGTCCCCACTTTCAAGTGAATGTAGACTTTAAGACAGTTCAAATGCAGAATAAGACCAGTGGCAATCTAAAGAGCAGTTAATATGGCAATACTAACAATTTTTAAAAACTGTTTAATCAAAAAATGAGATCAGAGCATGATCTGTTCTTTACCAACCAGGAATAAATTAGTCACATTTAGAAGAGACTGCTTTCTCTGAGAGCGCGGGAGCGGGTGTGTGTGTGTGTGTGTGGGGGGGGGGGTGAGGGGGGGTGGTGGAAAACACCATCCACGGCCCCTCCACTGTCACCAGCAGGCATGTCACATGAGCACAGTATATCTGGCATAAACTTTTTAGAAATGAAAACAACCCCTCATCCCTTCAATAGACTGGCAACTTTGTAGATTACCATGTAATTCCATGCGGATTCAGCACATGGGGTCCCAGCGATGCTGTGTTGTGAGAGTATTACTGGAGCTGATGGAGCGTTTACATCAGCACCTCAGTCACAAACAGCAGCTGTCCTGACCACAGCTGGGCCTGCTCCTCAAGGCAGGCTCTCCATGGCCGCGGGGTCCAGCGCAGAGGTGTGCAGTCCTGCCTCAGAGACCCCGGAGCCCAGCTTCCAGGAAGCTGGAACTTCCCCTCAAACCAACGTGCACGTCCTTCACCTTCATTCTCTCTACAAGACTCAGGGGCTGGTCCTGACTGGCTGTCGGGAAGGCAGATCGCCTTCACCCGGAGCCCTGCTGTGCTGGGTGCCGCCGTCCCTCCCTCCCTCCCTCCCTCCCGGCCGGGGCTTTATTCTGATAGCACCAGGGAGTGGCTGCTGCTGTTGTTTTTTAATTTGCAAAAGAGACACAGTTTAAAGCAGCAGCCTGATGCTATTATTGAAGTTGAGATTTAGGCTTCCTCTGTAAATGTTTAACAATATTTGTAAAAGTTACCCCAAAGGATTTATAATATCCTTTTCAGAATATTATCTGGTCTCGAGACCAATGGGACAGTCCTCCCCCCTATTTCGTTGAACCCATGGGGTGGCTTTGACCGCTACACCATCCAGCCAGCAGTTGGGAGCACCGGCCTGGGAATCTGGCAGCGTCTGGGGTGATGGCTCTTTAGAAAATTATTTCTGTTAACAAGACACAGAGCTCCATATCTCTCTAAGTCACTTTGGGAAACCAAGCCTCCTTGCCAGTGCGTTGCTTTTTACATTTACATGTATGTTCCGGGACCATTCCTTCAGGCTCCTAATGACTCCCGTTTCTAAATAGCTGCCGAACTCCCACCAGAGCGCACCCAGCTCGCCTGCCGGACCGGCAGATTCCCGCCGGGCCCGTCCCCGAGAGCGGCGGCGTCCGCGCGGCCCGGCGCGGCCTGGGCGGGTCCGGGCGGCGGCCGAACCCGCTCCCGCCGAAGGCGCCTCCGCGCCTCCGGGGCCTCCCCGCGGCCTCCCGGGGCCTGGACGCGGGGGAGGGGGGCGCCCACGCGACCCGCTCCTGAGTGCGGAGCCCTCCTGGGCTGCTGCTTTCTCGCAAAGGGGGCTTGTCCTTCTGCTGAACTTTCAACTCCCGAACTCCCTCCTTCCATTGGACAGAGTGGAGAGCCGGGCGGCCGGGCGGAGGGGCGCCGCCCCCGCCCCGTCTCCACTGTCACCGCCGCGGACACTTTCGCTTTTAACGGCAGCGGCTCGGCCGCCCGCTCTCCCTTCTTTCTGCATCTTCAGCCCAGGAACCAAGCAGATGGCCCTCGCCTTCCCGTCTTCGTCCCGGGGGAGGCTCTGCCGCGAGATTCCCCGGAGTCCGATGCCCCCTCCCACCTTCCGGGGATCCCCCTCCGGCCCCTCACTTTCCAGGCGGACCCTCCGCCCCGCAGCCCGCCGCCCGCGACCCTCCCTCCGCGACGGGGCTCGGCCGCCCGCCCCTCCGCCGGCCCCCAGCCCGGCCCGGCCCCCGCCCCCGCCCCCGCCCCGGCGGCCCGGCCCCTCGCTCTCCCCGGAGCCGCTTGTTTACACAGCAGGTGGATGTGACGTCAGGGACGCACAACAGCAAAAAAAACAAGGTCTCCCTCCGCCAGGGCCTCCTTTATTTGTTTGTTCCGGGAGGCCGGCCGGGGGCGGGGTGGGCGCAGAGGTCGGTCGGCCGGGGCGGGCGGCGGCTCGGGCCGGCGGCTCGGGGCCGGGGGCGGCCGGGGCGGAGCGGCGGGGCCGGGGGGCCGGCGGGGAGCGCCCCGCGCCCCCCGCGCCCGCTGCCCCGCGGCCGAGCCGGGAAGCTAGTCCCAGCGGAGGAATCTATTGTTATTTATCGTGTGCGCCGCCCGCCCTCCCCGATGCGTGTGCGCGCGCGCGTGTCCGTGTCCGTGTGAGTGTGTGCGCGTGTGTGCGCGGGGCGCGGGCGGGAGTGGGCGCGTGCGGGAAAGGCCTGAAACCACCTTAGTTTGCACCGCGAGATCCTTTGCAGCGGGTGAGTTTGTATTTTTCCATTTCTGCTCCACTTTTCCCAAGCCGCTTCTGCCTTGTTTCCGCCACTTTAAACAACAACCAGCACACACAAAAAAAAAGAAAAAAAAGAAAGAAAAAAAAAAGGAAGAAAGAAAGAAAAAAGAAAGGAAAAAAAGGAAGAAAGAAAAAAAAAAACTACTTTCCACCTCCAGCCTCCACGTGCACTCCCCCCTCCCGCAGGCGCTGTCCGGGCCGGGCGGGCGGGCGGGAGCGGTGGGGGCGGCGGCGGGGCGGGGGCCCGGGCCGCTCGGCCCATTTGCATAAGTCAAGGGGGGGGGGGACCGGACCGTCCTCCGGCCGCACGCCGGCTCCGCGCCGGCAGAGGAGTCCATAACCCGGGCCCCCGGGCAACTTGCAGCGTCTGGCGCCGGTGCGGGCGGAGGGGCGGACGCGGTTCGGGCCGGGTCTGCGGCGGGAGGGGGCGCGCTGGTCTCTGGACACCAAAGTTTGGACGTGAGCAGACTTTCCCTTCCTCTCCCGAGTGCACGGCCCTCGGCGCCCCCGGGCCGCGGCGGGATGCCGGGGTATGTCCACGCCTCGGGCCTCGAGCGGGCCGTTCCCGGTGCCACGCACGCCGCTCCCGGAGTTCCGTCCCCCCGGGCCGGACCCGGCCGCACGGCCTCGCTGACACGTGCCCCGCGCGCCGGCCCCGGAGCCAGCCTCCCCGCGACGGGAGCAGGAGGGCGCGGGTTCGGCGCCCGGCCCCGTTCCCCTCTCCTACGCGCACTCTCTCCCCGCACTCCCCGAGCGGGGGGCGCGGGAGGCGCTTTCCAGCCCGTCCGTCCCGCCGCGCGGGAAGCGCCGCGTCCTCCGGCGCCGGGGCTCCCGTCCGCGCCCGCGCCGCCCTCCGAGGCCGCTCCGGCGGAGCGGGGGCTCCGGCGCCTTAGCGGGCGGCGTGCGCTTTCGGCGGGACCCGGCGGCCGGGGAGCCGGGGTTCGCTGCTCCCGCCGCCGCGGTCAGACCGCCTCCGCCCCCGGCCCCCGCCTCCCCGGCCCCGCGGGTCGGAAACTTTGGTTCCCGCTCCCGGGTCCCGGCGGGTCCCCCACCTGTTGTAGCGCCGCGTCCCCGGGGAGGGAGGTGCGCCGGCCGAGCTCCGCGCCCAGAAACAAAGTGCGGCTCCGGCTCCGGCTCCGGCTCCGGGGCTCGCGGGGAGCGCGGCCGCCCCCGCCGCCCCCGCCGCCCCCCGCCGGCCCCGCCGGCCCCCGCCCCGCGAAAAGGGCCAGTAAACAGCGCAGCCCGGCCCCGCAGCCCACCGCCGCCTCTGCTCCTTTCTGTCCCTTCTGTGTGCAACTTTGTGAGCGCGGCGCCGAGCGCGGCGCCCAGCCCGGTCCTCCCCGCGCCGGCCCCCGCCGCCCGCCCCTGGCCTTCCAGCCGCCCCCCTCCGCCCCACCCCACCTGCACCGGAGCCGGCTGAGTGTCGCCCGGTTTCTTGTCGATCGCAGAGCCCGAAAGTTTGTCGAGGAAGAGGCGCGCGGCGAGCCGGGCGGCGGCGCCGAGGACATGGTGCGGCCGGCGCCGGCTCCGCGGGCGTGAAGGCGGCGCCCCCTCCTCCCTCCGGCGGCGGCGGCGGGTAAGTCGAGGCGGCGGCGGGCGTGGGGCCGGGGGCCGGGGCCGGGGACACCCCGGAGCTCCGGGCGGAACGCGGGTCCCTCAGTGCCAAAGCGCCCGCCTGGGCAGCAGAGGCACCGGAGCCAGGGATGTGCCCATATTCAAACACTGGGCTTCCTCTTTCTCCCCTTTATTTCTTAAACCCGAAAATCCGGAGAGAAAGTTTAGCGTGGAGTGTAAAGTGCCCTGATAAAATATGGTGACACCTCTCGCTCCCTTCTCACCCTGCTCCCCCCTTATAACTATCAATTATTTCCAAGTCATTGTGTCCAAATACCCTTGCCGAGCTGATTACAAAGTGTATTGATTTAGCCTGGGCTCATCCTACTCGTTTCGTTTTATTCATTTTCTTTTTGTTCAACCAGAAAACCCAAAACGAAACATTTCTTCCTCTTCCTAACACCTCCCTCCCCCAGCCCTCATCTGTGAGGCCGGGCTGAGCAGTGACATTAATATAAACATTTAATTTGGTCGCATCTGAGCTTCTCCAGCCGCTGAGGAGAGGCTGGCGTCGCCGTGGTGTCCGGTCACAGGTATTTTCTGAGTTGGGCGTCCTTTTTGTTCCCGCTCTCCCGCCGGGAACGCGGAGGGCGGTCTGCATTCCCAGGAAGGGCGCTGTGTGTGCACACTGAGGAAGGCCAAGCTCCCCTTTCCTGGGGCTGTCCTGGGCTTTAGGTCTTAGGGTTTGCAGAATAGCGTGCTGAGAAAAACCTAAAGGATATTTAAAAGACTTTTCTCCTGCTGCAAATATATTGAAGAACCTCTGCAAAATTTTTACCTTCCTCTCCTCTTACCCCCCACTGAGGATCCATTTAAGGGGGAGATGTCTTAACTGGAATTTGAGGAGAAATTGTTGGATTAAGGTGTTTTCTACTCAGGGTTAACCAATATAATTCAGAGAGAAAAGAGAGAGAGAGGAGTCCTGTAATTTTCAGTTTCAGAGAGAAATGTATCAAACCTTTTTAAGTATTCCACTGGAGTTTTGATTTTCAAAGTGGAAATACCCATCTCTTTGAATCCAGAAAAACTGGGCTCACAGTTACAGAGATTTGGAATGGGGTTTTCTTCTCTGATTTTTCTACTTGAAATGTCTAATAATTGAAGAGCCCTAAAAATATAAAATGGAACTCAACTAGTTATCATTTAAAAGGTGTCAGCTAAAAATCTCACTGCACAAAGGGGAAAAAAGGTTTAACATCTTTCCACTGGCTGCGTAGCTACCCCAGCCCCCCACCCCCTTAGACTTTGGGCTAATATGAGAGAGGGAAAATCAGGGTTTTTTTTGGGGGGGAAAGTAAAGTAAACAGCCTCCAACTGCTGAACCTTGACAACCCAAATTAAGGAAGCAGGCGAGATCAAACGGAACTGCCGCTGGGTTGTTGTCAGCTCTGCATCCAGGACCCTAGACTGTTGGATCAGGCAGCAAAGCCATATACTTACTAATGCAGAAATGGACCATTGCAAATGCTGATCTTTGTTGTGCAAGCGAAGGCTCACTTGGAAGGACATACTTAGGTTTTCTCTGGGCAGCATTTGAGTTCTTTATGAATGCTGACTTCCTAAACAAGTTACTATTTTTTAATGCATTATTGTTTCTGAACAGAATGCACTCAAAAAGGTATTAAAGGAATATGTCTTTGGAGGCTGTCTTGCTACCCAGAAATGTGCGATGGAATTCTTCCTAACATTAGGCTCCTTCAGGAGAGTTAGGTGACGTTTTCTCACAGCAAGTAGAGAAGATCTGCCTTGTCAGGGAAGCCAGGGTTTTGTAAGTGGGGGTTTAAATCTGATGAGCAGTTCAAAACAAACAAACAAACAAACAAACAAACAACAACACGCAAAAACCTGGCGGTGGTGTTCTGTGCCGGCCCTCTGTTGGAATTTAAGATGCATGAGGAATGGGTCTGCAGATTGAACAGACCTTTTTTTTAGAGTGGCATTCAGCAGAGCCAGGTTGCTACTTTTATATAAGTTCTCTGTAACTTGTCCTTGCTTGTTTTCTAGAAAAACTTAACTGCTTTACATTTTTAAAGGGAGTAGTAACAGTAATTACTTTAGCATTTTGTTTTCACAGGCTTGTCAAAGTATAATGAAAGAAACATCGAGTATTCAAATTAACTGTCTTAAATTAAGAGGGTGATATTGCTGAAGATGTCTGTAAGATTTTGTATTTATATTTAAATTTTGGCTTATAAGCTGTGTAACCTTTTTTTCTTTCTAAAAACTCTCCCCAAATTAAATGCCATTTTAAACTAAATAGAGCAAAGTAGGAAATAGGACAAGTAAACACATACAGGAGAATAAAAATAATTGTCATTTGAGAATTTCATTTTTAAATAACAAATGTTGATCACATAGAAGCACTTTGTTTTCTTATAAGTCAAAGTTTTATAACCATTGTGGCCAACATGTTTCAAAGTCTGTAGTTTTATTGGGTATACCTTTTATTGTGTAATTAAACAATGCGAGTTAAATGTGCACATGGATGCTATTAGGCAATTTTTTGCAATATGTATTTTTTTAAAAAAGCTGTAAATATTCTCTAGTTAAATCATTTGTACCAACAATAACAAAAATTAACTAGGTTAATATTGAACCAGACATAGTTTTCTGTCACTAAGTTTTATCCTTGCTTCTCTTGAAACTGTATCCCTGACCTTGTATATTTACATTCTCGGGCTCCATTGAAGGGTATATCTTTTTCAGCAGTTGTTTAAATTAACTGAAGAATTGTGATATTTCCTAAATATATTTATACCACATCAAATCCAATGCCAACATTAAGAAAGAGAAGGGAGAACAGAGCAGATGTGACAACTTCTTTGGAACCCTATTTTATTGTGCTGTGTATTTGGTTTTTATTTTTTACTTTAAAACTCAAATTCGGTTTTGAAATGTTACCTTGTAAGATTTAGCATCACCAAAAGGTAGACAATGTTAGGAGTTATCGCACCAATTACAGTTCAGCAGGGATGCCAGGAATATTTACAGGGCTTTTCGAGGGTTCTGTCTTTGAAAAATAATTTTAGGCACACGTTAATAAAATTTAAATAGATTGCAGGCTGTCAGAAAATAGTATAAATTTTGTTTATGACTCAGTACGTTAAGGTACTTACATTAAAGAAACTCATTTAACCCCTGACTGGAGAGCATTAAGTAGGAGGACGGCCTCCAGAGCACTCGTGCCCTTTGCTCTGCGGATGAGCTTAAGCTACTGCCGTCTAATTGCAACTCCGGGCCCTGAGCATGAGCTGTTTCTCTGTGGCTGAGAAAGGTGTCCAGGTCAGAGCTAGATTTGCACAGGTGGTATTTGTGATTTATTATTATTTTTGCTTAGGGCCTTTTCCTTTTATAGAATTCAGTTATAGTAAATGCCGTTTTAGCTAAGCCAACAGTATTGTCCTTTTTTTTTTTTTTTTCAAAATAGGTTTTTTGAACCTGGAGATTATTAAGGTCTAAGGCAAGTAGGGTTTGTTTTCTAAAGAAAATAACCTGAAGAGAAGCATCTGCTGAATAGACAGTGAACTGTGTGCAGGAGCTGAGCACAGGCTCAGGGTTGGCTGGGAAGTGTTCATTTCTTTAGCTGGTGGTGGCAGTCCCCCCAGGTGACCTGCAGGGCTTGTGAGTCGGCGCATGCAGCTCTGAGTGGTCTTCTTGTGACGTGTCCATTGGCCACAGGCCGTTCTGTTCAAGGAGCCATCTGAAGGCGGTTTTTACAATGAGTGTTTCCCTTCCATGGCACTTGCATGAATAAAGCTAGCGTTGCCCAACACGGGCACCGCAGCAGGCCTGCATGCGATGAGAGCCTGGCCAGGCCGGGACCCGTGCACGACCGTGGTTCTCTCTCCTCCCCTGGGATCTGCAGTTTATTTCGTTGTGCATGTGACGACGTGGTTAATGGAAATTAAGCAGATTTGGCTTGTGTCGCCAATCTAAAAATACATGTCGTAAGGAGCGTTGATTTCAAGAACTGCTTCGGTTTTGCATCCATATAATGTTCTTGCACTTAAGGCTACAAGGCTGGTGTTCTGGAAAGAGGAAGTACCGTGGGATAAATTGCATGGCAGTCGGGAAGGACAATTAGACAGTGTTCTTTGTTTTGCAATGAATTATTCTTATTAATTACAGTCAGTTTGCAGCAGGCCTTGTCCGGCCTTCTTAGAAGCCAGCTCCCCGTCACCAGAAGGCTGTGCCGGGGCTGTGTGTGTCCTGTCCTGGTCCCGCCGCCCAGCCCAGCCCTGGGGTCCGTGGGGGTCTCCGCAAAGCTTGCTTTCCCGTTTGAAACCTCCTGGCACTCGTTTTACTCTCTACCTGCCCCGTGCACACAGGTGTTGGCTCAGCAGTTAGGCTATGTGACTTAGCCGCTGGCCAGTGAGCTGTCTGAAGAAAGAACCTGCAGGTGAACTAGTGTAAGTGGGTTTTTCCTTTGACCCTCCCCAACATATTTTGTTTTAAAATAATGTGGGGGAGCGGCTCAATGTAGTGCCTTGATGCTGGCAGTGACCTTGCAGCAGGGTGAGAGTCCTGGGAGGGCCCTCGGCCACGGAGCCTCCAGGGGTCTCATCCTGATGCCGGAAGTACCTCCGTCACCGGGTCAGATTAATTCCTTCAATTCCAGTACTTAAAGTAACCAAATCGTAAACAAAATTTATATTAGCTCCTGACAACTAATAATCTATTTAAATTACATGGAAGTATCTGGGCAAAAAATTAATTAAAGACAGAAGTACTGTCAAGGCCTGTAAATATCTTGACAGGTCTACTCAAATGGAACTGATACTACGAAATATTTACATATGTCGCCGTGTCCCGGAACATCTCGGCAGAGCCTGTGCGAAGCTAATTGCACTTACTTTCCAAATCACATTTTTTATGAAATCGTTTTCTTTTGAAAAGGAACATGGATACATAGAAAATTGTGTTCAAGTGTTTTGTTTTCTGTTTAGCTCTGTCCATGCAGGGTCGCTCCACGGGCGTATTCCTCTCCTGCAGCTGCTTCAGATAGACAGCTGACCGGCGGGAGGGGCCTGCCTGGGAAGCTCATGTCTTTCTGTTTCATGTCAGCAGTTCCGAGGTATCAGAAGCGAAGAGGCGAGGGGTTAGAGGACAGCTCACTGAGGGGAAGAGATGGTCTGAGCATGGCATTATTGGTCTCTTAGGATAGGACCAAGGCTTTTTCCTGAATTTTATATTTGGGTACATACTCAATAAGAGACAGGGTGACACCCACATTTTGCCAGGTTCTCTAATTTTTAGCTAATTCTGGGACCAGCTTTATTAATCAGGACACTAATAATATTTCTAGCATGAAACCCAAAAACTGAATTCTTGAGTTTCTTTTTCTCCCAGCCTAGCCGTTGATTTGTCATGTGACTCTGCTCCAGGTTCCCTGCCTGGGTTAGGGTGGTGGTTGAAGGTATGTTCTTGGAGCTTGGGGATCTCAAGGCACAGTGCTGTGTTGCTGCGCGCAGTGTCAGCGGTGCCCTCGGTGCCGTCGGGATCTCTAGCGCGGCTCCTGGGGGAGAGTCCGAGCTCGCTGGAGCTGCCCTGTCCCAGGGCTCTCCTCTGAGCGGGATGGGGGCGGGGGCGCCGCCTCTCCTAGGGCAGGTGAGCCCAGAGGCAGCGATGGCCCGGGTGTGAAGTGGAGGCATCTTGGCACTTGGTCCTACTTCAGCGAAGGGCGGACCCTTGCTCACCTGCTTCCAGATCATTGTTGTCAAGAGATTTATTAAAATACAGATTCCTGGATTCGTGGATCAGAGTTTTTGCTGACTGACCTGAGAATATGCATGTTAATATACTTCCCTGATCATTCTGACACACACTAAGCAGAGACCCATGGACCACTTGCTTTATGCTGCTAGAGATTCTGGGACTGAAATCTTTGTCCTTACCTGGATTTTACTGATTGAGTCTTTGTCTTATGTTGAGGTCTGTATGTGCTTCAATTTATATTGGGAACCAAAGCCTGTGGTTTGTTATTTGTTAATATTTTTTATTGGTTTAAGAGAGGAAGGGAGGGAGGAAGAGAAGGAGGGAGGGAGGGAGAGAGAGAGAGAGAGAGAGAGAGAGAGAAACATCAATGATGAGAATCACTAATTGTCTACTTCCTACACTCCAATTACTTGGTTCATATGTCTAAGCTCAACCACTGAGCCACACTGTCTGGGCCCAAACCTGTGGTTTTGAAGTGTAAGCAGGCATTGAGGCTCCAGGGGTCACGTTGCTGCTGACAGGCTGCGTGGGCTTTGCGTTTTGAACCAGCCCTGCGTGGTTCTGTGCCCACCTAAGGGGGACTGGACCCCATGGTCAGGGTTGGGCGAAAGCCTTCGAAGGTCTGACCTCACTGCTGGGCCTCAGGACTCTTGAGAGGAGGAGGGTCCCTGTCCAGAGTGAAGTGCCTGGAGAGAGAGCCACCAGCAGAAGCAGCTGCCTGGCACTGCCCAGGGCGGGACACACTGCCAGGGCGGACGGCCTGGCGCCTCGGCAACTGTCAGAGCACCAGCATTTCCTCGCTGTGTTCTCGTTCCCAGCGGGTGTTGTCCTGTCCTAGTTACCAATTAGTGTCGAAGGGCTTTTGGGAATTGTTTTTTCTCTGAGTATTTCATCTTCATTTTCAATTCTGAACTGTTTACTTATTAGCCTAACCCTGCTGGCCCAAGTATTTGAATTTTCCTAGGCATCTTGGGAAATTCACTATCATTGTATGTGATGGGCCTGCAGGTATATCGATGGGAATAGCTTAGCCAGCAATGCCACACAAGTAAAGAAATCAGGACCCCAGGAAGAATGCATCCAACAAAATCACGAGATGAAGGTGGATAAATTGCAAGGGAGGCTTGTTTAAATATGCAGGGCTTTAGCTAAAGACCTAACCACTGAGATCAAAAGAGTTATTTCACAAAAGCCGTACAGACATTTTTATCTGTGTTAGTAACGTGCCTTTTGAAGTAACCCAGTGGTAAAGCATTTGTCCAAAATGCCCTCACCTACGTTTTTAAAAAGTTCTCTTGGTCTTTGGGTGTGGCTTGATTTTAACGGATCCCAAGGGGTCCATGGTTTTTAGGTGGAGAGCTTCCCCTGCGCTGGCTCTAGCTTTGGGTGGCATTTGTAATCTTCCTACAGAACAAAGTTCATTAGTTTCTGCTCAGACCCTGAGCATGTTTAACAATGATCTCTGGTGGTCAGGTTTGAAGCTAGGGTGTCGGGGTCCTTGAAGAAAGGGTTTCTGTAGCAGACGGGAGGGAACTGCCGGAACCAGGCCTGCCCTGGCCGTGGCTGCGCCTGCCGCCCTGCTTGTCCGAAGGGTGCTCGGCGTTTCATTGAGAAAGGTTAGGCAATGAACTGACTTCTCGCTAGCGAGTCAGCGTCAGACCCCTTTTAGTGATGTGCTGCAGACATTTTCTAATATAAAATTGGCTGCATTTAATTATTTGGAAAGAGGCGAGTTGGACTTTGAGAGAGCAGGTAGGGCTTCTTAGGAAATATCGCTGTCCAGGTGCAGCTGCAGCGATCGCGGAGAGACAGCCTGCTAAGGAGGAAGCTGCTCAGCCGCTCCCGCTGCCTCCCAGGCGTGTGGCTGCAGCCCCGCTGTGCTGCCTGCCTGCTCGGTTTAGGAGGCTCAGCCGCTTAAACGTGCTCGTCTCATTTCTAAACGATGGCTTTGCGCCGTGGCCGCGTGTTGGCAGTCGCGCGGCTGTAACTTTGGTAAGCTCGCAACAAATTCTTGTACTTGTAGGAGCAAGTCCGCATCCCCGCTCTCCCTTTTGTCTCAGTCCTTATGGCAACTGGCTCCAGGTTCCCTGCTCGGGGTGGGGGGTGGGCTGGCGGGATAAGCTCCCCATCTGTCAAACACTGACCTTTCTCTGGCACGCCTTTGTTCCCAATCACACAGGAGGCATGCTTCTAGCTCCTTCCTGCGCCCCATCCCAGTCAACTCAAAATTAAAAGGATACTCAAAGAGTGATTTCCTTTCTGTGTGCTTTTTGTTTGCTTGTTTCCCTTCAGCAGCAGGACAGTCCCTTCCCCTAAGGAGAGCATCCTTATCCGACATGCCTTTTCAGAGGGGAGAGTGGGGTGGGACGTGGCGGGGGGGTGTTGAACATTCTTTGAGGGAGAAATGAGCACTTTGGAAATGGGCTCTATACAGGGAAGCAGGGTTACTCTCGTAACCAGAGCGGCTGTTGAAGAAAATGGGATGCCTTGGCCTCAAGCTCTTTGATCTCTGAGTTGAGAGTAACTTTTGAGAAGAGAAATCTGGCAGATCTTTACAAAGCTATTTATCTTAGAACTGTGTGTTTCTGTCTTTCCATTTTCATTACGGAGCCCGTCCCACCGAAAGGAGCACAGAACAGCTCAGGAGCGCAGCCCTGCAGCTTAGCCTCTGGAGGCGCTTTCTGTGCTGGAGGCAGCCCCCCTCTCATCGGCCACACCCGAGCGCCTTTGCTCTCTGCTGGCTGGCTGTCACCCCCAGGATTCTTTAGCCTCTTAATACATATGCATGTGTTCCCCCAAATGTAGGGTTTCTTTTGCATGTCGAGGACTTACCAGTATATTGATGATACCCCACTGCTTTTTTTTTATTTAATAGTTAGTGAAATTCACCCATGTGGATACATGTTAGCTGTAGTTCATTTTTCTATGCGAACCTTTGGAAGTGCTGCATATTACTTCAAGACAGACTCTACATCCGAACCTAACACCCAGCACCTCCTGCAGTACATATGTTGAAACTTTAGGGTTAATATGAAATTACCAGTCCTGCCTGACTCAAACTTCATAACTTCTCATTTGCCAGTGGGTTCTGTGTGTGTGTGTGTGTGTGTGTGTGTGTGGCAGGGGGACTTTAAACAAAAGCAAACATTTACTAGGGAATTTGATTTTAAAAAATAACATAGCGAGTGGCGGACCTCTTACATTGAAGAAAAACAGCAAAACGGCAGCACGTCCATTGAAGGCGCCTCGCTTGCCATGGTCCTCCCCCTCGCCGCCGTGGCTCAGACCTGCCGTTGTCCGCAGGCCGCAGGCGGCAGGTGGAAGGCGGGTTTGACTGGCAGCATCGCACTGCTGGTCCTGGCCGTGTGCAGCCCTCGCTCGCGTGCAGAGAGCCATCGCCGTGTGTGAGAGGACTGGCGTCTCTGCAGTGAGAAGTCCTATAAATAAAGATGTTCTCTGGTGAATCGGAATGTGTTTACAACCGCGCGGCTCGCGCTGGAGCGGCTTGGGCTCGCGGAGCGGTGGCCCCGGCCGTGTGCAGGCTGGGGCTGGGCGTCCTCGGGAGCCACGGGCCTGTCCTTGGCATCAGTGACGGAGTGCATGTGCGTTTGAGCAGATAGAGCTGTTTAATTCTGATGCACAGAGCTTCCCTTTAGCCGGGCTCGTCGCTGAGTAAAAGGGAAATCTTGTATTTTCGGAGGAAAGATAAGGGCGGGTGGAAATGTGTACCTGGTGCAGACCGCTCGGGCGTCTGCGGCTGTTCACTGGGAGCCCGCCGCTCAGTGAGCAGGAAGTGGCGGAGATGCGGAGAGAAGGAGTCTGAGGGCGGAGGTGGCGGGCGGAGGAGTGTGACCGGGCTGTGGCCGCCCCTTCAGGAGGCAGCGGGACTTAGAGGACCACGAGGGCGGCGTTAAGCAATGGCATTCATTTTGTAACCGAGTTTCTCAGAGCAAATAGTGATGCCAGAGATTAGTGATACCTGGACCAGCCTTCTCCTCGGTCCCCGAGCCTTGTGGCACACAGCACTGCCTTGGGGTGGCTGAGGCAGAGAGGAGGCAGGGGAGCTGTGTTTTATGGACGGCAGAGAGCACGATTGAAGTCTATAATAGAAGGGAATCAGATGGAAGGCCACGCAGCATTATTCTTAAAAAATGCATTGCAGACATGGTTCTCTGGGGCGGACTCCCACCTGGCGGGCACCAGTGGGTCCGCCAGCCTCCTGCCCGCTGCCCGGGGAGCATGTGGCTCTCAGGCCGTGCCACCTGCCGTCCCCACGGTGGCTCCTCTGTGTACGGCAGGCCAGTTGGGTCCACTCTGTGCTCTGGCTGGTGTCCCCGGGGAGCGCAGGCCGGCCAGGCTCATGCCTATGTGCGTCCAAGGCCAACATCTCAGCGTGGTGAAAGGCTGTGAAATTTATTCCCCAAAGCTGCCCAAACTGCTCTTCCTTCCCTCCGCTCCTTCTGGGCTGAGATGATTGCTTAATGCTCTTAATTATGCTGATCCTCCGTGTTTTCGAACACCTGTGCGTAACTCAGATCCTGGGTGGTCACCGCCTGGCTCTGCGCCGCCTCCCTTCCAGATGGGAACCTGCTCGCAGCCGGAGGAGCTGGAGAGGCGGGCGCTGCTCCTGAGTCCCCTTCACCCTGGCTAGGAAAGAGTCTCTCAGTGGGTAGCTCAGAAATAATGTTTTAGTCGAAACTGGTTTGGCTCAGTGGATAGAGCGTCAGCCTGCGGACTGAAGGATCCCAGGTTCGATTCTGGACAAGGGCATGTACCTGGGTTGCGGGCACATCCTCAGTAGAAGGTGTGCAGGAGGCAGTTGATCGATGTTTCTGTCTCATCGATGTTTCTAACTCTCAATCCCTCTCTTTTCCTCTCTGTAAAAAATCAATAAAATATATTAAAAAAAAAAAAAGAAATAATGTTTTTAAAAATAGCCTCTCATTGCCCAGCCAGTGTGGCTCAGTGGATAGAGCGTCAGCCTGGGAACGGAAGGGCCCTGGGTTCGTTTATGGTCAAGAGCATGTACCTCGGTCAGGGCTCGTGCAGGAAGCAACCAGTCGATGTGTTTCTCTCACGTGAATGTTTCTCTGTCTTTCCCTCTCCCACTCTCTCTAAAATCAGTGGAAAAATATCCTCTGCTGAGGATTTAAAAGAGTAATAGCCTCTCATTCATCGCTGGTGGCACTGCAAAACATTAGAGCCACTTTGGAAGATGATTTGTGGTTTCTTTTAAACCAAACATACTCTGAGCACACGATCGGGCATCACAGTCATTGATATTTCCCAAAGGAGCTGGAATCGTACATTCACCGGACATTGGAGTGTTTATAGCAGCTTTACTCTTTATCACCAGAACGTGGGAGCAGCCGCGACGCTCTTCCGTCAGTGGTCAGTGGTGGGTGAATACGGGCTGTGGCACTGCGGGCATTGGAGTAGTATGCAGCCCTGAGAGAACGTGTGGGCAGGCCGGGAGAAGGCCAGGAGCCTTGATGCCCGGCTGAGGGACAGAAACCAGCCGGGAAAGGCTGCCCACTGTGAGGCCCGCTCTGTGACGGCCTGGGAAAGGCAGGACTGGGGGCAGGAAGGAGACCAGGGGCTGAGGAGAGGAGGGAGGGAGGGAGCACCGAGGACTTGGGGGCAGGGAAACACTCTGTGCGACACTGTCGTGGCTGATAGCCTGCCATTACACGTGTGTCCAGACTCGGGACGCACAGGCCCACCGAGAGCAGTGTCATCGGCGCTCACTGCACCTTCTCCACCTGTAGCCAGTGTCCAGGCTGTCTCTGATGCGCCCTGTGGGGCCAAGGATCCGCTGGGCTCTGGAGCTGCAGGTTTTCCTCAGGACACTGTTGTGCCTGTGTGTGTGCATATTCCTGTGTGTGTGTGTACACTCCTGTGTGTGTGCTTACGCCTTTATGTGTGTGTGTGCTTACTTCTGTGTGTGTGTGCTTACTCCTGTGTGTGTGTGTGTGTGTGTGTGTGTACTCCTGTGTGGGTGGGTGTGTACTCGTGTGTGTGCTTACTCCTCTGTGTGTGTGTGCGTGCTCCCTGTGTGTGTGCTTACTCCTGTGTGTGTGCTTACTCCTGTGTGTGTGTATGTATGTGCTCCCTGTGTGTGTGTGTGTACTCCTATGTGTGCTTACTCCTGTGTGTGTGTGTGTGTGCTCCCTGTCTGTGTGTGTGTGTACTCCTGTGTGTGTGCTTACTCCTGTGTGTGTGTGTGTGCGTGCTCCCTGTGTGTGTGTGTGTGTGTGTGTGCGTGCTCCCTGTGTGTGTGTGCTCCCTGTGTGTGTGTGTACTCCTGTGTGTGTGCTTACTCCTTTGTGTGCGTGTGTGCGTGCTCCCTGTGTGTGTGTGTGCTTACTCCTGTGTGTGTGCTTACTCCTGTGTGTGTGTGTATGTATGTATGTGCTCCCTGTGTGTGTGTGTACTCCTGTGTGTGCTTACTCCTGTGTGTGTGTGTGCTCCCTGTGTGTGTGTACTCCTGTGTGTGTGTGTGCTTCTGTGTGTGTGCTTACTCCTGTGTGTGTGTGTATGTGCTCCGTGTGTGTGTACTCCTGTGTGTGTGTGCTTACTCCTATGTGTGTGTGTGTGTGTGTGTACTCCTGTGTGGGTGGGTGTGTACTCCTGTGTGTGTGCTTACTCCTGTGTGTGTATGTGCGCCCTGTGTGTGTGTGTGTTTGTACTCCGGTGTGTACTTACTCCTGTGTGTGTGTGTGTGTGTATGTGCTCCCTGTGTGTGTGTGTGTACTCCTGTGTGTGCTTTCTCCTGTGTGTGTGTGTGTGTGTGCGTGTGCTCCCTGTCTGTGTGTGTGTGCTCCGTGTGTGTGTGTGCTCCCTGTGTGTGTGTGTGTGTGTGTGTACTCCTGTGTGTGTGTGTTTACTCCTGTGTGTGTGTGCGTGCTCCGTGTGTGTGTACTCCTGTGTGTGTGTGTGTGTGTACTCCTATGTGTGTGTGTGTGTGTACTCCTGTGTGTGTGCTTACTCCTGTGTGTGTGTGTGTGCGTGCACCCTGTGTGTGTGGGTGTGTACTCCTGTGTGTGGGTGTGTACTCCTGTGTGTGTGTGCGTGCGTGCTCCCTGTGTGTGTGTACTCCGTGTGTGTGCTCTGTGTATGTGTGTGTGCTCCGTGTGTGTGTGTGCTTACTCCTGTGTGTGTGCTTACTCTGTGTGTGTGTGTGCGTGCGCGTGCTCCGTGTGTGTGGGTGTGTACTCCTGTGTGTGGGTGTGTACTCCTGTGTGCGCGCATACTCCTGTGGTGCCCGTACTTGTGTGTGTGTGTGTGTGTGTGTGTGTGACTCCTGTGTGTGTGCATATTTCTGTGTGCACGTGTACTCCTGTGTGTGCACGTACTCCTGTGTGTGTTTGTGTACTCCTGTGTGTGTGCATGCCTGGAAGGCGTGCACTTCACTGTGAACGAAGGAGAACAAGGTGAAGGGTCTAGTGCAGAGTGTTAGTGAGGGCGCTGATTTTCACAACCCGAGACTGGAATCACACCCGGCCCGGCCTTCCTCCATTGATCCTCTGGTGACACCGGTGCTTGCTTCTCCTTGGCCTCTGACAGTCTACGAGCAGTTTGGTTTGCAGGTTGGAGCACGTGTCAGGGCGAGGTGAAGAAATGCCTGCTCGGTGAGTAAATGTCAAGTTTTGAGAATCTGGGACAGCCAAGCCAAGTCACGTGGGGTGTAAATAGCTCATGAAAACAGTTATCTGTAACAAAGTTGAAGTCAAGTTCAACTGGGATGCTCCAGTTTGAAAATTCAAGGAAAAGTACAAACAAAAAGTGGGAGCCGACTGGCCGTTCAGCTTGCAGAGCCCCGTGCAGAATGGACAGCTCGGTCCTTGTGGAAAAGGGGGTGTTGTGAGGCGGGCACAGGAGGACACCAAGCGTGTGAAGGGCCTGCTGCAGAGGCTGGGTCGCCAGTGGCCCAGGAGGAGGTGGGCTGGGACAGGCCGGGCTGGCCCTCCTAGGCTCGCCTTAACGTTTAAAGCACGTTTCTCTTCCTGGTGTAAGACGGCCACCTCAACAGGCCTGTTGCCAAGTCCTTAGAGGGAAGCGAGGCCTGTTCACGCTCTCCTCTCTGTGCTCTTCTCTAGCCCCTCTCCCAGGGCCTGGCCCCCGTGTCACCGTAACGGGTCCTATTGTCCCTGCCATGACTTCCTCCTAGAAGAGACCTGCTGGGCCATCCCTGGAAGCAGTCTCAGGGGCTCTGCTCTTCCTGCCGCAGGGACTCAGATGACGCCCTCTCCTCGGGTGCCAAAGCCGTGGCGGGGGTGCTGTCCTCCGCCGGGCGGGCGTCCGGCTGTGAGGAGAGGGGCTCCCCGCCGGCGAGCAGGTATGCAGGAGAGGGATGCGGCGGTTCATCAGGAACGGCCCCCGTGGCCAGGAGCTCTGCTCTCTCCTGTGAAGCGCCCGATGCTCTGACCTATAGCCCGGCCTCCCCAGCCAGGGCAGTGCCTCTGAGGTTTTGTTGGGGGCAGTGATGGGCCTGGTGGGGCTGGTGGGAGGTGGGAATGAGTGATGAGTGCAGAGCACTGAGCAGAGCGGTGGCTCGGACACCTGACCGCGGGACACCTGACCGCGGGACACCTGACCATGGGACGGGACACCAGACCGCGGGGACACCTGACCGCGGGACACCTGACCGCGGGACACCTGACCGCGGGACACCTGACCGCGGGACACCTGACCATGGGACGGGACACCTGACCGCGGGACACCTGACCGCGGGATACCTGACCGCGGGACACCTGACCATGGGATGGGACACCTGACCGCTGGGACACCTGACCGTGGGACACCTGACCGCGGGAACACCTGACCGCGGGACACCTGACCATGGGATGGGACACCTGACCGCGGGACACCTGACCGCGGGACACCTGACCATGGGATGGGACACCTGACCGCTGGGACACTTGACCGCGGGACACCTGACCATGGGATGGGACACCTGACCGCGGGACACCTGACCGCGGGACACCTGACCATGGGATGGGACACCTGACCGCGGGACACCTGACCGCGGGGATACCTGACCGCGGGGACACTTGACCGCGGGACACCTGACCGCGGGACACCTGACCGCGGGACACCTGACCGCGGGACACCTGACCATGGGACGGGACACCTGACCGCGGGACACCTGACCATGGGACGGGACACCTGACCGCGGGACACCTGACCGCGGGAACACCTGACCGCGGGGACACCTGACCGCGGGACACTTGACCGCGGGACACCTGACCGCGGGGACACCTGACCGTGGGACACCTGACCGCTGGGACACCTGACCGCGGGACACCTGACCGCGGGGACACCTGACCGCGGGGACACCTGACCGCGGGAACACCTGACCGCGGGGACACCTGACCGCGGGACACCTGACCATGGGACACCTGACCATGGGATGGGACACCTGACCGCGGGGACACCTGACCGCGGGAACACCTGACCGCGGGAACACCTGACCGCGGGGATACCTGACCGCGGGGACACTTGACCGCGGGACACTTGACCGCGGGACACCTGACCGCGGGACACCTGACTGTGGGACACCTGACCGCGGGACACCTGACCGCGGGGACACCTGACCGTGGGATACCTGACCGCGGGACACCGGACCGTGGGACGGGACACCTGACTGCGGGACACCGGACCGTGGGATGGGACACCTGACTGCGGGACACCTGACCGCGGGACACCTGACCGCGGGGACACTTGACCGCGGGACACCGGACCGTGGGACGGGACACCTGACTGCGGGACACCTGACTGCGGGGACACCTGATTGCGGGACACCTGACCGCGGGAAACCTGACCATGGGACGGGACACCTGACCGCGGGGACACCTGACCATGGGACGGGACACCTGACTGTGGGACACCTGACCGCGGGACACCTGACTGCGGGACACCTGACTGCGGGGACACCTGATTGCGGGACACCTGATCGCGGGATACCTGACCGCGGGACACCTGACCGCGGGACACCTGACCATGGGACGGGACACCTGACTGTGGGACACCTGACTGCGGGACACCTGACTGCGGGACACCTGACTGCGGGGACACCTGATTGCGGGACACCTGATCGCGGGATACCTGACCGCGGGACACCTGACCGCGGGACACCTGACCGCGGGGACACCTGACCGCGGGACACCTGACCGCGGGACACCTGACTGCGGGGACACCTGATTGCAGTACACCTGACCGCAGGGAACCTGACCATGGGACAGGACACCTGACTGTGGGACACCTGACCACGGGGACACCTGACTGTGGGACGGGACACCTGACCGCGGGACACCTGATCGCGGGGACACCTGACCGCGGGGACACCTGACCGCGGGCGGGACGGCTGTGTGGATCGCTGTCACTGCATTGCGTTTCGTGGGCACGGGGTCTCGGCAGTTCACTCCCTTCTGTCTCTTCGGAACACGTGATGAGGAAAGCTGGGAAGAGTAAACACTCACCGCTCTGCTTTCTTGCTTCATCTGACTTTCTCACATTTTCTCGTAGCCTCTCCTTCCCTCTGTCCAGCGCAGTGGCTGTTCCCGACTCACTCCCTGGGCGGGGCGGTCTGAAGGGACTGGCTGAGCTGGTAGCGGTGGGTGTGTTTTGGGGGGTGGTGTGGCTTTAGCAGGAGCACCCTGAGGCCAGCAGGGTTGGGGCCTCTCGTGTGTCCGGCCAAATGTGAGCTGCGCCCTGTGTGCCACGTGTGGATCGCAGAAAGGACGGCTGTACGGGCGTGACCGCACTGGCCTGACTGGTGTGCCTGTCTAGCTGTGGACTAGGTTGCCTGTAGCGTTGCCTGTCACAGCCTCCGTGGCCTCCCTGGAGGCCCGGGGTGGGTTCCAGCTGGTCAGCGAGGTTAGGGGAGGGACTGGCCTGCGGCCAGCTTGGATTGATGTGCTGAGGGGTCTGCTGCTTTCCCTGCGGGGTGTTGTGTTCCTGGGGAACAGCAGCCACTCAGGATAGCTCACCGTTTGTCAGGGAGGGCCGAGCCTGTCCTCCACGCACACGTGGGTGTCTCTTTCCCCGTCGGGGTGCGTGGCAGGCTGGGAGGGGCCCACGCGTTGGCCATCTGATTCCCCCATGACCCTGGCCCGGCTTCGGGGAGGCCCGTCCGCTGAGCTGCCTCCGTGCTGCTCTCCCCGCGGCCGGGAGGGCGTGGGCTCCCAGGCTGCTCAGGGGCGAGGTGGGCCCGCGGTGCTGGCCGCCACTCACCGCTGTGTGCTCACTGCACCCGCGGTGCCTCTCGCCCGTGTGACCGCCCCGCCTCACCCGGGCCGGGCAGGGCTCCCAGAGCCGCAGCTTAGCTGGGACCCGGTGTGGCTCACCCGTGTCCGTGTTCACAGAGATCCTGTCCACACATGCGAGATTCGATGGCTCCACCCTCATGTGCTGACGGTCCCCGTGGGCACAGCGGCCATGCCTGCAGGAGTGCTGGCCAGTCACTGTGGGCTCCTGGCCGCACGAGGCAGCCACGAGGGCGGAGCTGCCTGCCCCTGCCTGTCCCCGAACCCCTGCCCAGCAGGACACCTCGGCGTCCACTTGAGCAGTTCCTGATTTGAATTTCTTTTTAAGCGTCTGTTTAGCCTCCCCCCCAACCCCCCCACAATATGTGCACATTGTTTGTTAAAGACCCTCTTTTACACAGTGAGTTTTATGCCACCAGTTGGTAGAACACAAACTAAAACATCTGGCTAAGAAGCCTCTGGTAAAGGCACTGTGAGGAGGCGCCTGGGCCCAGGCAGCTGCCCCGCGAGGCTGGCGGGCCTGGAGTCCCGCGTCTCCGGCTCCGTCTTCTCACCGAGGCTGCGGGTGCCCCGCCCGATGGGATCGCCGCCCTCCTCTTCACGGTGTGCGTCCTCTCAGGGCACACAGCACTTCTCCCGTTCACGGAAATGTGCCTTCCCACTCACAGAACGACAAAACACACTCCGCAGGGCCTTTTTTGTTGTTGGAGGGAGGGGTAGGAGGGAGGGAGGGAAGGAGGGAGGGAGGAGAGAGAGAGAGAGAGAGAGAGAGAGAGAGACATATATCCATGGGGGGGGAGAGAGAGAGAGAGAGACAGACAGACAGACAGACAGACACATCCATGCTGCCTCCCGCACGTGTGCAGACTGTGGGTTGAACCGCCACCCTTCAGTGTGGGTGGACGCTCTGACCACGGAACCTTCCTGATGCCCTGCGGAGGCGCGCCCGAGTCCTGCCCCACGGCCAGGGCACGGGCACGCATGGCTTTGGTGGGTAAGGGTGGGACTCTGGAGTTTGGCAGACGTACTGGGTGGTCTAAAGCCTATGAACCTTTCTTGTTTACTTTTGTCTTCCATAAATATGCCTGTGTATGTAAAAGGACATAATGAAAATCTACCTCACCCTCGCATTCTGTGGGTTACATGAGATAACCCATGTAGAATGTGACACAGGTACCTGGCATGTATAGAAAGGAACTTTAAAAAAATATTTCATTGATTTTTTTACAGAGAGAAAGGGCGAGGGACATAGAGCTAGAAACATCAATGAGAGAGAAACACCCATCAGCTGCCTCCTGCAAACCTACTGGGGATGTGCCCGCAACCAAGGTACATGCCCTTGGCCGGAATCGAACTGGGACCCTTCAATCCCCAGGCTGATGCTCTATTCACTGAGCCAAACCAGTCAGGGCAGGAAGGAACTTTATACAGATTAGCGCTTATGGTTATGATGATCCTATCTGTATTGGTTAGAAAGTCACGTGACATGGCTAAGCGGGAAAGGGGGCAGAATTCCCAGGATCACTGAAGAAGCAGAAGGAGGTGTGGGACGAGTCGGAACCTCAGCCTCTTTACTTTGTGTCCCGGGTAAAGTCTGCTGCTTGCTTTGGTTTTGTCTCTTCACTTTTGAATAAGCTTCTGCATTATGGTTACGTTGATGTTTAGATTTGCTTCTGAAATCGGTGCAGGTGCAGGTAACAGGAAGTGAAACCTTAAGCGGCCGAGGGAGCCTCATTCACGTCGTGCCAAGCAAGTCTAATCTACAAGCGCTATCGCTGCTGATAGCCCGGCGCTGCGGGCGGGAGGTGACTGCCAGGCGCATCCTCTGGGCCGGGCGCGGGAGCAGGTGCCGCCTGCCTGTCGGCATTTCACCTGGTCTCAGCGCCACGCCTCTTGGCTGTGGAGGCCGTATCTTCAATGAATTGGCACGTGTCTCTGGAGTTGAAAAGGCTACTCCGGGTTTTAGACATCACAGATTGCTCCATGTTATGACAGGAAAATTTGTAAACTGAAGCCCCATGCTAGAATACCAAGTTTTTCAAATGTTAAAACTTTCAGATTGCCCAGCGGTTATATCTAAAGAAAGTACTGTCTTTAAGGCCTCAGGTGGTTCTTTGTCCCGGAGTGTTTAGGGAGGGACCGTGTGGCCTCCCTGTGTGGGAGGGGAGAGCGCTTTGGCCACATGCGTGTCTTCGCATGCAGTGCTCCAGACTCTCGCTGACCTGAGTGGACTTGGCCCAGCAGGGCCCACCTCCTGGAGGAGCCACACCGTGGGCACTTCCTGCTCCAGCCCAGAGGGGCCAGTACCTGTCTGCAAGACGTCCGCCCACTTCCTGTTTTGGGTAAGAGAGCATTTCCAATAATTTGCCTAAGCCCAAGCAGCAGCCAGCACCTGTGTCTCCTCCACTCTCCTGCTTGGCTGGGACTGGTTTCTTCTTGTTTAGCTGGATGCTTCCCAGCCACTATCTGGTCACATTCACACACACACACACACACACACACACACACAAACTCATACACAAACTCATACACACACACACACACACACACGCACACGCACACACTCATACACTCACACTCACACTGGTTTGTTTCCACTCATTTCACATGACCAGCCTAGCTTCTCCATTTCCCCAAACCCTCTCCACTCACATCCCATATTTTCCCCTAAAAAGGCTCTTGCCAAAGGCACAATTTTTCTCTTCCCATTGCTCCCGAAGGCTGGGACGGGATTTGGAAGGGGAGGGATTCCTTGAGGAGGAAGGTGTAGCAAATAAAAGGAGAAGTGAGGAAAAGCATTGGGTCTAAGAGTCAGATCACATATCTGTGGGGTCCATAAGTCCCTGTTCAACTTCCCATCTGAGGAAGACCCCAGGAAAGCCCAGGTTGGCCAGTAGGCACACCAGATGGAGCCGTCACTGGCGTGCATGGTCTTGGGACCAGCAGGCTCCGTGGCCACCCCGAGGCGGCGTCTCAGCCCAGTGTGCTCTGCGGAAACGTGGACTGGTGACAGCACGCGCCTGTTGGGGATGATGTGATGGTGATTCACGGTAACACCAGGTCCAGCTCACTCACAACCTTCGGTACATAAGGTAGATACTGTCCTCTCCAGTTATCCTGGTGTGCAGGCAGTGGCTCCCTGTGCCTGTGGAGAATCTAACCAGAGCGCGGTACTGGATCACACAGCGGGCACAGGCCTCCACTTGTTGTTCGTGAGCCACGTGACCTTGCACAAGTTAGTAAACATTTCAGTTTCAGTTTTTTACCCACAGGTCAGTTTTTCCTCCCACAACATGGTTTGATAGTATGTACCACAAAGCTGGTGGTGATAATTAGTTAACACACGCAATTCTCTCAGAATTGGACAGGATCTGGAACACGGGGGCCCTCAGTTAGTGAAAGGGTGACATGGCTGCCCTGGTTCCGCCCCTAACGGTGCCGTAGCCCTCCTCTGTCTGCGCAGAACAGCCACAGGGAGGACCGGGAGGGTGCTTCCAATCCTTCCGCTTCTTGACAGCTCGGGGCAGACACCCAAAACTCAGACGTGGTGTGAGAGTCTTGGTTTTAAACCCAAACTCCTATCATCAGGTGGAACATTTGGCCCCTTTTCCTCTTCATCGAGGACGGAGACATGGAAGCGGTTTGTAGCAGTTGGGGCTCAGGCCTTGGTTTCAAGTGGAAGATGAAAGACCTTTCCTTGCTACTTGCTGTAACTTCCTTGCATCCTCATTCTTTCTGGGTCTGTCCCCCAGGAGAGGCAAAAATGAACCTTCAGTGGGAATGTCTGTGTGGCTCCCTTGCGAAAGCACTGGCTGCCTGGCACAGCACATACGGTGCCCGATGAGGGAGCCCCCACGGCAGTGAGTCTGATTTGCAGGGACAGTGCATGGCCACATGTAAGGGGCTAGCAGCAAAGCCCTCAACTGCTGGAGCTTAAGGATGCGACTGTGGCGGGGACTGTTGCAGGGGTGTCTACCTGACATGTATTTTGTCCTCATACAGCTTTCTGGGGAAGTACTTTCGTCTCCATTTCGCAGGTGAGAAAACTCTGTGGGAGAGCTGGAGAGCTTGCACCACGTAGCTGGGCATCCCGTCTCATCTAACGGGACAGAGAGAGTCTGGCAGGTCATGGGCAGAGGACCTTGGCCACCATCTTACTCAACTGCTGTTTTTTTTTTTGTAACAACTTTACTTAGATGTAATATACTAATATATATATATATATATATTTTCCACCAATTTACAGTGCACTGACTTGTGGTTTTTAGTATATTTACATAGTTTTATAACCATCACCACAATCAATTTTTGAACATTTTTACCTCCCACAAAAGAAATCCCATATTCCACAGGGAAACACTCAGCCTAGTTTTTGTTCCTATGGATTTGTCTATTCTGGACGTTTTACATAAATGGGACAATACCATGTGTGGTCGTTTGTGTCTGCTTTCTTTTACACAGTGTGACGTTTCTTAAGGTGTATCCGTGGTATAGCATGCCTCAACATGTCATTCTTTTTTTATTGTACAGGTATACTACATTTTGTTTATCCATTCATCACTGATGAACACTTATTTCACGTTTGGCTTTTTATGATTAAGACTGCTGTGAATATTCATATACAAGTCTTTGTGTTGACCTGTGTTTTCAATTCTCCTGGGTATATACCTAGCCGTATCCTATGGTACCTTCTTTGTTTAACCTTTTGAAGAACTGCCAGGCTGTTTTTCAAAGGAGCTACACAATTTCACATCCCCACTGGCAATGCATGAGGGTTCTAATTTCTCCACATCCCCCCCAGCACTTGTTGTTACCTGTCTGTGATTAACCATCTTATTTTGTTAAATTGGGAAACCGAGCCTGGATGGGTTTCAATGATTTTCTTTAAGTTCTCACCCTCCTGGTAGGAGCCAGGCTCTTCCAGGTGAGGGAGACAGGAGAGAGGAGCACGGTCTTTACTGAGGAAGCTCATGTCTGTGGGGTCAGACACATTGCTGCTGTGCGCAGTGACAGGATGTGATGGGAGTGCTTGGAGCAGAAGCTATTCCCAATTTAAGGAACAGAAGACCGTTTAGTGGCTCTTACAACTGCACAGCCTGGTGGCCAGCCTCGGGCAGCGATGGAGCCGCGTGCTCACAGAGACTGGCTCTTTCACTGACGCCGTCCTCGGCCACGTCATGCCTTATTGTGGAAAATGGCTACCACACGAGCATCTCCAGCGGATCAGTGCTCCCTTCCCCACAACTCCGGCCGGCAGGAGGCTTCCAGGCCTCTTCCCTTCCAGCCAGTGGGGGCCAGTGCTCCTATCGCCATTCTGGCTTCATCGCCTCCCCTGGACCGCAGTGTGGGGTGGGGTTACCCGCACCATGGGGACCGAGAAAGGAAGAGCTGAGATTCCCAAAGGGGAAACCACGGTTCTGTTTCTAGAAGAGTAAGACGTACTGTCTGCCCGATTACAGCAGCAGTTGTTGGTCCAACCTGTTAGGAAGCTTTCATTCCCTCGTGACTGAAATCCACACTCAGACCGGCTTAAACACCAAGGGAATGTTAGTAGCTCATTTAACAAGGTCAGAGGTAGGTGGCGTCTAGGCCAAGCTGAAGCCAGTGGTTTGGTTCTCAGTGGTTCCTGTCGTTGCTGAAGGCGAAATGGCAGCAGTAGTCCCTGAGGGCCACACCCAGGGGGGAGAGGCTCTCTGTCTAGTGGCCTTCTCTTAAAGACTTTCTCCTGCTGTCCCGCCCTGAATTGCCCATTCCCTGGACCAGACCGATGCCTTTCCTTGATTGATTGGCTTAGGAGGGTCACCTCGGGGAAGGGGTGGAGCCAGCTCCCTGAGCTGTGGGTCCTGTGGGAGAGGGTGCAAGTCTGAATCAGACAAGGTTCCCTGCAGGGAAAGGTGAGAAGGGAGGGTGGGAACCCAGTTAGGAATGCCAGTCTTGCTTTGCCTCAAAGAAATTCAGGTTTCCAAGGAGACAGTGTGGGTGTGGGATGCAGACTTTGCGGGCTAAGGGAGCAGCAGGGGCACAGCCATGCTTTCCCTGCGTTGTATAGGAAACGGGAAGTGCCCTGGCTAGCCAGACCTGTCAGTGTGTGAACAGGAGCTGGTAGAGCAGAATGTGAGAGGCAGATTGGCACCAAACTTTGTCGTCATCTTCCTGCTCAGCTGGAGCTGCTGGGCCGAGGGGCTGGCCAGCCTCGGAGCTGCCTCTGTGGACCTGGCAGCACAGCCAGCCACGCAGGGCGCTTCAGCTTCCGAAGCTCACGCTGCCCCTAGTTTTCAGGGCCCTACGAGAAGGGTGGGCATCGTGGGCTGCATGCAATAATTTCAGGACATAACAATTTCTATTTTAAAAAATCAGATTTTTTGGGGGGGGAGTTATAAGTTGACTATTTGAAATGCAGAAAATCATATGGAGGCATGCCAATATTTAGTTATTTCCCTCCAACATACAAACTATTAATTTACTTTCTCCATCATCCATTGTGATAAGCTAGTGATTCCACAATTATTTGTTCAGAAAGGTACCTTTGTGAGATGCCCAAATTTGAGAATTGTGATTTTTTAAAAACTTCCTAGTATATCCCTCAGCCATAAGAAAAGTTTATCTTAATATTTTTAGTCTATTTAAATATAATCTTTTATCCATTTACACGAGCAAACAAACGCAGGTGAGATCAGACAGTCTCGGTTCCTTCTTATTCTCATTCATCATCGCCTCCTGAACATTTTGTGCACCATTAAACAGTTTCTGCAAGTGTGTGTTTCAGAGGTGCCACAGTCCGTGCTGTGTCTAACTTGTTTAACGAGCTTGTTGGCTGTTCCCTGTGCCCGTCTTTGGTGCCGTGAGTGCACCACGCCGAGCATTCGGTGCGTACACTTGCACCCCTCGTTTCCATAGGCACGTTCTGTAAAATATCTCCAGACGAGAGGGTGAGGAGCATCGGCCTGGTCTTGGCGGGGCCACCACTTTGTTTCCGTAGGAAGTTATGGCAGTTTCTCCCTCGTCGTACTGAGGCCAACGTGGGGCAAACCACGCCCTTCCAGGCCTCTCTGTGACCGCGCTCTGCCCTCCCTCCCCGCACCGCCCTGTGCTCTCCGCTGGCTGCCTCTGGCCTGTGTGTGCTTTTGCTGTGCACCTGTCTGTATCATGCACTGAGTCTCCAGATCAGTGTTACTGATTTGGAAGATATCTCTTTATGTTATGGATTTTAATGTGTTGTTTTTTCCCCAAAATTTCCCTTTAAATATTATTTTATTTTGGGGGTAATTCCTCCCATTGTTATGTCCGTCATCTTTTTATGTATGCCTTCTAATTTTCTCTAAGACAGATTTTTCCTACCCAATATGCATTTTTTTTCTTATAATTGCTTTATAGTTTTTTCTTTTCTTCCTGCTCTTTGTTCTTCACCTCCTTTTCCTTTTCTTTTGTAAAACAGTGTTTAACTCTTTTTTTGTGTGTGTGTATTTTATTGATTTTTTTACAGAGAGGAAGAGAGAGGGATAGAGAGTTAGAAACATCGATGAGAGAGAATCATGGATCAGCTGCCTCTTGCACACCCCCTACTGGGGATGTGCCAGCAACCCAGCTACATGCCCTTGACCAGAGTCGAACCTGGGACCGTACAGTCCGCAGGCTGACGCTCTGTCCACTGAGCCAAACTGGTTTCGGCAATGTTTAACTCTTAATCTAAATTTTATTTCAGTGCACGATATGAAACAAGGGTTTGACTTGATTGTTAAAAACGTAAGTAGCAATCAGTCCAAAAAATAAGTGAACGGAGTCGCTGCCGGGGCCTCATTTGGATGCGCACAGTCCCGTGTACCGGAGGTCACCAGCTCGATGACCCTGGTTGCAGGCTTGATCCCTGGAGGGGGACTTGCGTGCAGGAGCAGCAGAGCTAAGTTTCTCTCTCCCTCTCCCTCTTCTCTCTGAACTAAACACACACACTGAAACACAAAGCATGCTTCCCACAGTGTGCTAGGGATGCTTCTGCGTGTTGCTTGAGCAGGCCTCGGTGAGCCTGAGTGTCCGCTGCCCTCCGCTCTGCGAGGAGCCGGCTGGCGGCAGCCCTCGCCCGGACAGCGTCCGCGCCCACCATGGCCTCTCCTCTGCGTGGAGACTGCGGGAACTCCACTGGGGCGCTGTGTGATGGAGGGGGTGACCTTTATGTCCAGTTTGTGAGGGGCAAGCCTGGGTTTACACTGTTCTTCAGAATCCTGTGCAGCTTAGAATTTGGCTCAGATTTCTCATTTTCTCACAAAGTATTATTATCATACACCTTCATATGCTGTTTCTGCCTGTAATAGTCTGCGATGCTTGTGTAGTGACCACTGGAAGATGAATGGCGGTAATCCCTTCTCTCCTCGGGCCCTGTCTGGGCACGTGGTCGCAGGAGCGCATGCTCGGTATAAGTGGCTGGGACTGGTAATGGTCTGGCTGTTGGAGGTCAGGGGTCACGGTGAATTTCAGGTTCGTTCACATGCACTAGGTGGGAAGTAGAGTCTTGAGGGCACTGCTGCAGGTAGCAGTTTCAAGATCAGTTAAAGTAATTCCAGTAATAATTTGATTTTTTTCCTTATTCAATTCATAGACTCAATGTCCGAATGTCCTTGCAATAGTGCATTTTATGATTTATTAAATGGTGCATATATATATACACACACACAATTATTTTTAATATTTATTAATTTTTAAAAAATGTATTTTGTAATAAACCCTTTTTGACAACAATGAACCTAAAAAACACACAACTTGTTTAATGAAATATTACATGATTGTTTTTCTATTTTTAAGAAAGTTAACCATGAGCGTTTACTTCCATAAAATGTTTTTGACATTTACCATGCATTGGAGGGTCATAGCAAAAGCTGAACTTAGAGATCCATTTGCTAAGAAATACTGCATCTTTTTCAAAGTTAGGACTTATTTTAGCACGACTGTGCCCACACACAGCTGCGTCTGCTTTACCCTGTGAAGCATGGCTTTTCATGTAGATCAAAGGACCATTTTTCTAAATTAATTTTACTCATGTTGGAGTCCAGTTCTCTTTAGCACATACAAAAACTGAATTAAGAACTGTTCATGCATATTGTGTACATAACTTCATATACACACACACACACACACACACACACACACACATATATATATAGCAGTTTTATATCGTCATTGGATGCTTCAAGTAGAAGATAAAGTAATTCCAATAATAATTTTAGTTTTTCCTTATCCTATTTATAGAATCAAAATAAAGGTCTTGGAATTTCTGTCGAGGGTAAAACATCTTACATTGCTATAGGTGATATTATAAATTATGTGGAAAAGTTTAACATTGCAGATGAAATCATTTTTGTGGTATAAATGTGAGTTTCGGTGGAGAAGATGTGGGAAAAACCATTTTCATTACATAAAGAAACCTGCAGACAAATAGATCCTTGGAAATGGTTGTTGTGAGGGCACATTGCATTATCGTGTCCAGTGAAGTACCTGTCAGTCACTTAGCATAATGCTCGCCAGGTCCCGCCATGCTGTCACAAGGGTACTGTCTTCTCCCTTTGACTGCTGCCTAGCATTTCATGCTGTAAACGTACCACAGCGTGTTTATCCATGCATCTGCTGTGGGCACGTGGGCTGCTTCCACAGCGTGGCTGTTGTAAGTAATGCAGAATGAGCATGGGGTGTTTATATTCTTTCAAATCAGTGTTTCAGGTTTCCTTCGGTAAATTCCCACAAGTGGAGTTACTTGGTCATAAGTCATTCCAGTTTTAATTTGCCAGGCAGAGAAAGACAGCACCATATGATTTTACTCACGTGTGGATTTCATGAACAAACTGAACTACCAAGCAAATAGAGACAGACTCCTCGCCAGAGAGCAGGCAGGCAGCGCGGGTGGTGGGGGTGGTGGGGTAGTGGAGGGATTGAGCAAAGAAGAAAAGAAAACTCATGGACGCGGACGCCAGTGAGGCTACTGGGGCCAAAGGGGAAAGCAGCGGACAAGCGGGTAAATGGCGGGAAAAATTAAATAGATATTTTTCAAATAAATGGAAGCTGTGGATACCACATTTATAAGTATTTTATATATTTACAGATAACCAAATTTTAAAATTTTTGCATTGAGGCTAATATTGGATCCAAATATTTCCACGGTCATTTCGATTTTAGAACTGTTTAAGACTTTGAGATACTATTTTGCAAGTCAATAGAAGTGTTTTATGATGGCATTAAACATTTGTGAATGAGTTACTCTCACTTTTGGTTGCATTTTGTTTAAAATCAGTTGGAAATATTAACGCAAAGAATGGAGCACGCACACAAAGAACTTTCTGGGAGACTGTTAGCAAATTATGATTATTGGGGGGGGAAGATGCAAATAGAACATTAGCTAAGAAAATGATTCTCTTTATGTTATTTTTAATTATTACAAAAGAATCTAAGTTGTTATGATAAGTTAGTTGGTAACTCTGAATATAAAAAACACTTGGCATACAATAAGCACTCACATGTTAACTGTCATTATAGCTATCTTCAATGTTCTTATCATATTTCCATGGTTTTCCTGCCTAGTTCTTTGCCAGTTCCATAGTGTTTCAGTTATGAGGGCTTTATAATATGGTTAATAATAAATATTTTATTATCCTAACTATACTTAAAAACTTTTTTTTGTTTTAGTTTCTCTAAACCACCTTTTGAAAAAATTATTTTCTTTTGCATTTTGATTGAGATTCAAAATAATTAATTTTTCTCAAAAGAATTGCTTTTTTTCTTGTCCATCCAGGAAAAATAGTTTAATTATCTTTTTATAAGTATTCCTTTCTGTGTCTTATGAAAATTTTGTAGTTATATATACTATGTCTAAACCTGGAGGAGAAACATTTTCCTTTCATACCATCTGACATTTTTGTTATGTGGACAGTTCTGTATGTTTGTATATTTATCACCTTGTTGAACTGTCCTTAGGGCTTATATTTCTATTAAAAACAGACATTTAATATCTCCATAGATAATTGTATCTCCTCTTTTCCTTGTCTTATTTCTCTGCCTGTCCACGAATTCTTCCCACAGCGGCCAGCAGTTACTAGTATATGGTGGTCCCCCCCTCCCCCCAGCCCCACCTCGGGAACTGAAACCCAGTGTTTTGATTGAAGGAGCCCTTGAATACCCTCACACAGAGGAAGCAGCCACAGGGCTTATCACTTGTAATTTCCCCACAACGGGGTGAGGGAGAGCACGGTGAGCCCGGGAAGGGCCGGCTGCCCTGGCGGCCACCACCCCCTTCCAGGGCTGGTGTAGGTGGCCATAGAAGGCGCCAGGAGAAGCAGGGTGGGAGTGTGGGGGATGGCTCAGGCCCTGGTCCGAGGTGGGCCTCGGTGTGGTGGGCGCGTAGACCAGGCGGCACGGGGCCAAGGAGGAAGCTCACTGTCCACCCCAGGGGCCCCCGCGGGACTGGACGGGCTCCTCGCAGTGTGCCCACGCGGAGGCTGCGGCCGCGGTCTGCGGGCGGCCGCGTTTGTGGCCGGAGCCGGGCGCGGAGGCTGCGGCCGCCGCTTCCCCGTTCCTCTGAAATGCCGGTCACACGCCTCCCTCCGGGGTGAGCCGGGCCGTGCGCCACGCTGCCCGGCCTCCGGCGCCCTGAGGGCGCACTGCAGAGCAGGCTTCCCGGGCCTGTTGGCGGTGGCTCTGAAGGAGCGTGAGCCCCGTGTCTCTGGTTATTCCTCGTGTCTCTCGGGACAGAGGCAGGGCTCTGAGGCCGCGAGGAGGCCGCGTGGCGTCCTGTGGGGGGCGCCCCCCTGTGGGCGCCGGGCTCCGGGCCCAGCGCAGCTGCTCAGGGTCCCGCCGGCGCCGGCCACCAGCCCCGCGGGACCAATCAAAGCGGATCTTTGTGGAATAAACAGGTGTTTCCCTCCGCTCCTCCTTGTTTTCCTTTCCCCTGCAAAGTAAGTTGCCTGTGCACTGTTAGGCACGTTTTTATGGTTTTGCTTTTTATTCACTAGCTATTAATTTACTTAAATATGTATTTAGCAATGCCTAAACACAACTTATGTACCCAGAATATCCTAATTATTTTATGAACTAGAGGCCTCGTGCACAAAATTTGTGCACAGGGGCGGGGGAGGGGGAGGGGGAGAGAGTGTGTCCCTCAGCCCAGCCTGCTTCCTCTTCCACCTGGGACCCCACAAGGGATGTCCAACTGCCCATTTAGGCCCGATATCTGTTACCCTGGGTCCTGCAGGGTCACTCCCTCCGAGGGAAGGAGATGGAGAATTAGCTTCCTCCTTAGTGACCGTGTTTCCCAGTGGCATCAGGCCTAAATGGGCACTCGGACAACCCTCTCACAATCCAGGACTGCTGCCTCGCAACTGCTCGCCTGCCTGCCTGCCCCTAACTTCTTCTGCCTTACAGCCTGATCACCCCATAACCACCCCTCCTGCCAGCCTAATTGACACCTAACTGCTCCCCTGCAGGTCCAATTGCCGCTAACTGCCCTCCCCTGTCAGCCTTGTCGCCCCTAATTGTCTTCCCCTGCAGGCATGGTTGCCCCAACTGACCTCCTCCCCTTGCTGGCCTGGTTGCCCACAGCTGCCCTCCCCTATAAGCCTGGTCCCCCCAATTTCCCTCCCCTGCTGGCCTGCTCACCCCTAACTGTTCTCCCCTGCAGGCCTGGTCACCCCTAACTACCCTCCCCTGCTTTCTGATAACTGCCCTCCCCTGCTGGCCATCTTGTAGCACCCATGTGTGTCCACA
This sequence comes from Pipistrellus hanaki, assembly GCF_964339955.1. Lineage (NCBI taxonomy): Eukaryota > Metazoa > Chordata > Mammalia > Chiroptera > Vespertilionidae > Pipistrellus > Pipistrellus hanaki. Next base: position 7,651,567 of record NC_140515.1, read on the forward strand.
TGGGGGTGGACATCTTTGACCACATGGGGGTAGCCATTTTGTTTATTGGAGTGATGGTCAATTTGCATATTACTCTTTTATTAGCTAGGATATCAGCTCGTGGGCCTGGCCAGTGGTACTCAGTGGTTGAGTGTTGACACAGGAACCAGGAGGTCAAGGGTTGATTCCCTATCAGGGCCCCAGAGAGGGGTGCAGGAGGCAGCCTAGTGATGATTCTCTCTCATTGATGTCTCCATCTCTCTCCCTCTCTCTTCCTCTCTGAAACGATTAAAACCGTTTTTGAAAAATGATACTTAAAAAATGTTAGCTGGTGGAGCTTATTTATCCCTCTGCCGCAACTGCCAATACCCTCACTTCACAGAGGTGGAAGGTGCGGCAGAGAGGTCACCCCTTTATTAGCTCAAGGTCAAACAGCTAGAAAGTGGGACGGGTGGGATGCAGTGCAGACAATCTCGTTCAAGCAAAGGTTTGTGCTTCCAGCGGGCTTGCTGTTGATTTATTTATTTTATTTTATTTTATTATTTATTTATTTATTTATTTATTTATTTATTTATTTATTTTAAGAACATAGATCAATGAATTTTATTGATTTTTTTTGGGCTTGCTGTTGATTTAGAACCATTCCATCTTGGCGGGGTGGGTAGTGGGGATGAGAGAGCTGTGGCTCTGCCCGGCCGTGGGCCGAGGGCTGAGGGCCGTGGCTGAGGGATGTGTCGCTGACTCGGGTGAGGTGGCTGCGGGTGGGAGGCTGGGGCGGGCGTGGTTGACCCCCTCTGTGTTGCTGGAAACACTTTTACCAGATGGACCTGTATCACAGTATGATTTTAAAATTGAAAGTTACCTTGTTGTGTGTGTGTGTATGTGTGTGTGTGAGACACACACTTAGCTCCAAACTTTATAAATGTATATTCTAAATAAAAAATTAAAAGTTTACCAGCGAGCACTTCCAGGGGAGCAGCTTTTGGCTCAGAGTATTCTGTATCGTAATTGGCCATTGCTAACATCTTGCAGGGCTGTCTCTAACATCTGTTCATCGAAAGCAGTGGCCGGCAAACTCATTGATCAACAGAGCCACTTATCAACAGGACAACGATTGACATTTCTTTTGAGAGCCAAATTTTTAAAACTTAAACTAATTCTAACTCCACTTCTTCAAAATAGACTTGCCCAGGGCATAGTATTTTGTGGAAGAGCCACACTCAAGGGACCCAAGAGCTGCATGTGACTCACGAGCCGCTGTTTGCTGACCACGGACCTAAAGTTTAAAAGGAACCGCAGAGTTGAGAAGGCTTTGAGGGCCATGGTTACACCTGAGTGCGGTGGGGGTTCTTAGAGTGCATTGTCTTAGGACCTGATGGAGCGTGTGTCTAGTCCTTAGGAAGCTGGAGGAGACCTAGTGTGGCCTGTGGGTGCCATGCAGGCCCAGGAGGACAGGGCGCCTGCTTACCTTCTGTCACTTCAGCTGTGAGAGGCAGACGGGTGTGTTGCTGAGTTGAGTTGCATTATATATTAAGTCAGTGAAGAAATCTCAAGAAGTTAAAATTGACCATGAAAATCCTATAGGTAACCACCCTGTGCACATTAACAGTACAAGTAAACAAGTAACTCCTTTGGTTAATACGTAGTGTGTGGTTATCATGCCTGGGTTTGAATTCCTGCCCTGCTTTTACCAGCGTGTGACTTGGATGTTAAACACTCTGCCTTAGTTTATAAATCCATAGAATGGGATGATTTACCTCAGTAGGTTCTTGTTTTGATTAAATGAGTCAATACAATACCATGAAACACTTAGGACTTTTACACAGCAAGTGCTGAATAAACTTCAGTACTAACTTTGTCTTTTTCCACCTCGTTTCTTACAGGACATTAACACCACGTCTAGTTTGAGGAGAGCAGGGCGTTAGAGGAAAGAGTCACTGAGAGCCTTGGTGGAGAGGGGCGGGGGCACAATTGAGTTACTACAGCCTGCTGCTGTTGTGATGCTATTTGGGAGGAAAGTAATTTTGTCTTTTCAACATGAAATTGTACTGTGTGTGCACGCACATTTTAGTTTTAGACTACAGGTGCGATTTGTATTTATTGTTATTCAGCCTTCACTATCATGAGCTTTAAAAGGGCCAGTTTTTTAAAGCATCCACACGGATGGTGTGCTCAGTGGTTGGCAGTCATAGGCAAGTCACCGCCTTTTCAGTGTGCATTTACACATGGGGGAGTCCTCCGCACATTTATCCCTTCAAGGCAAAGACTGACTGTGGGAGAGGAACCCGGAGTTGTTTCCAGCCCTCCTCTGGCCTCTCAGGAAACTGGCTGTTGTATGGCCCCGCCCCTGCGTGCATGGCCCCGCCCCTGTGTGTGGCCCCGCCCCTCTGTGTATGGCCCCGCCCCTGTGTTCATGGCCCCACCCTGGTGTGCATGGCCCCGCCCCGGTGTGTATGGCCCCGCCCCGGTGTTTATGGCCCCGCCCCAGTGTGTATGGCCCGCCCTGGTGAACATGACCCTGCCTCTATGTGTATGGCCCTGCCCAGGTGTGTATGGCCCCGCCCCAGTGTGCATGGCCCCGCCCCTGGAACTGTCAGTGGCTTTGGCTGCAGAGGTCTTTTCTGGTTGGAGGAAGAACTCAGGGCTTGTCTTCCAGCAGGAAGATGTGCACAGCAGGCCTCCGCCAGGGCTGCCAAAGGCCTGGTAGCCTGGCAGGTGCTGATGACCAGGCGGGCTGAAGAGCCCAGCGTGTCCTCTCTCTGCACCTTCCTGGAATGTGCTAGAAGGCTTAAAGGGTTGCTATCGATGAGCAGCCAACCAGATGTTAAGTAATTGTATCCAGAAATTCTCCAGAGAAACAATTCTCCACAAACCCTTTCATGTCTGGTTCACATTCATCTCTGCTCAAGCCCCTGGCCAGGTAACCGGCCTTTGGTGGCACACTGACCTGATACACTGGGCCTCTGGTGCGGCCCCCCCCCCCCCCCCATACACCTGGAGAAGGCCTGAAATGTCCACCTGCCGGCCTCTGCTTCCCTCAAGCAAGGGATGCCCTCATTGGGTTCTGTGGCCTGCCGGTGCCTGTAGCGCCGTGCTTTGGCTGCGGATTTGGCATTCTCACAGTGGGCAGAATGCAGGGAAGAGGGTCAGCATCTAAAGTGCCCGAGAGGAAAGAATGTGGCTTAACACGAATTGTTTTTAGAAACATGACTTTTAGTTCATGCAAAGACCCGATATATTGAATTCCCTGGAACACCTGCTTTCGATGAGAGTTTTATCTCCTAAAACTGACAACAAAGACCACTTTTGTTGGGCGTTCAGCCCTGAGTGTTGATTGCTAGGTTCCGTCATTTGTTTTGTCTCCATGCAAGTGGTTTGTTCCTTAGTGTGTCTCCCTCTTTCTTCACCCCCAGTCTCTCGGCCTCTTTCCCTCTTCATCCTCCCCTACTTGCTTCTGCTCCTGAGCTCATAATGAAAATGGATCCTGAAACTTCATTTTCAGCAGAAGGAACGGGCCGGTGTGGCTTCATTGGGGCAGGGTAGGCCTCCGGGATGAATTGGCGTCCCGGCCTCGCAGCGAGCAGAGGGTCCCCGCAGCTCAGCCCGAAGCTGCTGGCGGTGGGCGCACGGCCTGCGGGGCGAGGCTCGGTGGGCGCCCTGAGCCTGCGCACCAGCGCGGGAGGTTCGCTTTTGTTTGGGGATGGGCTCTTCCCCCCGCAGCGGCCTGTGTGGCCTGGGAGGGGCCTGGCAAAGGCTCGCTTTCCGACACCAGAGCCTCTTTAAAGGGACTTGGTGAGGAACCACCTGGAATGTGTAACTTGGTCACAAAACTGGTGCCGTGAAGGAGCTGAAATAGCTCTTCAGGTTTGGAGGTCACACCTTCCCGTGCTCGGCTAACGAGCAGCCGTTCTTCTTTACAAGGTCTGCCAGGTGTGTCTGGCTGCTCAGCCCTCCTGCTAATGAGCCAGAGTGTGCGTTTCTGCTTCTTGTGGACCAGGCTCCGCCCTCCTGCCCGGCAGCCTGTGCCCCGCGCGGCTGAGCGGCTGAGTGGCGCTGGAAGTGGGGGAGGAAAGGGTGTCCAAGGTGTGGTGTGGGTTAGCCCAGCTCCCGGACTCCCGGAGGAACATCACACGGCGCTGCCCACAGCGGTTTGCATTGTCTCCATGTTGGAAAGATGATAGAGCCGATGAAGGTTAATGGAAGATGCTGATGTCAGCTGGAAATTTGGACTTTTGCCAGGACATGTGCAACATTCAAAGTGATTTAGGGAAACTGTGCCATGGTTCATTGGAGAGAACTTAGGAGGAATGAAAGGTGGGAGCCTACAAGGAGGAAAGAATGACTTGCAAACATGCAGCAATGCGATTGGGCATGGCAGTGGATTAAAAATATGCTTTCTAGGAATGCACTATTTTCTAAAATCTTAGGGTGGATGGAATCACGTGTGGATTGTAGATTCTTTAGACTTGAAAGTCTTGGTTCCTGCCTAGACAGGCTAACAGGGTGTAAAAGTTAATACTGTATTTTGGTTATTTTTATTAAGGAATTGCATATTAAATGGAAGACTTTTTGAATTTTAAACAAGTGATGAGGAACATATATGTCCTAGAAGATAAATATTTGCACAAGGCAGTTCAGTCTTTCAACATGCATATTTTTTTAAAAAGTAAATAAAAACCCCAGCAATATTTACCCTAAATGTAAATTGCAAAGTAAAATTTGCACTCCTGGTGACTTGGGAACTTTGTCATTTTTGTGCCGATAAGTGTGCAGTAAGTGAGGAGCTGCTAGGAAAGCACACTTAGCTTGGATTTGGGAAAGTCTAGCATTGCCTGTGCTGCACCTTAGGTATCACTGTTCGCCAGGAAAAGAGAGCCAGGCCCAGAGACGTGGGGGCTTGCCCAGGGTCACGCAGCTGGAAGTGGCAGAGCTTGGGTGGAAACCAGTTCTGACCCTCGGGCCAGTGTTTTCCCATGACAACGTGCTGATTTTACTGTGCCCGTGTACACGCCTACACATGCGTGTTTGTGTGTGTATATGTGAATGAAATAACGCTTTTGCTTCCTATTAACAAACGGATTGCACTCAGTGACTTGGAAATACAATTTTATTTCTCCTCCTGTCAGGGAGCAAATTTAGCCTATTGCTTTATAGCCCGAGGTCTGTTGGCATGTCTGGATATAGAAGTGACTTAGTCTCGGCTTTGTAAGCTGTTTAGAACAAGAGAAGATTCCAGTCATAAACTGGATCCGGGGGAAAGCAAACCTCTGCCGTCTGTCTGGTCAGTCTCATCCCCTTGAACATCCCCGTCACTGAGTTCCCGGACAGGCTGCCTGCAGCGGTGGCCCGGTGCGGACTGACGCTGACGCCTTTCCTTCAGGACTGGGTTCTGCCTGTTGACCTTGGTTTCGGGGAGACCCCACTCGGAAGCGGCTGCCCTGCGGTTCGCCCTGGGCTCGGGGAGCTTCAGCCATTGCTTCCTGGACCCTGAGGAGAGCCACAGGCCTGGGCTCTGGAAACATCACTACGAGTCCTCAGTTTCCCCATTTCTACCGTATTTGGCCAGACACATTGTGTCCACTTGTAGGTCTCCTGTGTCTTTTCTGTCCTGCTTTGTCCTTATTTTGTTCCAGTTTTGTCTTCCTATTTCCTCACTTTCCTGTGTTTTTTAGGAAAATCAGGCTGACCTGGGTCAGAGGTCACCATGCAATAGCAATTTCTAATGATGTAAATATATAGTTTACTTATGTCTTTTAGTTATTTGTACCTTTTCCATTGTACGTTTTTTAGAATGATCAAAGATGAAATATATGTTAATGTTATAGTAGTTCAGAAAGACGTAAATATGTATGTGTGTGGCATATACGCATACAGTGTATAGAAATACGGAAAAATTTTCTATCTTTACAAACATATCCAGGAGAGCACTGTGTCAGACACATGGTCTTTCCTGAGGCCGCTGTGGGTGCAGGATCCCTGGCGCCCTCTGCCAGGCATGGCAGCAGGTTAGGAAACCAGACGCAAAGCCGGCAGGGCCCTCGGGCAGGTGGCACCCGGGCTTCTGTTGTCCTGCCCGCCCTCTTGGCTCTGAGGCAGAGACTAGGGCGTGCCCGCTCTAGGACAAGGCTTGCCTGGCCACGTTTGTCACCGTGGTCCACTGCGAGCCACGGAGGTGGCACTCGTCACACATTTGAATCTGAGCTCTGAGGGGGCATTGCTGTGCGTCTCATCTTGGCACTGTGGCTCGGCTGGGCCGGTGGCTAGCCAGGGCTGGCGTTGACCACGCTTGGGCTGGCAGGACGCTCGGAGGACTCGGGGGAGCATGCAGCGGAGTCGGCACTATTCGAAACCAGAGATCGGTGCCCAAGGCGCCCCCATCCTCCTCCGTTTCTTTGCAAGTGGAAATTTTGCAAGTTGACTTCTGCAGCATGCGGAGTACAATTTGGCTGACAGCAGTTTCTGGCAAAAGAAATAACCAAATTATTATTCAGTCATGGGTTTTTAACAGCCGCAAAGCAAGTGGATGTTAACTAAATGATGCAATTTATTCCCTTCACCCTTATTGCCAGCTCGCCTATTACGGAGTGACTGCCAGTTTTCAATAAGTGGCACCCAGATGGTATTCGCATGCCGCCCACTTGGTTACGGAGCCGAAGCGGGAATAACTCGGCAGACACTACAAGCTGCGGGTCAATTGAGGGGGAATGCCTGTTGCTCACAGTTTTGCATATGTAAATCTGTTACTGTGATGTTAGTGCTGTGCGGGCTAAACACAAGCATGCCTTTCTCTGGGGGCCCAGCTGAACTTGGCCCACAGCCCAGTTATCCGAGGCGGGGGCGACGCTGCAGTTGGAGGATGCTGCAGTCTGCTGCCTCCGCCCGCCTCTGCTCGGGTCCCCTCCTGCAGGTCTGCCTGGTGGCTCCTACCAGGCTGGGCCAGCCTAGAGGCGGGAGGTGCAGGGTGGCGGAGTGCGAGGAGTGCGAGCGAGCAGTCTATTTTTAGGCCAGCCCAATGCGCCTGCTGCCTGGCTCCCGCTCCCTGTGTCTGCCACACTCTGCTCCCATTTCATCAGCTGCAGATGTGGCGCGGCCCTCTGAAAAGTCATGAACTGTGTCGTCTGCGGCCTCACGGCCAACATCTGCTGCAGCAGCTGAAGAGAGGGCAGGGAGTAATTTTCGGGAATGCATTCAAGTGCCTCCACTTCGCCTCTTCTTTGGCCTGTGCAGACAATTATTTTACACTAATTGCATCAAGATAGCAGCTATAAAAACTAGATTTCAATCGCTCCCCCTTCTCGTGAAAGCTGCAGTTACAGAGGGCTGTCCTTTCTTCTTTTTATTGAGGTTTATTTCTTGTTCTCAAACGCTTATTACACTGGGTGCAAACAACAACAAAAATGCTATAAAAAGGCAAGAATCATAATACGTTTAAAAGCTGAAAGGACCTCTGGTGTTGGTGTAGCCAATGAAAATGTCCCTGCAGGTACTGTAAAGTTTATGTGCCATATGAAAAGCATTAAGGCTGTTGTTTTTTCATGAAGGAAAATGTTCACTGTTGAGCCATTTTGTAAATTATTTTAATGCTGCATTTCTGCTTAAACCTCATGATTTTGATGTAGAAACCAGTTGAGTGTGTTCTGCACCGACCGTGGCTTTCCCGAACTTTTATGGAGGGAGCGCCTGTGCGTTTGGGACCTCTGGTTTCTTTCACCCTGGAAACCCCTCGCGCGTGGCCCGGTGCCATGTGGCGGGAATGGCTTGACAAGACTCAAACCTCAAGTGTTGACTTTGGGTTCTAAAGATAAGGCAGGACTGTTAATAATAAATACACAGAGGCTGCTTTTTTAAAGCAGGAGTCATTTGATCACAATAAGAATAACATCTCTTCGTATGGGCTTTCTAATACATTGGTCTGCTTTCAACTTTTCATCTGCTTGTAGGGGCACCATTATATTTACTATTCAGGTCTTATTTTACAAACAATTCTCTCAGTAACTTTGGCTAATGACACATTCCAGCATCTCCGACTCGAAAGGTCTGGTCCGGAGCCTCCACGGCCTGGTGTGCAGCTGAGCGGCTCCCGCTCCTCACGTTTCAGGCTGCCCTGTGCTCTGAGCAGCAGATGGAGGCATGCGGAGTGTTTTTATCTTTTGTCCTTCACCCTGTAACCCGATCTCCAGCGTATCTAGACATCTAGCAGCAAATTTACTATGTGAAAGCAAGGGGATGATTTAGAATATGGACCAGCCTGGGAGACAGGGCTCAGAGCACAAAGCCAGTCTTCCCACCCCCCACCCCCCCTTCCCTCTATGAAAGCAGTGGTTTCCGATCAAGGGCATTTCTAAGTGTGCCCAAATATTTATCTGTTAACCTGTGAACTGTGATTGACCAGTGGGTTTGATAAAGGGGTAAATATGTGTTCAAGCACAGTTGATAATTAATAGCTAGAAGCTCAGAAGAAGAATGAGTTGGTGAAATTATGCACTTGGCCATGCTTGCAGATGGGAGGGCAGTGAGCATAAGGGACATTTCCAGGTTGCATATCAGATTTGAGGCAGAGCCTAGACTCAAACCCAGCTTTCAGGAAACCACATAATCTCAGGCTGCATGGCACGTGTGGCTTTAATGGCAAAATATTTGCAACCTTTTTGTTACGGATTTCATATCCCTTTAACTTGTTGGCTTAAAAAGAGTAACGACAGTTGTCTCTTTTCAGACTTGGATTTGTGTTTGGAATCTAATTAGTGTGAGTGCATTAGGCTAGTAGCTGTATCATGGCGTTAGGAGTTTGCTGCACTTGTGTGTGCAGTATGTGCTCCCGTGTATGTTTGCTTCCACGGTGTGTGCATCTGGGGCTATGACGTGGCCTCAGGCACCAGCCGTGGGTTGGAAGATAGGGAGCCTTGGGTGAGTCACCCTGACATCTGCAGCTCCTGCTCCGTCCACTCAAAAGCGATGGCAGTCTCAGTGCCTGCCTCTGGATTGTCCACTAGTTATGAGGTGGTGTGCCTGAGACACAGCCTGGCCACGCACAGCACGCAGTGTGCTTGTTCTTAGAGAATGCTTGCTGTTGTAATTGATTAGTCCTGTCCTTGAAAACAAAGGACAGCTAGCGCCACGATGAGTCCCATGTTTAGTGTAGAATTGAACTTTGCCCTCTGCAGGGCAGACTGGTTCATGCTTCTTGCCCTCCCACTCCCTCCCCACACCTCCTTACCCGCCTGGCATCTTTGCACATCCCGTGCCAACCTGCATTGTTCCTTTGCTGCTCACGTCACCCTCAGTTTCTCTCCTGCCGGTGACGCTTCCTCCGCGGGTTAGCTGGAAAGCTGCGGGAGTTGTCAGCTGCATGGGGAGTTCTCGGTAAACTTCGTGCATGTGAATATTTTGCCCCATTATAGTCAGTAATATCTGACATACACACTGTCAGAACCAACCTACAGATTGAAGAAACTAATACTCATAGGTGTATTTCTTGCCTAAAATAGATGGCATAAATTAAAAACTTTCTGCCAGTGTTGAGAACAGTATTCATTCAACCGGTGTTTCCTGAGGGCCTACCATGCCTGTGGACAGGAGATGCTGGACCAACACGTGATGCCCTCAAGGAGCTTGAGGTCTGAAGTCTGGCCAGAAATTTGGCACATTTCGTTTCCTTGAAATCCAGCTTATTTTATTTGTGTGTGTGTGTGTGTGTGTGTGTGTGTGTGTGTGTATACACTTTTACGGACTTCAGAAAGAGGAAGGGAGAGGAAAAGATACAAACATCAGTGACAGGGAAACATTCATCAGCTGTCTTCTGCAAAGCTCTTCTGGGGATGAGTTTGCAGCCGGGCCTATGCCTGACTGGGAATCGAACCATGGTGACCTCCTGGGGCATGGGATGGCACTCGACCAATGAAGTCACCTCGGCTGGGCAAATCGCAGCTTATTTTAATCTTTGGTTTCTCTTAGGCTTTGGCCCTTGTGTTTGCACCCTCACCCATTGACTATGACTCCAAGTTAAAACTCATACTAAGCAGAATGATGCCAAAGAATCCCATTCACAGTAGCAACAAACATTACTTAGGAATAATGTAATTAAAGAGGTACAAAACTTGTTTGCTAAAACCACAAAACAATGTTTAAATACACTCAGGAACCCTAGCTGGTTTGTTTCAGTGGATAGAGCGTTAGCCTGTGGACTGAAGAGTCCCCAGGTTCAATTCCCGTCAATGGTTGTGTGCTCAATCCCCAGGGGAGTTTGTGCAGGAGGCAGCCAGTCAGTGACTCTCCCTCATCATTGATGTTTCTATCCCTCTCTCCCTCTTCCTTACTCTCTGAAATTAATTAAAATATGTTAAAAATAATAAAATAAATACACTCAAGAATACCTAAACAAAATGGGAAGATATTCTGTTCATTGACTAAAAGACTTAATACTATTATGATGGCAGGACTCCCCAATTGATCTACAGTTTCAAAGCTATTAAAGTCCTAGAAATTAACATTTTGATTCTAAAAGTCATGAATTTCAGGGTGTCCAGGATAGCCAGAGCTTTTGAAAAAAAGCAAAATTTGAGAATACACACTTCTGAATTTAAAACTTGCTACAAAGCTACAATAATTAAGACAGTGTAGTACTTGAATAAGGATAGACATATAGATCAGTTGAATAGAATTGGGACTCCAGAAATAAACCTTCACACTATGGTCATTTGATTTTTCAACAAGGATACCAGTCCAATCCAATGAGGAAAGAATAGTCTTTTCAAAAATTTGCAGGGACAACAGAACATCTCTGTGCAAAAGAATGAGGTGGGACCCCTACTTCAGAACATGCACATCAAAGACCTAAATGTCAGAGCCAAACATAAAACTCGTAGAAGAATCCTAAGAGTGAATCTTTATCACCTTGGATTAGGCCATGATTTTCTACATATGACAACAAAGGCACGGGCAATAGAAGAAAAAATAGATAAATTGGACTTCCTCAAAATTAAAAGCTTTTGTGCTTCAAAGAATACTGTCAAGACAGTGAGAAGACAGCCCACAGAATGGCAGGAATCTTTGCAAGTCCCATATCTGGTAAGGATCTAGTACTTAGTATATATACAGAATGCTTACAGTTCAACAATAAAAGACAGCTGACCCCGTTAAAAGATGGACAAAAGATATGCATATCCCTTCATCTAAAGAAGACATAACAATAGGCAGTAAGCACATGGGAAGATGCTCACATCATTGGTCATTAGGCAAGTGAAAAAACTCATAATGACATGCTACTTTTTATTCAATAGCTAGTTGGGTAGCTATAATAAAAAAAGACAATGTGTTGGTGAAGACGTGTAGAAATTGGAACCTTGTATATTGCTGGTGGGAGTGCAAAAAGGTTCAGCCATTCTGGAAAACAGTTTGGAATTTCCTCAAAAGGTGAAACAGTCGTCATGCAACCCAGAGAAGTGAAATCCCACCTACACAAAAACACGGACCTCAGTGTCCATAGAAAATTATAACAGCCCATGGCGGGAGCTTCGGACAGGTCCATGCACTGAGGAAACGAACCAAACGTGCTCTGACATGCCATGCTCAGCCATCGGAGCCTTGAGGCAGGGATGCAGGCCACAGCACAGAAGAATCTTGAAAACGTGGTGGCCAGGGACAGAGCTCACCCCGAGGGCCACGCGCTGATCGATCCCATTTATGTGAAACGGGCAGCGTTGGCGAATCATGGGAACGAGTGGGCTAGTGGCTGCCTGCACCTGGGGGAGGCAGGAGCCTCTCGCTGCGAGGGCTGCAGGGCCTGCGCTGTGAGGAGGAGGGTGTGCCAGCTCTGAACAGACAGAATGAGTGAAGTGTGCAGTTCAGAGAGAGGAGGTTTGTGGGATGTGAATTATGTCTCAGAAAAGATGTCACCGTCTCTGCTGAGGCTCCTCACTCACCGGGGGCGCAGCCATGTCCCTGCGGGCGCTGCGGGCCGTGCAGGGGGTGGCACAGCCTTGGCACAGCCTGGTGTCATGGCTTCTTGTTTGCGTTGTGGCGGGGACGTGGCCTCAGACAGATGAAGCGCCCGTGGCTGTGGGTCACAGCAGCTGCCCTGGCTGCCTGGTGCCCGGCCCTCTCCTGCGCCTCCCACGTGGCTGAGCCACTGCCACGAAAGCCTCCCTTCCTTCAGATTCCCGTGATCCCTCTGGGAAGGTGATGCCCGGCCTTGTGGCCCCAAGGCCACCTGCTGGCCCTGTGCGCCTCGGCCGGCCCGCGTCAACCCTCCGCCGTGACCATGCTCGAGCCTCTTGTTAGGACTGAGGGCAGTAGGGCCGAGTTAGGACCGAGCCTTGCCCCTGGGGGGCTGTGGCTGCCGTGGGCAGGGCCCGGGCTGTTGGCCTCAGTGACACCCGTCTCTGCCGAGACCACGTGCTGCTGTCCCCAGACCAGACGTGGGCGTGGTGTGGAGAGCGGCTCCTCCCGTACAGTGGGCCCACACCCGCTGTGACCGTGCTAAAGGGACCAGAACCTTCCCCAGAGGGTCTGGGTCATCTCTCCAACGTCCATGCTTTCCCTGCCAGCATTTCCCGCTGGAAGCCACGTTTTCTGTGCTTCTCCAAGCCGGAACAATTCCCCCAAACAAATAAATACATCTATTGAACAAAGAAGAGGAAGAAGAAAGAAAAGAATGGTTTAGAGAAGCTAAATGGTTAATGTCAGCTCTTTATTTATGACTCACGATGTGGCTGACTGCAGTGCTGGTGCATCCTGGGAGCTGGGCTGTGAGAATTCAGGGAGTGCTGACTGTGGCAGCTGGAGGGGCCAGTGGGGGCAGGAGGGGGGCACCCATGGCTTGCGTGAGAGCGGTACCTTACCGTGGGTGCTACATTCTTCAGCCATTCCTGGGACACACGGAATTACTGAGAGACCAGAAACTTTCCTTCTTTGCCCTAAAATAGTTTTGAAATAACACTGGGGAGATTGTTTGGGCATAAGGAACAAAGGAAAGGGGGGCAGACCTTCAGGGAGCAAGGCCCTACCTTTTCTGGTGCCGCTCTCCTCCCTCCTCCCCTCTCCTCAGTCCTCCTCTCTCCTCCCTCCTCCGCTCTCCTCCATCCACCACTCTCCTCCGTCCTCCGCTCTCCTCCCTCCTCCGCTCTCCTCCCTCCTCCGCTCTCCTCCCTCCTCCGCTCTCCTCCATCCACCACTCTCCTCCTTCCTCCGCTCTCCTCCCTCCACCGCTCTCCTCTGTCTGTCCGTGCTCTCCTCTGTCCGTGCTCCAGCCATCTGCTGGGCTGGGCAGTGCGTGGCTTCCTCTCCCGCAGGCTGACAGGGTGCAGGTGGCTGCCTCACTCCCCTGAAGTCGCCTTGGGTCCTGACCCTGGGAGGACAGGAATCCCATCTCAGTTGTGTCTGGATACTCAGTGTTTTCTAGGCGTCTCGGTTTTGTGGGAAGCTGACAGACAAGCTCAGGAGAGGGAGAGGGGAGGTGGGGTGTGTGTGTATATTGGGGGGTGAGAGGGGGGGCAGGGGCCGCTGGGGTGCAGCCCTATCTGGGAGGGAGAAGAACCCAGAAGCGGAGCATCGGGCCCGGCCAGGCCTGTCACTTCCCTGTCCCGCACTGCGCTGCGCATCGGCCGGGCTGGCCCTGAGTTCTCAGCGGACTGCTCTGTCCTCGTTAGTGGAGCCGTGGCTTCCCTGGAGCTCAGTGTCTGCCCACGGCGTGTCCGCGAAGACTGCTTGTAGTTAGCCCTGCTTTAAAGGCCTGGCGATCACAGGCGAGTGGGAGATGCTCAGCCGGGCCTAAGGGGCGAGCAGGTTTTAGCTCCTTTTGCTCCAGGCTTTGCCCCTAGTCCGCACTGTAATGCACACGCATTCTTTCCGCCCCTCAGGGCTGCCTTTGTATCGGGCACCGGGTACAATGTGATTTACGCACATCAGTCCGAGCTCATTGGGGAAGAGCCTGAAGCGTCTGAGGGCGGCTCAGGCCTGTGCCAGCTCCTCCTCCAGTCAGCGCTGGCGCAGAGTTTTCTGCGACATTCAGGGAATGTTCATTAATTTAGGCCTGACCCGCCCCCCCCCCAAAAAAAAAAAAAAAAAAAAAAGTAAACAGTGGGAATGAGACAAAACCACAACCTAGAAAATGACAGTTGCAGTCTGACCCCTGGGCCTGGTGGGACCTTGAACAGGATCGAGTTTCAGAGGCAGAGCCTGACCCGGGCCCACACCTGTGTCTCTGGTTCTCCAGACAGAGCCGAGGCCTGACCTTGGTAATGGAGTTACCAGATGCTGACTGTTTACCCTGAGGTCCGAGGGTCACTGCCTTTCAGAGGAAGCTGTTGAGCGGTTTCAACTACCTTTGGAGAGAAGCTTTCTAACCCCAGAGATAAATTAGCATATTTGTTTTTCTCTTCCCATGGCGCTGAGAGCTGGGCTTTTCCTCTGCTCACTAAGGGTTAAAACCACTTTTAATCCATTGTAAGCGGGGTGGGTTGTAAATAAGAAATTTTGGGGTCTGTTATTATTTCTTATATTTCTTCAATCTCTCTGGAAAACCCCTTCATGTTAGCTGAACTTCCATTTTTCCCTAGAAAGAAAGAATAGGTCTGAGCTGAACATTTGTCTGGAAGGTGTTATGCATATCTTCCCAACTCATGCTATTGTCCCTTAAAACACAGTTAACAGTCATTCTGCCAAGTTAAAACCTGGGTAAGGGTATGCATTTGAAACTGCTCGTAGAAACACATATCGTTTTCATCTCGACAAATTAACAGTGTGAAATATTGAAACAATTATTTTATTTCAAATTATGAAAATTGAAAATATTTTGTGTATTTTCAATATTTTGTGTTTTCACTGGCTGCTCTACAAGTATTCCATAAAACTGGTGCGGTAACATTAACTTATGGTAGATTCTAAACTCTATTTCTGGGTATGCAAGCGAATGGAAGGCCGGATCCTGCGCTGTGATTGGAATTGTTTAGCTGTGACTCATGTTTGTTTCCTTCAGGGATGAGGCGTGTGTATCTCAGTGCTTGGTTCGCCCGCAGAAGGCAGCTCCGGCACACACATGCCGCGCGGAGGGCAGTGCGCATGGAGCTGAGGCACTGTCTGTTCCTCGTGTGGAAGAGGAGGCGGGCAGGTGGGGCGCTCGAGTAGCTTCCCTTTACTCTTCCTGCCAAATTCGGTAAAAAAAGAAAATGTGCCCAGCCTTCTTTTGGTCTCTTAGGCACAGTGTATATGGGTCGGGGGAGATTTTGGCATCATTGAGAATTTTAATAAGCAAGTAGGTGTACTTCTTTCTTATTTTAAATCCTCACCCAGGGATATGTCTATTGATTTTAGAGAGAGAGGAAGTTGGAGGGTGGGGAGAGAAAGAAGAGGGGGAGAGATGTGAGAGAAACATCAATCCCTTGCCTCCCCTATGCACCCTGACGGGATCAAACCCGAAACCTGGTTCCGTGTCCTGATTGGGAATTGAACCCGCAACCTTTTGGTGTATGAGATGAGATGACACTCCAACCAACTGAGCAACGTGGCCAGGGCTAGCTCTGCCTTAGAATGCTCTGCCATAAGAATACCCGCACAGTCACCAAATGAATTAAATCCTCAGCTTCAGCTGAGGACTGCTGACCTGCCCACAGTTTTAGGTGAAAATGAAGATAAAATGATAACTTTCTGGTGTGGAGTAGCTTCATTCATGGTTTCCTTACGGAGCCCAGTGTCGGGGGGCATGGGGCCTCGCAGGCGGGCAGAAAGGCTGCTGCCTGTGACTTCAGGGGAACCCTGTGGGACCTGAGATCCTACAAGGAAACAAGTGAAGAGAGGGTGGCACTGAGCAGGTGGAGGCCACGGGGCTCCTTCTGAAGTGCATCCTGAAATGCTAGACACACAGCATGTAGTCGCACTGAAATGCCACCTGCCCTCTAGGACCTGCACAGTCAGGGAGTCCCGCACGGCACTGGGTCCCTGGGCACTGGTGGAAGGATCTGCCAGCCTATGCCCGCAGACGTCCCCAGCCTGGCCCTTTCTCTGGGCTTTCAACCTGCTGGCCACCCGGGCAACTTTGCTCAAAGGTTGTTACCTTCCCCCTCAGATGTGACGAACCGCTTCCCTCCTCAGTGGTCCCACTAGAGCTAACCCTGCATTTAGACAGGAAAGCGGGAGGAAAGGAAAGATGGTCCTGAGTGTGGACATTACAGACTCTTTCCTCAGGGGGCAGGTCTGTCTCCCTCACTCCGTTCTCTTCTCTGGCTCTTCTCTCTCTCTCTCCTTTTCTGCCAAGTTTCCTTCCTTCCTTCCTTCCTTCCTTCCTTCCTTCCTTCCTTCCTTCCTTCCTTCCTTCCCTCTCCTTTCCTCCTTCCTTTCTTCCCCTTTTTTCTTGAATCCTCACCTGAGGATATTTCCCCATTGGTTTTTAGGGAGAGTGGAAGAGAGAGGGAAAGACAGAAACATCCATGTGAGAGAAACACATCAATTGATTGCCTCCTGCAGGAACCTTGACCAGGGCTTGGGCTGGGAGGAGCTTGCAACCGAGATACATGCCTTAGACCAAAATCAAACCTGGGACCCTTTGGTCTGCAGGCCGATGCCACTGAGCCAAACCCGCCAGGGCAGTGAACACTTTCTGTGAAGTCACCTCAGCAGGCAGCCCCAGTCATCAGGCTGAGAGCAGGGAGAGTCAGTTTTCCAACCAGACTCAGTTGCAGAGTCTGATGTAGGGAGGTTGGTGTTTGGTTTTCTTTTGATCAGTCAGAAAAGTCTCCTGTATTAAAATCTAAGTTATGTTTTATAATTAGACTTGGGGCAAAGTTTTGCCTTATATGGCAATCTCCTTCAAACCAGGAATGCTGCTTGGCTTAACACTCCCGGAGTTAAATATTTCACAGTCGCCATTTGTGGAAGATAGGAACACTCACAGATTTTCTTAGAAAACAGCCTTTGTCTTCCTTCTTTCACATCGAACCCTCCACCTCGGGCCAGCATTTTGACTTCTAAAATTCTGTGAACTTACACATTCCTCCTTCTGTTGGATAAACTCTCCTAAACACTCCACTTTCCGTGTGTCCACTCGCCATGCCCCTCGGTCCCCTTCTCAGGTGGTCAGTCCCCTCCTCACCGTTAGCCCAGATGCTGCTCTAACCCAGGTCCAGGCCACGTCACTGACTTCATGTGACTCTGTGACCTCCGTGCTCCCTGGCCATACTGGAATGGAATGTCAGCGTCCACATACTGTGATATTGTGAATAGTTCTGGAGGGCATTAGAAGGTCAGGCGTTATTTGTGATTTCTCTGAGTGTGCTTGATGGATCACTGCTCAGGAAGTCAGTCAGCCTCTTGGTGGATCCGGTGGGCAGCCGACGGCCAGGCAGAGGAACCGGCAGTGTCTGTCCGCTGTGTGCGTCACTCTTTCTTTGGGAAGGCTTGTCCGCCAGCTTTTTCTTTCTCCCGAGCTGGCAGTTTGAAAGCCGGGGAATTCTTTCTTCTTGTACTACCTGTTTGTCAGCAATTTACCAAAGTTGTTTTTGTTTAACACTCCATAGGTTCTGGGCGGTGTAAGTACAAGCACGGTTTTGTGAAGAGACAGACAGAAACCATGGTCGTGCTGCATTGTTGGGCACCTGCATGCTTTTTTAGCCTATACACAAAGTCCCTTTGCTTTTTGCTTTTTTTCTGCCAACTTCATGTCCTGAAAATACCATGGTGTTTGTGTATGCATGGCCCAGACATTGTCCCATTATGGCGGGATTGCCATTGGTAAACTAAGAAAAGGTGAGATAATGAGCAAATATGTCTGACAAGCTTTAATTTAAAAGGAAACAAGTTTATTTGAAATCAAAGTACAGGAGACCAGGATGGAAGAGTCAGGGGGAGTTTGAGCCGTAGGCCACAGGCTTCCCTGGGCATCCATCTGGGCCTGTGCAAGGCCTGACGTTATGTAACGCCAGCGCCTGCTTTCCTGCTTGTCCCCGGTGCACAGATTGTTTTTGTGAAGAACAAAAACAGAAGCAAAGCCTTATTTCTGATTATACCCCCGTAAGGCTCTTCTTCTGACCTCAGAGCAGGGCGGAGGGAGGGCCCGCGAGGCGGTCGGGGGTGGCTGTCTGTGGGCTGGGCACGGGTCAGGCAGAGCTTGGGCGCTGTGCTTTGAGCATCCCGCACCATCTGCGTTCTCGGGGGCCACCCAGGCGGACCCACAGCTTGGGGGCGGACTCCGGGTCTGCCTAGCTGCGGACGCCGTCTCCGCACAGGCTCGGCCGTGCGCCAGGACGGGCTGAGGGCAGCCTCCGGTCACTTCAAA
The DNA here is from genome assembly GCF_964339955.1 of Pipistrellus hanaki. Lineage (NCBI taxonomy): Eukaryota > Metazoa > Chordata > Mammalia > Chiroptera > Vespertilionidae > Pipistrellus > Pipistrellus hanaki. The sequence goes on from NC_140515.1 coordinate 7,669,811, forward strand.
CCAGCTGTCTCCGTGGCCGGGAGAGCCGCTGCCCTTGTTAACGAGAGCATCGTTGCTCAGGAAGGGGCCCGGTAGTCGCCTGCCAGTGGTTCCTGGTGGTGGCTCCTGGGTAACGGGTGGCTCCCTGTGAGCCCGGGGCATCCGCCCGGAGAGGCCCTTCCGTCCTGCGGCCCCTGCCTCTGCCCGCAGGCCTTGCTGTGCACCGGGGGATATTTATATTACATCAGTAGGTGATGCAGTAAGTTATTTTGAGTAACACAGGTTCGAAAGGTTCCTTTGAAGGCTTGGGGCGGGATGTGGGGGAGGGTCATGGGTTGCAGTTCACAATTTCATACCAACATTCAGGACTTTTAATTAACACGGATTCCAAGGTGAGGCCCTAAAATGCTTCTTGTGCTTCTGAGAATCCACTTCTCAGGATGGAATTTCCTTATAGCACCCCCTCCCCGCCCCAGGCCTCGACAGGCACGCAGCTTATGTAGACGGTGACTGTGCCCATTTCAGGCGGATGTTTGTCTCTGTTCGCCTCGTTTTCAGGTTTCCCGGGCAGAGCCTGTCACCTGGATGGTGGAGGCACGGACGTGGGCGGACTCTGTGCTGCTGCTCCTGTGCGATTGGGGTCTAACAGCCATCTTGGAGGCGGCCCGCCCGCCCACATCCCCTCTGTCCTGCCCCCCTCGCTCCTGTGGCTGTGTTGACTGACATCGAGGGCGACCAGTACTTCAAGTTCGTTAACTCATGGTTTCTCGTACTTGATTTTTTAAAATGTAAGTCATTGTCCGATGTAAAGAAACCACCTTTATCCTGCAGTTAGAAAAGCCACTCTCTGTAAGCAGAAGGTGAGGATGGACAGAGCGGGCCAGCCGCTCTGAGGGGAGCCGCCTCCTGTCACAGGGCCCTGCCGGCTCTCAGTGCGGCTCTCAGTGCAGCTCTCAGTGCGGGCTCAGTGCTCAGTACAGCTCTCAGTGCGGCTCTCAGTGCGGGCTCAGTGCGGCTCTCAGTGTGGCTCTCAGTGCGGGCTCAGTGCTCAGTACAGCTCTCAGTGCGGCTCTCAGTGCGGGCTCAGTGCGGCTCTCAGTGTGGCTCTCAGTGCGGGCTCAGTGCTCAGTGCGCCCTCAGTGCGGCTCTCAGTGCAGCTCTCAGTGCGGGCTCAGTGCAGCTCTCTGTGCGGGCTCAGTGCGGCTCTCAGTGCAGGCTCAGTGCTCAGTGCGGCTCTCAGTGCGGCTCTCAGTGCGGGCTCAGTGCTCAGTGCGGCTCTCAGTGCGGCTCTCAGTGCGGGCTCAGTGCTCAGTGCGGCTCTCAGTGCAGGCTCAGTCGGGCTCAGTCACCTGGAGCTGCCCATGGCCACAGAGCCCGCTCACTAGAACGAGGACCTGGAATCTGGGTTCTCTTAATTCTCTCCAGTGATTGACGGGTTTGTTTGTAGCTGGCGCTGGCAAAAATTAGGGATTTTCTGATAAGAAGTTGCCATTGTTTTGTGGTGGCCAACATTCTCTGCTGCTCTCCGGAGCCACGGAAGTATGGGTGTTTCATTCAACATTGATGTTTCCTTTTATTCCTAAAGGCTTTTTTTTTTTCCTGCCCCAGTTTTGGTGAAATTATATATCACTTGTGATAATTCATTTTAAAAATTCCTGAGCTGTGTGGTGCACTTTCATGAAAATTCATTTAGATAAAATTAGATATTATTGTTTAATGAGGTGGCATTTCAATTTAGACCTTGCGTCAGGCATATACCGAGAATTCTTTATGGAAGAGTTAGGTTCATTTGAGTAATAAAGGCTGAATCATGGGGCTTTAATTCTTAATCGCCGTGCGGATTGTTATCCGTGGGATGTGAGCTGTCTTAGTGGCATTCAATCAAGTGTCCACTTAGCCATGACTGGAAGTAATTGCTCCCAAGTGGGCCGCACGGTGACCTGTTAATACTCGGTTTGACCCTGTGACCTTGTCTGCCCCATTGTTTAGGATGTTGCAGCAGGCGAGTCTGTGTTTCTGTGGGGTCAAGTAGATAGCCGGAGGTCAGACGTTTCCTGACTGCAGCATTGCCCACACTGCGTCGCCGGAGCGTGGCCTTGCTAACAGTCACTGCTGCACGGGGGCAGCACCGCTGGAAATTGTCTTGTCAGCCTGCATGTAAACAGTTTAATATTTTACGGAAAGAAGTTCATCTTGTAAATTAGGTATGAATAATACATTTGTAATTACTGCTTGTGTCTTTAAACACTTGTGTCTTAATTGGCTTGCTTTAAAAAAATGTATTTGCATTTGCCAGCAAGCTAAAATTAACTGCTGTGGAAACTCAGGCGCCAGCCCCGGGCCCAGGCCTCGGGCCCCACTGCGGGAGCGGATTCCGCTGGACAGCGCGTGGAGGGGCTCCCGGGTCTGGCTTTCACCGAGTTATTTCATGCCGCAGGGTTGTTGGTGTTGCTTCTTGGTGGCTGGTAATACAAAAGTCCCCCAAGGTACAGGGACACATCCCTCTGTCTGAGTAACTCCAGCCAGCTCCCCATCTCCAGCCTTGTGGATTCAGTCACATCTGCGCCACTTAGGGCCCCTTCCCTGTACCCATGCCTTTTCACTGTCTCTCACTCTTAGGACCCTCACCCAAGGGGTTTCCTACCAGTGCTTACATGGAAAATAGCTAGAGCAAAAGAAAACATACAATCAGAAGAGCTGGCAAAGTAGAATGCCAGCCAGGTGACTCTGGAAGTCAACCGGAAATAAAACACTCATGTGAAGAAGCAAAATTAAGTGACTCTTCCTGATGTTTTGGATGTGCTACTCAATAATACATTGGCATCTCCTTGTTAATAATGTTAAAACATTCACATATGGTTTGATTAAGAAGGAAAACCTTAATTGTTCAGATTTAAGGGCTGCTGTCTACCTTAAAGGCACGTAAATTGCTTTTCTTTGAGGTGCAGTTATCTGTGCTGTTTGTGTAAGCTTCCTTTTGGGCCAGTTTCCTTGTGAGTTAAAGGCGTATCATTTCTCAGGAAATTTGTACCCTCCGTGGCTTAACGTGAACACGTCCTTTTGCCAGTTGGAAAGGGCTAGCAAACTCCAAGGATGGGCACCGAACCCGTGTGACAGCCAGGCAGTGCCCACGCCGTGCGCCGGTGCGGCCCGGCTTCGGGGTGAGACGCAGGCGGCGTCTGGCCTGCAGGCGCCGCGCTCAGCTCTCTGCTAGGTGGGCCATTCTCCATCCACATGTCATGTTTTGCATGGCTGGCTTTTTGGCCGCGGTCACGGGAAAACGCAAACGTACATTTGAAAAATCCTGTGGGACAGAAAACAAGGTGGCACAATCTGATTCAGGTGTGCGGAACAGCAGTCCACAGACACATGGCTTATTGTAAGTATGGAGCCGTTTAAGAATGAAGTAAAAGTATCTGCCTTTCTATTGGGTCGGCAGCTAAGTAATTGCGGATTTTTTAAAGAAAATCAAAGACAATTTTTTCATGGAACTAAATAACTTTATTCTGTAATGTATTGCCCATTTTGATCAATGACCTTTTGCCATCTTTCAGGCAGCATCATAATCCCACGTTCAAAAAACTTCTGGTTTTTATTAGCAAAAAACTGAATCAGGTACGATTTGACATCATCATCATTATTGAAATTTTTACCATTCAAGGAGTTTTGTAAAGATCGAAACAAAAAGTAATCAGATGGTGCAAGGTCAGGACTATATGGTGGATGTGGCAAAACATCCCAACCAAGCTCCATTAATTTTTGCCGAGTGACCAAAGATGTGTGTGGCCTTGCATTGTCATGATGGAATACAACACCTTTTCGATTTGTCAATTCGGGCCGCTTTTCTTCAACTGCATTGTTTAATTTCGTTAGTTGTTCAATGTAGACATCAGAATTGATCGTTCGGTTGGGTGGTAAGAGTTCAAAGTAGACAATTCCTTTGTAATCCCACCAAACTGATAACAAAACCTTCTTTTGATGAATATCAGCTTTTGATGTTGTTTGAGTTGGTTTACCTGGCCTGCTCCACGATCTTTTCCGCTTGATATTGTTGTAAACAACCCATTTTTCATCGCCAGTTATCAGTTGTTTTAAAAATGGATCATTTTCATTACGTTTCTTTAGCAAATCGCAGCTGCTAATGCGTTGCGTTAACTGTGATTCTTTAATTTCGTGAGGAACCCATGTATCGAGTTTTAAAACATAGCCAAGTTGTTTTAAGTGATTTTCAATGCATGTATGTGGTACATGAAGCTTCTCTGCAATCTCACATGTTGTACTGTGACAGTCCGAATTGATTATTGCTTTGATTAGGGCGTCATCAACTTCAACTGGACGACCAGAGCGTTTTTCATCTTTGAGTGAAAAATCACCAGAACAAAATTTGGCAAACCAATTTTGACACTGCCGTTCTTTTAAGGCTTCGTCACCATAAACAGCACATAACTTTTTATGAGCTTGCGATGCGTTTTTCCCTTTGAGGAAATAAAAAAGCAAAATATGACGAAAATGTTCCTTTTGATTTTCCATTTTTTAACGAACGCCAAACGAAAACTACAAAACAGATCAAAAAACTTTTTTTTACTGATTAACAGCTGAATAGCCAACTATCAAATAACAAAATGTGTTTTACATTTGTACTACGTCTGCAAACCTAAAAATTCAACTGAAGCCATATATGTGAGGAACCCGCAATTACTTAGTTGCCGACCCAATATTTCCTCCCGAACCCAATAGCTACAAAGTTATGAGGGTGGGGATAGTGGTTTGGGTCTAACTCATCAGTGAACAGGGCTGTTAGGCCTTTCTTTGCCCAGCGGGGTGAGGGAGAGGGTCCATGAACACATTGCTGGCACACCAAGAATGCTACGAACTGAGATGGTTGGGCGTTTCTGGTATAGATGCCACGTATCTGTTGAAAAAGAACAATTAGACCATTTAAAAATTTAAATAAGCTAAATGGAGAAAATAAAAATTGTTCTTGATGATGCTACCCAGAGATTTATGTACACTATTAATATTTCAGTGAAAAAAAACTTTTTTGGCTTGCAAATACCAGAAACCAGAACCAGTTAATTTAAGAAAAAAGAACATTTTTAAATAATTAAGGCTAGCCCTGGCTGGTGTTGCTCAGTGGTTGTAGTGTCAGTCCATGCATGGGTTTTGGGTTCGATCCCCCGTGTGGGAGGCAACCACTTGATGTGTCTCTCTCACATTGGTGTTTCTCTCTCTCCCACTCTCTAAAAACCACTGGGAAAAATACACTTGGGCAAGGACTGACAACAAGAGCAGAAGGAACAGAGGGTATCCCACGGGGCCTCATGCGGAAAAGGGCGGAGCCCTGGCTGGGAACACCTGCTGACTGCAGTTCCCCTTGCTTTTGTTCCTGCAGAACTTAATCATTCTCTGTGTTTAAAAGCAACTGTGTTTGACGGGAAGTGGAACTCAGTTTGAAATCTTCCCCTGAGCCCCTCTCACATCTCAGGCCACAGTGCCCAGGTTTCAGCTTCTGGTCTGTCCGTCCTCAGCACACAGGTCAGCCTGGCCCAGTGCATCGCTGCGGGAGGCCCCCCCCCCCCCCCCCCCCCCCCCCGTCTTCCAGTCAGCACGGGCAGATCCACAGGAGAAAATGCCAAACTATCCCGTGCGCCCGCCCATGCGGGGCTCCCTGAAACCTGGGCCCAGGGCATGCTGGGCAGTCCAGGCCTGCTTGCCGCCTTGACCAAGGAGAGAGAGGGCCGTGGTGTGGAGTTCACGGGCGGAGAGGGACAGCAGGCATTGGCTGGGTGCCTCTCCCAGCCGGCTGGGCAGGGCGCAGAGGGTGCCGCCTTGTCTGTGATGCACCCCCCTTTCCCGGAGCACCTGCTTAACGTAACCTGCACCCCGGGAAGTGCCTTGGGGTGGCACACGGGGCCTACTGAGTAGAATACTTGGGTTGATGTCTGCTGCCCCTCCGTCGGTCAGTCCGGCGGGCATGAAGGCACCAGGGTTCGGTCGCCCCCACTTCCCCACAGCGGCGGGCCGGAGGGGCACGGTCAGCCCAGACCCTTCCCTAGAGGGGCCTTTCGAAATCATTGCTGACATTGCTCTCCCTGCCTTCTCCCCGCTCCTCAGCTTGAACGCAGAGGCTCACTGCCTCCCCTCCAGGCCAGGCCCTTCCCTGGCTGCCCGCCCCTCACACGGCCTCCGCCCTCCGCTCCTGGTGGCTCTCCCTGAGGGTCTGTGCCCATGTCTCCTGTGAGAAGCAGCGGCCCCGGTCAGGCCCCCTGCCCCATATGACCTCGTTTAACCGGATACCCCTGCAGTGACCCTGCTCCTCGGAACCGCACATCCTGACACCTCCTGCCCCCCGCTCAGAGCGTCGGATTTAGGAGAATTAAATGTGCAAAGCAGCACGACTCCTCAGAATCTTACAAGGCAGAAAGCAGAACCATGGGCACTAGAAAGGAAGCCCAGGAGGAGGTGCGTGCCCTGGCCTTCACCGCAGGCCCCGCCTCGGCCCCGTCTCCCCGCTCGGACCCTGGACCGGCACGGCACACGCATGTCTCCCCTTCCTAGGACGCCGTGCACAGCGTGTGAGGACGCTGCCAGGACACGCGGTGATTGACAGGGTGGCATTGGCCCGCAGAGACGCTGGTCATGGCAGCCTTCCGAAGCCCTGCCCACCTGCTGCCGGCCGTCAGGCAGCGCCGGTGTCTTTCCCTCTGGGGGTGCGATGCGGAGGCCTGGCTCAGGTCACACGGCTGAGCCGGGCTGGCACAGGCCTTGCTGAACACAGACCCTGCACTCTCTCTGCCTCTGGCTTACCGGGTCCCCATTTCCTCGTCTCTCCTGGAAAAGGCCTCTCAGGAAAAGTGTGGTATTTCCCGTCTTTTTGGTCTGGCCATCTCTTTATAAATAAAGGAGAGTTTTCCCTGAGCAACAGGAATGTGAAACAAGAAGCGTCTGCAGGTTGGGCGTGCCCAGGTGGCCAGGCGAGCCGGGGCCCTCCGTGTGGCTGGCACTGGGCGCGGGCCGTGTCCCGGGGCTGGTTCGGTCCTCACCAGGCCCGGGCTGCTGGCCGTTGCTGGTGCCCAGTGCCGGGGTGTGGGTGGCTGTTTTCACTTTGGTCTTATTACCTGCCTTTGTAGCAGTACCGTGGGCATCATTCCTGCTGCTCCGATCGTCTGTGGCTTCCAAGCACAGCTCCTGGAGAGCGTGCCAAGTCAGGGCTCCGGGAAAGGCTGGCCCGTGGGCCGTTGGTGACGTGCTACCGCCCTGGCACAGGAGCTCCCTCTGCCAGAAGGGGCAGCGCAGCGGAGGGGGCGCGGAGGGCTCGGGCCAGCTCGCGGCTGCGATGGGGGGGAAGTTACTCTAATGGGCCCAGGCCCATCTGATCTGCCAAAGAAACAGGAAACGGAAATAAGTGTTTAGTGCCACCAGGAAGCCAAGTGGAAATGCAGTCTGTGCATTCCCCAAAGCACCACACGCTTCCCACGCCTTGGGCTCTGCGTCGTTGGTCTGCAGTCCGGGTCCCCGTCAGGGCCCACGCCAGTGCCAGCACCCGGGCCTGCGCCGTCTCTGCCCTTCTCTGCCCGTCACCCGAGGCAGGAGCCTTCCCCCGCTCTGTCTCCGAGCCCCGACCTGCACCTTCATTGTCCTTGTCCTCGGTCTTTTCCTTGGTGGCCCCTCTCCATCCTGGTGCTGGCGCGGCCCCTGGCTACAGGGGTGCCCTGAGTGGGCGCGGTGGGTGGGCCTCGCTTCTCCCTGAGGGTTTCTCCCCGTTGGCATTTGCATGCGTTTTGCTGGGTGTTGTGGGTCCCTTCTGGCAGGTGGCACTGCCATTTGTTGACCATGCCTTCTGAGTTTACCTGAGTTGCTTTAGAGAAAAAATAATAAATGTCATAGAAATTTCAATTGACGTATCCATGCCAGCCTGTTCGGGATCCTAGCGGCTAAGGGGTCTTCAAACTACGGCCCGCAGGCCACATGCAGCCCCCAGGGGAGTCTGATCCGGCCCGCCAGGTTTTTTGGGCAGTGAGCGCAGCCGAGGTGTTACAGTAGGAATTAGTAGTTCATATAGTCCGGCCCTCCAGCTCTCTGAGGGACCGTGATCTGGCCCCCACTTTAAAAAGTTTGAAGACCCCTGGGCTAAGGGGACAGGAGCAGGACAGGCTTCTGATTGACACTCGTCAGCATTCGGGGATCACGGGCTTACCCTCCCTGCGCCGGGAAGTTTCAGATTCGCGGCCGTTTTCCGAGGCCGTCCCTTGCTGAGATGCTTAGGTCACTGGGCTAGATGCTGGCCTGCTCTGGAAGTGTGGGGGAAAGGCCCCTTACCTGACAGGCAGGGACCGTTTCCAATGTGCTGCCCAGATGTTTGAACAGCCCTGCCCGGGTCCCCACTAAGCTGGCGCCCTCCCACTCGGGATCAGAGCAGGTGGAGGGCCGGCCAGCCTCAGGCGGGGCAGTCACGCTGCACATGTGCTGGGACATTGGATATACGTCTTTCAAAAACGGGAACTCTTTCCCGTCATTGCAAAGGAATGTAAATGATGTATTTTCAGAAAGGTGCAGAGATTGATGAGGCAACAGAAGTCTGAGGGGTTCATTTATGGGTGAGAGGAGAACAAGCTTCGTGTCCCAGACACTCAGTGGGATGGCAAGCTGCCTCCAGGTCCCTGGGGAACCGCACAGTTCATCGGAGTGGCGTGTGTGTGTGTGTGTGTGTGTGTGTGTCTGTGTCTGCGTGTTTGTATGTCTGTGTGCATATCTGTGTTTGGGTATTTGTGTCTGTAAGTGGTGTGTATGCCCGTGTGTATGTTTGTATGTCCATGTGTATATCTGTGTTTGTGTATTTGTGTGTGTATATGGTGTGTTTGTGTATGTGTGTGTGTGTGCATGTGTGTGTCTGTGGGGGTGAGCATGGATGCAGGTATGCTTTCTTTCCTTCCTTCTTCTTTGTCCTGTGTTTTGTTGCCCCCACACCCATTTTTTTTTTTTTTTGCTTTTTTGTGTACTTGATAGTATTTATCTAATTTTAATGTTAAATCAAAAGACTGCAAGATTAGCCTTTGCCGGTTTGGCTCAGTGGATAGAGCCCCGGATTTGATCCTGGTCAAGGCCAGGGCATGAACTTGGTTGCAGGCTCCTCCCTGCCTGGGCCCTAGTTAGGGTGCGTGTAGGAGACACCCGGTCAATGTGTTTCTCTCATGTGGATGTTTCTGTCTTTCCCTGTTGCTTCCACTCTCCCTAAAAATCAATGGGAAGATGTCCACGGGAGGGGATTAAAGTAAAAAGATGGCAAGGCCAACAAGCTGGTTTTAGTTGGAAAACCATGTCCTGTGGTGCTTGACACGCGTCTGCTGCAGGTAAGGCTCCTGTACGGGCACGGGTTCGCGGGCGCCCCTCCCTGGCTGGTGCTGCGGAGGCCGGAGAAAGAGCCGCCCCTGGCTCACCCGCAGAGACCGGCAGCGAAGGCTCATTCTGTGGTGCACAGCGCTTATTTCAGGTGCATCCTTGGCTTTACAAGTTGGGGAAGATTTGAGCCTCTGACTTGTCCTTTGAGGCATTCCAAAGACTAAGAATTTAATTTCTTAAGCCAAAGGATAGAACTAAAGTTGCCCCAACTTATATAAACATGAGGATTTGTTCCATGAGACCAGAGGGACGACGGGAAATGTGTATAACCAGGAAGGGGATGAGTGAGTGGGGATGGGACCTGGGAAGGCCAGGACTTGCAGCGAGCACTGACTTTACAGCAGAAGCTGGGAGCCGTGTTCTGGGGCTCAGGAGGCGCTCGGGGGCAGGCGGTGAGCTGTGGCCGGTCCGTCCCGCCCAGCTCGCCGCTGGCGCTGGGCTTGGCGGGCCTCCTCCGGAACCTGTCACCTCCGTGTGCCCATGCTGCCTGTTCGCATCTGCTGCTCACTCTCTGGCCCGTGTTATGCTGCTGCCACCACACACGCAGAGCCCTACCAGCTCGCTGTGCTCACTGTCCCCAGGGTTTGCAGAGAGCCCGCCTGGTGTAAGCTCCGGGGTGAGGTGGGTGGAGGGTGGGCCACAGAGGGAAGGGTGTCTTCATCCAGTGAGGCTAGCTGCTGGGACTCGTCAGTCACCCCTTCCACCGGCTCAGCCCCAGTGCTGGCCCTGGTCCCCGGGGCGGCACGGCCGTGGTTGGCCGACCGGAGCCTCTGCTTTCTCATCTGGGGAAGAAGAGGGTGGACATTAGGAGCAGGGAACCTAGCTGCTGACAGTGACCCAAGAAGCCCTGTGGTGGTTAGTTTCTCAGCGTTCTTAGAGAGACGGCCTCAGGTAAAACACACAAAAATAACAAAATGTGTGAAATGGCCAGCAAGATTCTTGCAGATTTCCCCGAGTAATTGTTCACCAAGAGGGTGAGCTGAGAGCTGTTCACTGGGGAGGGTTTATTATTCTAATGTGCTCTGCACTATTTCCAGAACAGCTAGTTACTGAGAGGACTTGCAGTTCTGAGGACCAGCACATAGACCTGATGGATTTCATCACTTACACCAAAGAAAGATAAGGAAGACTGCCGTTCCATGCTGGCAGCCATGGCTTTAAATGCGTTACTTAGTTCTTTTAAAAATAATCCTCACTGAGCATATGTTTATTGACTTTTGAGAGAGGGTGTTAAAGAGAGAGGGGGAGGAGGAAGGGAGAAAGAGAGAGGGAGAGGGAAAAGGAGAGGGAGAGGGAGAGGGAGAGGGAGAGGGAGAGGGAGAGGGAGAGAGAGAGAAACATGGGTGGGCCTGCCATACTACACACCCTGACCAGGAATCGAACATGCAACTATGTGCCCTGACACTGAACTGAATTGAACCTGCAACTTTTTGGCGCATGGGACAATGCTCCAGCCAACTGAGCCACTTGCCCAGGGCCTACTCATGTCTTATTTTTGCAATAATCCACTAAGGTAGTTTTCCCATTTTATAGTTGAGGAAACTAAGGTCTAGTGAGATTAACTTGTTCAAGATCATGCAGCTGACTAAGTGGAGGAGCTGGAATGAGAGCCAGCCAGCCTGCTAGCCATGCTCCGTTCTCTCCGACCTGAACATCAGTTAGGGAAAGGGAGTGGGACCAGCAGCTCAGCCTGCATGGGAGGTTGGCCGTTCTGTTCTCTGAGAATGAATGGACAAGCAGTCTCCATTTGATTGGCCAGGTTGCTCCAGTGGTAGTAAAATAAGCATCATTTCACTGACAATATTATAATGGACTAGAGGCCTAGTGCATGAAATTCATGCACTGGGGTGGGGTATGTCCCTCAGCCCAGCCTGCACCCTCTCCAATCTGGGACCCTTGGGGGATATCCAACTGCTGGTTTAGGCCCAATCGGGATAGGGTCTAAACTGGCAGTCGGACATCCCTCTCGCTATCCGGGACTGCTGGCTCCTAACCGCTTGCCTGTCTGCTTGCCTGATTGCCCCTAACCTCTTCAGCCTGCCAGCCTGATCACCCCTAACCACTCCTTGGCCAGCATGATCGATGCCCAACTGCTCCCCTGGCAGCCTGATTGCCTCCAGCTGCCCTCCCCTGCTGCTCCTGGTCACCCCTAATTGCCCTCCTCTGCCGGTTATCTTGTGGTGGCCATCTTATGCCCATATGTGGGCGACCATCTTCTGCGAGGGTGTGACGGTCATTTTGCATATTATCTCTTTATTAATAGGAGGATGCTTCCCTGAGAGTTAATAAAGTGGTCTATATACTAGTTGGTAATATAATTCCTGTTGCTAGTTTGGCTGGTAAACCCAAGGAGCGCTGAGCAGTAGTAGCCAAATGTGTTCCGGCCTTGTTACCGAAGCCGGGCAGCAGGCAGCAGGCCCCTCCCCAAAAGCATTTGTTCACGGACCTCTGGTGCTGGAGTCTGCATGGGCTTGCGGCGTGTTGCGATTGTTGTCTGTGTTTTGTGTTGCCACGTCTATTTTTTTGGTAGATTACCTTTAGGGTAGGTTACTATTAATATTTTTAGCGAAAGTAAGAACTAGTATTTTGGTCCTCCTTTCTGGGTACTTAAAGCACTGTATTAAAAAATGGGTGTTTTCTCAGTACTTACTGTCTGTCTCCTTTCCAAATTGAGAAGTCTTGTTCTCAGACCCACAGCAGCTCTTTGGAGTCCACAGGGGCTGAGACCCAGGGCACAGTCAGGGCACAGGTGAGCCATGCTTGGCAATGGGGATGCTTTGCAGGCTTTTGTTGAGCGACCGAATGAATGCAGGAACAGAGGATGCAGCTTAATCTGGTTAATTTCTTTCATTTTCTAGAAATGACCAAGATAATATATTTTAGGAGGGAGATTAGGATACAAAGTATAAACTCATTTTTCTTTTGATTTAATTTCAAACTTGTACAAAAGTTGAAAGACCCATATAACAAGTTTCCATATACCCATTAGCCAGGCTCACCAGTGTATATGCTCGTCTCCCTTTGTTTATCGGTGCCTTTGCCCCTGGCTCTCTCCTCCTCCTCTGATATATTCACACATATGTGCGCACACACATCCACACATGCAGGTTTAACATTGATGCAAGACTCCTGTCTAATTTTGTCATGTCTCAGCCAGTCTGTTGTTGCCATTATTTTCCCCACTCCAGAATCTAACCCAGGACTACACATTGCATTTAAGTTGCCATGTCTCTTTTATAAGATGGTGTTTAATGAGTATTTGATCAACAGAATCTATTACAGAATCCCAGGTGAGTGCCCTGAACATCCTTCTGACCCGTTCTCTTGGGTGTAGACATTCACTTCTGAATGTCAGACACACATAGCTCCCCTTCCTTCCTTAAAAGTTGAGGGTTGTTGTTGTTATTATTTGGCATTTTTTCTTAGTAATACACCCATGGCTGTCACTACTCTAGCCATAGCGAGCTCAGTGGCACTCTTCCCGGGTCACGTATGGTGTCACCGTTTTTGTCTTCTGTGTCCTTAGCACAAAGTGTCCTCTTCTCCTCTTCCCTCTCCTCCCTCCTCTGCGGCCTGGACCTCTTCCATTTCACAATGGACCTGGGAGGACAGTGAGGCTCTGGCCAAGTGTGATGAGCCCCGGCTCGGCCCCTGGTGGTAACTGGGTCTCTGTAGAGGTGTTGTTTGAACGAAGACTTGAGGAGGCAAGCCAGTTAGTCCTGCAGAAGATGGCACAGTGTAACACAGGCCTGTGGTGCAGGGCAGGCCTGCTGGGACGGAGGGACAGCCAGGATGTAACTGGACAAACAATGGGTCCAAGCTGCTGTCACTACCTGAGCCAATTATGCAGAGACAGGATTGATCATATGAGCGTTTATTCCAGTCCTGCAGGCATTTTGGGAGAGCATCTATAAAAATCTGCTCTGCCTCTTACCATGAGCCAGCTGCTTATATTAGATGGACGGACAAAGAGTACTTGGGGAAGCAGGCAAAAAGAATGCAAATGGCAATTTACAGTCTGGAGATTTGCAAGGGCCTGGGGTAGGCGAAGGCTGGGGTCTTCGAAGAGTGAAGACCTAGTGATCTGCAAGGAGCTGGGGGCCTTCAAAAGGCTGGATTCTCTGCAGAACAGCAGCTCCCGATGGGGAGGATGGGCTGCGTCTCCGGTGAGCTCCGGTCCCCAGTGCACTGGACAGCTCGGATGTCCTTCTTTAACCAGAACAAAGCGATCGGGTTAACAGAGCTGGATTAATACTCCTTGCACTTACAGCTGTCCCCAGTGTTCCGTTTCTGCCCCTGTCAGGGGCCAGTGTGGCTGCGGGCACCAGGAGCGTGGTGAGAGCCGGGCTCGGCAGGATCTGGGCCTCGCTGTTCAACACTGGCCTGTGCCTGAGTGCCCTGCTGCCCGGCGGCACCGGCTGACTTAATTGGAACAGATCCTCCGGGCTGTGTGGAGAACAGCCCGTGGTGCGCTGGGGGTGGGGAAGGGGTCCCTTAGGCAGGAACCCGGCAGGGGTGGTGCCAAGCCCAGGAAGTTGGTGAGAAGGGGACGCAGCCCTGAGATGGCAGGTCTTCTTTGCAGGCGGGCTCCGTGGGCTTTCCTAATGGAGAAAGGAGTCAGGGTTCACTCGGAGATGGTCTGCCTGAGTGCTGGACGGATGTGGTTGCCACAGGTCGTGACGGGGCGGCTGTGTGGAGCCTGTTTCAGGGCAGATCGAGGTCTGGGCACGTCGAGTCTAGCCTTCCTGGGGACATTTCATGGAGGCAGACAGGTGCCAGGCCTGGAGCTGGGGAGAGAGGCGAGGGCTGCTCTGGAAGCCGGGGGAGCGGACCTGCCCTGCAGCTGGTGTCCGTGTTCCCTGAGGCCGGCCTCCTGGCCATGCAGGGACCCGCCTCTGCTGGGCAGTCCTGGCGCTCCCTGTTAGGGAGACACTGGGTTTACTCTCTAAGGTAGGGGTGTCGAACTCAATCAGAGAAGGGGCCAAAATCTAAAATCCAGCCTAAATCGCGGGCCGAATGGTTTACTGAACAGTCATAAACTGACAATGTCATAAACTGACAGCGGAGTGCAGTGATGACAGCGCGGTGCGGGCCACATTGCAAGGCCTGGCGGGCTGGATTTGGCCCGTGGGCCTTGTGTTTGACACATGTGCTCTAAGGGATGTCAATCTGGGGTGAGCGGTTAGCTCTTGAGGCCTGCAGGGCTGGGGGGCTGGTTGCATGTGCTCCATGGAAGACCTCAGAGTGGCGGGAAGCCGGGGGCCCACGCAGGCGTGCAGAAGCCTTTCTCACCTTCCCCTGAGGGGAGCAGACGGGCCTGTGCGTGGGCCCAGGGGAAAGGAGCCTAGTCGCCGACTCCCCGTCCCATTAGCTTCTCCGCTGCAGAGCAGCTTCTGTGGGAGAAGGGTTTGCTCAGAAAGTGGGTAAGGCGGCACTTTTGCTTCTTGCATTCATTCCCCATCTCTCGTCACCAGGAGATGGGGTTGCATTCTAGAAAGCAGGAGACTTCTGGCGTCCTCGCTTAGAGCTTAGAGACTTGTCCTGGGGTGTCCCCGGCCCAGGCTGCCTGAGGGATTTGGGGGTGCTGGGTGAAGCAGTGAGGAAGGGGTGCAGGTGGTTAGGGGTTTGTTTTCCGTAGGGATTTCCTCTCCTGCCTACAGGGGAGACGGTGTGGCTGTCTTGGCTTAGTGATTGCTGGAGTGCTCTGGGTCTTCTCCGGCAATGGCCAGACTGGGCTGCTGTCTGCAGCCAAAATTAGAGGTCGTTTAGAGGCAGGGAGGTGTTAGGCCCGATATCCTGTCTCTAAAGCACCACCGGGAGGCAATGTAGTACAGTTTGAACTAGATTCAAATCCTGTTCCTCCACTTGATTGCTGTGTGCTCACGAGCAGCTTGCTGACATCTCTGAGCCACAGTCTCCCACTGAGAAGACTCCTTCCTGCGTGGGCAGGGCCCCGAGGAGCAGACTGGGAGCACTTGTGTCAGGTGAGCACTGCTCTTGGCCGCAGGAATGCTGCATGGATGACAGCTCTGCTGTGTCCTTCTGGCATGTGCACCGACTCCAGCCTGGGCTTAGGCCAGGTTCCTTAAGGTTAGCTTCCAGAAAGATGTACTGATTGGATTATTACATCTCCATGCATGATGTATATTTAGATACACATGCATGGTTTGAAATCTACACACGCATATATTCAGTCAAGTTTATCTTTTAAAAAACTGTAAGAATTATATTTTTGAGTCATTGAACCATGATAAAATTGTTTTCCAAAAGAGATTTCTATAAGTGATCAAAGTAGGGAATAATGTAAAAATGGAAATAAATTGAAAAGAAACCTGATGTTACCAGAAGGGCCCTAGGAGAGTATGTGCTTTTATAACCCGGTGTTTTTAGGTTTATGGGGGTTGGGGTAAATATTTTTTGGGTAACGCTACAAGTTGTACTCTTATAATCAGAGAGACTTATCAGCAGCTTTTCAAAATCTGACATTCACGTGGAATGCCCATCGAGGGAAGTTAACACTGTGAGCGCTTTCACAGTTGAATTCCACACACATGAATTATGACAAGTGAGGCGACGGCTCTGTGGTTTGTTGTGTCTGGTCTGGTTCCTACTTTGAAAGTTGCAGTTGCGTTTGGTCATTTGAAGCTTATTTTCACAGCCTGGCCAGCCAGCAGGGTTCCTCGGCTCTGCGGGGCGGGCGGTTAGAGTGCCTCAGACAAAGGGACTGAGCGGCTTATTTAACATACACTGTTTGACTTAATTTAGATATTTGATGGAAAGAAAAGCCTTTTATTATCACCAAAGGGGAAAAGCTGCCAAATATTGTGAGGCTCTGCTGAAATACTGTACGATGTGCAGAGGGCAGTACGTTCCACTGCCTTCCATAATGGCGTTTAATGATAGGTGTTTCTTTACACTGAGCACACGCATCTTAGATATCTGTACTTTGCAAATTATGTGCTATGGTTCAAGAAACTCCGGCTTATGTGTTTTATAAAAAATTGTTTTAATGAAATATATACTGTTTTAAAAAATGGCCCTTTTACTGTGGTTTATGTTTATTCCACAAGCCCAGATTGGGGCGCTTATGCCAGGAACGAACACTGTCCGTCCTGCCTCTGACAAACATGTGAGCAGTAGCTGATGTGCTGAGCCACTGGCCAGAGGCTTGCTGCGCGTCTCGTGAGGTAGGGCTGGCCTGCTGAGCAGATGGGGCTCCCGGAGGGCTGGTGTCCTGGGTGGGACCCGGGATGTCCGAGGAAGCCCAGCCCTTTGCTGTGCGTGGCTGCCCGCATCTTCACCGGAGGGAGCCTGCTCAGGTTGCCATCCGATTTTCAATTTGAGATCCACCCCAGCACTCGCGGGCATGGGCGAGGGGCCCGATCTGGGCTCCATTGTGCCCCCTGCCAAATCTTGTAGATTGAAGTCCTAACCCCTTAGTCCCTCAGAATGTGACTGTATTTGGGAATAGGTTTCTTAAGGGGGTAACTAACTTAAGATTAGCTGGTTAGGGTGGGTCCTATCCAGGGTGAGAGGCGTCCTGAGAAGTGGCAGCGCAGGCAGGCAGCAGGGGAGACCGGAGGGCTGGTAGCCTCCCCAGCCCCGCGCCTGCCTTGGTCTCCACACTCTAGTGCCTTGGCTGCGATCCACCTGACCTGTGGTCCAGGGGCAGCCTGGGCAGATGGATGCAGGAGCGAATCGGTGCCGGATGGCCTGGGCCCACGGAAACGTGGATCCGCCAGTGCTTCCCTGTGGAGCACGGGCACATCCTCCTGGTGAGAAATCCACGGAGACTCATCCGTCCACCTGGCGAGGGCTGCGTTCCCGTTCACCCACACACGCGTGGGCGGGCGCCGTAGCCCTGCGCTCGGAGCTGTTCTGCCTCTGTTCTGTGTGAGGGACCGTGGTGGGCGCTTCAGTGGCCCGGGGACCTCTAGGCTGTGGCCTCCGGCTGTGGCCTGTCCTGGGCCGTTCTGGCCGGCCCGTGAGGCCAGGGCTGGTGCTGGGCCCGCGGTCATGCTCCGTGAGAAGATGCTGGGACCACTGCCTTACGCCTGCTGTGGCCCCATTTCCGGGGAGAGGCTCTGAAGCTGCTGGAGTGTCATGACGTCACATGATCACCATGTGACTGAGTGTTCCCTATGTGAGTCCCACGCCGGGGCTCAGGCTAGGGGGGGGGGGGGCACACCTCGCCACCCCTTGCCCCTGGCAGTGCTTCGCACCTGCGTCGTCATGGGAAAAGGCAAGAGGGAGAGGCTGGCTGCCATCAGGGTTTTTTAAATAGAAAAAAGTCTCCTTTTCCCTATTCACACAAGTTATTTATGAGTAAAAAAACCTAAACCAAGCTAAAAATAAATAAAATGTATCTACAGTCCTACCCCAGAGGAGAGTGAGCACTTTGGAATCAAGCTTGTGTTTGAATCAAGCTCTCCCTTACTAACTACCCGACTTCGGACAAGTTATTTAATTTCTGTTTTCATTTTCTGTCTTTAAAATGGGGACAATAAGTAAATAAAGCTTGCAGTAGCCCAGGGGATATAATGTGCTCTTTGTAGCAAAGGCACTCAGTAAATGTACCTGAGAACTGTAAAAAGAATCAGTCTGTGGCACATCTTTGTTACTTAGCAACATTTTAGGCAGCGAACATTCGTGTGCATATGTGATATTGGGATCATGATTTCTTCCGTGTCCACGTTTATCTTTATAACTCTTTTAACAGCTGCATAGTACTTCCTCATCAGTGTGAATCACAACGGGTTTAGTTTGTGCTGGACGTTTATTTTCCCAGTTTTATCTGCCATGCACGGTGCCCTGAGGTGTTTCTTTGCAACCTTGGAGCTGAGTTTTCCTCCGATTACTGTTATTAGGACCAGTTCTACGGACGGGTGACCAGGAATGCCTGGCTCCGGGCTGCTGAAGCAGTGCCCGGGGCCCTCAGCGGCCCTGAGGGGCGGCTTCCGTCAGGAACTTGGTGGCAGTGGCTGGTGGGCAGACAGGGCACGTGCTCCGGGCCCCTGGGACACAGGACGGCGCTCCGGGGCGGGTGCAGCCCTGGCCGGCCCGTTGTGTGCGGTGCTCTCCGCGGACTAGTCTTCACAGCAGCATCGAGGGGCTCCTGGGACGCCCGTTAGCCCATTTATACGTGAGGAGTAGAGGTTCGGCGAAGTGACGCGATTTGTCCAAATCACAAATGAGGGGGCTCTCGCAGCGCCGGGCGGGGAGTCCAGGGCCCCGGTGCCCAGCCCGGCCCTGTCCTGGGTGAGGGGGTGGAAGTGGGTGCGGAGGGCGGTGGAGCCGGCGCGTCTGCCTGCTGGACCCGGAGGCTGTGCGGCGGCAGCCAGGGCGGCCGGCGAGGGAGCGGGGTGATGGGGCGCGGAGAAAGGCCCGGAGAGCGGAACAACACTCCCCCGAGGCTTCCATGCCAACCCCCGGTCCTCACCTAGCCCCGGAGCCAGGACACGGAGGCCCGTGAGAGTCACAGCACATGCGGACGCTCCGGGCCAGACAGACTGGGAACGGGGGCTCAGGGCCTGAGTTTGCAACGGGGATGTGTTTGCTGGAGGGACCTGTCCCTGCTTCCCAACCTGGACTCCGCAGCGGCCACGGCCATTGAATCCACAGGCAGTGAGCTGTGCCCTCGTCTGGACACGTCCCTTCAACCACGTGCTGTTCCTCAGCTCGCCTCTGGGGGGCAGCCCACCCGGACCGCCGGGAGCCACAGTGCGGCTCAGGGAGCACACAGGGGCGCCTCCGGAGGAGGGGAGAGGCGCACCCTGCAGGGAGGCGGGCGGGGAGGGCGGAGCCCAGGCCCAGGGAGCGGACCTGGAGGCCCAGCCAGCACTCCCGCGCCTGCGTGGGGGACGCCTGCGTGGGGGGACGCCTGCGTGGGGGGACGCCTGCGTGGGGGGACGCCTGCGTGGGGGGACGCCTGCGTGGGGGGACGCCTGCGTGGGGGGACGCCTGCGTGGGGGGACGCCTGCGTGGGGCGCGTCCTCGCGGCATGCAGGCCTCGGCGGGGCGCACGCCGGCTTCCCGCCAGGCGCTGGCCCGGCGCCCTCCGGCCTGGGCGGCGGGGCTGAGGCCAGGCCGGCCTTAGGGCGCTCCGGGGCGCGGGCCGTGGCCGCTGGCTGTGTCCGGAGCCTCTGCGGAGCGGCGGCTGGAGGCTGGGCGCATGGAGGCGCTGGGCCTTCCCGGCCAGGCGGTGAGGCAGGGCCCGCGCCGCGCCCCTGGCGGCTTCCAGGCGGGCGAGGGCTCCGCGGGCCGTCCTCGGAGGGTGGCCGGCTGCGGGGCGCCGACAGACAGGCCGTGCTCCGCCTCTTGGACGTGGGGCCGCCTCGCCTCGGCGCTGGTCGTCCGCGTTCCGCCCAGACCTCGGAGCTCCTCATGGCGCCCTGAGGCGCCCTCCGCCGCCACTCCTGTCCCCGGGCGATTCCACCCGTGTCACCCCGGGATGCCGCCCTGTCCTCACGGGCAAACGTGGCTCGGACGCCGGGAGACTGCCTGGGCGCCTCCACCCGCAGCGGCCGGTGTCCGCCGGTGAGTGTCACCGCCAGGCCCCAGGGACGGAGGAAAGCCTTTGTGCTCCGTGTCTGGAGCTCCGCGTGCCTTCGGGCTTGTTCTGAAGCATGTCCGGCCTGCAATGGTGGGTGTTTGGTCTGAGTTGAGACCTGTGATGTGGGATTGTGCACAAAGGCAGGATCCCCGACACAGTTTGTAGGAAGGGAAGCCAGGCTCTGAGGAGCGCGGGGACTTCCAAAGGAGGCCCGCCCGCGTCTGCCAGCGACCTGGGAGCCACTGGTTTGACTGCCCTTCACTGAGACAAAGTCATAGGCAGGGCCGCCGCCTCCGGCGCCCTGTCTCCCCGAACTGCGCCCTCCGGCAGCTCCTGCTCCCGGCGAGCCTGTCTCTGTGCCCCGCGCCCTTGAGGGGCAGAGGAGCTGTGGGCATTCCTGCTCCCAGCACCGCCGACAGCGCTGTGCCTGATGCTATAGTCGTGTGTAGTGAGTGAGTATGTTTCTTTTAGGTTCCACAACCATAACCTTATTTTTATTAATTTCAGAGAGGAAGGGGCGGGGGGGGGGGGAGAGAAACATCAATGATGAGAGCTGCACACCCCACACCAGGGATCAAGCCCACAACCCGGGCATGTGCCCTGACTAGGAACTGAAGCATGATCTGGTTCATAGGTTAGTGCTCAACCACTGAGCCATGCCAGCGGGCAACAACCTAACTTCTTTGTTGTTGCTTTTTAACTTCTTTAACTTGAGTATGATCTCAGAAGATGATTTGAGAGTGGGGAGAAATTATTTGTTTCAACAAAGAATTTGGTCTTTGTGTTTCTGTTCCTTTAAGTGCTTTGTAATTAACCTCAAATGCTTGTGCTAAAATGACTTTTGCTTCTAGCTAGGATATTGGGGCACAAAGAATTCTCTAGATTTGGCCCCACTATGGTGGGACTCCATGCCTCCTCCCACAGAGCACCTGGGAAAATTGCCCTTTAAATCCTGCTTTTCAACTGTTGGTTTTCTCTAAGGATTTCCCCTCCCTCCCCACCCTCTTTACCCCTTAACTCTTCTTATGTTCCTTTTCCAGTAACTGAGGCCTTTTCCCTTTTACAGCTGAAGTGAAGTCACTGATGGGAAAGCAGGCAGAAGTCACCACAGAGCAGGCCTCAGGAGCAGCATGGCCAGTGTTTGCCCTGGTTGTGTCTGCACTCAATGAGAGGTGGTTGTGATCCCCCATCAGCCATGTATGCTGCTTGCACAGCCTTAACTTTTCATAGGAAATGTGGATTCCCACCCACAGCACGACACCCTCTGGAGTCATTGTGGCTGGCTCTCCACTGGGGAAACTGAGGCTTGGGTTCCCTCCTCTCCTCTTTCTGCAGTAACAACCAAATCTGAGCATCATTCTTGTTCTCGCTCAGGAGAGAGCCTCGCCCGCAGTCCAGGCAAACTCCTGAACAGGTTGAGAGGGATCCCCTCTAGAGTGGAATGGAATAGTGGGATTTGTTTACTACCTAGACTGTTTACCCAGGGGTGTGAAAAATATGTTTTGAATTTAAAAGTGTGAAAAACAAGTGTGCTAGCTATAAAAAAAAATCTCTTCTCTCAAAGTAAACATGTTTATAGAGCAAGACTCAAAACAAAATACTTGACCGTGATAAGCCCAGGAATGAAAAGCAAGTAAACATGTTTACCACGAAAGCCGTAGAAAGAGCCAGGGGCTCTGCTCACTTGACTTCTCCCAGGGCCCCGGGGACAGAGCCGCCCTGCCCTGCCTTGCACAAGCCCACTCTCCCTGCCCTGCCCTGGAGGCCAGTGGGAATGGAAGGTGTATGTTTTGTGCCTTTGAACTGAACCATGTGTGGATATTTGTGAAATTGAGCCTGAAATTCCCATGATTCTTAAATAGCAACTTGTCATAGGTTGGGTGCCAAGCAGGCTTATGGGGAGTCTTCCTGCCTCCCTGAAAGAGCCAAGCTGACCTCACACACAGTGACCTTCAGGGTCCCCAGCCTGGAGTGTGGACACTCAGGGCACACCCAGCCTGCCTGACCAGCTCCCTCTGGTGAAGGAACCAGATAGCTCACGTCGCAAGTTGGTAGAAAGACAAGGGCATACTGAATGGCCCAGGGTTTTTGGGGTGCTGGTATCATGGGGAGACTCAGATGACGTAGAAGGGAGGAGGGCGTTCAGCAGTGGGGAGGCGAAAGGGAGGCGACCCGAGAGCATGGCACTTCCTTGGTGCCGCCCAGGAGCAAGCTCGGGAGACATGACCCAGGGGAGAGGTGGCCAGAGGGCAGGCTGCTGTGAACTTTGGAACCCAGTCTCAGAGATGGACACACTGTACAGGGTGTTGAGACCCATGCTTTGGGCATGTCCTCAAGTGTCCAGGGAGTAGCAGCTGCTAATTAGTGCTGGGTGAGCTAATTAGTAATTGGGTGACCAACACCCCAATTTCCTGGGACAGAGGAACTTGTCCATGTGCTGCTGGAAAGGTGCATGACTGGGGGAGGGGGGGTGGAGTGGACACTGGCAGTCTGTTTCACAGCCCAGGCTCAACCCTTGCACTGCACTGTTCTTCAGAGGGCCTGGGCCACTCTAAGGCCAGGCAGTAAGATAAGCGAGCGTGGACTTACTCATCCAGCAGCCAAGAGCTGTTGAGTGCCAGGCCTGGTGAGCCTTGGCCAGGCTGTTGGGAGGCCTCTTCGTGGCTACTGGGGGTGACAGACATGGCCTCACTGAGGATCCAGTTGTGAACCAGAGGCAAAGGCCGTGTGGTGGGGGGTCGGCAGTAGGTTCCCTCACGTGTGGTCGTCAAAGGGGTTTGAAGGACGAAGGAATCACAGTGGAGAGGGACAGTGGTCTTTTCCTGGGGGAAGGTGTCAGGCCAGGGAGGCTGTTAGCGGAGCAATACCTTGGCTCTAAGGAAGGGAATTAGAGAGAGGAGTCCCGCCCTTCCTTTGCCTGAAGTCCAGGATGTGCAGCAGAGGGCTCTGGAATAACGAAGGGGCATTTTTAGAGAAAAAGGACAGTCTAGGTTTCTCATGAGGTCAGTGGTGGGGCAGTGGGAGGATGAGCAGTGGAGCCAGGGGCAGGGTGGGTGGATTGCCTCTGCCCAGAGCCAGCCGGTGCCCAGGGCGGCAGGAGGCGTGCGGCACGCTGGCCCTGGAAGGGGGCTGCGGGCACTCACTGTGGATAGCAGGTGCAGGCCCGGGTGGGGCTGTTTACTGGGGCAGACAGATGCCATAGGAGACCAGCCTTGAAGTTTTCAATGAAATGTTAAGCTTTTGAGTGAAAAAGAGCAATAAACAAATAAGGTGTCTGGTTGAGCCTCAGTGAACTAGAAAGGCAGTTACGTGTTCTGATTAATGGGTGCACTCAAACCCCTGTTCTTGCTGGAAGGAATCTTACTAGTGACAGTTAAGTAGGAGGGATAGTGGTTAGTCCCTGTAAGGTTTGAGGCGCAGACATGTTAAAGTAAAGTTTATTCCCCAGTGATGAGCGGGACTCATTACGGAGGTAGAGAACTCAGAATTGAAGGAGTGGGGAGGGGAGAAAGGACCCAGTCGGCTGCCATGGTGGGAGGGAGGATCTTCCAGTCCCAGGCAGCTTAACTGGGTGAAGTCAAGTGGGTTCCCTGGAGCCATGAATGTCGACATAGTGACTCTGGTTAAGTCCAGGTGACATTTTTATTAGAACTTTAGAATTTAGCTGTTTAAACAGATGCTTATTTAGGGGACATTTGAGGTTATTATTTTAAAACACAACTACCAGTTCTTCTTCTTTTCCAAGCCTCACTAGCTGAGGCCGATGCACATCTGGGAGCTGACAGCACACCTTTGCTCGCTGTGCTGTGGCAGCAGCTCACTCCGCCCACCTCTGTTCCCTTGCTATTTTGGTGCCATTTGCAACAAAGGAGACTCCGTTAGTAAACTAGAGGATTCAGGCCCACACAAATGCTCCTTGTTAGCAGGTTGTGTAACCAACAAGCAGAGCGGGCGCACTGCTTCTGTGGCACATGGACTGGGGGAGCATCGGTGCCCACACGTGGCATGGCCTTGCCACGGGCTCCCAGGTCTTGGGTCAGCCTGTGTAGTTGCGTTAAAAACTCTATAAAGGTATATATGTGTGCATCACAGGTACATATATGTGCGTTTCCTTGGGTATATGCATACGTACATGTTAATATTATGCGGGCATATAAAATGGCAGATTTCACATTTTAAAATCAAAGAGAATCCATTGGACCGCTCACTGAATTTGAGTTTTGTGTCAGGGTCCCTGCAGGAAATAGGTGGCCTTCTCTCTTCTAGGCCTGAGAGGACCCGGGAAAAGCAGGTGATGGCTACTGGACCCTAGAGAAAGCGGCTGTATGAGGGTGGCCGGCTGCAGGGGCGGTGACAGCGCAGGGGCGGTGACAGCGCAGGGGCCTTTCAGGGCACAGAGCAGGGGCGGGGGTGGGGGAGACAGTGGGCACAGGACTTAGAGAAGCAAATGGAAGACCATCCAGCGCATTTGGTTCTGTGAACTCGGTGGGGCAAGACACTGCCACACTGTAACCCCTGGAGGTCAAGGAGGGACTGAGCTCTCGGACCCCAGGATGGCTGGGAAGTGCACGGTCCTCAGAGGTGGTGCAGGAACTGTAGCATCTGGCCACCTGGGAACTTGCTCGCAAGGCTTAGGCCCCACCCTGGACCAATGACTCAGACCACGGGGAGGGGCCCTCAGGGCTCTGGCGTTGTGACTGAGAGGCTCAGAGGCGATGTCCGTTTGCTGAGATGGCCACTGCTGGCTTGGCAGTGCCAGAGAGGAGCATGGTGTCCATGTCAATCAGGGGCTTGGAATGGGAAACCTCCAACCTTCCTTTTAGAGACAGGCACTCTTCAAAGAATGCTGGATCACCGTAGGCCCCGGGGCCAAGCTCTTCCTGGCAGGCCCTGGACTTCCAGGCTGTTTTGAAAAACATGCAAATGCTGCCTGCTCTGTTGTTGTTCCCCTGGCAGCCTTGGGAAACCACTTGATTGCTAGGTCTTGGCCTCGGGGAGCCAGGGCTGCTCCCTGCAGCTCCCTGCAGACCTCTGTACCAAGCAGGCTTGCTTCAGGGAAAATAAACTAGGGAGAGCAAACAAGAAAACACCTCTGTTGTTTTGTGGCTGCCTCTACCTGTTTTTTTCTGGGGCTGTTTTGTAGCCACAGGCTTCTTTACTTTATAAAGCAAGGTAGGCGGGCTCTGTGGCACCCTAGCCTTCTTTCTCCATGGCCAGACCTTACCATGAACTTTCAAAGCCTATGGAGTAGCCACTGTGAGAATGTCTCCATTTAAAATATGTAAATTGAAAACGAGAAAACTTCATTCTTCTAATGCACATGTGTCAAACACAAGGCCCGCGGGCCAAATCCAGCCCGCCAGGCCTTGCAATGTGGCCCGCACCATGCTGTCATCACTGCACTCCGCTGTCAGTTTATGACATTGTCAGTTTATGACAGTTCAGTAAACCATTCGGCCCGCGATTTAGGCTGGATTTTAGATTTTGGCCCCTTCTCTGATTGAGTTCGACACCCCTATTCTAATGCCTCCCGAGATGTGGTAACTGGCTTTTCACATCTCTAGGAAAACAGGTTGGATATGGCACAATCAGTGCTCCAGCACTTTGAGGCTTTTCTGTAAGATATTTTAATGGGCTTTAATGGGCTTTAATTTATGGCAGCTCCTGATTCTCAGGTTGAGGGGGGTCACTACTTACCCCTGCCCAGGTGCGGCCCAGGTGCTCATGGGGACTCCAGCGGAGTGGAAGGAGCAAAGGCCTGTTCTGGGGCAGGCCCGACCACCTGGGCACGTTCCTGGCCCTGCTGGTGTCGGGCCTCAGTGTCCTAAGCTCCGGACCGAGGCAAGGAGGCACCTGCCTCAGAGCGCCTGGGCATCTGCAGGGGAGCAGCTTCCCTGACTGACTAAGACTCTGGACTTGGCAGGGACCTGCATTTTAGGTGGGACCCCAGTAACCACTCAGGTTTGCAGCCTGTGCCTTGGGGAGCAATGCCACCGCACTGGGAGTGGTGAGGGGGGCGATGGCGTTGCCAGTGGAGTGGTGGGGGGGAGATGGCGTTGCCAGTGGAGTGGTGAGGGGGGCGATGGCGTTGCCAGTGGAGTGGTGAGGGGGGCGATGGCGTTGCCAGTGGAGTGGTGAGGGGGGAGATGGCATTGCCAGTGGAGTGGGGGGGGGGGGAGATGGCGTTGCCAGTGGAGTGGTGGGGGGAGATGGCGTTGCCAGTGGAGTGGTGGGGGGGAGATGGCGTTGCCAGTGGAGTGGTGGGGGGGGGAGATGGCGTTGCCAGTGGAGTGGTGGGGGGGGGGGGAAGATGGCGTTGCCAGTGGAGTGGTGGTGGGGGGGAGATGGCGTTGCCAGTGGAGTGGTGGGGGGGCGATGGCGTTGCCAGTGGAGTGGTGGTGGGGGGGGAGATGGCGTTGCCAGTGGAGTGGTGGGGGGGGGAGATGGCGTTGCCAGTGGAGTGGTGGGGGAGGAGATGGCGTTGCCAGTGGAGTGGTGGGGGGGGGAAGATGGCGTTGCCAGTGGAGTGGTGGGGGGGCGATGGCGTTGCCAGTGGAGTGGTGGGGGGGGGGGAGATGGCGTTGCCAGTGGAGTGGTGGGGGGGAGATGGCGTTGCCAGTGGAGTGGTGGGGGGGGGGAGATGGCGTTGCCAGTGGAGTGGTGAGGGGGGCGATGGCGTTGCCAGTGGAGTGGTGGGGGGGAGATGGCGTTGCCAGTGGAGTGGTGGGGGGGGGGGGAGATGGCGTTGCCAGTGGAGTGGTGGTGGGGGGAGATGGTGTTGCCAGTGGAGTGGTGGGGGGGGCAATGGCGTTGCCAGTGGAGTGGTGGGGGGGGCGATGGCGTTGATGGACTTCTTTTTTAAGACCTGCACATCATTTTAATGTATTTACTTTTCATTTACTCACAAGCTCTCCATTATTTTGGCTCCCCCTTCCTTTTATAATCTGCTCTGTAAAATAATTTTATTTTGGTCTGAAATACATTTTTCTGAATGTCCTTGTAGAGGTGATAAAATTCTGTTTGCCTGAAAAGATCTTTATTTCTCCCTCATTTTTGAAGGATAGATTCTCCAAGTATGTGATTCCAGCACTGTTTTCGCCTCTGAGCAGCATTTTTGATAATTTACTTGAACATCTACCTTGTTTTCTGGTGATTTAAAAAGTTTTTTAATTGCTGTATTTTTCATTTCTAAAGCTCAGTTTTTTTTTATTAGAATTACAAACCTTGCATTTTATAGCATACATTTATGAATAGGTATGTATTATAGTACATGTATATGTACATAGTATGCATTTTAAATGATCAACACTATTAATAAATATAAACATTATAGCACCTAATTTATATAGCATTTTTGAATTATAGAGCTTATAATATATAGTCTATATGTATACATACATTGCATTTTATAGTGCAGGGGTCTTCAAACTACGGCCCGCGGGCCACATGCGGCCCGCAGAGGAGTCTGATCCGGCCCGCCAGGTTTTTTGGGCAGTGAGCGCAGCCGAGGTGTTACAGTAGGAATTAGTAGTTCATATAGTCCGGCCCTCCAGCTCTCTGAGGGACCGTGATCTGGCCCCCACTTTAAAAAGTTTGAGGACCCCTGTTATAGTGTATATACTACAGACACATGTAAAAGCTGCAATACATGTTGTTTTATAGTGTTTTTTTTAGAGTTATAGAGCTTGTAGGGATGGAATTCAGTCCTTATCTGTTGGACTCAACAAAACAAGCAAAAACAAAAACATCCCACAAACAGGGCTAGTCTGTCCTTTGCTGGGGGTGTCGGTGACTAACATTTGCTGGTAGGATGTGCCATGGGCCTGCGCTGTGAGCATGTTGGGGAGCTCTCTCTCTAGCCTCTGCCTGAGCTGCAAATTAGCCGCGCCTTGCATGGCTCCTGTCCCAGGCCCCTCTCCCAGGCTCCCCCTTCTCCTCGCCGCCCCCCGCCCCCCCCCCCCCCCGGGGCCCCCTCCTCACACTGTTCCTCTGGGTGACTTGCCTCCCCCACCCCAAGCTATGGAATACTATGTTTAATATTGGAGTGCCCTCCCCCTCCCCCACCCCCCCATCTTCCATTTCTTCTAACACTTGCTCCAGATAACTCCTGGAAGGCCTGCTCGGAGGCCTCCGCGCCCTGCCCCGCTCGGCTGCCCCCTGGAGCCGCACACCAGGACGCACACCTGCGTGTGGCCCCAGTCATGTGGCGCAGAGGCAGCGGGTTCTTTCTTTTAAGAACTGTGCTATTAAAAGGTTAGCTCCTATCTTGGAAAAGTGATGATATTTCACAGAACAATAATCTGATTACTGCCTTCATTTGTAGAATTAATGGAAAGCTTTCCAACCATGGGCTCCTGTTCCCATGGGGAAGTAACTGCCTGTGGAGTGGTGCCCCAGGGCTGAGGAAGCCAGGCCTCCTGGTTTCCACGTGCCCGTCGGCCTGCCCGAAGGCCTGCCTGATGCCTGGCCCGTGTCTGCTTGGTCAGCGGGGCCTGAGCCCAGCTGGTGACCCTCGGCAAGGGCTGCAGCCAGAACTCGCACTCAAGCTCGAGGCAGGAGGTGTCTAGTCCAGGTGCTCATGCGCCACGCACCCGAGTGTGCTGACTGGGGAAGCGCCCGCTCCGGGTGAGAGTTCTGCGCCCCAGCCCTGCTGCTGTGTGGTCCTGGGCGAGTTTCAAACACTCTGCCTCCTTTTTCTTACCTGCAATATAGAGCTTCTAAGAACGTGGTTGTAAAAATAAAATTAAATGAACTCTTCTGAAATGCTTAAAGTTCAGTACATAATGATTTTACTAGTAAATAAATGGTGGTTATATTTTTATCGGCTGCTAAAGAATTCTTTCAATTGTTGATTCAGTGTTGACTCAGTAAGTCTTTATATGGGTCCTGCTGTGAGCGAGGCATCACTATGAAGTTCTTCAGGACAGTGATGAATGAAACAGAGGTCCCCTGATCTTCTGAGCTTCTATTTTAGTGGGAAAGAAGTGAATAAAGGAGAAAAACGTTGATGGATTATTACAAGAGCTCTGGAGAAAGCCTAGAGGATGCTACATGGAGTCGCTGAGGACCGAGCCCAAGTATGTGGGCAGGTCTGTCTTTCTCTTTCTGAAGTGGCCTTTGCCCCCAAGACCCGAGGACAGGAAGGAGGCTGTTGGGTGAGGAATAGGTTTGTGGAAATCCCAGGCAGAAAAGCAGTGCCCAGGCCTGAGGCAGAAGACATTCGGCTTGCTCAAAATGGAAGGCATGCCACTGCATCTGTGCTGGAGTTGATGATTGGGTTGGTGGCTGGTGGTGGCATCAGAGGCATGGAAAGTGGCCATATTACGCAGGGCCTCTAGGCCAGAGAAAGAAGTTGGTATTTTGGCCCATTTGTTTTTGCTGTGTGGCTGAGTGGTTTTAGAGAGTTTCACTGAGCCTTGGAAATGCCTCTTGGTCTCAGGGCTTCTTGAGGCTTAGAGAATATGGGATTTTATCCTTTGGACTCAAACTGTGGCCCTTCATCAGCAGTGACCACATTCTCTGGTAGTTTGGTAGAAATGCAGAATCTCAGGCCCCACTTCAGAACAACTGAACCCAGACAATCTGGGGACAGGGCTTAGGGATCTGTATTTTAAAAAGTTCTCCAAGGTATGCTTCCGCACATTGAAGTCTGAGAAACACTCCTGAGTGACACATTGGGCTGATTTCTTTATGAGTTGGAGCTGCTCTCTGGAGAGCCATGGAAGCCTTCCGTGGGGACCCAGGGATGCCGCCAGCTCACCGAGCCTGGCCACTGGTGCCAGAGTGAGAAGTCGTCTATGCATGTGCAAACATTCTTTGGTGTTGAAGGCAGATCAACATAAGAGTGATTTGTGGTAAACATTTTCTTTTGATTCAGGAAGTTTAAAGCCAAAGGAAGCTGATAGCATAGGCTATTCAGAATAAGTAGGCTTACCAAAAGTGACAGAGAGCTAGAAGTGAAGCGACTTGGGGAGCATCAGTTAATGCCATGGCCCTTGGATGAAGAGTCGGAATCCTGAGATGTTAAATGACTTTCTTGGGGCCACACAATTGATTGGTGACAATATGGGGTCCAGAATTCGGCTTCTCCACTTTGATGCCTGAACTTCACAATGAGATGCTCTGTCTTGATGGAAATGCCTCCATGAGTCTGATCCTGATGTAATACATAAACATTGTAAGAGTTATTTTGAAGGAAAAATTGATTATGGTTACAACTTTTACTAATTTTGATACTGATTTTTATTTCAAGAATAACTTTAAATTTTCAAGTTTTTTAATTCTTTAGAAAACATAATTCATATGAAATGGTAGTGCATTTATCCATGTAAGATTTGAATTAAAACAGCTTATTGTTACCTAAGCACTTTATAAAATACTTGGCACAAAGTCTGCAATAAACCACCACTTTTTAGTGGATGTGTTGAACTAATTGGTAAATGCATTTTTCAAAACAGCATTTCCGGCTCATGTTTTACAGCATTTCTCTTTACACTGACATCCCTCGTTCGAAAGGTGTTTTCCTACCCCTAGATTTGATGTCTGTCTCGCTGTTTTCAAGAGTAAGGAAGTGGTGGTTTTAGAAGTTACATCTTAGTTATGTGTAAAAAATATTTTTGTGTTGCAGTGTCCCAGGAGCTTTTGCTTACAATTCCAGTCTCCAAAAAGAACACTTGGGCGATGGTGAGGGCCTCGACCCCTTCTTTGACTTGCTGTCAACCATGAACGAGTGGGTGTGATGCCTGCTGGCCGATCAGGTGAGTGTACAGCTATGTTCACGAGCCTGAGAATTCACAGGACGGAAGTCCGCTGAGGGTCCCACGCAGTACAAGAAGCTGCTCAGAACACTTGCAGTGAAGAGATTCTCGTTAGAAAGGAGGGACCAACTTGGTCATTATTTCCTGCTGTAATCTTTTTGGACGGCCCCTACAGTGACCTGAGGGCTTATAAAGGCAGAATGGGGCACAGGAGAGTGTTTTGCTTGCTAGTTTCGTTTTAACCATACTCCCTGGGTGGACTGATTGAGTGTGCGCCACACATGCACAGGTGGAAGAGGTTGCTTGATGAGCCACCATGAAAGAAGGCTCTAATGATCTTACCTGGAATTTTGGGGGGGGGGGTTTAAGTTTAATTTGCTCATTGAGAATGTCCCATCACAAGCTCTTGCAGAAGCTTGAAGGTTGGGAACTTGGGATGCTCCAAGATTTTTCAGAATGACGCATGGGCATTTTTTCAATGTTTGTTTTTTGGTATTATGGTGTACCTCATGAGGTACTCATTGTAATTGTTAGGGGGAGGTTAGAAAGGGATGTGATGGTCTTTTAATGTCACGCATGTTCTTCTGTATTTGAACATATCTATCATGTTCCTCAGAAACAGATGGCTTCTATGTAGTATTGAATGAACAGTTGTGACTTGCTTTTACCACAGCAATAATTGGTTGAGACTAGGCCTTTTGGGTAAAAACTGTGACCTCATTCAGTGGTAGGTTTGTCATGGAATGAGGACAACTTCATGGGGAATCATTTGGTTTCAGGCTTTGTATTGAATGGCATTTAATGGTAAGAACCATTTTGTTACCTTTTCTTTGTCTTAGTGGAGTTGTATTTGAGACAGCTTTGAATTAACAAAGGTCTCAAAAGTAAAGTTAAGTTGAAAGAGTGCTATATTGGAAATTGGCAGACCTATCAGCTACCTGACATGGGGCTTGTTAGTCTCTGCTTTTATTTTTGAAATAAAGCAGTTGGTTTCCAGTGCCCTGTTTATGAGGCTAACAGGGCCCTGGAAGTTTCTGTTTAACTCCACTGCACAAACGGGGCAGCTGAAGCCCACAGAGTTGGAGATGCACAGTCCCTGGGCTCGGTCAGAATTGGATCTTGTTCTTTTTGTTTTCACCACCATTTCTTTCTACCTTATCCCAATGGTGAAGATCGAGAAATTCAGACTATGCAGTTTGTAAACCTTTTTTGGTATGTGTTTCTTCTAAGACTTTGCTATGCATTCAGCTATTTGGCCCAGATTTTTAGAGGTTTTAGTTAGAGGTCATTTTTACAAAATCCTATCATTTCAGAGGGAAAAGAAAAGCACTTTAAGTGAAGCATCTAGCCCAAGTTTACAGCCCAGACGGTCCTCCATGAGCTTCTGGGCTTGAAGTTCCTGTGGGAGGTTGCACGATGGCTTGTCCTTTGCACTTAGTTCTGCTGGAGCTAGAGCCAGGGGAAAATTCTTTTTTTGTCTTCTTTATACTACTCCTTTTATTGGCAAGGGATAAGGCACAGAGTAGACAGCACCACACTAGGAAAGGGGTCCACAGTGAGAATGGTTGACGGAGTCACAGGACTTGAGATCTGTTAGATCTTTGACCATCGTCTGGAGTCGTCCTGCAGGTCCGCTCCCTCTTCGGTGGCGCTCTCCCGGGTTGCCAGTGCTGCCTGGACCCCAGGCCGTGCGAATTGTCTAGACTCGAGAGCAGACAGCGTGCACCAAGAAACAGTCTGTCCGTGGGGGTCCAGGCAGAGTGAGAACCGAGCCCCCGTGTCTCACACACCGGAGGCTCCTTAGAAGTGGTTGGAATTCTGAGGGCATTGACATAGCAACAAACTCAGGTTTGAGGTTACCTGTCATCTCTGGCTTCAGTATTGAGAGAGTCTGACTTAATCTCACTCTCATAAAATTGATGTATGAAATTTAACAAACCACATGAATGGATTTATTGGCGACTAGGTTCATTTTATTCATTAATTTCATTGGATAAGACCTGCTGTTTGAAAAATCAATCTGAAATTCCATAAGGAACATGTTATCCCTTTGAATTGATAGAATGTGCTGGTCGGCCCCGTCGAATACCAGTTTACACGAACATGGACACACTTTGTATCACCCAGTTTTATCTCCCTGAACTGCACTGCCAGGAGGGAGCTGCAGGGAGCTCGCTGCTCTGCCCCGCCTGCTCTCAGCGCCTCTGGCAGGGAAGGAGCAATTCTCTGCTTCTCAGCACCGGCCTGGCTGCGCGCGTGCCTGTGACTGTGCGCTCAGCCCCCACGTCCACGCTCAGCCCCCACGTCCACGCGGTGCCACAGGGCCATGGCCTTTAGAACTTTACTATTTATCGAATAACCAAAAGAAACACCAATTAATTGTTATGATTGATAATTTGGAGTCTTTAGGCTTGCAATGAACTCCAGTTCTGGGTGAGACGTGTCATGGTGACTACCCTCCTGGAAGAGGGCCACAGGCCCGGGCTGCAGCCGGGCAGCCCACCACCTCACTCAGGCGCAGGGATGAAAGGCCCCGTGGACGCTCTGCACAGCGGGTCCTAGGGCAGCTGTCGGCAGTGTGCCGTGGTGAAGATAGTGCCCGCACACATTTAACTCGGGCAGCTAGGGAAGGAGGTCTGTCTGTGCTGACGCCTCCCTGTCCCTGTGCCCTGCTCCAGCACAGCACGGAGCCCGAGAGTGGAGAGCGAGTCCCCTGCACAGTGGAGGGGCAGTTAGCCTGGGAGTGAGTGTGACAGGAACTGCCTGGGTTTGCACAGCACTCCTGCGGAGAGCGGAGCGGCTGGTTCTCAGGCTGGTGTCCCCGGCACTGCCTGTCCCGTCAGTGTGTCCCTTGCTGGTGTAGGAGTGTAAGCATCTGCAACATTGTTTTGTCACCACTTGTTTTTTCTTATTTGCCCACAGTTCCTCTTCTGCTCTCTCCCATAATCACATTTCTAATATCTACCTACTGGGAAGAGGTAAAAACGGGGAACATACTCCTTCTCATGTCTTGCTAATTGGCTACTTTTTGGGTGGGAGTTTTTTGCTTTTTTATCAGACACAAGCGTGTGGATTTTTTGTCACTGGTTTTGGGGTGCTGCTTCCAAGAAGAGGTGGGGCAGGAAAGCACCCGGGTCCCCTCTGCTTGCTCTGGGCTGGAAGCTGTCAGGGCCCAAGCCACTGCCTTGTGCTTAAACTTCCAGTCCCTGAAATTTTAACTTTGAAAAGTAATTTTAACAATTTAATAAGCTACATAATATGTTTTATAGACTGGCGAGAGTGATCTTAAATATTTTGGTCTCTTTCATAACACAACGAACCTAATATTGGTAAAAATACAGATCCTCACCCGGCCATAAAGGGAGGCTAGATTTAATAAGCAGTTATGAGCCCTGGCAGCTGCCTATCAGATTGTATCACTTGGGCTCCAGCATTCGAAGGCATGTCAACTTACATTTTATCTCCGAAGCATTTTTGAGGCATTTATTTTGCCTTTCTTTCCAGTCCCTAATGTAATTGGCTAAACATTTCCCCATAGCTAATTGGCCAGGGGCTGGGTGGAAACATTGTGTGGCTTGATAAAGATCAAAATTAACATGACATTTACATAGAAGTGATAGAATATACAGTTATATAGTACTGGGGGGTGGGGGGAACCCTCCAGTGTCCAACCTTTTCCTGCCCATGATCAGCAGTTCTGGGGATCAGAGAACCTCCAGGACACACACAAACCCCCCCCCCCCCCCCCCCCCCCCCCCCCCGCCACACACAGCATTGCGGGCCAGGCAAACCCCATGTCAAATTCTTCAAAGTCTTGAACTGTAAGACAAACAAATGAGTTATTCAATTTGTCAGTTAAAAAAGAAAACCCACCAACTACTGTTATAAGATTAAATTCCAATTAGAAAGTTGCATTTAATTCCATAGCTATAACATTGTTTTAATGAGTTCTGTTGGATGTGACAGATATGTGAGATAAATTGATACGGCATAGGTGGATAGAAATTTATTGTATAATGTTAAACATGTTACTTCATGTATATTAGCTGTAAAATTTATTTCTTCTCTAGTTATATCCCTGAGGAAGTAGTCAGAGGAAAAAACATATTTTTAAAGAAAGAACCCTTTCTGTTTTTTCAGATACTTGTTCTAAAATAGTCTTTTTACACTTTTATTTAAAAAATTTGTTAAATTTCTACATTAACTAAATTTATGATTCTTGGTGTATGCTATTTATAAAATTGAATATAGTTTTTACGATATAGGAAATTAAGCTAGGAATGAGAATGCGATCCAGTTTTGTGATGAAGGTAATCTGCATTTATATTGCAGATATTTCCACTTCTCTCTAAGCCCCTCATGGGATTCTGCACACATTTACCTGGACATACATATTCACTGTAGAATAAACTTTTAATGTATTGGATAGGCTTTTGTTCACATGACATCTACACAAAGCATCAAGCCCTTTGCTTAAATCAAGGGTGGCAAACGTTCTACTTCCTCTTCTCTGCATGCCTGCCCAGTCCGGTGCCCAGCAGGCGTCACTCATTGATTATACTCATTGATCCATGAGTGTGGCTGTGTCCTCAGAAAGATCCCCCTTAAATTCTTGTGGGTAAGCTTACAAACACACTATATGGAGAGAATGTCAACCAAGGAGCTTTTGGTCCCAGTCTCTAAGTTTTTCTGTGTATGCCTAATGCTCACCCCATTCCTGGCACCAGGTTAATCAGGACGGGTTTATAACGTTAATGAGATAACTGTACATGGGCACAATTCTGGCAATTATTTGGTTGTATAATGATTGGATTTTTGGCATCATGTATATGCCATATTTGTATGCTTTGTTAGATAATTTATTTTCTACCCTTCGTCTGGTTTTGGTATTACATGTGTGTAATGTTTTATAGGTTTTTGCCTATTTCTGTAACTTTGGAAAACACAAGAAAGAGACAGTGCTGCCCTCCTGTTACCTGTGCATCAACTGAGGCTCAGACACAGCGAGCCAGTGTGGGTGAGAGCCAAGTCCAGACCTCCGGCCCAGAGAGCTCCTTCACAGGGTGTGGGTGCTGGCCCAGGCAGGGCAAGTTTCTGGCAGTTTCCTTCTGCATATTAATCTTAGTTTTTATCAGTACACTGTAGCAAGCTGCACCAGAGGGGAAGGCACTTAGCTATTATATTTCAGGTGATGTCTTCCGTGATGTAAAATTCTAGGAACTTGAACGACATTGCATGTTGTTTCTGACACTCTACTTTCCATTCCCTCGGTTCAGGTAGGGCATAGAGGCCAGAGGAGGAAACTCTGTGCAGTTTAGGTGCAGGCCACTGAGCTGCCCTGTGAGAATTGTCATCATTTTACTTCTTCCTTACAGAAAGGTGAGTAAGTAACGCATTAAGCACCATTTAGTTAACGTAATTTCACATCAGCCTATTGTTGGGATCTGTGTGTGGGCCATGGCAACCACTTGACCCACGTTCCTGGGATGAAGTGTTAGCCTTGGTCAGGGCAGATCAGGGGCCCTGCCATGTTGTGTCGATGGTAGGTCTTGGGTTTTCTCTGCACACATTTTCTCTGATCCATTCATAGGAATAGTCTCATGAGATGAAATCTTTTTCATCCCTCCGCATGTTCCTGGGATTTTAGGATATTAATAACATAATTATAGCAGCCGTTCATTGGGCATTTATTTTCCTGCAGTGGTTGGATACACATTAGTTATCTTCTCCAATCCTAACGGAGTTGTATGGAGTTATTCTGGTTTTATTGTTGAGAAAACAAGCTCAGTGCCTAAGTGACCTGATCAGCCTCACGATCAGGGTCGTGATCAGGGTCACATAGCATGCAAGAGGGATTGACCTCAAATTGGGACAGTTTCAAAGCCCATGTCTTATCCACCAGGGCATGCTGCCACCTCATCTCTGAGTAGATTCCTTTCATTTGGCATGGGCAGGGAAGAGTCTGTAGCTTATAGTCTGTATGGAAGATATGGGATCCAATTCATTTAAGACTGCAGTTTAATCTCTGCTCAGGATTTCTGTAGAACCAATGATATAAAAGGGAGTAAGTTCTCCCCGAATTATTCCTTACCTTCTGGCCTTTTCCTTAGCTCATGGCTCCCAGAACATGTGGTGGGCTCAATGTGTGTGTGTCGTCAGTCCTTCCTACAGACAACAGCACGCGCCCCCCATCTGGGCGGAGGCTCTTCCTGACAGTGACCCCCATACAGGGCCAGGCCGCAGGCCTGCTCCGGAGTGGGCAGGCAGGGAGCCTGGCGCCTGGCTTCGTGGCTGCATGGGTGGTAGGGTCTCCGCCCTCGCCTGGCCTGCAGGGACTCTGGGCCCACCGGGGCCTTCGGCCAGATGGGGGTGGCGCAGTGCATTTGCTCTCTGCAGAGTTCTTTCACACGGGTATCCGGTGTTATGAAGGGTGCACTCCTCCCGTGCTCTGTAGAGTTTGGTGTTGGGTTTGTAAGGGTGAAATGGCATGTCATTTGTACTTTCCTTTACAAATCTTCAGAGAGGAAAAAATTGAATGGAATCTTGATATTCTAGGATCTGGATAATAGGTATATAGGTTTCATTATACTATTTTTTCTTCCTTATATGTTGGTCACTTATAATTTTAAAAAGTGTATGTGGGGGTGTAAGGGAGGCGCTTCTCTAGCACATTACATGGTGCACTGATGATAGACCAGTCATGGCCTACAACCTGTCTTCCCTCACTTGGCTGCTGATATCATTTCATTGATGTGGAGTCTCAGGGCAAGGAGATGCTAAGCTAATTGGCTAAGCGTTGAAGTAGTTTTCTAATATAGATAAAGTGGCTTTAGCTGACATAAAAGCATTCCCTGACTAACCTATGCAAAGCCACATTAGATCAGTAGCTGTTACCTTGGAGCATCCATGACACACCCTGTAAAGGTTTTCTCTCTCCCTCTCGGCAGTGTCTGCAGGGAGTAGAGCAGGAGTAGGGAACGTCTGGCCCATGACATCATCTGGGCTGGCCCTGCCCGGGCATTAGGGACGAGTTCATTAAGGGTTTGACCAATAGAGCAGGCTAGTTTTCAAGCTGATAATTGTGTGTGACTAGGAATGATGCTATCGGTATCCTGATGGCCCTGGCAGGAGAAGGTCCCCACTCTGGAGTGGAGGAACCTGATCCCAGGGCCCATTGGACCTTTCTTCTCTTCCTCCAAGTGCTGGGGGCCATGCTTTCTAAAGTGCTTCAGACACTTCCTGCGAGCCATATTAGATGCAGGTTTCTGGACCCACACCAGGCACCGGCCTGGGCCTTGACTACGCAGAGCCCAGGCTCTGAAGGGAGAGTCGATGGCCGCAGGTCCTAGCCCCACGTCTTCCTAACCATTGTTCCCTGGGCCAAGTCAGGGTCCTCTTCCAGCTTCACTTTCCTCATCTGCCAGATGTGGACTCAGGGTCTGCCCTGTTGTCTGAGAACAGTCCTTCATCGAGTGCTTGGCAACCTGGGAGTACTAGGTAGGTGCCACCCGCTACTGTGTTTTAGCCTTTGTGCAATGCCCTGACATAATCAGGAATCCAAGGATGTAGCAATTAAGGCTCCAGGGGGCACTGTTTGGTGGATATAATTTAAACCTTATAAATCCTGGAAGTGTTTTTTGTAATTATTAATAGCATTTTAAAAGTCAGTGTAAGAGAGTTTTGCATAGGTGTTTGAAAAGGAGTTCTGTCACCAGAGCGTATGAGCATTGACAAGTTTCAACATGCAGCTAGTCAGGTTCCGAATGTGTATTATTTACTGATC
Organism: Pipistrellus hanaki; assembly: GCF_964339955.1. Lineage (NCBI taxonomy): Eukaryota > Metazoa > Chordata > Mammalia > Chiroptera > Vespertilionidae > Pipistrellus > Pipistrellus hanaki. The sequence continues at coordinate 7,708,281 of NC_140515.1, forward strand.
CACACGCTGCCTCCGTTAGAGCATTAACTCGGCAACTCCCTGTAGCTCTCTCTGTGCTGCTGTAATCAGGACGGCCATGCATATTGAAATATGAGCAAGTTATTTTGTAGGTGTGGTTATAGCTTTTTAAAAAATTACATTTTTATTGACTTCAGAGAGGAAGGGAGAGAGAGAGAGATAGATGGAAACATCAATGATGAGAAAGAATCACTGATTGGCTGCTTCTTGCACATTCCACACTGGGGATCGAGCCTGCAACCCAGGCAGGTGCCCTGACTGGGAATCAAACCGTGACCTGTTCATAGGATGATGCTCAACCACTGAGCCAGGCTGGCCAGGCTGCTAGCAGCTTTTTAATTGTTAGTGTTGCTGCTTAAAAAATATACCATGTTAGTTTACTCTTATGATGGCTAGATGGCTAGTAGTTATCAGAATTGCATGAGAAATTAGGGGAGCCAGAACTTGGGGGGGCGGGGAGAGGAGGTGTTTGTCAGTGTGTTCAGTCAGTGCCGGGCCACAAGCAGCTCTCCTCCTGATCCTGGGGCGGGATGGATGGGAAGTCCTCATGTTTTCTTTCTACTACTGTGTTGTTCTTTGAAAACTTTAGTAACCCAAAGCCGCACATGCTTGTGCACATGTGTGACGGTAGAAGGTGCTCTAACTCCCTGTCAGGAGGGTTCAGCAGACCTTTCCGAGCCAGATCTTATAGATTTTGGGGCTGCAGCTCTGTTCCCACGGCCCTCTGGATTGTAGTGGGAACAGCCACAGACGGCAGGTAAATGAGTAGGCGTGGCTGTGTTGGCAATAAATGTTATTTACAGACACTGAAATTTGAATTTCTTGTAATTTCCTGTGTCACTAATTAGGAGTAGTATTTTAATTTTTTTCCAACCCTCTTTTTAAAAATGTAAAACACGTTCTTTGCCTTGGAGTGCAGGGTTTGGTCTGGCCGGGGGTTCAGTGCTTGCTGAGCCCTGGTCTGGAGAAGATGGTCCTCCGTGCCAGCCCCGGCGCCCACCTCCCTTCTCTGCTCCTCGGCTTCTGTTGGAGTAATAGTCACCAGCTCTGTTCACGCCTCATCTTGAGAGAGCCTGATCGGTGGGGTTGGATTATTTACTCATTTAGAGTGAAATCTAATGAGGTCCCCGTCCCTTCCTTTATTTAAAACAAGAGAACCGTGAACTAAAAGTAAAAGTGAGGCCAGGAATAAAGATGCATAAAATGGAAACCTCATCAGAGAAGAAACGTGGACCCTAAAAGTGACCTCAGACTCACATTCTCTTCAATGCCATCGTTCCCCCAAAGTGTGGTGTACCTCACGAGTGAAATTTAAGATGACTTTTCTAGGAGACACAAATGAACAGTTTTGAAAGTTTAAGGGTAAGGTATTATTTTTCATATGTATTACATATTAATTATGTAGGAAAATATAAGCACATCAAGTCTGGTTTCTCAGATCACATTGCTCAAATGCAACATTTAGAAAATTGAGAGGTTTTAGGAAAAACAGAAGAGTTTTTTTGTGCATGTTGTTCTCGAGCTCTTAGAGATGGCATTGGAAGATTAAAGAGGGACATGGTCTTCTAAGTGTCCCTGTGCTATCCTGAGGGAGGAGTAGACACCAGAGGCACATCACTTGAGTTATTTGATTTTTCTCTAAATCTCTGGATGACAAGAATGAACAACAATGAGTGCAAGCATTCTGGGGAGAAGACACCTTAAATTAGAGTCCTCGCTCCCCTTTGCCGAAGATTTTAATCTTTTCTTCTAAGCAGGTAGGGGAGGTCAGGCAGGGGAAGGGTGAATTCCTGGAATAGGGCATTTTCACAAAGTGGAGGCCGAGGTACACAGAAGCATTGAATAAGAAAGCGGATGGGAGGAATGATTATGAGGATGTTTTCCGCGAAAGGTGCAGGGGGATAATCTGGAAGAGTATGTCAAGTGTCAAGGTTAACCTGACTTGGATCTGAAGGGGAAGGAGTTTCTGATTGTCAGCAAGCCATAACCTGAGAGCCCAGGCATGGTAGTTGCAGTTGGGGAGTAACCTGGAGAATAGATGCACCCTTAAGAATAAGTATGTTTGGCCGGGACCGGTTTAGCTCAATGGATAGAGCGTCGGCTTGGGGACTGAAGGGACCCGGGTTCGATTCCGGTCAAGGGCATGTACCTTGGTTGCGGGCACAGCCCCAGTAGGGGGCGTGCAAGAGGCAACTGATCGATGACTCTCTCTCATCGATGTTTCTAACTATCTCTCTCCCTTCCTCTCTGTACAAAATCAATAAAATATATTAAAAAAAAAAAATAAGTATGTTTGCACACAACCGCCCTTTGTCATAAAAAAGGTGGGCGGTGGGAAAGAACACAACGGAGGTAGAATTAGGCCGAAAGCCTTGCAAATGGGTAGTTTATTTTTTTTGTTAAATAGAAAATAAGCATCATTCCATTGGTCCAGGGCCAAGATGTAGGATCTTTAATGTATTAAATCAGCTAAATGTGGTGATTAAGAACACAGGATGTTGGCTAGACAACTTGGGTTTGAATCTGGCTCTGCCACTTACTATCAGTGTAATCTTGGGTAAATGGCATTGCTGTATGCCTCAGTTTCCCCACCTTTAAAACGGAGTATTAACTTATAGGTGACTGTGGGAGTGATGAGTTAAGACACGCAAAGCATTACCAGAGAGTTGGCAGTGTCTTTTCAGTAACCAGCTAGCTAGCTGCTAACCTTAAAGATGCCCTGAATGAAAAATTCGGTCTGAGGTCGTTACAGCAAATTGCTATTCTCTCTGTGAATTTCTGTGTGTATCTACATACGTGTATCTGTGCACCTGAGTGATGTGTACTGTGCACATTCAGAGTTTCCTAGGCAGGGAGTGTGCAAAGGGGCGGGGAGCTTTGGTGCCTCAAGCCGCTGTGCCCCGTCTCTGAGGCTGCAGTGCTCCCACAGGAGCAGACCGGCTGTTTCCTCGCTCTGGGGCGGTGCAAGTCCGTCCTAGGGGAGGCCTGTTTGTCATTGACCAGCCTTTGGGGCTAGAAAGTGCTTTCTCTCTGGACGGGACTGAAATCCACCACCCACAGGCTTCCCACTTCCTGGGGTGGGGAGCCTTGGGGTTCTGGAGGCCCTCTCTTCTCCCTGTGCCCGTCGAGCCCTCCAGACCAGCAGGTCCTTCTCAATCTCCTCTGGTTTTAGTCCCGTGGCCATAGGTGGTTTCTCACAGCACCAACAGCTAGAGGCAAGGTGTGTCCTGTGTCTACGTTTATATAGTTCACTTAAAGGAGCCTCTTTCTGACAAAACTGTCTTTATCATTTGGAAGGGAAACATTTTGACTTTTCTTAACCCACTTTCTAAACTCCAAATGTGGGAAGGTGGTGCATATGAGGGAACTATTGCTAAAGAACCCTAAATTTCCCCTTGCAACTGGGTGTGCTGGCATCCGTCTCTCCATTCCCAGTTCCCGGTCTGTGGCTGAGTGAGGTCACAGTGCAGCCAGTGCTCGGTGCCCTGCTGCTCTGCTCAGTCTCAGGCCGATCATCTCGGCCTCAGGACTGTGGTTCTGCATCGATTTTTGTTCCTGTTCTCAGATGACAAAAGCAGTGCTAGGGTCAAGTAGGCGGTGGTGAAGAAAGCCCAAGAGGAGGGATTTTTGGCCAATATGACCAGGATTATTCCTCTATATTCCTTAATCTATGTAATGTTTCTCTTGTACCTAAGAAATTTTGTAGGTTTGGTCTCTTTTGCTTATCCCTCTTTCAATGCATAGAAATTATAAAAGTAACGTAAAAATCACCTCCCTATTTTGGGATAATACAATTCTATTTCATTGATACAATTTAAAGTAATTATTTTTAAAGCACAGAGCCCCACAGCAAACTTGGGATGGCAGTCCTCGCTTTCTCACTTTCCCCACACGAGTTGCTCCTCCTTCCAGAGAGGCTCCCAGCGAGAAGGCCAGGCGTGGTGCTGGCAGCAGGAGCAGCTTTCAAAGTGCATGCATGGGCCTAGGAGACTACACACTCCTGGGCATGGAGCCCCCTGTGACAGCAGCCCACCATGTGACACACTGGTGACAGGTGGCAGGTGCTGCCGCAGCTCGTCCCAGGTCGCAGGTCCGGGGTGCCTTGTTCCCCTAACAGTGGCTGCTGCTCCGCAGTAGGAAGGTGCTCAGTGACAGGTCCCTGGGCATGCCCTCGCGTCCTCCTTGCACCCAGAGGGCAGGGAGCGCTAGTAGGCAAGTGCAAGCTGTGAGCATTGCAGTCATTGCTTTACAGAGAATAGGTGTTCAGGCTTCTCATTCTTCTTTTAGTCACATTTTGTTGGAAACCTGAAAATGACTTTATTTTTAATGATAGTTGTACCCATGTCTCCTTGGCAAACTTAAGAAGAGAGTTCATGATGGCCCCTTTTTGGTACTGATGTATGTTCTTCACATGGAGCAGGTGTACTGCTGAAGGTGTATCTGGGAACATTACTTTCCCATTCTGAAATTCACTGAATGCTGCACACAAACCAGTCGGTGCCATTATGGGTCCTGGCTTATGTGGAGAGGCCCTGAGGGTTACATAGTATCTATCCCAAGATGTTTCTAGAGGTTCAAGAGGGTTGATGTTTTAATATATTTAATTTCTGAGTGAGTTGGGCAGTGATTTAAAAAGTAGATGAGGAATCTGAAAGACCTTAAAGATGTCAAGGATAGAAGGAGTTTGATTTGCAGCCTGATGAAATGTTTTGCCAACTTCTTTTAAAGATTTTTTTGAGAGTAGAACTTTAATCATTTGCTTGTGTTTCTGGCATGGTAAGGTTACTCCTGTTTCTGTAACATGATGAATCCGAAGTGAAAATGGGATAATTTTTAATTAGCAAAATTATAAAACCATTTTCAGCCATATGTTTCTTGTCTTGTATAAACTGAGGTTTCACATGTTCTTTTAATTATTTTAGGAACTTTCATTCAGAAGATCAATTGGTACTTTATGTGTGGATACAAGTCCTCAGTGTTAGAAAGTACCTTGTGATATTCTTTTCCAGTGTCTTTTGAGTAACCTGGCAGGATTTCTTCATGTGTATTGCTTGTGTCTACTTCAGAAGTGTCATGGTTACTTGAATCTGATGTACTACTAATATTCAAGTAAGCATTCTGAAGGCAAGGCTAAATATTACGAGAGAAATCATATTAGGGATTAGAAATGTTTCTTGAACTTTATGTTGTATGATTTTGTGCAGTTCAGAATAGCTTCTTGTGAGGTTACTAATGCAGTTATTTGACTAAAAATGTTATACTTTTACTTTGTATGATAAATATATGAAGTCATTTAAATATATTTTATTAAGGAAATGAGGATAGTAGTCAAGTCATAGTAGCTCACTCTTTGTATTATAATGCTTTAATTACATTTGAGTATGATATTTTTACATTTTTGGGGTCTCATTGGAGATATAATTGGAGACACAAGAATTCTATAGAAATAAGAAGAGAGTTGAGTGTTCAGAATTTGAGGATCTGTATAAACTGGGACAGTTCCAGCTCCTTGAACTTCTCTACTACTTGGCATTTGCTTGGAGAGATGTGCAGTGTCCTGTGCTGTTTCTGTTGGATCCTCTGGAGGGCGCTGTGTGCCACCCTCGCTGTGCACCCATTGCTGAGGAAGAAAGATGGTGCAGAAGGTACGCACAGCACTAGCTCAAGGTTCTGGTGACAGACAAAGGCCCTCATCTTTAGCCATTTGTCTTTGAAAATCATAGGTTGCACTTACCAAGAGCAGAGAGGAAAATGGTATGTGTCAATACACTTTTTTTTCAGACTGAGCAATTCCTTAGTGAAATAGATTTTTAAAGCTGTAGAATTCCCAGGGAATGACATAGACCTAGTAACTTATTATTAAACTATGAATAAGACCAAAGCAGGAACTTAAATTCAAAACCAACAAGAAACCTGATTAATGAGTATATTTTGTCTCACATGTAAAAAGGTGGTTACTGTTTGAGAGGTGAGAGGCATGTATATGTATGGGGATTCCTTAGAACCTTCCTGAACTGGGAAAGACTGTCCATGTAGGCATGAAGACAGCCAGTATTTATTGTTTTCTAAAACAGAGTTAGGTAAGGGTTTCTTTAGGACATTTCTTCTCCAGGGCACATGGCAGGTGGTCTCTGAATTGGACCATCCTCTGCCTAGCACTGGCCAGGTGTGGGATGGGCACGCAGAGTGTGGCTGTGACTAGTCTGAGTTGAGATGGGCAAAGTGTAAAATACACACTGGATTTCAAAGCCACTGATTACATGTTGAAGGGATAAGATTTTGGATATATTGGGTTAAATAAACTGTGTCATTAAAATTAATTTTATATATTTTTTAATCTTTTTAATGTGACTACTACAAAAATTTAAATTATTTATGGGACTCACTTTATATTTCTGTTGGGCAGTACCATTATAGAATATATCAATTCATATTTCTAAAATTATTAATCTTCAAGAAATTCCTTTCTTTTAAAATGGGGTTAAACATTGTTCAAGTTGAAAAAACACTTTACCAATTTATTTTACAAAAAAGAAAATGAGACGAAGCTTTTGGAATTCATTGCACCCACTGTGGGCGCAGAGCAGCAGTGAATACGCCCTGTGGCTGCGGTCTGCCTGTGAGAAGCCCTCCCAGTCCTTCCCATGGCAGGTGCACACGCTGCCCCCCCTGGGGGAAGAGCCAGCTAACAAACTAGTGGTGCTTGCCAATCGTCTGTCTTTTTGTCACGTAGACTGTGGGTCTCACCCTTCCCCCTCCCCCCAACTCAGAGGAGTCAGGATGCTGGTAAAGCACAGAGTAATGCATCCCTGCATGAAGAGGCACTTTTCCCTTGAAGATTTTGATGGGAAAATACATCATTTTTACATTTTAAATGGCCAAATTAAACTGGCATCAAATGCAAGCGTTTGAACGTTTACAATGATATGCCTGCTTACTTAGGTCCCCTATGATTTGTGCTTCCAGACCCTTCCTTCCTTGGGAGTGGGCATTTACCATCCCACCCCTCACCCCCAATTGCCATTAATGTATATTTTGGAGAAATATTTGAGACCAAACTTAATGCTAGTCATTATCCTTAAATATGTATAGCATTGAGAATTTTAATAGCGGGGTTTGATCATCTTAGCCAGCTTAATAAAAATGCTGGTATTGCTTACACATGATAGGAAACTGACTACGCTTGACCAGTTGGGAAGGGCATCTCACAACCTGCAGGAAGGAGTTAGGCTGGTAACACTGGGAGAGAAGGTGGGTAGCATGGATGGTATAGAAAACACAGCCAAGACTGGAAGGATATGAGGAATGCCTGGAGGTGGGAGGGAGAAGGGAAGTAATGGCCTGAGATTTTGAGTTGCTTGGCAGTGGGTGGCTCTGAACTATTGGCTTCAGTTTGGAGTACTCTGGATTTGGGAGTGAGGGTAAAAATCAGTCTAGCAACACTCAGGTGACCGTCATAATTTATCTGTCTTCAGAGACCCTCTCACACTGGCCTCACAGCCACATTTAGTCAGGGGAGGTTGTACTCCAGTACCCTTCTGTTCTAGGTCTCTTTGGCCAATTAAATATGATTTGAATTGTTTCCTTTTTCAACATAAATGATACCATGCTTAAGCAATAGAGGGGAGAAATCACTAATTCTCTCACTATTGTGAAACAGTAAAAATTGAACATTTTAGTATATTCCCTTCTAGTCTTTTCTGAAAACAGAATTTAAATAAATGCACGGTTGTAATCATCTTGTACTTATAACTTTATATCCCTCTTTCTTTCTTTCTTTAATATATTGTCATACCTGTCATGTTCTCTTTAGTGCAGCCACTTCCATTGCTGTGTAAAAGTTCACCTATTGTTGTAGATATTGTTGAGGTTCCTTCTGTGGGCCAGGGCCTGTTCTGTGTCCTTGGAATGAGGAACACCAATTTCTCATCCATGTGAGACTTGCTGATCAGTTACAGTTTTTCAGGGGTGCCGTCCCAGGGGGGATGGAACACTTCTCATCTGTGCCATTCCTTTCAGCATTGCTGGGCCTGGGGCTCCTGGCCCAAACTGCTCCCACGCGGTTTCAGATGCCACACTTCCAGCTCCTTCACTGAGAATCACTGGTTTAAACCATACGTTGGTTTTCTGTTTTCCTAATAGACAGGACATTCGATACTGGACTTAGGTCAGGTTCCTTTTGTTCTTTTTCTTCATTTGGTGGTAGACAAGTGGTTATACGTCAGTTGTATCTATGACTGCCATTTCATTGTAGAACAGGGCAGTCATTGAATAATTATGATTCTTCATGCTACTTTGTTACTTGAGAGTTTTGCTATTTACAATTTTGTGACAATGTTTTGACAGGCTTGGAGAAAGGCCATATATACTAATAAAAGGGTAATATGCTAATTAGACTGGGTCGACTGGACATCTTCTGGTCGTCCTGTCCTCCTCCTGGTTAAAGCCATGGTTGTGGGGGCTGAGGCAGAGGCGGTTAGGAGAGGAGGGGAGCAGTTAGGGGCGGTCAGGCCAGCAGGGGAGGGTGGTTTAGGGGTGGTCAGGCTGGCAGGGGAGGGCGGTTAGGGGCAATCAGGTCAGCAGGCAAAGTGGTTAGGGGCAATCACGCAGGCAGGCAGGTGGGTGGTTAGGAGCCAGTGGTCCCAGATTGCAAGAGGGAGGTCCAACTGCTGGTTTAGGCCCGATCCCAATTGGACCTAAACCAGCAGTCAGACATCCCCTGAGGGGTCCTGGATTGGAGAGGGTGCAAATTTTATGCACCGGGCCTCTGGTATTGCATAATCTTGACTAAATTCTCAAATGTAAAGAAAACCTTTGTTTCTCTCTCGTCATGTCTTTTACTTCCTGTCTGTCCTCTGCACACCCTGAAAAGGTGAAGGAAAGTGTGTTGTGGAGTGTGTTTAAAGACGTGGTTCAGACTCTCTCCAGATGCAGTTGTGCCACGTGGGCAGGTCATTTACCCCACTTGCATCACTGTCTTTCTCTAATACATAATAGCACATACCTTGGAAAGACCTCGTGAGATGAGTGAGCACATGAGATTAGCATGTCTCTAAAGTGTAGAGCAACATTTGTCTCCTGTTGTATAGTAGTTAGCAGCACAGGCTCTGGTGCCAGACTCTGGGTTCAAATCCTAACTCAGTTACTTATTAGCTGTCTGATCCTTTCATGTGCCACTTTGCCACTCTGAGCCTTAGTTTTCCCATATTTGCGTGAGAATACGAAAACCCTTCTTATGGGATCATCAGGAGGCTAAGGGGTGGATGTACTCAGCGCAGTAACTGCCTGTGGAAGGCGCACTCTGTGGGGCAGCTATGGATTCAGTATCAAGTGGGAGCATATACACTGTTCTCTCCCTTCTCGCTTGGGGAAGACAACTAGTATGTCCAGCTACATATTTTCTTGATATATTTACCCTATATGCTAAGATAAAAGTAATGAAAACTTTGTTATGGGTGAGACTTGACTGTGTGTGCCCTTCTTGTTTCCTCTCTGGATACAAATATGAATGACAGCGAGGGAAGCCAGCACCCACAATGCTTGGCTGGAGAATGGACCTTCAGTGTGGCACAGACAACAGGGGAGGCGTCTTCAGACTCTGCTGAATGCTCTTGGGCCTCCTTGGTTTCTTTCTTTTACTTTTACTTTTTCTGTCAGTCACAGTTGTGTAATTTGTACTGGGTGTGCAATGGGTGTGAACAGTTTTGTATGTTGTATCTCAAAAGTCCAAGTCTTTATTTATTGAGACGAAGGCACCACACTGAAGCGGGGGAATTGCAGTCACCTGGACAGACTGGGGAGCGTTAAACACACACACCCCGGTGGAAAGTGTCCTCCACAAAATGAGAATTCTACACTACAGCTCCTCCCCTGACAAAAATATGGCCTGAAAGGCAAGGAAGCACACAGTACATAATGAAAAACAATAAAATGGACCTCTGGCACGTGCTTTTAGTGACTCGCTAACTTCATAATAAAATATAAACGCAATTACTTTTGTGCGTCTTCTACCATAGACAAACTGTAGGAGGTGGTAAGGAAACGGGCTATGGCATAAATCTTGGGCAACCTTGCCTGGAGTCCGGGTGCCCGCAGGGTCCCCAGGCTGGTCAGGGGGACAGTGAACCTTCCCTTCGGAGCCACAGCCCTTCCCTTCCCCCTGCGGCTTTGTGGAGTGCTGTGGGTGCTCTTGTTACAACTCTCAGGATATCGATGATTCATAAAGTAGCACAGGAACAAAGCATGTTGAATCCGACAGTGTGGGTTTAAGGGTGGACTGTCTCATTTTTTACTCCTCCCCTCACCACTTAAGTATTTGAACTTGCGTGCCTGCTGTAAACATAAGCCTGACCCATTTAAAAAAAAAAAATCTGGGTTTAAAAAGATGAAAACTTTGCTATGGTTCTGGCTAAAAAGTAAGGCCCTGCAGAAATACGGAGTCCCATATGGAAAAGGCCAGAAGGTGCTACTCAGAACTTCCCTCCTAGTGGCCAGCCCAGTCCTGGGTGGGAAAGAGCAGTTTTGTGTGATGGATATTAGGCTGTGGCATATTGTAATTGATCAACCTTGGTCATTCTCCCCATTCTTTTCCATCATAAAACACTTGTCAGTCCCAGGTCATGTCTATTGGTCCGATGTAAGCGTTCCTCTTTGGGCTGTGAACTCCACGAGGGCAGCCTGGGGTTTTTTAAATCACACGCCGCCTAACACAGAAGCATTTGATACATGGTTGTTGGATCATTGTGTTGTGTGAGTGAATATGTGTAATGATAATGACGGCCGGCATGCTTACTGTGGGAATGTGACGGCTTCTCTGTGACAGGCAGGGGCTCTCCACATGGTCGCCCTCTGTCAGGTGGTGGCTCTGCTGGCTCTGGTTGGAGAGGAAGCTGAGGGGTAAACTCCCGCTCAGTGGTCGAGGGCCTCGGCAGCTCTGCTCCTCGGAAGGATGAGCTCCAGGCCGAGCAGTGCAGCCCTGAATCCTCCATGAAGCGTTCCTTGAATGCTTGCTTGGCAGCCTTGCTTCCCTGCAGCACCGGGTGGGTTCGAGTCCTTAGGAAAGAGGAGGTGCTGTGATTACTAAGAACACAGCTCCTGCTCTTCTTGCTGTGGTGAGGTCTCCTGCCTGTAACATTCCTATGAGGCAGGTACTGCTATTTCTCCTGCTCTACAGAGGAAGCTGAAGTGCAAGAAGGATAAAGAGAGGGTGATCGGTGTACTCAAGGTTATACAGCTAGAATGTGGGAGAGAGCAAATTAGTTCCAAATAGCTTTAGAACTTCTTTTGGAAGGATGGTAGGAGCCAGGGACACAAAATACCTATTTTCATTCACACCTTATGAATATTTTATTTTGGTTAATCTGTACTATTTTGAAATCAGGCAGCCTTGGGAAAGAGATAGGTTGGCCAGGAATGCATGGTTAGTACTGTTCTGCAGACAGGATGCTGCCTGCAGGCCACCTGGCATGCTTACCTGCAGGCATGAGGCTGGCAGGACCCACGGCGTGCAGGAAGCCACGCCAGGCCACCCATGCCTAGCCCATGTGAAGGAGCTGACATCTGAGCACATCTAGTAACAGAGCTTTGTGTCGGAGCTGAGGGGCTCAGGCTTCCTGGTTGGCAGCTCTTTGGCTTTGAATTTGGGCTTTTGCTCTCCCCCTCCACCCATCACACTGTCAGCAAGAGAGCAGATTCTCTCATGTGATGATCAGGGGCTAGGTAAGATGTCATGATCACCATTTGGTAATTAATCTGAATTTCAGTTACTGAGTAGATGTGATTTTTTTTTCTTCATTATATTCCCATTTGGATCTCTGGAATGACTCAAGAAATTTGCTTCTTTCCTCAATTAAAATGGAAACAATGTATTTTTCTTTTTTTTTCTTTTTTTTTGCTGGGAGGACCAACTTTACAAGGTGACTTAGGAGGAGCCGGTTTTCTGGGAAAGAGATTAAACTATAGCATGATTCTAAATGTGTGTTTTAAAGAATGCTGACATATTTTGTTGATGCTGGCTATTTTATTTGATAGCTGTCTGTTCTGAAGTCTTCCCCTCCTTTCCCTTCTTTGAAATCTGTCGGTTACCATGGAAACAGTGTTGTTTTGGGTTGGGGTGGAACTGAATCCACAAATGCAGTATGAAGTCATTATAAGATGGGTTAATATTTATTCTGGCTGGGCATATATGGAATATAATATAATGATCACAACCACACATACAGAATACATTTGCACTTTTATTGTTATTTTTTTAGTCTGTCTAAATGTGTGCAATTTTGCTTGGAATGCATGGTCATGTCCTCTCTGATTTGGATGTTATCATCTAAAAGCCAATAGCCAGTGAGGGTGGACTTGCTCTCAGTTGTAAGTTCACTGTAGGCCTCATACCAAATCTTTGCATCCCATTCCAGACAGTGATTTCCCAGGCTATCTTTTGAGTTCTGCTCAAGGACCCGGTGCCCTGGGCCCACTCCTCTCCTCTAGAGTGGTCTGTGCCCTGCAGTGCAATGGCGCAGCCTGCCCTCACACGGAGCTGCACAGTGGCTCAGGGTGGCAGTGAAAGGACCAGTGACCTGACCTACTGCAGCTGGAGGACGAGAAAGGGGTAGGGACTTCGGAAAAGTTCCAGAGATGATCAGTAAAAATGATGCAAGGGTAGCGAGTAGGATCTTTGAGAAAAGGTTATAGAAACTGGGCTGTTGATTTGAACACACAGAGGAGAAGCCGGAGAGTGTGTGTCATGTGAGTTTTATTAGCTCTGTTCTCCGGAAAAGTGACTGTGAGGAAGAGGGGCTTGCTCGTGCCCTGGAAAGACCTGTCATTAAGAAGGGATTGCATGTGGTTGAGCAGGTGACACTGCTGTGTGACATGCTGACGTGGCAGAGGCTTTTAAAGATGGACCGACTCTAGACAAGGACAACCACAGAGAAATGCCGGCTCCTGGCCTGGTGCATTTGGCATCCCTGAGGTATGCCACTGGTGGCTGGTTCTCAAAGCCTGTTGGTAGCCACGCAGTGATTTAGATGGCCCACGGACTCCTGACTTCATATTGTCTCATTGCGTTTGGATTTTTGAAATTAGTTTTTTCAAATGTTTTGACATTTTCATCTCTCCAAAAATGAACACAGGAATATAAAAAATTGCTCCTCTTAGGATTAAAAAAACCCCACAGAGTGAGGTCAGTGGGAATGATAGGGGGTCCTGATCCCAGGACCGAGGGGCTCCCTTGATCTCAGGGTTCCTCAGCGCCACAGCACCAGAGTGCCTGGTACTGGCTAGAAACGGGACTCTTGGGCCCTATCGCAGACCCGCTGACTCAGAACCTGAGGGGAATCCAGAACTCTTGTTTTATCCAGTTTTACCTTGTGAGCATCACTAGTCTGGACCATCTCTCATTTACTTACAACATTAACAAGGTAATATCCAGTTGGGGCAAATTGGCAATCTGTGGCATTGTTGTCATGGTGACCAATTAACCTGGCATGGGAAGAAGAAAATTTCTTAGCCACAGCTGCCCCCAACTCTTTTATGAACATACTAGATGCCTGCTGCATGAAATTTGTGCATTGGGAGAGGGGCGTCCCCTTCAGCCCAGGCTGCACTCTCTCTAATCCGGGATCCTTTGGGGGACCACTGGCTCTTAACTGCTCACCTGCCTGCCTGATCATCCCTAACTGCCCCCCCCATGGCCTGGTCACCCCCAACTGCCCCCCCCTGCCGACCTGGCTGCCCCCAACTGCTCCTCCCCTGATGGACTGGTCGTCCCTTATTGCCTGCTCCCCCAGCCGGCCTAGTTGCCCCACACAGCCTGCTGTTTGGTCATTTGGTTGCCCTTCACTGCCCTCCTCCCCCCTCCCCCCCATTGGCCTGATCACTCCACACAGCCTGCTGTCCTGATCACCCCACACAGCCTGCTGTTCAGCCATTTGGTTGTTCCTCACTAACCCTCCTGCCGGCCTGGTTGCCCCATGCAGCCTGTTCTGTCTTCCGTTCAGTTGTTTAGGTTGTGACGGTCACTTAGGCTTTTATAGATAGATAGATAGATAGATAGATAGATAGATAGATATAATTAATAGAAGAGCTGCCTTAACATGGCCTAGGACAGTGGTAGGCAAACTCATTAGTCAACAGAGCCAAATATCAACAGTACGACGATTGAAATTTCTTTTGAGGGCCAAAAACCGGCTTCTGTGCATGGACCATGAAGTTTCAATTGCACTGTATGTGTGCACCCACATGTGGAATTTTGTGGAAGAGCCACATTCAAGGGGCCAAAGAGTTGCATGTGGCTTGGGAGCCGCAGTTTGTCGACCACTGGCCTAGGACACCCCTTTAGCAAGAGAGGAGGAATTCCCTGGGGTAATACATTAAAATCATTTTTACCAGTCATTTCCTTTTTGTGGGGGTTGATCCACCTATCCATCACCTCCTGTGGGTGCCCTGCTCTCCCATGTGTGTCCTGTTCTCCCTTGGGTGCCCTGCTCTCCCCTGGGAACCCTGCTCTCCTTTGGGTGCCACTGCTCTCCTGTGTGTTCCCTCTTCTTCCGTGGTGCCTCTCGTGTGTGGCAGTGTATGGTGAGGATAACGGAGACAGCCCTTTAGATGGTATATCGACCTCCCAGAGCTCCAGGCCCCATCCCGTCACCAGGATTCAGTATGAGGCACCTCTGTCGACTTTCCTGTTTCCTGCGCTCAAGTTGTGTTCTCAATGGGAGGGAAGGAAGAAAATAGCCTGAAAACAATCCAATACTGATTAGACTCACACAGCACAATAAACGCTTGTTTGGACATGGCTTGGACTGTCATTTTAGCAAGAGTTTTCTGTTTGATTAAATAGCTTTTCTGTTAAGCATTGAACAAAATGAAATGGATGTCATAACAGATATAACTAAATGATGACAACTTTTCTTGACTGTGAATTTCATTAAAGATATACATTTGTGTTCTTCCCATCCCTTTGAATGACAGAAGTTGACAAATATCTGAATATCTGGGGAGAATTGTTGTTAACAGCTCATCCCTGTTCAGATGTCCCAGCCCTAAGACAAAACTAAGGGCTGTGGGCAGGCAGGAGAGATGGCGGGCAGAGGGTGGCGGGAAGCCGAGCGGCTCTGGCTCCTTGCTACAGGGCTGCGCTGACCTGCGCTTACTTACCTGCTTTATAAACACCTCGTTTCCTCCCAACATGGTGCTTAGACACGTGGAAGTGTGGGTCTGTTCACTTGCTCCCCCGGGAGCACCTGCACGGCGCACAGTGCTGTGTCAGCGAGGAGCGCCTGGGAGCAGTGCCTGCGTGTGCGAGGTCTGGGCCATGCTAGGCGTGGAACGGTGGGAGCCCGAGGGCCTGGTGGAGGACGCTCACCCTCAGGGGCTGCTTCCCTAGAGCACTCCCGTCCTGGGCCAGTTCCTTAAGCCCCTGCTCCTAGATTTTCCTCTCGCCATGTGGAGGTAATACTGCATCCACTTCATTGTATTGTTTTTTTAATATATTTTCATTGATTTCAGAGAAGAAGGGAGAGGAGGAGAGACAGAGAAACATCAATGATGAGAGAGAATCATTGATTGGATGCCTCCTGCACAGGGATGGAGCCTGCAACCCAGGCATGTGCCCTTGATCAGAATTGAACTCGGGATCCTTTGGTCTCAGGCTGATGCTCTATCCATTGGGCCAAACCAACCATAGTCACTTCATATTATTCTGAGGAAGAGGATGGCAATCGTAGGCAGACTTTACAAAGCACTCATATAGAATAACCCACTTGATCCGCACATGATCCCGAACCCTCTAGACAGGACGTGGGAGGAGGCCGTGGTTGGATGTGCGGGACTGGACGAGGCTCTGTGATAGAGGGTGGTGTGGCGTTTGGACCTCAGTGGTCTGACTCGAGTCCTCTGTCAGTGCCACCACTGAGTGGAGGTCAGGGCTCAGGCTTCCCCAGCAAGTGACTATTGAGCTGAGATGGAGAGGTCCCTTGCTTGTTTCCATTTATCCCCCAGCTCTTGGGTGAGGGAGGTCACAGGGTCACTGCACGCAGAGTAGGACCTTGTTGTCAGAGCCAGATAAGGGTGCAGAGCCAGGTGGGGGGAGGCAGAGCCAGGTGAGGGTTGGCAGAGCCAGGTGGGGGGAGGCAGAGCCAGGTGAGGGGAGGCAGAGCTAGGTGGGGATTGGCAGAGCCAGGTGGGGGAGGCGGAGCCAGGTGGGGGAGGCGGAGCCAGGTGGGGGGAGGCGGAGCCAGGTGGGGGGAGGCGGAGCCAGGTGGGGGGGAGGCGGAACCAGGTGGGGGGAGGCGGAGCCAGGTGGGGGGGAGGCGGAGCCAGGTGGGGGGAGGCAGAGCGGAGCCTTGGCCTGCTAGCCCAGGTGGCCCTGGGTGTGGCCTGTGCTGCCCTGGGGCCGGCCCTCAGTTGGGTCCTGTAATATCCAGAGCCCATAGCCACTCAGGAGGCAGGAACTGTCCTCCCGAAGGCGCTTGCTGGCCCTTCGCACCGCAGGGAGTTCTGAGCCCAGCAGAGGGTGCAGGACCCGTGGGGGTGCTCAGGTTCAGTCAGGCACTGGATTCTGAGGTGAGAACCTCTCAAGTGAAAACACACCATCAGCCCATTTATTTGGGGGACAGGAGGTGGGTTTATAGATGGTGAGGGTGCCAAAGCGTCCGAGTTGGAGAGGACAGTTGTGAGGTGACCTCCCAGCCATGCCACCCAGAGCAGTAAATGGGGGGTTCTTACTTTGGACTGAATGAAGAAACTACATCACATGCAGACTTAGTGCCATTAGGTGCTGGTTTGCATGGGAGCAGAAAAGAATTTGCTCTAAGGAAAGCCCAGATACCTACTTTGGGTGCGATGGGTTCCCTCTCACATCTAACTGAGGCTTAAATCCTGCGGAGCATTTGCTGAAGACTCCCAGGTCTCAGCTGCACATAAATGGGATCTCTGGTGACACTGCTTTTTAGGTTAAACAGTGCCTGGAACTTACCAGAAGGCGAGCTTTGTACTGGGGGTTGGCCTGTGGTGAAGCCGTGATCTAGGAGGCGTGTGGACCTCTGGGGCCTGGAGCACCCTGAAGGCAGGTGGGAGCTATTGCTTGAACTGAACCATGTTTCCTTTTCCTCTCTGTGACATGAGCCACCTGCATGCGTGACAGGCTCCTTCTTCCTCTTGCCTGGCTTCAGCCCCTGGGAGGGTCAGTCCAGGAGCACACCTTTCTCACTTGCTCGCTGGCCTTGGCTCTGGGCACTGGTGCACCAGCCTGTGTGCCCTACTGTGTGCGGCATGTGTCCATGCAGCCTGTGCGGTCCCTGTCCACATGGCTTCCTTTCATCTGGGGGAGATGTTCTAGGTGGAACTGTCCTGCCACCTCTCTCTGTCCAAAGGGAAGGAAGGCCCGTGTTTTGAAGGGACAGGAGCTCCTTTGCAGTCACTCCCTGGATAGGGTTGCTGTGACGCGGTGATGCCACAGGCCAGGGCACTGTTTGTAATGCTGATGTCATAACCCCAGCGCCTGCAATGTGCCTATTCTGTCACATGCGGTGGCCAGGAGCATTGCTTCTGTGTAATTTGTAGACCTGGTGTTTTTAGATCTGATGTTACTTTGAATTTTTATGCAGGATGGGGATGTGATCATCAGCCCACTTTGTTCTGATAGGGTACAAGAGGCACTGAGACTGGGCTAGAGGGCTGGTGTGCCTCACTCCACATGGGATGTGCTTGGCTCAGCTCCAGAGTTCTAACCTGAGCACCACTCCATCGTAGCCAGACTGATTCAGCTGAGTGGGCAAAGTCTCCTTGGCTCCCACAAAGCAAAAGGACTCCTCGCTCTCCCCCAAAAAACAACTGCCAAGCATCCGGGTTAAAGCCACATGTTCCCAGATGAAGCGTCTGTGCCTCTCTTGTAACTGGACCAACGATCCTACGTGAGCCTGTCCCCGCGGCTCCCAGCAGTCAAGGCCACGCTGCTCGAAGATTGCACGGGGATTTAATTCTCCACATCGACTTTGAACTAGAGGTGGCATCAAATCAAATTTGGCTAAGCTTACAAGGATGTCATTTAGAATGATGGATTCTCCCAACTACCAGTGTACAATGTAAAACTTTTATTTTTCCCTTTCTTTATTTCAGGTTAAACATGTCTTGGGCTGACTGTATTGCTGATGATATATATTTCAAACAGGCTGGCAAAGCCTCTGCTGTAACTAAAACTTGCAAAAATGAGCTGTGCTTCAATTTCTAAAACATTGACCATAAAGCCCCCCACTCCTCTGGCCCAGGGAAATGGCTCGCTCCCGCCAAGAAGATTGGACCTGATTATTGTCTTAGGCGTTGCTAGCACATTATCTTGCTTCCTTGGTTCTAGTGGCCAAGGATGTTGTGAAAAATGAAAAAAATCAGCTTCCATTTCTTATGAAAATTGATGCACAGATTATCTAATTCCTCAGAAATCATACAAGTGAGTGTTTTGCTGTTATTAAAAACACTGGAAAGCAGTGTTCAATTTTAACAGTGCATGAATATGGGGCTAAACCAACTTCATAGTGACTGGGATACTTATTTGCAAGGATGAGGTTTTTAAAAAATACCTATATCTATTACACGAGGGACAAGGATGAAGAGCTAGATTGCCTTTTATCATTTTGTGACAGTTGCAACATATCTTTATTAATTGGCACTAGAAGACAGCCCTGTTAGGAGAAGCAGTGGCTGTGCCCCTGTAGGGCGATTTTAACACCTCGCTCAGCATTTAAGTAATTCCCAACTGCTAGATGCCCCTGCTCTCCCTTCCCGCCTCTGAACTAGGGAAGGAGGCGTGGCCTTGTAAAGTGCTCTGTTTATGTATGCTCTCTCTTAAGGCAGGTGCCTCCCTGCAATACAGGGAGGGCTCTTCAGTCAACAAATAAATGGAGGTAAAGACTGGACCTAATACCCGTTTAATTTAAATTCATTTTATAAACATAAAGACGCCTTTTAAGAGAAGCTTTAATTCCTACTAGCACCTTGATTTGTGGTTGCCATGGAGAATCAAATCTGTCATTTGACAAGAAAAGTCACCCATTTATGACAGCACTTTATCTTGTCTCTCCAGGGGAAGAAAATGTCAAAAGTGAGAGCAGAAAAAAAACATAAAGCCTTGAAACACCGGAATTTCTTGATTTCATTTTTATTATTCAGCTATCATATCCTTTCTGATAATAGCAACTTGGCGAAAATAAATAGTGTCCCTGCAGCAAAATCAAACACTTCCTGTTGGAATGGACAGGCTCTTTGTGCCTGTCAGTGCTGTGAAGTCTGGCAAGGAATCGTGTTATTAGATAAACCTGCGGTGCCCAAATCCCATTTTCTCTTCATTGCAGTGTCAAAATAATTATACCTGTGTAATTTGAGTAAGAAATTGCAGAATAAGTAAAATGGTCCATTGCAAGAGATTGCTTCACGCCTGTGTTCCTTACAGGGTGGGGTTTCTACCAGCTAAAGAAACAAACGCTGGGAAAGTATTTTATTCTGGATAGAGATGTAGAGTAGGTCTTCGTGTTATTTGCTAAATGGGTAGGTACACACTGTACTCTGTTACTCTTCTTACGTACCTATTTTGCAAAGCAGAGTAAAAAGGCAGACCGTCTCATCTTGTCATGAGCTTAGGATATTTTACCTAAGATTTAAAAAAAGATTTCATTTGTGTGGGGCTCATTTGGTTTTTTGAAAATGGAGTTGCACTGTTAGAGATCGAAAATGTTTAAAGCTCGGATCCAGGGCTGATGCACTGGTTCTTTACCACCAGCCCTGTGCCTGGGTAACATACCTGTAAGTACCATGCATATGGACACATATATGTTAGAAGGGCATATGCCTGCCTGCTGCATTTTTGGTTTAACTCTGACTCTTTTGACATTTGCTTTGTATTAAAAACAAACGTTGGCATTCTGCTCTGATGAGCATATGAACTAATCTGGGCTGCATCTACCTGGAGTCCTGGTTCTGGTGGTTGGAGTATTATACAGCTCATGTGGCTCAAAGTGAAGTGATCTTGTGTCGATGAGATAGCATTGTGATTGCAAGCCCTTTAGTGCAGGTTGAGTGTAGATATCTGACTGGCAGGGGAGCTGGTTTCTGGAGCAGTTGTTTCCAGGAGATTACGAAAATGGAGGAAAAAAGGAAGGGCTGAACTCTCATTTTCCTGAAATTGGCACGTGTGCTGGAGCCGGAGCCAGGGCTGGAGGGAGTGAGGTGGGAGCCGCACCCCCCTGCCTCCCCCCCACCACCCCCCAGCCCCCCGTTATGCGGGCTGTGCAGCGGGGTGTGGTGACTGCTTGAAAGAAGGAAGTGGGGGAAGGAATGGCTGTGACTTGTGGCAAGCAGATCTACCCGTAAATATCAGTAACATGTCACAGGATATTTTTTGATTGCTGTGATGGTGTGTGTTGGACAGACAGCCTGTTTCTGCCCAGCGGGAGAGGCATTTCTCCTGCTTGTGTGCCTGGGGGTTCCCAGCTGCCTGGCGCAGAGCACTGGAGTGGGCGTTGCAGGGACAAGCCAGCCCAGGCTGCCAGGGCACTGCCAGTGCCTCAGGGCTGCCTGTGTTGAGCGCAGTGCTCTCTGGCGATCTGCTCTACAAAATTGTTACTTTGATTTCATGAAGGTGAACAGGGCCATGTGGTTAGTTCCCCCTCAGGTCTCGGGTCTCTTGTTCCCACTGAGGATGTCCTCTGTGTGTGCCTGGCAGAATGCGTCCACCCCCGGCAGTGCCACTGCAGGGCTCCCCGCCTGTGACCCGCCGCTCCCAGGACTGCCCAGCGGGGCTCGCCTGTGCTGCCCGCTGGACCACACACCAGGAAGTCTACTTTGTTGAACCTTTATATTTTAAAATTACATGTTAATTTTTACTAATGTCACTTTCTATGATTTCTGTTTATTCGTGAATGCTTTTCTCTATCTTTTTTTTTTTTTTTAAGTTTTATGGTGAGAATTAGCAAGGACATGTGAGAGCAGGGGGAGCCTGCACTCCGCCTGCCCATGGCCTGTGCCTCCCAGGCGGGCACCTGAAGCGCTGGGTATTGTGTGACCAGTTGCCAGAGCAGTCTTCTTCACACGTGGCATTGCTTTTTAGTAATAACCTGCAAATGCTCTTTCTTCACAAACAGTGCTGCTGGTTAGTTGGTACAGATATTTTCCCTGCCCTACCCCTGCCCCTAGCATGGTCTGCGCCTCGTGTGGCTGGCACTGACTTCACTCGGTGGTCGCATGTAATGCAGATGCCTCCCAGCATCTCTGTGCAGTAGGAGCTGCTACAATTCCCATCTCCCAGAGGAGGAGCTGACCTGACAGACAATGACCACCTGTCCTGAGCCGCAGAGCTAGTGGCAGAGGAATTGGGATTTGACATCTGTCTCTAAGGTTTCCGAGGGGAACACAGAGGGCTGAGGTCCTGGGAACACTTCACACAAGTGTTGGTCACTATTGTGATGCTGTCAACTTGGATGTAAAACATCAGCTCCGTACGTGGTGAACCGTAGAAAAATTCAGTTTCCCGGAAAATCAGCATCTTCTGTTGAAAGTAGTTTCTTTGCTTCTGCAATAATGAAAGTAACAACAAACCTTACTTACATTTCAGAAACAGTTTCCCCAAATTTCCTGTTTTGCCAGACTTTGGTTCTCTCTGTGTACCTGCCGCTCACCAGCTTTGCTGGCCAGCAGGCCGGCCCTGCGTACTCGCGGCTGCTGTGCTTGGGCCGCCGCCTCCCGCAGACCTGCCTTCTTCCCTCAGCTCACGAGACCCTGGCGGGGCTTTCGGAAGACCCCTTTGTCCGGTCCCTTCACCCCAAGGCTTGCTTTGTTACTAATGTGGCCACATTACAGTCATGTTTTAATAATTGAATGAAAAAGAGCACTTTGCACTAAAAAACAAAAACAGTGGTGCTTATTTATTTTACTTTTTAATGGCAGTTTATATTCAACAAGATTTTGTTCTGGTGTAAAGCGTACAGCATAGTGGTTAGACAATCATATTCTTTACAAAGTGATCCCCCTGAATTTCCAGTCCCCACCTGGCACCATAGGCAGTTATTACAACATCATTGACTATATTCCCTAAGCTGTACTTTACACCTCCATGACTGTTTTGTAACTGCCAATTTGTACTTCTTAATCCCTTCCCCTTTTTCGCCCAGCCCCAAACCCTCCCCTCTGGGAACCTCATCTGTCCTCCATGTCTCTGAGTCTGCTTCTGCTTTGTGTGTGGCTGTATTTAGATGGCGTATTTATTAGACTGTTCTTGCGTCCTGCAGCGGCAGGTAAAGGAGCGGACTGTCTGGGCTCCTGCCATAGCCCACGTGGACCTTGCCAGTGGTGCTGCTTTTTTTTTTTGGCTTAGATTACCTGCATCAGGGAAATGGAAACTGCTGGAAGTGCAATCGTGTAAAATATGTTGATTTTTCATAGTAATAAAAACATGTGGCTTCTCTTCCAGATGTAGAACTTAGGACTTTGAAGGCATGACCTCAGACACAGTCAGAAGCAAGTCATTTCTGCTGGCTTTCAGGTGGCAATTAGTAATTCTTTGAAATAGGGCCCCACCCAACATTGAAGAGTTTTCATCATTCATTTTATCCAGGTTGTATCAAAAGCCATATTTTCTTAAACATTTAAGTGAACTTTTATTCAGAATGCCTTTAAGAACTAGTTTTCAAGTTTATTTTAATTAAAAGAAAAGGGAGTTTAGTGACTAAAGCTAATATGTAACATTTAACATACTTGTTAGGTCCGTTGGTTTGGTTGTAGACAAAGTGAGTATTAGAAGTAAGTCGGCCTGCCCAGGGCGCGCTCAGAGGGGAGGCGTGTGCTGTGCGGATGGGCCGCGGCGGCTGCCTGTCAGCGCTAGGAAGAGCAGCACTGAGAGCATGTGTGTGTACACATGTTGCTGAGAATGCACACATCTACCTTAAGAAATTTAGTATTTGGAAAGAGACACATGTCCGTCATAAGAATTCCAGAATAGCGCCTGTGCCCTATTTTGGGACATAAAACCGGGAAATGCTTTTTGAAGATTTTGCAAATTACACAGTGGTTGATCATTTTAGCTGTGGTTTCAACACTGCCCATCAGACCAGCAGAAAGAGATGCAAGTGTGAAGGTGGTCAGTGGTTCTCAGGCCAGAGTGGACAGCGAACGGCTTGATGCACCTGTGGGTCTCAGATGGGACCCAGAAGTCTGTATTTTTTAAAAAGCTCCTCTGATGAGTCAGATTTAGGTGCTCCACAGACTTTCATCTATGTTCTAGAAGTCAGGGGTCATCCTGACTGTCCCACTGTCAAGAGCAACTGAACCAACATTCCTTTAGAGCAGGAATGTTTTCTCCCCCTCCCTCTCCCCCTCCCCTTCCCCCTCCCTCTTTGGCTTAGCCTGGGCTTTACAGTCTCTGAACATTAAGGACCATTTTCAGAAAAATGTGTGTGGAGGCACAAAGATTCTAAATTAGCACAAGGCCTAAATGTGATCACCTTGTAGGAGTGCATTCCTCTGCTGGCTGGAGGGACAGTTAACAGCTTCTGAGCCCCTTTCTCTCACCTGCTCTGCAGCTGCTGCTGAGAGACAGCAGAGCGAATGCAGCCCCAGACTCAGGAGTGGAGCCCCAGTCCAGCCCAGGACTGTCTGCAGAGAAGGGGGCTGACTGTAGGGATGTGACAGCAGAAGCCGTGTGGACAGTGAGGCCCTAAGTCTGGTCAGAGAGCTCCCTGCCCCCTGCTCTGTGCCTGACTTGTAAGCACAGATGTCTGGCTCTTAGTGAGATGTGGGGACTTTCATGAAGAGGAGTGAGGTGAGTCTCTACTGGAAGACTCTGCATTGAGTGCTGTGGTGTCTGAACGTGGCATGTACTCATAAATTCCTTTATTCTTGGGCTCTTTGGAAGAGGAACATGAGCAGTTTCCTTGGTATTGTGGGCATGGCACCCCTTCCATGCGCATGGGATTCTGGGTTCTGAAGCTGACAACATCAAAGCCACTTTGGACCAGCTCTCTGGGTTGGGGTCAGGAGGCTGGTTTCCTTGGTTAAAGTAGGGTTACATGAATGAGCTCATGGGCCGTCAGCACCAGCCCCTGTGGTTCTCCCTGTCTTGAATTCCTATCACAACTGACCCTTTGATTCAGCCAATGGGGCTGCCTACATCACCCTGGGGCTCGCAGTTTGCTGTTAGGATAACCAAGGCAACCAATTCTCAAAGTGCTCAATTTTAGCCTGAAGAATGTATCTGATAATTCATGTTTTGAACCAATAACTCTTTGCTAGGTAGACATTAGGAAACTGTGTTTGGTAGGGATGAGGTTGGAGGAAATCCTGCTTTATTCTTTATTATTATTATTATTATTATTATTATTATTATTGATTTCAGAGAGGAAGGGAGAGGGAGCAAGAGATAGAAGCATCAGTGATGAGAGAGAATTATTGATCACTGCCTCCTGCATACCTCACACTGAGAATGAAGCCCACACTCTGGGCATGTGCCCTGACTGGGAATCGTACCATGACCTCCTGGTTTACAGGTTGACGCTCAACCACTGAGCCACACTGGCTGGGCCTGCTTTATTCTTGTTATCTGTGTTGGGCTGGCTGGTTTTGGCATTGATTATGAAGCTAGCTGTATATATATCTTTTTCTCCTTATTCATACCTTTCTTAGAAAGTTTGGAAGTAGGCAGTATGGGAATGTTTGCTAATACTGGCTCCAACAGCATTTCCAAACTACTGGAAGTTTAATTGCTGTATTGTACACCAGGTTAAATTGTATTTAACTGGCTTTGTCTTTTTGATTTGATATAAGGATTATTGTGATTGTAGAATTCTGGTACCAGAAGTAACCTGAAGTAGCCTGCATTCCAGGAATCTCAAATTCAAACTGTGATGGGGTCGTGCAGGTGACATACAAGAAGAAAGCGGGTTGGGAGGGGAGAGGGGAAGGGACGGCATTGCCGCCAGACCTTCCTCTGCTGCCGGACCGCTGGCCGTATTGGCAGGCCTTCTGAATTTTCTAGAGGTGCCAAAAGCAGGATGGCTGGACGTTCACTCCTGACTCCACTGAGGAGAGGAGGAGGGAGGGAGGGGAGCAGCGTGTGGAGGACCTTGCATTGTCTGGGAACACGGACTTTGTCGGTAGTTGAAAAGCTATCAAACATTTCCCTGCAGGTGACCTGGGAGGGAGGCAGGCACTCGGCTCTTTGGCCATCAGACAGTGACGGGTCTTGGCCAAAGCAGTGTCCACGTTAAGAAATGTAGCCTCATCGCCGAGGTCAGCCCCTCAGATGTTACATGTAACAGAGCCCCCTTTGAGTCAGTGAGCCTGAACTTCAGCATGCACCCCAGAGAGAGTACAATTATATCTAGAAACTCATCCACTGTTGTGCAAACCCTGAATTTCCCCTACCTTGCCTTGCTGTTTTTTTAGATCTACCTATGTTAATAAAAAATAAGATATGATTGCATGCAAGTCACCTGGTTTTCCAAGCTGTTACCTGTAACATAGCTGCAACAGAATATATACCTTTACATCCGCCCCTTTCGCTTGCTGTTGCCTCAGTGCTTGAACTCCTGAGGTTTTGGTCTTGAGACTAGTTTCGTGCTGCTTGAGGAGTTTCTGCATGAGAGCTTGCCACGCTCCCTGCACAGTGCCCTTTGATGACGTTGCAGACGCAGGTTGTTGGTATTAAAAGTGGATATAAGTTCACTGCGGAGGCTCCAAGGTGCTTAATTTTAGAGACCTCGCTGTTAAAGTGTTTGCGATTGCAATGCATCTTTCCCTTTTGGCACCTACTTTTGCCACAGAGGGTGTGTCACTCCCTGCACAGGCACGCAGGCCTTCATCCACCAGAGGCCTACTCATTTCCTCTTGGACAGCAGCACCTGGGGAGCTCCTGCTTCCCTGCGAGCTCCCTGAGCAGCGGGAGTGAGCGCACACACTTTTATTTGGCGTGGGCATTCCTCCTCTACCTGGGCCATCTCCCCCTCTGACAGTGGCTGGCAATTTAATGAGACCAGAGTTGTCCTCCTGCATGGCTCCGGTATGCTCTCTCCTCTTTGTGTCTGCTTTTAACATAGGGGTGGCCACTCTTGTGATGTTAGTCCTGGAGCTAGGAAGACAGTGCACCCCTGATGCACGTAACCACCTCTGCCTGCCGAGCTTATCAGGAGCATGTCCAACTGTTGCTGTTTCATTGCTGGGTGGTTCACCAGCTTAAAGTGTTTGGATTGCCTTTGTGTTTTGTCTCTGTTTCGAGAAAGAGGTTCGTGGGGTGTTTTTAAAAAGCCTGTTTAAAGGGAGCTCTATCATTTAAAATACACATGAAAGTCGGTTAACACGTCTTCACTGCAGACCTCTTTATAGTACCTCACAAGCTGCGGAGGTCCCTGTCAGCCACTGCGGCTCCGGCTGCAGCGCGGGCCTGCCATGGAGCGCACTGGGCGGCGTCTCCTGGGGCTTTCACCAGCCATCGGGAGGGGCCCGTCTGCTGGCACCTCCCTGTGCGGGTCTAACAGACAGGCTGTTCTTCCACACAAAGCAGGGTTCCCACCACTCAGCCCGCAGGAGGTGGAATTCAGGCTGGTGGGCAGCCCTGACCATGCAGCACAGCCCGGCCGAGCGGCAGGCAGCTGCGTGCAATTCTGAGCCCTGCTCGTTGAACTGTAATAAAACAATATAAGCACCGCTTGGGGGAAGATTGGATGCCGTTCTCTTCACACAGGCGGGCATATGAAAGCAGCGCAGGCTGGCCAGAGGATTTGGAGATTTGATTTTGATTGAATTGCAGAATTGAACAGGCCAGGAATGTCAGCGGAAGGCTAAACGCCTGTAGTGCCGTAAAGTTTTATTCATGTGAGGCTTCCCAATATCAAGTAGATGGATTATTGGAAAAGGTGTTGCAGGACATGAAGTGGAAGTGCCCAAACATAAAATGTCAGCAGGAGGAAAAATCACTTCTTGCTTAGTATATAATTAGGCCTCCAAAGTGAGAGAGAGAAAGAGGAGGGGGAGGGCATTCCATAAAATTGTTTATTCTAAAGAAAAACATTACCAATCATCATGTTATTTATTATGTTCCTTCAAGAGAACTTGAATTTAGTGAGGAGCTTTTCTTACGCCATTCTTTAATTTCGTTCAGAGTTAACACGGGAGTAGGCTTTCTTGAAAAAGAGAGGAGAACCCAGGTCTCTTGGGGTGACCCAAACCCCATGAGCCTTCATGTTCAGGAGTGAGGCGGGGCCCCCACGTCCTCACAGGTCTCCTTGCGAGTTACTGCTTGCAGTCCTGCTCATGTGGCATCGGGCAGCCCATCGCAAACTCGTGTGTCCTGGGAGGAGGGCGCTCCTTGGCCAGAGCTAGTATTCTATGGGGAAGTGACACAGAAGGTGGGGGTGGGAGCCACGTTTATTATCTCGTCTGTCCTGGTTCTTTATCCAGTGAGTCTGTCTGCTCAGGTCCTTGGAGAAGTACATCCAGTGTTGCCAGCGTGGAGGCAGAGAGACACCTGTACTTTTTCAGTGTTGAGTGTATTTGTTTAGCATTTCTAACCAAAGTGGTTTTAGTTTAATCATCGAAATCAGGATTATAGACACTTTGGCTCCAGTGTGCCCCTGTGGTTTTCCTTTGCCTCCTCCTCCTTGTTCTACTCTGTGATGCATCTAGAAACCTGCTTATTTGTAAACGAAGTGTTCTGGTGTTAACACGCAAAGTGTGAGCAGTGAGGGCCTTACGTTCTAAAGCCCCATTTCCACCAAAACTCAGTGGATAGAGCGTCAGCCTGCGGACTCAAAGGTCCCAGGTTTGATTCCGATCAAGGGCATGTACCTTGGTTGCGGGTGCATCCCCAGTGGGGGGTGTGCAGGAGGCAGCTGATCTCTTATCAATGTTTCTAACTCTCTAACCCTCTCCTTTCCTCTCTGTAAATAATCAATAAAATATTAAAAATAAAAAAATAAAGCTCCGTTTCCTTCAGTGCTCAGTGTGAACGATGGTATGCCTTAAGGTCGTAGTTACCTTTCTGCAGTTTGTGTGGCTGCTTGAACCCCACGTTCCTTAGATCCGTGTTAGAATGTAATTAGGTGTACTTTATCGTTGTTTAGTTTTTCTAAAAATACTCTGTGAATATTTATCGAATCAAACAGTGCTCACCCACAATCAGCCGTTGAACAGAAACACGGGCCATCTATCAGAGTGGCAGTGGCATGGTCAGGAAGTGGTCCCTTTAAATTCTAAGCTCTTCCTTTAGGATTCAGGCAAAAATTATGCCTGAGACTGAGATTTTCTGCTGTTTTGGAATTAATCCAAATCTGCAAGGGAGTGGACAGGAAGAGGTTGTTTGGGAAATGCTCACAAAATTGTAAAAGGCTGCTTTGAACTTGGTAAGATTGGAGGAAATTGTCCCTTGTCGAGGCTGCTCCCAGCCATGAAATTCTGGGCTTGAAGGGAGAGCTATGTTGTCATGCTAACCAGGAGTTTATGTCTTGGTGCCTGGTTGCAAGTTACTAGCCATACACACAAATGCATGAAGTCACCTTTGCTTCCATCTCCCCTAAAGGCTGGGCTGAGGAGAGGGAATTCTAAGGAACCTGGACCTGGGCCCTCGGAAAGTGGTGCCTCTGGGGTGTGGCTCCTGCTTGCGCCCCCCTGGCAGCTGGGGCTGTTGGGAGGCTGTTTGGTGTCTGCACTGCTGCATTGACCTCAGGGAAGCACATGGACCTCTGCTGTTTCTGTGACTTACCCTGCTTTTCTTACAGAAGGAAAGAACATGACAATGAATGTGATTATACAATATTGTTTGATTACTGTTTCCATTCAGCTTTCTGAATTGGCAGGCGTTCTGGGTCTGAACTAAGAAGCAGTTTTGCTTCTGGTCATAACATGTACTCCTTTCTTTGATCCCACCTCGGCCAGGGCCTGGCGTTAGCTAACAGCTCAGCATGCCGCACACCTGGGTAAGTTGTACAGTTGCAGGTGCCCTCCGTTCAATAGACATGTGCTGGCATCACCAAGTTGAAGTTTGCTAAGCAGGTTCGAAGGATTAATACCGGGCAATTATTTGGCTCAGAAACTGTAGAAATGGTAATTTGGTGTTCAAAGCACAGACTTGAAGCTTGCTTGAGGCATCCTTACTCGAGACAGGAAAGCTGTTGGTGAGCAGGACTCTGTTCTGACCTTGCAGCCGCCACCTACCAGCTCTGGGTGTCTCCGAGGAGCACTCCTCAGATTCTTCTCATTTCCCCTTAGGAACACCCAGTGGCTTCCAGGTGAGGATCACAGCATGAAGAAATGAAATCATTTGCCCAAGTTCACAGCTCAAAACAGCAGAGCCAAACCCTTGAGCTCTTAATGCCCATGCTCTTAGTTGCTGCAGTAGCCTCCCACTTACTGTCCAGGGACATTACCACAGGTGCATCTGCCCTTGGAAGAGGCACTGGAAGTCCTTACACTTTACGAGTCAATAGCCTTCATTTGCAGAACTGAACTGTTAAAGCATCGCCCACCCACACTACCTGTCTGCAGACGGGCAGGATTGGGTGTGTTTCCTTGTAGAAGTGACTTGGAGGAGCATGCACCTGGTCAGGGGAGCAGGCCTCTGGCGGAGCCCGGGGGACCCGCAGCCTCTGAGCCCAAGGCTGCATTTCTGTGTGGCTCCGCCACAGCCTGGCAGCGCTCAGGTTACTGAGCAGGGAGGCGTTGGAGGCCTGGCGGTGTCGGGCGTGTGGTGTGTATGAATGAAGCCTCTTTCCTAAAAGCTGAAATGGGTTTAAGAAAACTAGAAGAATGCATCATTTCAGGTTCTTTTCTCACAACATGTCTACGCTTGTCTCTGGCTGACTCTCAGGCATTGAAGTTTCTCTGTGATCCTGAGGAGGACAAAAGGAGAGAAGCGGGTATCTGCCCCGCCCCCTGCCCTTCTGGCGAGGACATGAGTTTAATAAAAGTGCATTAGAAAGGCTGCTGCTGCAGAAGGGTCCTGCTTCTGTATGTGGTAACCTGTTCTTAGCAGGTAAAGACTTGGAGCCTGCCTTCCAATCATGTTGCCATAGCACAAGGCCTTGTCCGCACTTTCTCTAACAGGTCCTTGTTCCAGGGGTACAGTGCCGGCTGTGCCAGTGCGATGTGTAATGGGCATTGAGCAAGTCAGCACCCTGACACGGTGGGGTTTAGGGGAACCCCCCCCCCCCCAATACACACACACCATTTCCTTTCAGCTGCAGTGATTCCCATCTGGACTGTACTCGAACCCATGGCACTTCCTTGTAAGTGCTTTGAGGAATCCTGTGAACTGCCTTGGTGCAGAGGGCCTGGTCACACAGTGCCTCCATTTAAACAGCAGTCATTATCGGTGCGTGCAGACTTACGTGTACAGAGGTGTTCAGGCCACAAGTTTGTTTTATCAGTTCTGTTTACTGAGATTCCTATGGAAAACGCAGATTTTAGGCTTCTTTTCAAAATCTGTGGCAACATTAGCCTTTCTCCCATACTTGGGCCAGGTACTCATTTTCATGGAGCTGACCACGCTGTCCAGTTAGGGACACTTCCCACAGTCCCAGGTGTCTGATTCCCTGGTCACCCAGGAGGAGTGTTTCCGGAGATGTGTGTACTGGCCCACACGAGTGCGTGGACATGGCAGTGCTGCCGTGGCTCCCAGTGAGGAATTACAGCTCGCTTTATGGAAAGCGTCAGTTTTTAATCCCTTAAATGATTTAAACTTTCTGGAAGTTGTGCATCCCATATAAACAATGGAATTTATAGAAAATATACTCATTGGAGAACTGCAAGGCATATAATTTTGTGTTTAAATCTTACGAGTGAGTTGTAAAAACATGACTTCATAGGCACTTCTGAGACATTACAGCACCTGAATAACACTTTGCTGCTACCTGTGATGCTTCATTTTTACTTTTATTGACCCCTCTCCCCATGAGCCCCGGGCACCTGGGCCTTGTCTCTAGCTGCACCCTGCTCTGTCCCAGGAGGCGGCCTGGCCCCTCCCCCCTCCGGCAGAGGCTCCAGGCATGTCCTGTCAACATGGAGTTTATGAGTTGCACCCACTCCTTCATCCTTGAACAAGCTTTCCCTGATCATTGCCCGCCTTGCTTCCTTGGGGGCTGCCAGCAGGGCATTATGCTACCTCATCTGCAGCAGCCCCGCTGCCACCACTGTGCCAGGCCTGCAGGGTCCATAGGTGAACAATCAGTGGGTGCCCATGCCTGGCAACAGCTTCGATGGAAGTCAGTCTCAGCAGGACGGCCGAGCCCCGTTCCTCCAGGGCCCAGGCTCCTCGGAGAAGGGCAAGAACCGTCTTCAGTCTCCATGGCAAACTGGTGTTCCACAACACATTCCCCAATTCATTCATTCATTCATTCATGCACACATTTACTGAGTGCCTGTGATGTACGAGGCAGTGGCCTTTTTAATAGTCCATGAAGACAGACTTCCCACCTGGTCCTTTAATGAGACGCAAATGAAGAATTAGAATTATGGGGAATGCAGCAAAGAAAGGCCTTAAAAGGGGGCAGATTGATGTTGAATGCCATTGAGTTCAACAACCTTAGAGTCTTAGGGTGTCTTGAGAAGTTCTCTGGATGGAGCTCACATAGATCTCCCAGAAGCTGCAGGAGGCAGCATGTGTCCAGGTTGGAACCGTGGTCCTCTGGTCCCAAGCCAGACCCTGGGCTGCACTTCCATGGCAGCAACATGTGGGCACCCTTCCTGCCCTCGCTGGCAGCCCCAATTCAGACACATGGAGTTGAAGTCCAGCTGTTTCTCTAGCTCCCCCAGTGTGGCCTCTCACCTGTGAGATGGGCTGTGGAGTCTGCCTCACAGTCACCATGGTGGGGGAGAGGGGCTGCAGGAGAGGCTGACCACAGTGCTGCGTGCACCGCACCTCCTCGTCACCACTGCAGCTCCTCGTCACCGCTGCACCTCCTCGTCACCACTGCTGGTCATGACAGGGATGGTCTCTCAGGTCCACGTGGTGCACTCTGAAGAGTTTATCCTTCATGTTCACTTTCCAGAAAATTGATGTCAGTGCTTGCTTTCTTGTTGAGCCCTACCCCCCTTCCCTCCACCTCCCTGGGGCTGAGTGACTGGGAGGCCTGCACTGAGCATCCCTCCCAGCGGGGCCTTCTGCCTGCAGCTGTGGGTCTGGCTGCTTAGCTGCCAGGGACAGCCCGCTGTTCAGGATCGTCCAGCCTGGCTGCAGGGATCATGTCGGGCAGGTTAACAGGAAAAGGTGGGCCCAGGTGCACTAGGTGCTTGCAGCCCGTGCGCCCACCATGACATCCTCAGCGAGGATGAGCCTATCTGCCATCTTGCTGCCTCCCTCCCTTCCTGTTTGGACTTGCCCATGGGAGCCAGACCCACAGTTGGCGGAAGTGCTGCGAGGAGAGTGTTTATTTACAGCCATCGCGGGCTGGTTCAGGATGCGGTTTCTTGCAGGAAGTTCTGTCCCCACCCCCAAGTTTGATAATTTCTCAAAAAAAAAAAGAAAAAAAAAAGAAAAAAAGAAAAGCAACAAAAAAACAAAACACCCTGCTTTTCCAAGGCCTCACACTGGCACGGAACTGGCCTGTACCTCCCTACGGCACAGCAGCACAGCGCCAGGCCCTAGGGAAGGGGCCCAGCACCTGAGTGGTGCTGGGTCACTCTGCTCCTTAGCCAACACCAGGGCTGGCCAGGGACTCCTCTGGGGTTTCAGAGAGAAAGCACTTTGAGGGGAGGTCAGAGCCCCCAGTGCTTAGGTGGGAGGTATCTGAGTTATAAGCCAATCGGCTGGACTGGCTGAGTGCAGGCCCAAGGTTGGGCGCCTTGCCTGGGAGCCTTGCAGCAGGTGGGCGAACAGGTGGAGGTCATTTCTCAGCTTATCATAGGATAGTGCTGTAGACCTTTCTCCTAAACTGAGCAATAGCCTCTGTTTCCAGTTAAAAATGTACACAAGATGCACGGGATAGGGTATCCCTTGGCCCAGCTAGAACCTTCTCCAGTCTGGGACCCCTCGGGGGATGTCCCACAGGAATCGGGCCTAAACTGGCAGTCGGACATTCCTCTCACAATCTGGGATTGCTAGTTCCTAACCACTTGCCTTCCTGACTGCCTGCCTGATTGCTCCTAACTGCTTCTGCCTGTCAGCCTGATCACTCCCTAACCACTCCCCTGCTGACCTGATTGGTGCCTAACTGCTCCCCTGCCAGCCTGGTTGCTGTTAACTACCCTCCCCTGCAGGTCTGTTCACCCTCAACTGCTCTCTGCTGGCCTGATCGCCCACAACTGTCCTCCCTTGCTGGCCATCTTGTGGCAGTCATCTTGTGATGTGAGGGCATCACCTGAGGGCGCTAGGACCACCTAGGCTTTTATTAGTATAGATGTACAGAAGGGAAGGAAAAATTGCAAAAGGATATAAAATGGAACTTTCCTGCGCAGGTTCCTAACCCCCACCTTAAAGCTCCGCAGCCCCAGGGATCAGACCACTGGCTGCAGCGCTGGGACTTGTTAGAGATGCCACTTTAGGTCCCAGAGGAGACCCGCAGGACCAGGAAGTCTGCACTGAGGCCTGTAGATCTGCCCTTCAAAGTCCTTTTAAAAGCTTTCCCGTGAGCTCTGGCCGGTGTATGGCTTCGTCTTTTGGGCGTCGTCCTGTGCACAGAAAGGTTGCCAGTTTGATTCCCAGTCAAGGCACATACCTCCCCCCCAGAAGGGGGCATGCAGGAGGCAGTCTATTGATGTTTTGTTCTCACACTGATGTTTCTCTTTCTCTCTGTCCCTCTTCTTTCCTTTCTAAAAAAATCAGTAAAAATATGAATTACAAAAAGTCCTCCGTGCCCTGGATAGTTTGGCTGAGTGGTTAGAATGTTAGCCTGCGGAGGGTCAAGTTTTGATTCCAGGTCAAAGGCATGCCCCTGGGTTGCAGGTTTGATTGTTTCTTCCTCTCCCTCTCCCTCCCCCTTCCCCCCCTCTTCCTTCCTCTCTCTCTCCCTTCCATCCTCTTAAAAAAAAAAAAAAATCAATGGGAAAAATATCCTCTGGTGAGAATTAACAACAACAATAAAAAGCACAAGTCCTCTGTGATTCTCATGGCCACGTATTTGAGAGCCACAGACATAAGGCAGTGGCTCCCCCTGTGTGGGCCTCACTCAGCACCCTCTGCAAGGCTGGCTGACTCCTTGGAGCTGCCGGTGCTCCAGGCTCCAGTCACACCCACAGAGATGATTCAGGTTGTTGCCAGTGAGGTCCGAGAATCGGCATGCTCCTGTTTGGGGGGCCAAGCACCCTGCCCACCATTCCTTGGCACAGTGGCTCTGATGCAGTGTTCTGGTCCTTCAGGAGCCCTACCTTTGTGGGTGGCTGTCATCGTTGTTAAAATGAATCCGAATCCGAATACAAAAGCCATGAAATGGAGAAGTGTCTCTTGTTTGCTAATTGGATGCATGATGAACTGACCATGAAGAGGACCTTGGCATTGTGCCTCTTCCCCAGAGGGCCCAATGCCAGGCGCATTGGCATTGCTGGTGTCCTTGTAACTAAGGACCGCAGCTAAGAAAGCCATCCTTCCAGCAAGCGGAGCAGGGTTTTGAAGGGTGCACAGGAGTGCTCCCTATGGTTCCAGGGGAAGACTGCCTTACAGGCAGAGGCAGCAGCGAGGGATAAATCCAGCTCTGCCTCTTGAGAGGTTTAATGGTTGGAAATTCTTCAAATAGTTTAGGAAGAACTTCTGATTTGGAAGAATCTTGTGAAGATATTATGGGAAACTAGTTGCTAAGGTCCTCTTGATGCAAATGCCTTCAGGCAGAGTGGAAGAACCTTATAATATACAAAAGACAGTAACTTTTATAATTTACAGATAGAGTTTTTTCCTGAAATGTCTCCCCTAGATCCCCAGTTTTTTCATAGTTTACATGGGGTTGACAGGCTGCCAAGGTGAGAGACGTGGGTGGGGCGGGGGGAGATTTGCCTGGAACCAGGGCCTCACACCAGGGCCTCAAGGTGTCTGCTGGACACCAGGGAGCTGGTGTGCGGCTCGCGGGCTCTTGGAAGGCGAGAGGTAGGCAGTCAGGTTAGGCTTCCCTCGGG
The DNA here is from genome assembly GCF_964339955.1 of Pipistrellus hanaki. NCBI lineage: Eukaryota > Metazoa > Chordata > Mammalia > Chiroptera > Vespertilionidae > Pipistrellus > Pipistrellus hanaki. Next base: position 7,743,366 of record NC_140515.1, read on the forward strand.
AGCCTGCAGAGTTTGTTCAAACGTGCCCATGGCCCTGGCTCCGGACAGGTTCTTGGCTTCTCCACTGTAAAGCCAGGCATGGCAGTCTCCTCTGAGAGAGAGAGCCTGCTGAACAATGGAGCGAGAGCAGATTGAGTAAACCTTTACTCTGAGGCTGCTCAGAAGCACGCGTAAAAGCAAGAACAAAACCCACAGCAAACCTGGTCTTGAATTCCGGGCCCCTGGAGAGCAGAGTGCAGCCTCGGCACTGCTGACAGCCCGCGGGGGCAGAGTTCTTTGTTGTGTGTGGGGTGCTGTGCACTGTGGGCTGTGCAGCACACCCTGCCCTACCACGAGGTGCCAGCTGCACCCCTCCATGACACCAGACTCTTAGGCATTTCCACCTGTTTCCTAGGGGGCAGGGTCACCCTGATGACAACCCGGGGTCTTGATGGCAGTTCTTCCAGGGGATACTTGATTTGTGGCTTATGCTGACCGAGCTTCCAAACCAGGTCTCCAGTCCAGGACCTGGGGAAAAGAATGTGCAGTGGCAGCTTAAAGGATAGCGTCACATTGAGAGAAGGTAGTTAGCTCTCAAAACCAGCACACGGCACGCCCTCACATGCACACGTTTTTATAGTTTTTCAGTTAATTCCGGTTTTATTTTAAAATATGAGGAAATAGGGTCCTTGGGCTATTGATCTTTCCAGGACTTTTTTTCTTCTTTTTAAAAAAGCTTTTAATTATGGTCAGTTACAAATAGCATGCACCGCACCATCCGAGCTGTGCGAACAGCGCAGGTCGGTGAGTGTGTTCCTGTTGTTGCACAGCTAGTCCTGGGGGCGCACTCCTCTCGCACGGCGAGACTCTACCTATTGCACAACACAGCCCTCTGGCAGCTCCAGGGCTCCTGTCACATGGGGATTAGAGAGGATGTGGCAGCGGGAAGACTCCAGGAGAAAGGCACCCCCACCTGCCTGCTGTCCTGTGAGCACAGGCACACAGCTTGTCTCTCGAGACTGGCATTGCACTCAGTGTAAGTCCTCGGGGCTCATCCAGAGGGCACTGTGTGCCAGAACCGCCTTTTGTGTAAGGCTGAGGAGTATCCCATTGTGTGCACAGACCACATTCTGCTTGTCCGTTCACCCGTGATGGACACTGGAGTTGCTCTTTCATCTTGGTTGCTGTGCACAATGCTGCTGGGAACATGGCATGCAAATCTCTCTCCGAGTCCCTGCTCCCAGCTCTCTGGCTGCAGACCTAGAAGTGGAATTGCTGGTGCGGGGCCCTCCCTCCTCCACTCATGTGGTAATTCTATCTTTTATTTTTATTTATTTATTTTTTTGTTAATACTTGCCTGCAGATTTATTTTTTCCATTGATTTTCAGAGACAGTGGGAAGGAGGAAGGGAGAGAGGAAGAGAGACTCAGGGAGAGTGAGAGAGAGAAACATCAATGTGTGAGAGAGAAACATCAATGTGAGAGAGACATAAATTGGTTGCCTCCCATACATGGATCCAACCTGCAACCCAGATACATGCCCTTGACCAGGAATCAATCCCGTGACTCTTTGGTGCACAGACCGTCGTCACCTATCTGCTGAGCCACACTGGTCAGGGCTTCTTCCTATTTTTAAACATTCTTGCCCTTTCTTAATCAATGGGAATGGAACACACTGACCCTCAGGTCCATTCCCACCCTTTCTCGAAGCTTCTTCTTATACCTGCTGCCCCAGTTCTTCCCCCCACGCCCTTTTCATGCACCTGGACACTTGGGCAGGCACTAGCACTCGGGGCCGGCGGTGCTCCGCAGCACTCGGGCAGCCGTAATAGCCACAATGACTGCATTGTCCCTGGGCCAGGTGCTTGCCCGAGCTCCGCCTCCGGGAGGCCCAGGCCTGGCCCTCATTCCCATCTGCTGCCAGCTCAGACCGCACCTCCTCGCACAGCCACTGAGGTGGCCATTAGGAGGCTGTGCCATGAGAGGCCAGCCAGCATCTTCTTTCCAGTGGAGCTTGGGGAGCACAATGCAGCTCTGGCCCAGGCTTTGTGCGTGGCTCCCCCTGAAAAGCTCTGCTCCCTCCTGCACACTGCCCTCTGGCCCAGGGCTCGCCACTGGTGTCAGAGGCAGGGTGTGCAGGGATGGGTGGAACTCACCATTTATTGTAAGTGTTCTGGTTTGGCATTGACATTCTTAGTGTAAGGAAATAGAAGAGCAGAAAAGCAACATGTTGAAAAGCTTGTATCTATGGAGACTGCTTTTTCTGCTCATTTTCTTTCCAATTATACTGAAACTTCCCTGAATTTTTGTCACTCTGTTTGCAGAATGGGCCTACCCAGCCTTGTGCCTGAGCACTAGATCCTGGCCATCAACACCTGGGGTGTACAAACGAGGTTCACAGGGTCCAGGGAGGGAGAGCCTCAATATTTGGAGAGCAACAAGATGTGAGTGGAGGGGAATCTGAAGAAGGTGGCCCAAGTCGAAATCCCTACTGTGCCCTCATGTCCAATCCTTTTCCAAGTCTGTCCCCTCTGAGAGCTGGCGGGTGGAGTGTGCTGAGTGGAATGCAGCGGGGCTGACGCTACAGCAGGCTGCTCTGAAAAGTGGCTATGTAAGTGGAGGAGGACGAGGTTTGGTGTTGCCTATTTTTAAAAGTAATCCACGACACCAGCTCTCTCAGGCCACTGTGGCTCAAGTTAGACTAGGTTGCCAGAAAATGAAGAATATGGGGCAACATTCATTCACTTACTCATTCACTCATTCATTCACTCATTCAATCACAAACAGATTCTTTAAGAGCCAGGAATGGAGAGCGGCTGAGCAAAGCCAATACACGGCTTGCAGGAGCCTCTGATTCCTGCATGGAGCTGAACGTGTCAGATTCGTACATTTTCCTGAAGGTGTAAATCACCCGATGATTTTACTTGCTTTTGTCTCTTTTTATTTTTATGTAGAAATATTAGCAATAGATCCCAGTACTGGAATCATACAAAAACACTTTTCTTCTGAAAAGAAGCCCTTGTTATTGTTTGAATTAATTTTTACTTTCCCCCGCTGTGGCCGCGGTCTCATTAGGGCTCTCTTCCGCCTGCAGGACTCCTGCCCCCGGGAGGCAGCTCTTCTCCTCTGCTCCCCTTTTGGTTTGGTCTCTTGTACTTGCAGCCAAAGCAGTGAGCTCCCATTCCCAGTGTCCAGAGGTTGCTTTCTCTTGGTTCCCAGAGGTCTGTCTCCCCGAGGCTCTGTGAGCAGATGCTGACCCGCGTGTGAGCAGCAACTCCCGCCCCTCGCACTGTGGCCTAGGCTGCTGCTGGGTGGGAGAGATGATGGTGGGCCATTGCCAAGGTAGGGTGCCACCCTCTACTTTGGAGAACACTCAAGAGACTGGGGTGTTTGTGTACCTCATCCCACGCCTCCACTAGGGGAGTCCAGTGGAGAATTGCTGTTGGCTTTTGTATTCTGGAATCTATATGTGTTCACGATTTGTTTTTTTTACTTTATTTATTTTATTTTATTCCTCACCTGAAGATATTTTTTCATTGATTCTTAGAGTGGAAGAGCAAGGAAAAGACAGAGAGAAATATCGAAGTGAGAGAAACACATTGTTTGGTTGCCTCCTACATGCGCTCCAACCAGGGCCCGGGCTGGGAGGAGACTGCATCTGAGGTACGTGCCCTTGACTAGGAATCAAACCCAAGATCCTTGGGTCCACAGGCTGACACTCTATCCATTGAGCCGAACCAGCCAGGGCATGCTTTGTTTTCCTTTCATGTGTCGTTAGAAGTGGAGTTGTTGTTTCAGAGAGAGGCACAGGCTTAGTGCCAGCGTTCTGCTTTCACAGCGGGATACCAAGTTGGTTTCCTGTCAGCTTTGTATTTGAAGGCCCGTTTCTCTACACACCACTGGGACAGGTCATCCATAATTTGATAGGTAAAACTGTGGAATTGTCTGAATTAACCTGGTTTTGGTGGGTGGTGTGGCTTCAGTGCTCTTTCCTATGATGAGGGCATCACAGTGCTGTCAGCTGGATTGTGACATGGACACCACGTGCCATCCTGCTCACAGGTCTCCACTCGGGCAGACATGTCGCAGCACTGCTTTTCCAGGGGCTCTGATGTCCTCACTCCGTGAGGCTGGGTCTAGACTGGCTGACGGTGCAGTTGGCTTAATGCTTTTCAGCTGATGAAATTAATCTTTGACATTTTTTTCTTCTTGTTGTCTTGGTATTACAAGGGCTATGTGAGTGAATTCATGAGGTGTTATGGAAATGCATGTCCTTGAGAAGGGGGCCTATTTTATGAAACTAAAACTAGATTTCTGATTTTATGAGAATGAGTCACATTGATGGGGACAATGGGCTGAGATATTTGGAGAGTGGGCTGCAGTGTTAAGTCTGGAGGTAGCATCCTTGTAGGAGCAGACGGTGAGGCTTCTGCTGGCCATTGTCCTGCTCAGAAACGGTTCTGTGGTTGAAATGGGCTGGGACACTGGTGTACACCACGCTGACTCCCTGCGCTGATATATGTAGAGGGCTTCCCCACCCCATCCCTCCTCTTCTATTTCCCTTTCCTTTTGCTCTGAAAGTCTATTACTTTAAGATCTTAAGAGAAGAATAATGACGGGAAAGTCATGTGTGTGTTCGCATGTGTACATGTGCGTGTGTGTACCTTTGTGTGCATGTGAGAGCATGCCTACACACAGGAGATAGCTCCTGCTGTGGAAATGAATAATTACTGCCTCTGAGAGTAGCTTTTTCCAGGTGAAAGGTGGCCACACCAGGGTTATTGCTACATATTGTTTTATGTTTCTTAAATATCACTTAACACCGGATTAGTGTAGAGACAGTTCTGTGTGTGACAGTGAACCAAGGAAGGAGGACAAATACAAGTTACGTGTTTTTTTTTTTTTGTTTTTTTTTTAAATATTTTTTAATTGATTTCAAAGAGGAAGGGAAAGAGAAAAACATCAATGATGAGAGAGAATCATTGATTGATTGCCTTCTGCACGTCCCCTACTGAAGATCGATGGAACCCACAACCCAGGCATGTGCCCTTGACAGGAATTGAACCTGGGACCCTTCAGTCAACAGGCTGATACTCTGTTCACTGAGCCACACTAGCTAGAGCTAAGTTACGTTTCTTGGCCTAAAAAATGTACACTTCAGTTGAAGAGGAGATAAAGAAACAGTGGAAAACAAAGAAAGAGATGGTGACATGTAATTACCATCTTAAAACTGAAGACATGTTCTAAAGCTGAGCATGATGGGTTGCGAATTGGTCATTGCAGGCCTCGCTGCAGGAGACCAAAGGGGAGAGAGCGGCGGCCACCAGGCCTGTTCTGTATGGGTTGTAAACCCGTTTGGGGCCATGAATCCCTTTGTGAAACTGGAAAATCTCCAAGTCCCTACATGTCCACTTTTCTATCACCTCAGTCGCCTTTGCTCTAGTATCTTTAAGAAGTACATTTGTGATAAAAGACGCCTCCAACCCCCAGTTCAGGGCTGACTTCCCTGCCCAGCCCCAGACAGACATGCACACAGCAGCTCACAGTTCTGTGCAGTGGCCAGGCCTGGGGGTTCCTCTGTCATCGCATGATGACACCTCAGTTGGCGCGTGCAGGGCATGTTCAGTGGCCTCGACTGGAAGCCCTTTTGAGACTCCTTTTTAGAGGAAGTTGGGATGAGCTGAGCAGGCTCTAGCAGGAGCAGGTGCGGCCTGCAGGTGGGTTCACCGGAGCGAAGAGGCCTGAGGGTCTCCCGAGGCCCTGCTCCCCGCTGGGAGGGTGGGGGGTCCCCTGGGGCCGAGGTCTCATTCTCAGCCACCACTGAGCAGCTTCGGGGTGCTCCTGAGTCTGACCTTGTTGGATGTGTGTGCTGCTCCTCACTGGCCACTCTGCACCCAGACCCTGCGTGCTCCTTCTGGAGCCTCGTCTAAGAAACCCCTAGTGGTTTTTAAAGGGCTGTTCAGTAGAGGCATTTTTACGCTGTTAGGTCTGTGCACGTTTTTAGAAACTGAATTTGAGGCCTGTGAAGATGAGTGAGTGCAGTTGAATGGGAGCTGAAGGGGATGGGCCTGGGCCGGGCTACCCCTCTGAGCTGCCTTCCTGCCTGCTGTCAGGAGCGTTGGGGTGCAGATGGGCAGGGAAGGAGACATACCTTAGCTCACCTGCAGACCAGGGCCTGCACACTCAGCCAGCCAGGCTGGGAGAGAGCCCATGGGGGCTGGACAGGCCAGAAGCTGCTCCTCTGAGGAGGGAAATGGGCGGGCAGGCGTCTGGGAGGCAGCGCCGCAGAGCCCCTCCCGGGGAGAGGGCAGCCCGTTAGCCGGTGTACATGCTGCTGCCCAGGAGCGTTTTTATCTTAGTTTCCAGGCCTTCCTCACCTGCACAGCAGAGATGATTGCAGGTCTCCCCTGCCGGCCTGACTGTCTGGCAGGCATGGAGCATGGGGGAAATCCTGAACCCATTTCTCCCCTGGGCTGCAGGGCTTCCCTGAAGGGCTGTGCGGCCTGAGTAGCGAGCAGAGGCGCCTGCTCCTTCAGATAGAGACGTGGAGTCCTAGCGTCTGAGAGGAAAGGACCTGTCAGGAGCGCTGTTCGATTTTGTAGTTTTGAACCCAATAGCTCCGTGGCGGAGCTGGTGGCGGCTGACTTGCTTCATTCAGGTTCCTGTGTGCCGACAGCTTCTGACTTCCTCGCACCATTAGATGGGTGAATTCTTACATGCGAATCTCCCAAGATCACTGGTTTACTCTTGTCATGGCAGGGTGGGGGACCACAGACAGCAGTTCACTCTTGTCACTGACTTTTTAGTTTTTTAATGTTGAAGAATCCAAAAAGACCACTGCAGGTACATGATGGTTAGGGATCTCTGACCTTCGGAGTCATTCAAACCACTGTTATTTTACCATCTGACAGCTCAGACTCTGCGGCATCCTTGGAAACGTCGCAAAGGATAGCTGCTCAGCCAAAGCATGTTTAAATGTTTTCTCACAGGTTCACATTTCCTGTCAGCGTTGAGTGTTGGATTGCTTTGAAGGCTGTACTTCAGCCCCAGAATGCTGAGAGTCCCGGGTTTGGAGGCAGCGCTTGAGGACAGGGCAGCTGTGTGAAGAGGTCTGCGTGGTGGGCAGTGGTGGGCATCCGGCTGAGACCAGAGCTGAGAGCCCAGTGCCAGCACAGGCCCTGCCCCTGTCCCTGGGTGGAGTCAGCCCCTGGGACCCAGTGGGAGCCGGTCATTAACCAGGGAGGGGCAGGAAAAGGAAGCTTCCAGAGGGAGAAGAATGAGGGTCACTGGGCCAGGGCCCAGGAGGGCCCGCCATTGTACTCTGAATGCAGGGAGGGGCGCAGGGTCACAGTCTGGCTTTGGTGGCGAGGTAGGGATGGGGAGGGGAGTGTGCTGTGCAGGGCTGGGTGGAGAGGGTAAGTCCACTGGATGGGCAGGGGCTGGGCGGGCGTGTGGCCTGCAGGAGGGGGCTGGGCACATTAGGGTGTCTGGGTTGACCTTCTGCAGCCATAGCCTGGCCCTCCCGCAGCTCCGGGAACTGGAGTTTCTTGATGGTGATCCAGGTGCCAGCGCTCCGGGCAGCTCTCAGGAAGCTCACTGTGTCCCAGGGCTCTCTGCAGGGGCCTCCGCCGCTGGGGGCTCCGGGGTGCTGCCCCATGCTGAGAGGAGAGGAGCGGAAAGGCCACGGGTTACATTCGCCTGTTTCACTTGGTGGCTTTGGTTTTCCGTGTGGTACGCACAGTGAAGGTAGAGTACACGCGGTGATTGCTAGAAAAGGCTGGGAGCTTTGGGTTCTGAAAATGACTCAAGGCCACAGGGGACTTCATGGAGCAGCATCTCCACTACCCTTAGGGTGTATTTGTTACCGAGGAATGAGGACTTTGCAGTAAAGGCTCTGAAGTTCCTTTTACCTTTAACAAATACCTACAGAAAGTGTTGGGTTGAAATAATCATCCAAACCAGACAGCAGGGCCCTCAGAAGGACCAGGTGTGGAATCACTACTTCCCTCTAATTGGCTTGGTGACCCTGGCAAGTTACATTGTCCTTCTGAACCTCCGCTTTTCCATCTGTAAAATGGGAGAGAGTCGTGGGAACTGCATGCGTGGAGCCCCGCCTTAGCCCAGTGTCTGTACAGTGTGACAGCGACCATGTTGTCTCTTACCAGCGAACTGGCCTCTACCGGAATGAAACCCAAGTCCCAGGAACGTTAGCCTCGCAGGTGCTTCCTGGGGCGCGCGCTCTAGCTCGGCACTCTCTGCATGGGCTTTCTGTTCCTGAGACTTTTGATCTCCTCACCAACCAGAGCACTGAGTCTGGACTCTGTCACGCTGCTGCTTGCTGTTAGAGGTGCCTTTAAGGGCTGTTTGCATGCCTGGTCCTCCTGAGTGCTAGGGTCCTGTCTCCTGGATCCTGCATGGGCACTCACCCCCTGCTGTGCCTCCGCAGGCATCCCCTAAGAGTTGGTTGGAATGAGAGGAGCGTGTTGGGAGGACTTCTGTGAAGGTGTTTCACGGAACAGGAGGGCCCCTTGGCACTGGCCCTGAGCTCCCTGTGGTTGTGGCTGCTTCGTTGCTCCAAAGGCAGCGAGCGGGCAGGGGCCTGTGCGGAGTTCTCCTATGAGTATCCTCGCCAGGAACACGCCCGTCCTCTCTCCCTGCAGCCGGGAGCTGGGGAGCAGACAGCCAGCAAGGCAGGGCTCAGAGCGCTTCCCAAGCTGCGAGGGCAGGGCTCTGCTTCCTGGAATCCCAGCAGGTCCTCCCCTCTTGTTGACATAACTCCGAGGTTCCAGTGAGAAACCCAGAGATGGAAAATAAAAACGTGTTAAATAAAAGTGTATGAAATAAGGAACCAAATAATTCTGGGTGAACTGTTTTGTCACCCCCCACCCCCCCCACAGCTTCCTTGAACTTGGGATCCTGCATATCACAGACAAGCATGGAAGCCCAAGATTCAAATCTGTTACTGAATCTATTCCAAAAAAGCAGGGAAAAGCTACCAATTTGTCATCTGTTATAAAATTTCATAACCTTTCTTTTTTTTTTTTTTTTTTTTTTGATATTTTTGTACTATTATTCACTCAGCTTGCACGCTGTGCCAGACTTGTGCCTACACGTTTTACTGTGTGTGCATGGCTGTGGTCTTGAGGTAGAAGGAAGGACTGTTGGGTTGGGTTAGCCGTGCCATCGTTCACATCGCCGTTCTCGAGACAGCCTTCAGTGGTTTGAGGCTGGCTATTTTGGGGTATGGTCAGGAGGGAGCCAGTTAAAAGCTTGAATTGCTTCATTCCCAGGGTGGTCTTTCTCTGTGTGATTGTGGTCAGCGTAGCAGAGCAATTTGAGCAAAGCTCTCTGTCACTTCCTGTGTGAGCTTCGGTGGAGAAGAATCTTCGTTTCCTCCAGTTGCCAGTTTATAGCCTCCCTGTAGAACAGAAGTAGCTTGGAAAGATTTTGAATTTTGTTTTTCACTGGATATGCAAATATGTATTGAGGAATGCTGGTAATGGGCTTGTCTTGGAGTTTTGGAATGAGGAATAAACCACATAATTTTGTACATTCTTAAATACAGTGAGTGAAAGGCCACCAGCCAGGTGAGTGAGCAGGCACCTGGAGTTATGTATCTGTGTTTACATAATGATGCTTCTTAAAGACAACGCATCATTGGAAAGCCTTACTCGGAGGGTCTCACCAGATTTCAGCTCAGTGTTTAGTTAACACTGAGGAATCGTTATGGAGCATGTTAATTCTGTTTCCATTTTTATAGCTGCCTAAGTTTCCTTTTCAAATGCAGTACTTGTTCAGGGTCTGCTCCTGAGCATTGTTCTAACTTTCTGCACCTATTTCAGTGTTTGCTGCTGCCCAGACATGAACGGATGGACAGGGACAGTTCAGGGCCCTCCCAACCCTGCCCCCCGGTTCCCACAGCCACACCTGGGCTGAGTCCTGCAGGCTGCGGCTGCCTGGCCCAGCCTTGGTTCCTGAAATGCTTAGAGCAGACCAAAAAAAGTGTTTCTCAGGTTAGCCTGTCCATGAATGTTGCCCTTAAAATTGTTTCCTGCTGCTCCCCACCCAAAGTGGTGAAGGCAGGTGCAGTTTAGCTCTTCCACAGTTTTTCTTCATTGTCTCCCAAAAAGTGACGTCCCATACCTGAGGCCACACAGTGCCCAGGGCGGCATCAGCAGCCAGACCCATGGCTGCCTCCTGCCACGCTACATTCTTGCTGTCTTCTTGGGCATGCTGCTGTGGTAAGGGATATAGCAGACAGTGCCAGCCCACTGCTGCTGCAGGTGGCTCTGGTGGTTTCACAGAGAAGCCCGTCCAGTGGCTCTGTAATCACTGAGACCACCCGGGGAGCAAGCTGGAGAGCCCCGGGGGGGTGGGCTGGAGGGCCTGAAGGCGGAGGCGGCTAGCCCTGCTCCACGTGCCCCTTCGCATGCCCTGTGCAAGGTCCAGGCTGTGCTTTCCTGTCGCAGGACTGCCCTGATGACCGCCTCTCTGAGGGGCAGGAAGTTGGGTGGAAAGGACAGATCCTCAGGCGCCTCTGAAGGGGCTCGGGTGGCACCTCTCCAGAGAGGAAGATGGCGGGGCCTTTGCCCAGGCCTCCTGGGAGGCAGTGGCCATTTTCTGCTCACACGCTGGTTGCTTTGCAGACCCGAAGGGCTGGGCTGGACCAAGGGCTGGGCCATAACATTTGAAATGAGTTGGTTATTGTGATTGCAACATCTGCATGGGCATGGTGTCCACAGAGCAGCTTACAACCGCTAGGAACCTCAGAGGCCGCGCCTTGCCTCCCTGAGGGCTGCAGGCACCTGATGCTCAGAGTTGCTCCCTGAGACCTCCGTGGGGCCACGGTCTGGGGGGGGGGGGGGGGCGGCTGGGTCCCGGGAGCAGGACACCCAGTGCAAAGGCACCACTGTTTCCCGGAGGTGCCCATGTGACTCGGAGCTCTGCTGTGGGGCTGAAGGGTGCTCCACTGGGTGCTGGCGTGGGCTCCGGCAGGCTCCTCCTCTCTCTCAGAGGCCCCTGCGTTTCTTGGACTCTGGGCACTTGTTTTTGGGTTCCTGGAAGGTGTCTCCCCCTTCCTCCCAGGTCTCCACAGAGGCTTTAGTGGAGTGGGACTTGTCCTCCTTGCACTGTGTCACTCCCCCACCATCTCCCAGTCACTCCTGCCTGACACCGGGAACACCTCCATGGCCCTGCTGCCCTTGCTCTTCCTGTTCCCTTGGCAGCTAACGTCTATGATTTGGATCTGTCCTTTCTCACCCTCTCCTCTTCTTCCCCTCATTTAAGCCTTCTGTGTGTTTTGCTCATATTATTGTGGCAGCCAGCTCTGTTTCTACATATTCCTGTTGGAATAGTATCAATTATGCCATTTATGTTTGTTGAGACCCCTCAGTAGCTCCTTATATTGCAAAGGAGCCCCCTCTCTTTAGTCTGGAATTGCAGGCCTTTTGTAATCTCCCTGAAAAAGATCTCTGCCACCGCTTTTCAGGTTCTCCCTCAGCCTGTAGCAGGCCTGCACCCAGCCCCTCTCGACGCCAGGGCACTTCCCAGCAGGGCACTGCTCTGTCCTTCACTTGTGTTCATTTATCAGGTCACAGACTCTGCAGGCAGAGCCTTATCCTGTCTCTGGGCCAGACCACGGGCTGCATACAGGTATTTGCACATGACACCAAGAACTGTGTTTTCTGCCTTTAGACTTTTAAGGAAGTCAGATAGTAAACACACCAGGAAATATCCTATATAATGAAAGCCCAATATGCTAGGTGTCCAGTTATCTGGCCATTGGTCTTCTGTTATGGCCACTAAACCACTCTCTATGATGTGTCATGACCACCAGGGGCAGATACTTTGGTAAGTTAGCTTGCTGCTGTAGTCTGGCCAATCAGAACTGAGGGAGACAAGCCAGACATGCCCTGGAGCCCTCTTGCAGTGTCTCCCCTGCTGGCCAACTTCCTGCATCCCTCCCAGGCCCCAATCATGCACCTGTGGGGTCCCTAGGCCTGGTCTGCGCCCTCTCGCAATCCAAGATCCCTTGGGGGATGTCAGAGAGCTGGTTTCGGCCCTATCCTGCAGACCAGGTTGGGGGACCCCACTGGTGCATGAATTCATGCTTTGGGCCTCTAGTTATGTATAAGTTAGGTTGATCATATGAGAAAACTGCATGTGGTATTTCAAGAGACAGTGAAAGAAGAGAGGCAATTTTGCTTTTATAGTCAAAAAGGAACTTTCAAGGAGGTGTTAAGATAAAGGGGGGAGAGGATGAAAAGGAGACCACCATACACATCTAAAAAGAGCCTTCCTGACGATAGGATGGCATGCACAAAGGCCCTGAGGTAGGGCGAGTGTAAGTCTTAAATGGACTATGAGACTGTCCTTCATTCATTCAATTCTAATGTGTTTTTCATGTGTCCACTCCTCTTACTAGAAACCACTAGTTGGCTCACATGCGTTCATCTCTGCCCACTGTGGCATCAGTGCCACTGTGGTCTTCCCGGGAGACTTCTCCACTTTGCCTCATGTTGAATTTATTGAATGAGTGTCCTCTGAATTCTTGGAGAATAGTGACTGTCCTTTTCTTTTCTCTTCCTGACATCTTCCAAAGGAGAGACTTTAGCTAACAAGAACGTACCAGTTGCTTGGTGAGTTATATACTGCATTTCAGGTAGAAGTAAGAAAGTAGCCCTACTCCTTGACCAACAGAGGAGTGTCCATGGTTGGCTCCCTTGCCTGACCCTCCTGGACCTCACAAAATCTTCTCGGTCCTCACACCTGCCTGCCTTTTCAGAGAATGCCTTGTTTTCTAGCTGTTAGGTCAAGAGGAGTTGATTTTAGGTAATATTCTCTTTCAACTTTCCCAGAGACCAGGGAGCTGGCCTGGTCTCAGGCACAGGCATGAGCTGGGAGTTCATGTTAGGTTTTCCAGTGCTCGGCAGGCTTAGGAGCAAGCATGTGGGGCCGACCCTGATGGCCTGCAGAATGTGGTCTTGAACTGACCACACGATTGATTGATGTGGTTCAACGATATGTGGTTGGCTGATCCTGGAAATTTTTGTTAAGCATTTGAATGAGCCCAATTTAGTGGCCCTTCATGTTGTATGAGTGTCATGGCAGAGCAAGGCATTAGGGCAGATGCAGAGATATTAATAAATCTCATGTCCTTTTTTGGTTCTTTTTTTCTTACATGGTTTGGCTTCTGTGCCCAAGTGACATTCTACTTGGAGGCACCCCTCCCACCTATAAACTAAACAGAAGTCAAGCTCTGATGGTCGACGAGGGCCCTGAGTTCAAAGCTCCTTCTTGTTTTTCCCTTCACCAGATACTTACTAAGCACTTATTTTGCCAAGGACTCTGCTGGGAGCGGAGGAGACAGTTCCACATCAGGAAGTTGAGTGACTTCCAGCTCAGAGCAGCTGGTCTCTCCTCCTGCTCCCTGCACCACAGGGCCGCTTGGAACAGGGTTTGCAAACCACAGTCTAGAGTGGGAGCAGGGAAGTTGGGACACCGCCCAGTATCTGATATTTACAAGTTAGTATATTAATAAAAACTCCAACTAGTGCATTTATCTTTTCCTTAGTAAACACTTGCGGTATAACAGCTGCCATATGCATTTTCCTCTGCCTAGAAACTGCCCCCTTTCTTCCCAGGACCCTCCTGCTGGCCTCCTTAGGAGGAGGGGAGGATCTGGCTTCTGTGGCTGGACCTTTGGGGTTTTGAAGGCAAAGGCTCTGAATTCTGCTTCCATCAAGGGAGGAGCACAGGGTGTTCACGGGAACTCTGAGGGCAGTTCTCGCTGTGACGCCTCCTTCAATTTGGTGGTTCTCTGAGGATGGGCAGGAAATCAGGGTAAGACTGGACTGGAGATTTTTGTGGGATTTTAAAAATCTTTTTGCTAATTTTAGGTTCCAGTTAAGATTTCACTGGGATTTAGCAGCCACTTACGATTCTGAGGCATGGTGGCCCCAGCTGCTGTGTTCTACGCGGGGCGGGGACCTTCTCTCTGCCAAGGGTCATGGGGATACTGATAGCATCATTCACAGCAATACACATCATCCACCTGCTCCACTGGCCAAACATTTAATTAACTCACCCCTAATCCTTGCGGGGCCAGACCCAGTGACTTCCCAGGCCTGATGTGGCCTGCAGGCAGCCGAACTGTGGTGCGGATGCTGAGCATAGTACAAATCCAGAATCGAGACCCCGTGATGGCTCCTGCTCTGCTCAGCTCTGCCTGTCCCCTCAGTCACCTAGCAAGGCCAAGGTGAGGGTGTCAGTGAGAAATGGGACCGTCGCCCAGGGCCCAAGACACAGCAGGAGCACAGGAAGGATGGCTGTTTTCCTTGTTGGGGACTTGCAAGCCCCAGAGGGAATTTAGGATTTCCAGTTGACTGTGGGGGCGGGTGGGGGGGGGGGTTGAGGTGCTTCTCAGTGCCCAGTTTCTAGATTACTGTCTCTTCTTCACCGCTGGTCAGAAGGTCACAGAGGCTGCTCTCAGTCCTGCTGCTGTCACCACTGAGAAGGGTGTGTGCCCCGCAGGGATGCCCACCTGTCTTGCTATTGCATATTTATTGGCCTGAGTTATGTGTAGGCCACACTAGGATCCTGTGACTCAGGACAAGTGGATTGAATCTGACTGATGATGTCTGGGCTCAGTTAGATCCCACGTGGAATGGGGGGCATACCTGTCCTGCTTGCCAGGTCGAGACAGGCTCTGGTGAGGGAGGGGGTACGCAGTGCCCATTCCCAGGAGATGTCTGGGTGATGCCCTTGAGGCCTGTGGCGGGGGACAGGAGCCTCGCTCTCCGTCCAAAGCTCTCTCCGCCCACCTCCTCAGCATGCAGCGCCTGCTGGCGCGGAGAGGAAGGGCGCCGAGGGCTCACGGGGAGCCAGCTTCCCCTCAGCCTGTGGAGATGGGGCAGCATCCAAGGCGCGAGGTGTGTGAGTGGGCGCCGCGCTGCTGCCTGCGGGAGGCCTCTGGCTCTGGGCTGGGCGTTGAACTTCACACTGCCCTTGCCTTGTTCTTTGTCAAGTTTAATTTTTCTCTGAGAAAAACATGGTTGTTGAGACAAAGACTTTTGAAACTTGCAGAGCCGAGAGAGAGCCCAGCTGCTTTTGTCCTCTCAGGGTCAGGCGTGGCCACTAGGTCCTGCCCAGAGGCGTGGGGCTGGAAGCGAGCCCCTTCGTTGCTTTTCCCTCTTAATAAGCAGTTGTAGTGGCCAGATGGAGCTCGTTCCGGGGTTCTTTTCCGTGGCTCCCCCTGCACATCTGTTTGAGGAGGTGTCAGCCTGCTCGGGGTCGGCTGTGGGCCCGCCTGGCTCACTGGAGGTGAGGGCTCCTGCGCTCTTGCTCTCGCTCCTCCGTGGGGCCCTGGACCAGCAGCAGCAGCCTCACCTGCGGGTTACAGATGCAGGCCCTCACCACGGTCACAGGTGTTCACGTCTGTATTGCGGTTTGTGACCAGCACAACATTTCGACGTCTGGGTGTGTGTGTGAGCAGCAGTGAGAAGGGGCGGGCGGTCCTGGGTTGAGAGTCCTGTCTGAGCTGGTGCTGTTGCAGGCTCATTCTCCCTAAGCGTCTAGTGCCCACGGCCTCTGTGCTGGCCTGGACTTAGTTAGGACGCTGGGAAGTCACATCTGCTGTTCCACGTCACACAGTAGGGTGTCGAGTGTCTGGAAGGCAAGATGCTCAGTTCCAGGCTGCTCGTGCTGCCTGGAGAAATCGGGCGGGGTGGCTTGAACATTTCAAGGACAAGTGTCTCATGAGCTGATGAACCAGGAGTCCAAGGCCTGTCGTGGGGGGTTCCCCGTCAGCAGTGGGGGCTACTGCGGCACTGATGACAGGCGGAGGCCACTGGTGGGTGGTTTAAGAGAATCATGTGGTGGTGACAGTTTTAAGAGTAAGCCTGCCATTCCCAGAGAGGGCTCTGGGCGGGGCTCGCCAGCATCAGACCACTTGGATGAAGGAGAGTCGAGCCAGCCTCTGTGGGCACGAGGCCCTGGGACGAGCGGCCTGTTTCTGGGGTGAAGCCTTCATCAGGCAGGTGTCTGGGCCCTGAGCCCAGCTGGGACCGACGCTGGCACATTGCGGTTGGCCTGAGATAGGATGGGCTGCGCCATGTGGCCAAGCACTGGGGAGATGGCCCTCAGACGATTTATGCTTCTTTAGAAAAAATGTCAAATTGTATAAATTCAAGGTTATTTAGGAAACATGCAATTTTGGTTGCCTTATTGAATAAAAAGATAACTAGATTGTCCTAGCAGATAAAATATTGAAAGCGCATATAGCTTTATTCTTTATTCTGAAATTAGGAACAGGGCAAAATTTACCTGAGGGTAAAGGCAGGTGTCGCCTAGCTAACATCACCTCTAATTTGTTTAATTTTATTACCCTGATGCCAGAACCGAGGCGGATCACACTTACTCACTCTCTCCTGCCGTTTCATCTTCCTTTGCTTGCTCTGACGAGGTTCTTCTCAAAGTATGCGCTGCTCAGGGCACTCAGGACGCACGTGGTTTTGGGAGTGTGGCACGTTTTCCTTCAGTGTGTCTGCTCCTGGCAGGGAGGTGGGCCTCTTAGGTTCGTGTCGGGCCATCCAGGGAGCCTTCCTGAGAGACTGACATGTGAGGGCCGGGGTGGGAGAGCCCCCTGGCTCCCGACACCGGCCAGGCCGGAGGCCGGCACTCAGTACAGCCACCGGGCGGGGAGTTACTGTGCGCATAGGTGCTTTTGGTCACTGTCTGCTCTCCTCATTAACCACCTTGGGTAGGGCCTGGTTGTACATACATGTATATGTAGAGATGAGTGTAGTATATCTACACGTGTTTATGTGTCTGTGTACGTACATGTATGTATGTATCAGTCTCTGTTTATATGTTTGTACACAGGGTGGGCCAAAGGTAGGTTTACAGCTGTGAGTACGTGACATAGATTTTATTCTTGTATTATTATGTATTAACGAGAGGCCTGATGCATGAAATTAGTGCAAAAATAGTCCTTCCTTCCCTTGGTTGTTGGCACCAGCTTCCCTCTGGCACCCAGGACCCGGTCTTTCCTCGCAGCCTGGCTTCATCTGGAAGGTTGTCTGGAAGGATGTCTGGTCTAATTAGCTTATTATGCCTTTATTATTGTATTATTTCCCATGTGAACAACTGTAAACCTACTTTTGCCCCACCCTGTACGTGCTCCTCAGAGACATGCAGATGTAATGTGGAAACAGGTGTGTGTATGTTACTGTCTGCATGCACTTTGAAACCATCCTGGGGGATAGAAGGGAAGCTGATCTGCCACTCTGGTGAGGACATGGAGGCCCAAGCAGGGGCGGCCCTGGAGTGCCAGGTGGAGTGGGACCTCAGCCTTTGCCTTCCTTCCTTTGCTCTGCAATGATTTATCATCCTCCAGGTCACTGCTGTGCATCAGTGTGATGGGTTGTCAAACTCCACACCCTGATTTTGGCCATATCTTTATATATTTGAAATATATGCTTAATGTATTTCCTTTAAATTGCTTTGAAATATTCATTTAGTTAATATGTATTTATTAATTTTTAGTTACTTTATTTTATTTTATAAAAGGCACTTCAGAATGTGCCTGTGATTAGGAAGCCAGTATGATGGAGGACCATCAAGAAAAGGAATCTGTACAAATAAGTACCTGGCTGTGAATGTGTGTGTGAGCACATGCTTGTGTACCTCCCTTTGCACTCAAAACATTCTGTGTACCACCCAGGTCTTTGTGCTGCACCAAGGTAGGACCTACGCCTTTCCATCAGTTTGCAGACGACACAGCAAGGGAGAGACCCCTCTCTCAAGGTCAGCACCTGGCTGTGATTCATTGGGGGGTGGGGGGGACGCTCAGCCTGTGCACCAAAAGGCTGCCGGTTCAATCCCCAGTTGGCACATGCAGGAGGCAACCAGTCGATGTTTCTCTCACATTGATATTCCTCTCTCCCTCCCTCTTTCTCTAAAAATAAAATAAAAAATAACATAAAGGTCATTGCCCTTAATATGCTGTTGGTTGAGACTAAAAATGCTGTTGTGGGTCCAGCATCTCTGCTACCTTGATAGAGGTGTTCGGTTCGACCGCACGTGGGGTCTGCCCAGCCTCCCCAGGAACTGCCACCTCTGTCAGTGTGCACTGTTGGCTATTTAATTCTCACCCCAGGATATATTTATTGATTTCAAAGAGAGGGGAAGGAGAAGAGAGAGAGAGAGAGAGGGAGGGAGAGAAACATCGATGCGAGAGGGAAAACACCCATCAGTTACCTCCCTCAGGCGACCCCACTGGGGATTGAACCTGCAATCTAGGTATGTACCCTCACTGGGAATCGACCCCTCTTGGGGTACGGGATGATGCTCTAGCCAGCTGAGACACCCCAACTACTGTTGGCCTCTTCTCTTCACAGTCTGTGCAAGAGCACAAGCTGCAACTTGGGTTATTGTTTTCTCTTCGTTCTTTTTTTGTATTTGTGTCCTAACTTCTGATCCTTAAATCCTTACACGATTCTTTTAAAATACATACAACTGATTGGTTAGATGCTTTTTAAAAAATATATTTTATTAATTTTTTACAGAGAGGAAGGGAGAGAAATAGAAAGTTAGAAACATCGATGAGAGAGAGTCATTGATCAGCTGCCTTTTGCACGCTCCCTACTGGGGATGTGCCCGCAACCAAGGTACATGCCCTTGACCAGAATTAAACCTGGGACCCTTCAGTCTGCAGGCTGACGCTCTATCCACTGAGCCAAACAGATTTCAGCTGGTTAGATGCTTTCTTAACTCTTCAGTGATGTTGGCCTCGAGTGAATAACTAGAAGAATATATTAAGATATGGTTGCCTCAAATTAATCTTTTGGTTTAGAGTTCATATTCCATCTTCAGATTTAGATCTGAGGAGGGCATAATAAAATATTGTGGTTCTGACTGGTAGTAATTTCTTCCTCTATTGACTGTTTTGAATGGAGAGAAAATTTATTTATCTCTTTAAAATGATAATAAAAAAGAACCAGCGACAAAATAGCATAAGGAGACAAACTGTTGCTTTCTGTCTGTCATTTGAATTCAGCTCCCAAAAGGGGTGCATTTGGTGAGAGAGCCCTGGAGGACATTTAAGGGACACGCTGAGTGGCTGGCTGGCGGGGTCATTTTCCTGTGCAGGAGGACATGCAAAGCGCCTCTCTGTGGTGCTCTGTCCTCCTCACGAAGGCCCTGCAGGGACCTGCATCTTGCTGAGGGTCAGTCTTGTGCCAGCTTGGAGAGTTTGATTGCTTTGCTAATAGAGACAGATTTTTGTCCTTAGAGAGACCCAAGCGAGATGCTGCCACATAATTTCTGAGTCTCTGTTCACAGAAACCACTTTGGCTTTAGCTGTAATTCAGTGGAAACACATACACACACACTCACACACACACACACACACCCAGGCACACACACACAGGCACACATAGGTGCAGGCCCACACACAGAGGCACACACAGGCACACACACAGGTGCGTGCATACACACAGAAGTGCACACACACACACACAATTTGAGGAGTTGGCAAGGAATAAGTGAGCCAAATTTGGCTTGGAAAAATTAACACTGGCAACTTCGTGAGCAACGATTCCATGGAAAGCACTGGCGAGGAAGGCAGCAGGGAGGGAGTGTGTGGTGGCAGTGCAGCAGCCGTACTCTTCCAGGCTGCTGCCTGGGCTGTGTGAACAGCACCGAAGGTTCCTTGATCCATATGAAGTGAATTGACCATACGAATCAAAGGCTCACTGAGTTGAGAGTCCCTTTATTTGGCAAATTAAACAACCTTGTGCTAGTCCAGGGCCAGCTGATACCTGTCTGTATTTGTAGATTTGCAGAGAAGAAAATGAAATGATACAGTGGCTGTTTCCTGTCTCTCTAGTGAAAAGGAATTTAGCTCCATGTAAAATGTAATCAGTTTTTGTCTCAAAAAAGCTGGAAACATAATACTTGGAGATCATCTCAGACAAGAAAAGCAGTCGCAGGCTCCACGTGACTTTCGACAGGCCGGTGCTACGAGGCGGCCTCCTGTGGATGCTGCGCTGCCTCCCTCTGCCCCCTGAGCACCTGCCAGGGAAGGAGTCCCGTCTTGAGTGGTTCATGGTTTTGGTGTTGGTGCTGGGTCTTACACACCTTAGTCCACAAGCTCAGACATAGAGATAATTGGAAGCCTAAAGCCAATCATGTTGGGTCAGGGCCCATGTGAAACAGATGCTGGAGTAGCACCTTCAATCCAGGAGGAGCTGGCTTGCATCCCGTGGGCCCCAGGTCCAGCCCAGGGATGCTGCATGTCTGCACCAGGTGCCTTCAGAGCCCTCCCTCCCAAGGCCAGCTCTGTCTGTCACCTTACATGTATTTGGAGAATTGCTTTGGGAATTTATAAGGACCTTCTCTAATTTTTGTGTACACTAGGGCAGCGTTTTTCAACCGCTGTTCCGCGGCACACTAGTGTGCCGCGAGATGTTGCCTGGTGTGCCGTAGGTGCAGACAAGACAAGAATTTTATAATTTTTCACTATTTTGTTTACTTAATATTTCATAATAAAGTAATTATAAAATACTTTCTTTGTGTTTATTTGATTCCTATTCAAGAGAATTACTTTATATATAGTCAATATAGGCACAGAGTTAAATTTTTTAACATTTTCTAATGGTGGTGTGCCTCGTGATATTTTTCATGAAACAAGTGTGCCTTTGCCCAAAAAAGGTTGAAAAACACTGCACTAGGGCTCCTGTGAGTAAGGTTGGACATGCTTTAGTATATAGACAAACAGGCTCCATAGCTGCCTGAGTGATCTTTTCAAAATGCAGATACGAAAGTGTCCCACTCACTTCTTTACCAAGTGGAGGTCCCTTCCCTTACCTCCCACTATTCTTATGACAAAGAAAATGGTGCGATAAGTCAATACAGCCTTTATAGTGTGAATTCTGCCTCTTTTCATTCTGTGCTGCCCCACCCCCTTCCCTGCCCCCACCAACTCGGCTATGTCTCTCCATGCTCCTGTGCCACAGGCCTGTGCATGTGCTGCTCCTGCTCTTGGGAGTCTGACTCTGCTCTCCACCTGGCCACCTCCGGCCTGTCCTGGGGCTCTCAGGTCGCTCAGAATCCCCTCCTTTCTTGATCTCGCTGACTCTGCCAGTGCCCCTGTGAAACTGTGTTTCCAAATGCACTCCATAGAACTCGCTCCTGTGGCCTTCCTCCCAGTGTAGTTGACAGGCCTCTTTGCCTTTGTATTGATGGATGCCAGTGTTTTCACCAGCTTCAGCAGGCAAGAATATACCTTCCTGGGTTCTGTTGTAGTGTCTCTCTACATTGTGCTTGGCGCAGAGCAGATGACTGTGTAAACATTTCTTCAGTAAATGCCTCTAGCAGTTGGCCTGTTGTTCCTGCTGTGGAAGAGGCTGATGTCTCTCAGCCTCTATTATCTGAGCCCTTTGAAGTCCTATTTTAAAACCACACCAATGGTTTACATATAAACCAAGTGGTTACTCTTCAAGTGGTTTACTTATCAGTTTCTCAGGTCACCTTCTGTTCTAGAACTGAGCTTCTTTTTGGAGGGGGTGGTTGTGTGTTTTGTGAGGTTAAGGGCAGCTTGTGATCATGACTATTTTATACTCCAAGATTATACATTAGGTATAAAAGCCTATCATGGGAAAAAATGACTTTTGAGTTTCTTTTCTGCTTCTGTTTCCACTTCCTAATAATACCTGCTTCCCCCTCCCTCTCCCACCTCTTCATTTGGTGTAATAGGATCATGTGTGAGTGTGTGTGTGGGTGTGTGTGACTGTGTGACTGTGTGAACGTGCATGTGAATGTGTGTATGTATGTATGTATGTGCGTGCACAAGTGCATGTATATATGAATGTGTGTGATAGTATGAGTGTGTGAATGTGCATGTATGTGTGAGTGTGTGTGTATGTATGTGTGATGTGTATGTGTGTGAAAGTATGAGTGTGTATGTGAGTGTGTGAATGTGTGTGATTGTGTATATGCATGTATGTGTGAGAGTGTTTGTGAATGTGTGTGAGTGTGCTTATGTGTAATGTGTATGTGTGTGTGTGTGAGTGTGCACACGTATGTATTTGTGAGTGTGTGAGTGTGCATGTGTGTGTGTGAGTGTGCATGTATGTATGTGAGCATGCGTGTATTTATGTGAGTGTGTGAGTATGTGTGTGAGAGAGAGCTGAACCAGCAGGTGTATCCACCCTGCCCCGACTTCCCATGTCTGAGTTGGGGAGCCCTTCCCACACATGGGGAAGAAGAGCACCTATGAGACTCCTGCTCCTACTTTTACTCTTAGTGTGTTGACAGGTGGCACAGTAATTCTCCAGTTGGTTTGCGTATATTAAGCAGGGCAATATTTTAAATTAGGCAAACATATTTAATCCAAAATGTGTTTATTCTTTTTAGTCTGTTTTTAAAAAAATTCCTGCCTGCTGAGTTAGTTGCAGAGTAGCCCGGTAGCAGATGGAGGGAGGGGCTGGCGTGGGGGTCTCAGGGCTGAAGGCCTGAGCCAGGTGTGTCTGGGGTCAGCCCCGTGTGGGAAACCCATCTTCTCTTCTCAGGGCCTTTCTTTCTCTTCCTGACCCTGAGAGGTGTGTTCAGAAGGGCACGTCCTCCGGGTGGACATTCATTTGCGCTCTGGCTCCCAGCTGCACTGCCTCTGGGTCACACTCCATGCCTGGGCTCACGCACTGTTGTTGCCTTTAGCTCCTTAACAGAATCATGCATGGGGAACACAGCAAAAACGCCTCGGGGCCTTGGGTCAGAATGTGAAAGGTGACAGGCACTCAGCTCTGAAAATCAGTCCTTCGTCCCACTTTGCCAGTCTCACAGATTTCTGCAGAAGGCGTTTGGGGAGGTAGTTATTTTGAGTTTCAGGTGATGCATCTGAGACTCTTAGGGTGCCAAAGATCAGAACCAAGCCTGGTGTCTCCAGGTCTCGAGGGCCGCAGCTTGCTCCTCTTGCTGAGGGTATCAAGGATTTTGAATAGAATGCAAAATATAAAAAGAAGCCTTGTCTAGAAAACACAGGCTGTTTGGAAGGTGGGAGGAGCCAGGAGCCTCCAGGATGGGAGGCTGGCTGCTCTGTGGACAACCCTTCCCCATCCACAGTAATGAGATGTGTGTGATGGTGTTGAGAATGCAGACCACTGCCTGCCAGACTCAGTGTTGGGCCTGCTGTGGGTGACTCTCAGCCAGGGAGAGGCTCCTTAGACTGCCACGCCCTCCTTTCTCAGAATCCACCACCTGCCCTCCTCCTGAGACCCTGGCCAGCACCAGGTGTTCAGAAAATAAGATACAAAGCCATTTAGTGCCCCTGAAATTCCTGGCAGGCCTGTCTCTGAGGAGACCTGGAGCGGACATAGACCATAGAAAGAAAGGCAGCCACAAGGGTCGATCTGCAAATAGCTCGTGTATTATGTGTGCCAAAAGGTGAATGTGAAATTATTGTTTATGTCATCTGGTAGCCCTCAGACAAAGGGGTGTCATCTGACAGATCTTGTATATCCAGCAATGAAGCCCTTAACCCTAGCCCTAGCCCTAGCCCTAACCCTAGCCCCAGCCCTAACGCCCACACAGCCTGTCCTCTTGCTGCACACATAGCCATGCCTATAGGGACCAGCATGGAGGCTTTAACATCTGCAGTGGGTGAGAAAACAGACAATATCAGCCCTTCTTCAGAAAAAAACATTTCAAAAAAAATTGTTCTCAGAAAGACACTGTTGCTTTTTATGCAAAGGACAGAAACATGATGTGTCTCAACTTTGAAAAGGTGAGTTGTCAAGAAACAAAGCCCATCCCCGTAAAGACCTGACTTTTCCATGACACGTTCCTCAACCATCAGAGGCGTTAGCGCAGTGTCTGGCATTAGCTTCCTGATGCCTTTGGGAGTCTGTATGAAACGTGTGGGGCCACTTTAGGGTACACAGCTCAGGACACATCTTTTGAGGAAGAGAGAAAGTAGGGCCTCTTTTGGATAAAGTGACACAGGAAATAGAAGCTACAGCTGGAAGGACACATGACTTCATTGGAATAGAAAAATATTTGAAACATAAAAATAATCCACCTGAATGTTGTAAATGGTATAAATTGCAGATATGGAAATAAACTTTTTCCCTTAAAAAAAACACCTGGATAGTGAAGTAGGTAAAATAATATCAAAGATCAACAAAATATTTTTATTCTCTTAATTATTTGCTCTTTAGAAACGAAAAATGAATGTTGGTACAGTCGGCGGCTGGCGCGGCAGTTCCGAGAGGTGAAGTTGCTTTCTGGGTCCACAGCTTTTTAAATAGAGGAACTGAGACTGAACCCAGGCAGTATGACTGGGCCCTTCTTCCTGGATTAAACGCTGCTTGAGTCACTAAGAGAAGACACGCACGCCTGCGCACACACACACACGTACACACACACACACACACACGCAGTTCGGTATCTCAGAACCCTGATGTCACAGATGGCCTTTGCCGACGGACTATTGTGTGTGTTTAGTCTTGGAACTTCTTTCAAAGATAGGATGTCATTTACAATCTTCAGGCCATATGTTTACTCAGACTTAAGAAACATGGGCTAATCTTTTTCTATTTTGAGGAGTAATAAATTGAAAAGATAATTACATAATATGGTGCATAATGTAACTCTGGCTTGAGCCATATGTGTTTAATTTTAGAGAAACATGCGTGATGACAGGTTATGAAAGGATGAAACTATTTTGGTCTTTTTAAGGATTAGAAGCATGATTTAAAAAAAGTCATTTATTCCTCCCTTGGCCCTGAAAAACAGCCCATGCACAAACCCAGGGAGAAGCACCCACTGAAAGCAATTTGCTCTGTGGTGGCCACTGGCAAACCCACGCGAAGGGACACATTCTCCCCAGGCTCTCTTAAATCAGATGCAGGCTTCTGTGCGCTGGGGAGCGGGGCATGTGGTTCCTGATGGAAGAGGGAGTGGAGCTGCGGCTTGTAGAATCAAGCAGAAATTTCTCACGAGTATCCAGTTAGAAACACGCCGGCCATCCCTTTCCCGGGCCTGCTGCGAAGGCCGTGATGGGCAGGAGGAAGCGCCCACCTCCCTCCCTTCAGCAAGCGTCTGCTGAGTCCTTTGATTCTCCAGCCACTGCACTTGGTATTGGAGATGTAGAGTCTTTAAGACTGTTCAGCAGGCTGAGGTTCACGGTCAGGTCACTTGCGAAGTGTGTCCCTTTGCCCATGATCCTGGCCCGGAAGCAGGATGACCAGTTGTGGACAGAACAGTGCCTCTGAGGCTGCGTCCTGACCCAGAACCTGGGAGTATGATGTGTCCAGAGCAACGGGAATTGGGTTTGAAGATGGAATTAAGGCTGCTCCTCCGCTGACCTTCCATGTGGGAGGTCATCAGGATTATCCTTGCATCCCCGCTGAAGAGAGAACCAAAGGGGGGGCAGCCAGAGGGACTCTGCCCAAGGGTGCCGACGTGGGTATGGAGGGGGGCCGCCCGCGAAGGACTGAGGTGCCACCTCAGCTGGAGGAGGCAAGGAGCGGGTTCTCCCTGGAGCCCAGAACCACATCTGCATTTGGGCCAGGGAGACCCCTTTTGGACTCTGAGCTCAGAACTGGAAGACAGACAGACAGTGTGTTTAGTCACTGAGTTCGCGGTGATGTGTAACGGGAGCAGGGGAAAGCATAGCGAAGGCCACAGGCCTGGTGGCACAGTGACTAGAACAAGTGGCTCTCAGGACCCCTGGAGAGCTGGGCCCTGACCCCAGACATTCCAATGGCATTGGTCTGGAGAGTGGACTGGACATAGGAATTTTGCAAGTTTTCCAGGTGGCTCAGAGGTGCAGCATGGAGGTGGCACTGGCTCAGGGTGTCGGCTCAGCACAGGCTCAGCCTGTCTTTCTCCCCGGCACCTCGGCAGGGCCGGCTTGGGGTCATCCTCTGAGCTCTGCCTTCTCCTCTGAGGCAGGGGGTGCTGTGACCCCACCTTGGGTTGTGTGATCCTGAGATGTGGAAGTACAGGTGTCCCTCGTGGACACTGCTCAGCGGACGGGCGCTCCTTGCGGTGTGATGCTGCAGGCACGCTGCATCTCCGAGGAAGGAGTGGCAGGCACGGCACCCGCCCATGGGTGCCCGTGCCCAGGACTGCCTTCTGGCGTGGCTTCCGTTGTCTGTCTGTTTCCAGGAGGCTGGGAGGCGCTGAAAGGTTAGCAGCCCTTCCACAGGCCAAGCAAAGGCAGCAAGCCCGCGGCCTGGACCAGAGCCTAGGTCCCCTCCGAGTTCTGGGTGCGGGCTTGCCAGGCGGCAGTGTAGGAATGTGGAGTGGGGCTGCCTGCCCATGGTGCCTTTGGAGGTGTGTCATAAGCACGCGTCTGGCCTCGCCTGGGGGTGGCATTTGTCCCAGATTCAGTCTCTGCGATCAACCACACGGTGCCCAGCTGCCCGCTGCCAGGGAAAGGAGGTGGAAAGGCCCGGATGACAGAGGCCAGCCTTCATCTGTCTCAGGTTCAGGTGATACATTGATTAGGTTCTTTTCAAAGCCCCACGTGGCCCGAGGGCTTCTCTGCGTGGGGTAAAATGTCTTTCTTCTCCTGTGTGAGTTGAGGAGAGAAGTGAAAGTATACAATTAATTTGCTTGCACTTTCTCAGAAATTGTATGCTGGATTTCTGGGAAATGCTATATGGAACAATATTCAAGCAAATTATTGTTATTTACGGTGCTTTTCCTGCATATTTAAAGTCAACAATTATGCTCCCTTTCTGTACTTAATGGCCTCCTTACAATTTTAGAACCTGGTCAAGTGTTATTACAAAAACCTGTGCTTTGAGCCCATGATTCTTGGGAAACCAGTTAACAATATCAGAAGTAACAGCCAAGGCCTGCCTCCCATGGACACCCCCTGTCCCTTCCCTGAAGGAGGTGAATTATCTGTAGGTCATTGCTCGGTCTCATTTATTTTAGAAAATATAACATCCTTTGTCATCACTGGTGTTGATATTACTAAAATCCAATGGCCAGATCAGATGTGATTGCCTTGGACATTCACTCTGTGGCCTGGAGCTGGGGTCCCTTCCTCCTCGAGGCGGGCGTGTGCGTCCCACCAGCCTGCGCCTCCCCCCAACCACATCTTGAAACAGGGCCTCATTGCCACTTCATGGCCGTGGACCTGGAGGCTCCTGCTGGGAGGCACAGAGTTGTTTCTGAAAGTTCAGGGCCAGGCAAGCTTTTGCTCCAGCTCCCAGACTGCCTCAGCTCCCAGCTCCCGGCCCTGCCCTGGCTCCTGGTTTTGCCCCAGCTCGCTGCCCTGCCCCGGCTCCCGGCACTGCCCAGGCTCCTGGTTCTTGGTCAGCCACGCAGATGCTCAGAGTTTGTGAATTTGAAGAGGTCCAACATCATCATCCCAATTTCTACTACTTTGGGTTATGACATTTCAACCAAGAAAACAAAACAAGCAAACAAAAAAACCCTGAGCAAACCCCCCAAAACTAGGCTTTCTCTTTTGAGAAATGAATCTGGTTTTGCTTATAACATCTCTTGGAGTGTACTACAAAGACAGCTGCTTGCTGAATAAATTTTTTAACTGTCTTCAAAATAATAACGACACGGGGGTGGGCTGGAAGGAGAGGCCACGCGTGAGGTCGGAGCAAGTCCGGGAACGGCAGCCCCTGACGCCCTCTTCCTCCAGGGACAGTGTCCACAGTGGCCCACTGGCGTGCAGAGGAACTTAAAAGGAAGAAAGCATTTCAGTAGCAGCCAGGATCCCTTTAACCTTTCCTGTCCCCATTTGTAGAAGCGAATTCCTTCAGGAGTTTGGGGTACCATTCCATATTTATGCATTTACACAGGTAGCCTTTTTTGAGAGTGTTTATTTAGTTTAAAAGTTTAGCATCAAATATATTGTATTCTAACTACTTCATGCTTTTCTGTTCAGTCTTGATTTTGAGAAAGTACAGTGTTAATACCTGTAGCTCTAGCTTCCTTGCTAAAAGTCTACACAGTATTCTGTCATTTGATAATAAACTGTTCTTACTGATTCCAATGTTGATGGACATTTAGAATTTTATTTTTATTTCTAGAATCATCTCTGGCTGCACCAGCTTCCTCAGTGTAGAACTACTAGGCCAGCTGATTGCACTTAGCAGGTGTGTGGCTCCCTGGGCAGAGCCGGCCCCATGCCCCGCTGGGGAGAAGTCAATGCCGTGCCCTCCTTCACAGTCTGAGGGGTCCACCAGCTGGGCTGCATCCCAGCCTCGAGGTCCCATGCGCCGCAGAGCTGTGTCCGCTTGTTCCACCCGTTCGGAGAGGCGGCCCACTGCAAGAGCCTGGCCTGTGACAGGGAGGAACGCGGTTAGGGAAGAAGGCAGTGCCTGCTAGTCCCGCGGAGAGCGGAGAAGCTCCGCGATGCCAGCGAGGCTGTCCTGCTCGAACCTTTCCCTCTCTTCCTCAGCCCTCGCTTCCAGGAGGCTAACAGACCCCAGAGAGGAATGCTCCGAGCAGCAGCAGCCACAAATAGAATGAAAGGAAAGGAAACATCTCAGAATAAGAGGGAGGACGGGAGGTTGGCGCTGCTCCTTCCGGTCCAGGGGTGCTGTGTGCGTCTGTCTGTGCTCGGCCTGGCAGCTTGTGCGGGCAAGAGGAGTGTTTCAGTCAGTGGGAGAGATGCCAACTGACCTAATGGGCACCTCCTGGCACTACCTTCCTCTCCATCATCTGGAGAACGTTAGAAGATACGAGAATGTAGGTTCCACATAGAGATTTGTGCCTGTTTTCTGTTTTGGTTTATTTTCAAAATCCTTTTTGAACTTTTGAACTGCTAGTACCCATGGGCATGTGCAGGGGAGTTAATAAATAGGATAATGTTGATGTGAGCACAATTTCTTTAATATGTAACTGGAGGAGCATGGGAGTTCCTGATAAGCTCTTCATATAAAAATATATTAAATGTCCGAGCCTTTCCAGTGAGGGTCAGGAGGGCTCTGGCACTAACAGGGTCCTTAGGCCTTGGACCACTAAAGAGCAAACCATGCTGATCAAGTACTGGCGTGCGTGGTGTGAGGTCCTCTGTGTTCATCACCTCAGACGTCTTTCCGGTGCGTTCTATTAAACCCTCTACTCATTATTGTAATTGTACTTTCTGTTTTTGTCTGTTTGGGTCACTTTCTAACTCCCTAGTGTATTGAAAACATGTCTTCATATTATACAACACATATTTTGCATATGGGAATGTGTTCTTTTCTTAACAACTTCTGGAATAAAAACTCAGCTTCTGTTACTTCCCAAGTATCTTTTGAAAATCTGAGGTTTTGTGTTCAGATAAAAGTAAACATAAAGCAACAATTGTAAGGCAATTAAAGAAACAGAAAAGACCTATGCTTTATAAATACCCAGTTTTAAGATTGTTCATTAAAATTTTGAAATAAATGGCTTTATTGCATTTATGCCTATCCTGGGTTGAATCAACATCTGATATCAACAAGATTTACTTAAGGACTGAAAAAAAGCATAATATTTCACTTGCTTGCCAAAAATCTTTTAATTAAATTATAGCTGACACACTAGTTTTAGGTATATAACAGTGATTTGACCTTTATATACTTTACTAGAGGCCCGGTGCACAAAATTCATGCACGGGGAGAGTGGGGTGTATCCCTCAGCCCAGCCTGTACCCTCTCCAATCTGGGACCCTTCGAGGGATGTCCGACTGCCTGTTTAAACAGGCAGTCGAACATCCCTCTCACAATCCAGGATTGCTGGCTCCCAACTGCTCACCTGCCTGCCTTCCTGATTGCCCCTAACTGCTTCTGCCTGCCAACCTGATCACCCCCTAACCACTCCCGTGCCAGCCTGATTGATGTCTAACTGCTCCCCTGCCAGTCTGTTTGCCCCTAACTTCCCTCCTCTGCCAGCCTGGTCACCTCTAACAGCTCTTTCCTGCAGGCTTGATCACCCCCAACTGCCCTCCCTTGCAGGCCTGGTCCCTCCCAGCTGCCTTCCTCTGCAGGCCATCTTGTGTCCACATGGGGGCAGGATCTTTGTCCATATGGGGCAGCCATCTTGTGTGTTGGAATGATGGTCAATCTACATATTACTCTTTTATTACATAGGATAGAGGCCTGGTGCACAGGTGGGGGCTGCTTGGTTTGCCCTGAAGGGTGTCCCGGATAAGTGTGGGGGTTCCCTTGGGGCAGGGAGTAGCCTAGGCGACTTGCAGGCCAGTCACATCCCCTGTCACACAAGCAGAGGCCCTGGTATCTGGAATTGATTTACCTTCTATAATTGAAACTTTGTAGCCTTGAGTGGAGATTTAGGCCAGCTAGGGCAGGCAGAAAGCTTGACTTCTTCCATTGCCAGAGAAACCCAAGCCTTCCTCCTGCTCTCTGTGGCTGCAGCCATCTTGGTTGGGGTTAATTTGCATACTTGCTCGGATTGGCTGGTGGGCATGGCTAGTGGGTGTAGTTTGTGGGTGTAGCGGAGGTGTGGTTAACTTGCATATTACTCCTTTATTAGATAAGATGATATCAGCATGATAAATCTAGTACCCAGCTGTCGTCATACAAAGTTATTACATTTTTTTAAATTCTCACCCAAGGATATGTTTATTGATTTGTGAGAAAGAGAGAGAGAGAAAGAGAGAGAGAGAGAGAGAGAGAGAGAGAGAGAGGGAGAGAGAGAGAGAGAAAACATTGATGCGACAGAGAAACATTGATACTTTCTTTACATGCAAGACCAGGAATCAAATCCATAACCTAGGTATGTGCCCTCATGGGGAATTGAACCCACAACCTTTTTGGTGTATGGGACAACACTTCCATCAACTTAATCACCTGGCCAGGGCCAAATTCTCTGTGCTATGCATCATATCCCTGTCACTTATTGTATACTTAGAAGTTAGTACCTCATTATCCTCCACCTGTTTCACTCATCCTCCCCTCTGGCAAGCATCAGTTTATTCTCTATATCTTTGAGTCTCTTTCATTTATTCCTTTATTTTGTTTATATAGATTCCCCATATAAGTGAAATGATATGGTATTTGTTTTTCTCTTTCTGACATTTCAGTTAACATAATATCCTCTAGGTCCATTCATTCTATGGCAAATGGTGAGATTTCATTCTTTTTAATTCCACTGTGTTTGTGTACAGGGTGTCCCAAAAAATGTATACATACACTTTGTATAATTATAAAATGCAGTGTTTATTTAAATATACTTCATTTTCAAAATTGAGCTATTAGTTGATTATGTGTGTATACATTTTTTGGGACATCCCATCTATATATATAAAAGCCAAGTGACCAGAATGCCAGAACGACTGCTCGCTATGTCGCACACTGAGCTGGCCAGCCGGCCCTATTGGGGGGTGGGTCCTTCCCCAGCCGGCTCAGCTCCCAATTGGTCCCCCCAACCACAATCGGTGGAGAGGCTGGCTGGCCAACTTCCCGTGTCCCCTCCCTCCTGCCAGCTGGCCTGATTGGCCCCCATTGGGGTGAGCCGGCCACACATGCATGATTTTGTGCAAAGGGCCTCTAATATATGTATATGTATATGTATATGTATATGTATACACAGACACAACACACACACACAGGAGGCTGTTGCATGAAATTTGCGCACTGGGTGTGTTTGTGTTCCTCAGCCAAGCTTGCACCCTCTCCAATCTGTGACCCCATGGGGGATGTCCAACTGAAGGTTTAGGCCCAATCCCAACCATCAGTCGGACATCCCTCTCACAATCTGGGACTACTGGCTCTCAACCGCTTCTGCCTGCTAGCCTGATCACCCCCTAACCACTCCCCTGCTAGCCTGATCGACACCTAACTGCTCCCCTGCCAGCCGATTGCCCTGAACTGCCCTCCCCTGCTGGCCCAATCACCCCCAACTGTCCTCCCCTGCTGGCCTGATTGCCCTCAACTGCCCTTCCCTGCTGGCCTGATGGCCCACAACTGCCCTCCCCTGCCAGCCATCTTGTGGCAGCCATCTTGTGACCATATAAGGGTGGACATCTTGTGCAAGGGTGTGATAGTCAATTGCATATTACCTCTTTATTGTCTAGGATATTATATGTTACATATATATATATATATGTGTAAATGTATAGGTATGTGTGTATGTGTATCCTATATAATAAAGAGGTAATATGCAAATTGACCATCATGCCCTCACAAGGTGGTTGCCTATGACCAGGCCCGCAGTGGGGTTAATGAGGGATGACCAAACAACTGAACAGCAGGTAGAGTGGGGCAACCAGACTGGCAAGGAGGGTGATAATTAGGGCTGACCAGGCAGGCAGGCAGGTGAGCGATTAGGAGCCAGCGGTCCAGGATTGTGAGAGGGATGTCCGACTGCCCGTTTAGGCCCCATTCCCAGGGTTGGGCCTCAACCGGCAGTTGGACATCCCCCAAGGGATCTCAGGTTGGAGAGGATGCAGACTGGGCTGAGGGGGCCCCTCTGTGCATGAATTTCATGCACCAGGCTTCTAGAATATCATCTTTATACAGCTGTTGGTGGATACCTAGGTTGCCTCTCTATCTTGGCTATTGTAAATAATGCTGCAATGAATATAAAGATGCATATGTCTTTTTAAATCAGTGTTTTTATCTTCTTCAGATAAATACACAGTTTTAGAATTTCTGGTTCTTAAGGTGTTTTTATTTTTAACTAGAGGCCCAGTGCACAAAATTCATGGAAGGGGGGGTCCCTCACCCAGCCTGTAGCCTCTTGCACTCCTGGAACTTTGTGGGGATGTCCAGCTGCCAGTTTAGGCCTGATCCATAGGACCTACAAACTGGCAGTTGGACATCCCTGTCACAATCATGTTCTGCTGGCTCCTAACTGTTCGCCTGACTGCCTCGATTGCTCCTAATCCCTCTGTCTGCCTGCTTGATCACCCCTAACTGCTCACCTGCCTGCCTGATTTTGCCCCTAAAACTCCAGCTTCTGCTTTTTTATTTTTATTTATTTTTATTTTTATTTATTTATTTATTTATTTATTTATTTTTTTAAATATATTTTATTGATTTTGTACAGAGAGGAAGGGAGAGAGATAGAGAGTTAGAAACATCGATGAGAGAGAGTCATCGATCAGCTGCCTCTTGCACACCCCCCACCGGGGATATGCCCGCAACCAAGGTACATGCCCTTGACCGGAATCGAACCCGGGTCCCTTCAGTCCCCAAGCCGACGCTCTATCCATTGAGCCAAACTGGTCTCGGCTGCTTTTTTATTTTTAATATTTATATTTGTTCTTTATTTTTCATTTAAAAATTAAGCTTGTGTTTAATATTATTCCATACTAGAGGTTGGTGCACAAATTCGTGCATAGTTGGGGTCCCTCAGCATAACTGGCAATCAGGGACAATTGAGGTCATCTCACCCAATCCAGGGGGAGGGACCACGGGAGGTTGGCTGGGCACAGGAGGTTGGCTGTGCGAGCGTACTGACCACTCAGGGACAGCTCCTACGTTTAGTTTCTGCTCCCTGTGGTTAGTGTGCATCATAGCGACTGTTTGACCAGTCATTTGTTCCACCAGTAATAACCGTCGCTTAGGTTTTTATATATTTATAGATTTCTTGCAGAGAGCTAAGCATGGTAAACACGGCAAATACTTAACACTTCTGGGCTTCTAACCAAACACTTTCCAACCAGGAGTGTTTATTAGGCCGTCTCCAAAAACTCGAACTGGAACACCTAAAAGTAGAGTGCTCAGATTCCAGGCATCATGTGCTGTTAGCAGGATTTCTATCCCAATTAAACTCTGATTTTTAGCTCTCAACAGTCTGGACAAACTGCCCTTCACTATCTCCAAAGTTTCTTATTCGTCACTATCTCATTTTCCTCCACTTCAAACCAAGGTAACAAACGAAACCTTTAAAACTGATCTTCCTCATTTCAAATTTGTGGATACAACCAACCATGGATTGAAAACACATTCGAATTGTGGTTGTGTATCTGGGACTGTGGAGGGCTGGCTCTAAGCTACTTTAAGGGACTTGGTTTCTATGATTTGGGTATCCACAGGGGTCCTGGAACCAGTCCCCCTGGGTACTGGGGGCTGAGCGTAGTTATGTTTTGGGGACTCACCACTTGTATGATTTTTGCCTGCATGTGGGCCGGTGCCTAGCCTCAGTGTTGTTCAGAGACCACCTGTCTTCTGGCCCCTGCTGGACTTTCTGGCGTCTAATCTGCATGGTGGAGGCGGTGGGGCACAGGATAAATGACACAGCTTCTTAAATCTCTACTTTGTAGTTTTTCTTCACTGCTTGAGGTCCTTATATGATATTTGACTCCTGCAGGAATGTGTGTGTGCACATACATATGCACACGTATACACACACACACACACAACGCATACAGAAATGTATGTGTGTATGTGAACACATGTGTGTATGTACAGTTGGTCAATTGTCCAAACCCAAATAATTTGAGTTTCTCCCTAACACAAAGAGCCACTTCTACAAAAAGTTGAAAAATAAATATAATCAACAAGGCATCACATAACTTTTATGTCTAACTATTAAAAGCTTTTTTATTTTCTCAGTAGACTGGGGAATAAAATTGCTGCGTATTTGTAAAGTGGTATGCTGTTACTCCTGCTGGGCTCAAGAATCAGGCAGCTTTTCATACTTAGGACATAAAAGCGGATTAGAACTGTGATCGATGTATTATCCTATATTTCTCATTGTGCATTCTGTTTCCTTTTTGAGCACCTTTGTAGCCTAAATGGCTGCTAATGACATAATTACAATTGTTTGTCACCATGATGTGTGATTTCCCATCTCCTCAGAAGATGTGAGTTGGATAGAGGAGGAGTTCTGGCAGGAAGACAAAGTGCAGGGTTCATTAGCGGCCAGACGTGATGGCTAAAAGCTTTTCTGCAGCAGGCGCAGTGAGTGCGGGGTTGGTGGAGCCGTGCACACCCAGCCTGGTGTCCTGGTGTGAGTGGTACAGCGGCTCCTGGGAGCATAACCACCGAGCCGCGTGCTTGGTTGTTGTGCACAGATTTTATGCTGGAATTTAAACAGGGCGAGAAAGGGTCATGTTAGCTTATACCAGCAAAGTAGGTGTTTAAAGGAAACTAATGAGACTAAAGTGCTAGTGATCTTTTCAATTTGCTTATTTAGTGCCTCATAACAGAACTGAAATACCTTACATTTGTCAGGTTTCAAAGAGGGAAAATCCCAGCACTGTTAAATTAAAAAAAAGAAGAAGAAGAAGAAAGATGTTTCAGAGAATTCAGAGGCAAGTGGAAGCAAGGCATCACTTGGTGTACACACGGACTTGACACATGAACAGTCCTCAGCTCCACGCCTCAGGGACAAGCCGGTTTCTGATTTTAGCGTTCTTTGCGCAGACAGAGCTCTGGTAGAGTAATGTTAAAGCCCTGGCGTGATAGAAGCTATGAGCGGTTTGAAGAGTGTTTTCTAGCTTTGGGAGGAAGAAAGGAAAAAGAAAAGAACACGGTTGTGCCCTAAAGCCATTCTGTGGGCAGAGTAGTGGTCTGCTTCTCCCTCCCTGCCCTCTGCTCGCTCTTCTTCCTTCACTTCCAGGGAAATGTTACCTGGAGGGGGACTGCCCTGGGGGAGGGGGGGAGAGGGCTGCATGGTGTGGGACCTGGAAACTCAGGGACAGGGAACTTCCCTCCTCCGGGTGGAGGAGAGCTTCCCTGGTGTGAGTGGCAGACCTGGAGGTCTCAGGTGAGCACGGGGCCGGCGGGCTTTGCGGGGTGTTCATAATACCCCGCCTGCACCATTCGTGTGCCCTCTTCTCCTCCTCACGTTTTGCAGACTCGATGGCTCTCTGAGGTGGTGTGTGTGTTCTGTTACTTGCTTTAACATTGATTCCCATGTCCTGTCTGTTAGTGCCACAGAGGCAGGAATTGTGTCCCTAAACCTGTCACAAGATCTGGACATAAAGTACATTCGGGAGGTATTTGTAGAATAAGTCAGAACCATACGGACAATAAATAACCTAACAAATCTACCCAGAGAAAACAAATCCACCCAGATAAGTGATAGTCCACGCGATCAGCGGGGTGGTTTAAGTGGCTCTCTTGCCATCCCCTTCATTTACAGTTTGGAGCCTTAGAATCCAGTTAGGTCTGTTCCCTCCCAAACTGGCTGTGGCCTCCAAGCACTTAGCATGCAATTCCAAGAACTGCCACTTGGTGGCTTGTCCCCAACCCAGACAGTTTCCAGTGAGTTCAGAAAAACACACGTGCTTTCTCCTCCCTTGACTCTGTGCCTTCCATTCAAAATATATGTGTTCTTTATGACTCATATACTGAACCTTAGAAAGAGATGAATAAAACTGAAATGCAGGGAGTAATG
Organism: Pipistrellus hanaki; assembly: GCF_964339955.1. NCBI lineage: Eukaryota > Metazoa > Chordata > Mammalia > Chiroptera > Vespertilionidae > Pipistrellus > Pipistrellus hanaki. The sequence goes on from NC_140515.1 coordinate 7,779,653, forward strand.
TTTCAAAGAAATAAAACACATAGAAGCAGGCTGCTCCCGCGGGCCCTGCGCGGCCCTGCACGGGGGAGCGCCCTCTCGCCAAGTCACGGTTCAGAGTTGTGAATGAGGAGTCCCACATGTTCATTTGGTCTGGGCCCCACAGCATGGGTAGCTGGTCCTGTCCATAAGTTTATGTTCTTTCTGTCGTTTTAGTCACCTGTACCCTCACCTTGCCAGAGTTTGTGTTACTTGGAAGATAGATTGCCTTGTGGCTGATGTTACCTGACGTGGCTCCTGGAAGCTCACTGAGGACGTGGTCAGAAGCCGGCCTCAGAGGACACAAGCTTTGGGATAGGAGTTTTGGCCTTGCTCAGCGAGCACTCAGTGCCGGGAGGGTTGGTGCCGCCATTGGCACAGCTCTGGCAGTATCTCCTCTGCAGGTGGTTGCCCTTGAAGTCCATTCTCACTGTTTTCATGCTAGGGCCAGCGTGTGGGTCCCTGAGCAGGCTGGGCCCACCTCTGGTCATCCTGAGCTGAATCCCTGCCCGCTGCCTGCCTGCTAGGCTTCGTTGTGTGGAGCCATTGGATGAGAGGGACACAATTTGTAGCACTCACTCTGTTCTGTGTAACCAGGGGTCCAAGATGTCTCTTACTCAGCGTGTCATTGAAGGACCAACCTGGCTTCTGCCGAAGCAGCCAAGCATTTCTGAAATAAGCCCCTCCTCCTCTCATGCAAGTGAGGGTATTAAGTGCAACAAAGAATAGTCTCAGACAGAGTGCTGTGCAGAGAAATAAAGTGGGTGACGGAAGTAGAGCACCTCTGGGTCACATCAGCAGTCTTCTCAGAGAAGATGGCCGTGAGCTGAGGTGTGAGTGGAAAGGGGGAGGTGGCAGGAGAAAGTTAGGGACCCCAGGTGCTCACCTGGAAGGCACCAGGAGCTTGGTGGGTCTTGGAACAGACTGGAGGAATGTGGTATGCAGGATGGAGAGGGGAAATCAGTTGGGCAGAAGAATGAGTTGGGACCTGGTCCTGGACCCTGGAAGCCAAGGGCCATGTGACCTCTGAGCTCCCTTGCTCTCTTATTTTCAAGGTAAAAGGGAACTAGCAGTCTTTCAGTCGTAGCTAAACAATTCAACCAGGAAGACAGTCTCCAGGTCCCACTGAGGGAGGGCAGTGGCTGTTTGCACATGGACATAGCCTTCGGTGCTCTGGTCAAGGGGCTGAGGGAGCGCTGGAAGGACAGCCTCAGCTCCCAGGGACAGCTTAGCTTCCCCAGCAGTCCTTTCGGCCGTGAGCTTGATCATGCCTTGGACACATGTTGGGATGATGAAATGACTCAGTGCTTGTGGCAATGACTTAATAAAAACATGAAAAATGATTTACAAATATTAGGGAGCTATTATTATTGATTAGAAGTCCAACGCACGAAGGTTCGTGCAAGAATGGGCCTTCCTTCCCCTGGCTGCCGGCACTGCCTTCCCTCTGGCTGGAGCTGCCTTTCCACCTTCCCACGCTGCCCAGAAGCCCGGAGTGGCTGTGGTGGTGTGGAATGCCTGTGTCCCGCCCTGCCTCCAGCTGCTCGGCACCAGCGTATGCAAATCAACTTGCCATCTTCGTTGGGTTAATTTGCATACTCACTCCTAATTGGCTGGTGGGCATCGGGAAAGTATAGTCAATTAGCATGTTACTTTTTTATTAGGTATATAATCCCTCTACCTACTAAAATACTTATTAAAAATGCATTTTTCTATTCACTAAAGAGATTGTATAAAATTTACAGAGAAACCTAGCAGATGCATTCATGATAGATATAGTTCTGTCCCTTAACTGGTTACCAGGGACTGGTTCACACTCAGATATAACTGTTTGACCTTCTCCTTTAAAGTCTGAGGCCAGAAGGGCCACCATATGGAATTCTGCCACCTGGATTTCTTGTCTCAGCTGGATTGACTTTGAAATACAGAAAGGCTTAAAAAGAAGGGTTAACTGTCAGTTTTAAAGACTTGTTTTTAAGAGGATTTGCACTAGTTCTTGTAAGTCACACCCTGCACCTCTGGAACCGGGCCTCGTTTGGTCTGGGGGACGGGAGGGTTCACATGCTGCCTGTGGCGGGTGGCTCTGGGGGATTGGTCTATAAGAGGTGGCATTTCTGATGCAGGAGGTGGCTTTTGACTCCTGTGAGGCCTCTCAGAATCTGTTGCTCTGGCAGCAGGACATGTGTCTGTGTCTGAAAGTCAGACGGGAAGAGGGAGAGTCAGGAGCTGTGTGGCCCAGAGCAGCGGATCTGAAGCCTGGCCCTTCTTGGATTTTAGGTGCCCGGGGAAGCTGCCTCGGATTACTGGAAGACTTTCATTGTTAAGGGCTAGAGAATTGTGTGTTCTGCTTAGAAATAATTTTTTAGTTTTATTAGAACATTTACTAGCAATAGTGCTAATTACTTTAAATTTGACCCTGGAATTGGGCTATGTCAGCTTGAAAAGACTATTTTTAACAGAATTTAGTTTTAAAGACAGGTTTTATAGACATTATAATAATACCATTCTTATCTAATTAGCATGTGTAAATGTACGTGATATTAGAGAGGCAAGTATACATAAAGTTATAAATTGTGACATTTTATGAGTAGTTCTTTTGTCATGATCTTACAGTCATCATTACTTAACAGTGTGAAACGTGGCCTTAGACATTACATCATGTAAAGACCAGGAGACAAAATAACCCACAAAACCTAAGTATCAGTTTTTGATTATAAAGTTTTCATATGAGGCATTTCTGAATATGTGTCATGAATGTGAGTCATGATTTTCTCACCAAACCTGACCTATTATGATTATGTTTCAACTTCAAGGGGTTTTCGGTATTTAAATTCTAAGCCTAATTCTAAGGTTTCAAAATGATTCACATTCAAATCTACTGTTATGTTTTATAATTAAATAAGAAAATATTGCTTATGCCTATATTTTTACTATTCTTGGACATATTATAATTATTTCTTTAATTTCACCAATAAAGCAGCCCATTCCTTCACTAGTAAATTACAAGACTGTCTCAATAAACAAACGGGTCTGAACGTGGCTTGCCTTCACTGGTGGTCACTTTATTTGGGAGTTTCTCACTTCTTTCTTTGGTTCTTTTGGTAAAATGTATCCCTTCCAAGTGGTAGAATAACTTCCTTTTTGGAAAGAATTATTAGATTCTTACCCTGTTTCCCCGAAAATAAGACAGTGTCTTTCTTATATTAATTTTTGCTCCCAAAGATGCACTAGATCTTATTTTCAGGGGATGTCTTATTTTCCCATGCGCTAGGTCTTATTTTCGGGGAAACATGGTAGACTTTATAATCTGACTCTCCTGCTTATGTTAGAGTACATGATACAAGAAAAATTACACTTGTTAAAAACAGAATGATTGCAGCCTGGGCCAAGCGCATTGCAGTCATGTGCTCATGGAAAAGTGGACATTTTACTGGGAAAAGCATGATATAATAGATGCTCAAGCAATTTCCAGAGTTCAAATACTTTTTAAAATTAGGTTGTTCGTAGTTAAAAAGGCAGCTTTCAAGGCTGGCTTCACTGTTGTTTTAATCATAGTTTAGTTACCATGGAGAAATATGCAAGTTAGCATTTATACACAGAAGTGAAATTTATGCTGCATAGATAATCACCTAAATTTAGCTTTACTTAAGTTTACCACTTCCTTTATTTTTTTAACAAAAAGGAATAATAATATACCACATATACTCATCAACAAGGTAATTTCTTTAAAGGCTGTTGTTATATTTTAGAGACTTTCTTTCCTTAAGCATCAGTGGGCATCGCTATGACTGGGGCTTCTCCCTGGGCTGCGTAATACGCCAGCACCCCGGGCACGCTCGGTTTGCTCAAAAGCGTCACCCTTAGGCTTTATACAAGACTTTGCCAAGTCAGCAGTCTTCCATGTGGTGGAAAACCGGTATCTGGACTTCGCATCGCATTGGGTTTGTGAAGGACGAGGGCGTGTTTCATACTGGGAAATTTTCAGGACATGGCAGGCTGATGGGACCAGTCTGATTTCTGAGCTGGTAGCAGTCTGGGGACTGGGGGGCTGTTTTCTAGGAGAAATTCTGAGACAGGTCTTCACAGGGGGCAGCCCTTCCCCTGAAGAAGCGGGGGTGGGGGCGGGGGCGGGGGCGGGGAGGCGCCCTCCTCGCGGCTCGGCCCCAGGCCCTCAGCGCAGGCCAGGCTGTTTTCAAGGACAACAGAGCACGTGTCCTGATCTCGCAGGAGGCCCAGGACGGAGGGAGTGGCAGACCCCTTTCCACACCAGCTGTTCGCACAGACAGATTGCTGCAGTGAAATTTTCTGAATAGAATTCAGGAAGCTCTAGAGAATTCTCCAAAACAACTGTGCCAACAAGGAAAATGTTGAATTTTTCATCAGCTGCCCAGTGCTGAGAGTCAGCGGCAGCCGTCCATTCAGGACCAGATGTTCAGCGTGGCAGCTCGCAGGGAGCATGAACCCTGTGGTCCGCTCACCATTGTCTGAAGGACATTGGCAGCGACCTGGCATTGGAGAATTGAGGCCGCATAAGCAGAGACCGCGTGTGTCTGTGGCTGCCTGGTTCTCACTGGGACCAGACGAGGTAGGGAGTGATGACAGGAGGGACCGACATCACATCAATCACTTGGAGGCTGGAGACTTTGCTGTAGGTTGTGTTTGGGGGAACTGTTGGCACATTCTTACACTCCTTTTCACTTGCGAAGAAGGTGGCCTTTGTTTAGTTGGACAGATTTTTTCAACCTGTGTCTAAACCATCAAACTTTCTGTGGTGGGGCAGTAGGTGTGGGTGGTTAAGACAGTAAGAAAAAGGTTTCTAATTTTAAACTAGAGGAAGTCACTAAATTTGATTCTTAATATTGAAACCCTACTAGGTCCAATCTGGAATTGGAAATATGCAGTATTTTTGCCCTGGTGAAATAAGCCTTATTATTGTAGGTGAAGAATGTTTAGATCCTCCATTCCTACACTACAGATTCCGTATTTAAATTCTAAGCCTAACTCATAGGTTTCTAAATGATTCACATTCAAATCTACTGTTATGTTTTATAATTAAATAAGAAAATAATGCTTATGCCTGTATTTTTACTATTCTTGAACACATAATTATTCTTTTAATTTCACCAATAAAGCAGCCATTCCTTCACTAGTAAATTACAAGACTGTCTCAATAAACAAACGGGCCTGAATGTGGCTTGCCTTCACAGGTGGTCACCATTTCCTTCATGCCCATGTTTTGAGCCCATGGCATTTGTGAGCTGTTCCCTGTATTAGTGCTTGGAGAAAGGGGGGACTAGTTGGAGTAGGGTTTTGAAGAAATGATATGATTTCTACCTTGAAAAGGACTCTCCCTTAAAATGCTGAGCTGGGTTAGATGCTGGTGCCGTGCCAGGCACGGGCGCACCGCTCCAGAACGCACAGTGTGGCTTCCTCCCTCCTCCCCCCTCCCACTCTGCACCGGCATTTTGTCCTGGTGAAACATGAAGAGCATGAAATTGACCATCTTAAACAATTGCACAGTAATTGAAACTGTTACTTCCAAGCAATACGGGCAAAGAAAAGGCAAATGATCTTTTTATTTGACCATTTTTTCTTTGGGGCTTAAATGGTGTCATCCCAAGAAGTCAGCCTTATTTACTGGAAACCAGAAAAGTCATCACAGAATCATCTGTGCTTTCTGGAGACGTGGGTTGCTTTCTCTTCCTATAGAACTTTCGGCTCCTGCGGCCCCTTTATGGCACCGTCCTGGGGGCGACAAAGGCAGTGTGGAGGGTCCTGGCACAGTGGGAGCCTCCTGCGTGCCCTCTGCTTGGGCGAGGTGCCCGGGGCTGCGGCTGCGATGGGGAGTGTCCCTGGAGCGCGGGGATCTGGAAAAGTCTCCTTACTGCTTGTGGCCCCGGAGCTCCCTGGCCCTTAGCACCCCACCGAGGAGTGTGTGTTTCATTTGTCTGGACGTTCCCCCTCCGTTTCCTGAAAAGTCTCTTGGCTTGTGGACTTGGGAAACGGAGGTTTAGAATTACAGCAGGTGCCCGAGGAGAAGGCCGCCCTTTCTGGGCTCTGACTTGCTGATCGGAAGCGAGAAGCAGTTCCAGGACTCTGATCTGCTGTCCCCGTCCCCGCTGCTGCCGTGCCGCGGCACACAGTTTGTTCTTGGGTGTGAAAGCAAACAGTGTTTGCGTTGGCAGCCACTTCTCTTTCGGTGGAGTTTGCTGCCTCGGCAGGAAACCGCAGCGCTTGCTGGCAGGACGGCCTTCCCCACATCTCCTCGGTTTAAGGAAACGGATTTTACAACTTTTTTTTAAGACAAAATGCCAGCATTTAACAGCTGGAGTTAGTATATAATTTATGGTTTTCTCTATGTTCTTGTGGATGCATAAAAACTAAGAATCTGCAATTATTATTAAGTTATGTAGGTTTTTGCCAAAAGAGTGATTAAAAATAGACCCTCTGTCACAAGGAATTCAGGAAAGTCATTGTTACCCAAACAGGGATTCTCCATGGGTCTCAGTTGGTGCCACCGCTCTGAGGCGGCGCTGCTGCAAGCCGGGTTTTCTGTGAGGAGCAGAGGATCCTGTTCATCTGAGCCCCTCAGCTGACAGACACTTTCAATGTCGTCTCTGCTGCTTTACTTGCCGGGCGGCCTTCCTGCCTGCCTACCAGCGCTGAGCGCAGAGCCCTTCAGGCCGACCTCCACGGTGTGTCGCAGGCAGCGCCTCTGCAGAGCCCTGGCTCAGCCAGGCCAGGCAGCGCCTCTGCTCCTGAGTTTTCTTCACTGCGATGGCAGCGCCCTCAGGGCCTGGCATAAGCCCCGCCGCTGGAGGCCATGGGAGCGGGTGTGGCCAACGCGGGCGGGGCCAGGAGCCAGCAGCCCCACGCCCGGGACACCTGGGCTTCTGCAAGGCCCCATTAGGACAGACTCTTGCTCTGGTTGTTATTTCTTTTCCTATTGACAGAGGCAAAGATTCCGAGACCGTTATTACTATTCCCAAAGCCACACCTTTCATTAAAAGTGGCTCTTACGTATTTGCGACCCTCATTTCTCAGAAAATAAAATAGGAAGTGGAAAGGCCATTTTAGTTGGTACAGTGCTACTCTAAAACCATGCGATCCACATGTTAGATTTAGGGTTGAAATGTTAGCTGCGATGAGTAACGGGACAATGTTTTCCTCCTCTTTTCAAGGATAGCGGCAGTTAATCATTTTTATCTGCCCGCCTTGCAGACCTGCGGAGGTTTGTTATGTATGCCACGTGGTTCATGACATTTTTATTGTGTGTTGTGAATTCATTGTAACCGCCTTTGCAGTTTTTTCTTCTTCCCTTTGCTCCCTGGGGGACCCTTGCAAGCAGCTAAGTGTCAACTGTTACCTTGTTCTTTTGAAAGGTCAACCAATGGGTCCGGGCTGCTTGGCTACTTGAGCCATTTCAGCAGAGACAGGGTGGCATCATTTATGAGTATTCCAATCCTGCTGGCAGCATGGAGAGCAGCAGGCCATCCACAGGAATCTGCTCTTTACCCAGCTGCTTACGTGGGGTCCAAGGACAAAGATTACAGGGAAGCAGGCAAAAGGAGTGAGAGCTGGTGTACAAAATGAACGCTGTCATCACAGGCACTGCGGGCGGGGTCTGCACGGGCCGGGCCTCAGGTCTCTACAGCAAGGTGTGGTTCATCTTCCATGAGACAGGTGGCTCCCGGAGGAGGAGGAGGAGGAGGAGGAGGAGGAGGAGGAGGAAGGCCTGCATTTCCGGTGAGCTCCCAGGCCCCTTGGGTAACGCCCAGCAGATCAGAATGTGCCTATTCAATCAGAACAAAACAATCACGGTGAACAGAGCATTATACTTCTTATGATTAATAGCTAGCTCCCAATACCCTATTTCTGCCCTAACACCCCCACCACTACTTGGGAGACTAATTTTTACTTTTGATGACAAGCCTCAGAGTGCTCGGGTTAAAGAATGTCAGTGTTACAGTCTGTCTCCTTCACAGGAGGAGAAAACACAGTGTGTGGAGCCCTCCTGGTCCAGCTGTTGAAGTGCTGTGATGTTCAGGTGGCGGGGAGAGCGCACACATAAAAGCAGTTCACCTGGAACGTAGAAGTAAAAACGATCAAACTGCCCCAACTGTGGTTTTCTTTATTACTGGAAAGTCATAAATAGCATATAGTTTTCAAATCACTGCTAGGTCAGATGATTGGGAGGCTTAACATTTAAGCTGCTTAAAAAGTCAGGCAGTTGAATGATGCATTTTAGAACAACAGTCTTTTTAGCGTCCTAGCCTCTTCAATGGCTGTGGAGTCGGTAAATACAGAGGCAGCTTTTTAAATAAGGCCGGCAGCTAAATTGGGAAGCAGGAGCGCCGCCATGGAAATGACGCACGGTGAGTGCGCAGGGCGTTAGAGAAGGTCAGAAAGGGAACCACTGGCTGCTGCTACACCAGCAAGGCCCACCTCTGAGCCTCTGAATTGGCTGCATCTGTAGAAAGTGTGTAGAAACAGACTTCCAGGTGGAGCATTTGCAGGATGTTTCTTTTGACTGTGTCCTAGCCTGTTTTGCATGACATTCTAAGCCCGACTCCCCCATCAGTGTGTTTGATAGTTACATGCTTTCCCAGCCCAGAGCCGCCGCACCGCGGAAACGCACCATGTGGAGACCAGGGCAGCGGCCGTTTCCGAGCCCCGGGACGTCTGGTCCTGGCGGTGACTGGGGCGGTCCTTGAACTTACAGGAGGTGATAATCACAGAGGAATACGCCACTTTTTAGAATTGGTATCCTTTTGTTCGTTCTCCAGTGTAAGAAGTTTGTACATCTCTGAGGATGAACATTGTGAATTCAGAGAGACAGATTCCAAGCAAGCAATATGAAGTCCTGTAGGTATGAAGTGGGTTCATTAGCAGCTAAAACTTGTTCTTAAAGTCATTTATTAAAACATCAGAAATCCTTACTTATAGTGGGGAAAATAGAATTTTACATGTAATCATTCATTGTTTCAATTATATCAATATTTAACCAAAAAAGGTGATGCTTACTAACTACTGGTAGTTTGTGAGCCAGCTTGGTTTTGGTGTTCAGGCACCACACGAGGCCCCTCTGGGCACCTGAGATAATACAAAGCGTGCCCGCAACCCCCCCCCCCCTCTTTGCCCCCCAGTTTGCCACTGAAAGGATGGAGAGCTCAGTTTGTGTGCAGGACCGCTGTAGGCAATTTTGAGAAAACAAAAGTTCATATTCAAATGCTGTCATAGGAATAAAGTGTTAAGAGCAGTGAGATTTTTTCTCCCCGTGGAGAATAAGCTACAGCTTGCTGAAAATGTAGACTTCAGAGATTTGGGTTAGGAAAAGAGAGATGGTTTTCTGGCTCATGAGAACAGAGTGAATATGCAACCAGGAACCAAGAGCTTGTACTTACGGACAACAGTGAGCAATTCCCTTTGGCTGGGACAGACAGTTCATGAGGGGAAAAGAGGAGATGAGTTGGAAAAGGTACCTGACTACGGGGGACTTCAAATTAGGGTTAAAAAGCAAAGAAGTTCTTCAGTAACACTTAGTATTAATAATAGCAGAGATTTTTGCTATGGACAAGCCATCGAGTATATGACTTACTGTGTTTTATTCCTTATCACATTCAAGGAAGGGGGAGCTAGCCGTCTCCTGATTCCCAAACAGATGAGGATTGAGTCTGGGAACCGTGTGTGACCTTCCTGCCCGCACAGAGGATGGCGTGGCCCTGTGCCCCGGTGGCGCTGGGCTCCAGGACCAGCCTTCTGCAGATGCTGCCGGCACAGCCGTGGGCACACAGGGTTTCTGTGCACGCAGGGGGCTTCCCGGCGAGGAGGCCAGAGAGGACGTTGTGCCTCAGACTGCAGTGGGGTGGTTGAAGGGAAAGGCTTTGGCAGAGGATAAGACTCCTTGAGGTTTTGTGGGATGTGTGTGAAGGAGTTGGAAGCCTGGGAGGATCAGTCTGGGTTCCCAGCACTCGTGGCCAGAAGGTGGACGCGGGCAGCTGGGAAGCGATGAGCGGAGGTTTGCACGTCTTTCAGGGCTGGCAGGGTCTTGTACAAGATGAGGAAACACACTGAGCGTGGGCCGGGAGGTGTCGGCGCTGAGATGGGGAGTTGAGGCCGAGGAAGTGAATCTGGAGAGGGAGGCCAGTAGAGTGGGGAGCGGGGAAGAGAAAGATCGCTGTGGAAGGAGACCATGAAATAAATTAGCTGCCTGAGATAAAAATCTTTCTGCGCTGTGAAGACGACAGATTTGTGGGCCATGATTTAGACACATACCTATCCATATTCATATTTGTATACATATTCATGTACATATTTATATGTGTTCCCATATACATTCATATGTATCCCTGTGTGTATTCATATCTGTGTCATGAGCACGGCCGTTCCCTAAAGCACACATATGTGTACCTGGGAGCCTTTCCCACCTCAGGGAGCAGGGGGAGGAAGGGGGAGGGGTCTCCCTGAGTGACCGACTTGGGGCTCCTGGGGCTGAAGCCGAGGAGGGGGGGGTGAGGTTCAGACCACACACAGGATTCTATCCCCACAAATCATTCCAACACAGAAGGCAACTGCTTTAAATGCTGTAGCAAAGGCTAAGTGATCTATAATGGGGTTTCACAAAATTCAGCAGGGTCACCATTATGCTGTGAAATACCGGATAAGAGTGTGGTCAATAACGGTGTTAACTTTTCCTTCAGGGCAATATTTTTCTCCCTTGAAAGTTCGTTCATCTGCCCAAATGCACGTTGGAGGCTCATTGCTTTCATGCTGTGCCAATGTAGGATTGCGGTCCCGGTTATTTTCTCTTCTCTTCCTGTGCCTCTTCATTACTAATAAGGTAGACAAGACGAGTTTTAACATTTTTTTCCAGCAGCCAGAGAAGTGCTGTGCTGCTGCTCAGTCCATCTGTGCTCCATCTGTGCCCGAGGCCTGCTCTTTGGTTTTCAGGATCCCACCAGTGACCCCTTTCTGGGTTCCATGAAATGTCACCCTTCAGACTTCTGCCTGGCCGAGCAGCCCTATGTTTCTGCTCCTGAGTCCCTTCTTACATGGATGTTTACCAAAGGATTGGGGCGGTTTGAAATTTCTTCAAGACCTCCGGTGACCCTGGCACTCTTTCCTCTGAATCCTGGGGCAAACCCCCAAAATCTCTGCCTTACAAACACCTAGTTTCTAGAAAAATTTAATGGTACTTTATTTGTGTGTGTGTTTTTCTTGTTTGTTTGTTTGTTTTTGAGCATCTAATCTTCCTTGTAAAGTTTAGCACTTGATATGCCATTTTTAAGGCAAGTCTTTTCTGACCATGACTCTTCCCTTCCCCTGGAAGCACGGGTGTTATGACAAGGTTACGTGCCTTAATGCCGAGCTCCCCGAAGGCTGGCCTCGTGAGCGGTTGGAGCTGGCTTCCCTCGGCTGTCTGCGGTCAGGAGTTCGGGAGTTAACTGTCACAGGGCTGGGCCTGGTCCAGAGTTACAAAACCTGTGAGAAATAGTCACCAAGTTAGAAATACACTCCTATTGGTTGTTTTACACATTCTGATACCTCCATGTAAAGATAGTAAATCTGTCTATCACCAGAGCAGTGGTTGCTAGAGCCTAGATCCTAGCATCCCAGGATTTTAGGAAATAGAACCATGGAGTGTTCCTGTATTTAATTTAGAATGGATTTAGTTGTAAGTAACCGAAAGTCTAGTGTCAGCAGGCGGATGCACTGTCACTGGCAAGCCTGTCTAGGTCAAGCACAAGGCAGACTGACCTAGCTGCTCTCCGTCCTGTGTCCACAGCGGCCTGTTCACAGTCCTCAGAGGGCTCTGGCCTCCTGGCCGGGTCACAGGTTTCCTTGAACACACCAGACAGAAAAGAGGAAAGGGAATCTTCTTTTAAAATTTTCAGAAAAATCCTTGAAACTCTAATTAGTCTGGTTTCTAGCACATTCCACCCCCCTGAGGGCCAGGCAGATGAACTGTGGTCCTGGCATATCCTAGGTGATGTTTTTCCAACACCACAGCTGGACGGAATCAGTGCCCCCAGGACCCTGAGCCACCATACCTGCCAGTGCATGTGTTAGAGGGTTTTGGAGGAAAGGAAGCTGGGATACAGCTTCAAATGGACACTTTATTGAGCTCTTGTTTAATGTTTCAGAAGGATTCCATTTAATACCTTCATTTGCACAAGATAAGGCTTCTTGGGGTATCCAAACTGTCCCATTCCGCAGCTTTGGGCATCAGTATCTCAGTCTGTGAGCTGTGATCGGCAGTCTGCTGGACGTTCTGTATGAGTGGTTAGCACTTTGCAGATAAGTGTTAGCTAGTGGAGGCTTCTGGAGCTTAGTGTCTGTGTTGGTCGGCGTGTTTCAAATCCAATAAAAGTGGTTCATTGTGCTTTAAAAAGAATGGGGGCCTCCTGTCTCAGCCTCTGAGTCAATGGCAGATGAAACTAATGGTAATTCATCTGAGAAGTGATGACCAGTTGGAACACTGTGCAGATGTGGAAAAAAATGACATTCCGTTGTACTAGTCTTGTTTCCAGAATTTAAAATTCAGCATTTCAAGTATTTAAAAAAAAAATTTTTTTTAAGATATGGCAAGTTTTAAGTTTTACTAGCATGTTGTAAAAACATTAATCATATGGAAAGAAAAAAATGATGAATTTTAACACTGCTACAAGACTGTCTATGACTCAACAACAGAAATTGTTGTCAGTGGAACCTCCGGAAAACAGTTCTGTCTTGGGGAAAAAATGTTTAGTTGAAAGGCCACCGAAGAGATGCATATTCAGTCAGAGTAATGAGAGGCAAGCACGATGGTGTAATACTGTTTTACAAAAAGAAATTTCTGAAAAACACAGTCACACTGCTGAGGAAACATTGTTGTTGCGGCGTACACATGGCGCCGGGAGGCGGGAGGCTGCACAGTGCTGTCCAGGGCCATGGGCGGAGGGCCGAGCTCCTCCTGCGCCCCCCCCGCCCCCTCGCCCCCGGAAGAGATGGCGCGTTACCGTGCAAAACGGTGTCTGGTGAGCCTTTGGCCGGGACCCGAGCGGAGCCCCTGGCCGTTGGCTTTCCCTTTACCCGCCTCACATGACACGGCTGTCTCGGCCTGTCTCACTGACCGCCGGCTCGCCATGTTTGGCCAGTGTCAGGGCTGGTGGGTGTGAGTCAGAGCCTGCTGCTCCCTGTGTGGCTGACCCCTGCTGTTCTTGGGGAGCCTCCCTGGCCCCTGCCCACTCGGGTCCACCCTTAAGGCTCCACTGTGGCCACAGAGGCAGATGGCGCCATGCGGGTGTCCTGTTTACAGTCTTAACTTTCCATCCCATCTCCTCCCTGCCTGCATCCATCTTTTTGGTTTATTATTTTTCAAACTGCACTATTCCCAGGCATTCTTCATAATTTTCCTTTTGTTTTTCCTTATTTTGATTAAAATACCACCTATATTTCATTTGTTTCTATTTCCCCTTCAGTCCTCTCATTTGTTAGCATATGATCAGCCTAGGAAGGAGAGTACATTATCACTTAAAAGAGTCACAATGTTAGTTCTCTGAGCTCTGTGGTGACCTCAGCAAATGCTGTGACGTAGATTAGGGTGCACATAGGAGTGGATTGTGAATCTTCAGCTTCCCATGCCATATTGTTTCTGTTGTTTTTCACCTTCTTCACTGTAACCTCAAAATCAGCAAGACACACACATAAATGAATGGGGGCATGTTTCAATAAAACTTTACTATAGACACAAATTTGCTTTTCATGTCATGAAATATCATTTTTTTCTCCCCTCAACCATTTGAAAGATACTTTTTTCTTAGCTCAGGGCCCTGCAGACCCAGCCACAGGCCAGGCTTGCCCTTGATCTGAATACGCTGACCCCGGTAAACTCACTTGAGCTTGTGGCCGCTTCTGTCTGCGGTCTTGAGCAGAGAGGCGCTCTTTTGGAAAGAAATGGCGTTAGTGTGTGTTAGGTGGGGCCAGCACCCAGCTGCGGCTTGTCCCGAGAGGGTTGGGAGGGAGTTGGAGGGAGAACAGGATTGATCTGTCCACACCATCTGCTCACCGGTGGCATCCAGGCAAGCACGGGGTACAGCGCCCTGCCTGCTCCTCACACAGACACGGGGACGGATGCAGCAGCTCGTGCATGAGGGAGCGTTTCCACCAAAAGGAGGAGCCGCCAAGGGCCAGGGTCAGTGACGGGGAGGGGAAGGAAGGGGCTGTTTTTGAGAGGGGAGCAAGTATCTGGAGGTAGAAAAGAACTTCTGGCAAAACTTGAATATTTTGTTAGCCAGTCCATTCCCCTTGCCATCTTCCTACTAGCACCATAGTATAGGATACTGATGTTACCCATCTTCTCTCTCCCAGCGGTAGCTTTTTTGGTTTTTGTGTACCACATCATTATATTCCAGAAGTTTCTGTGTTAATATTCCCTGTCCCTGGGCAAAAGGAAAAAAATAAGTTAGTGACTCAGGGAAGTGTCTTTTTATCTCATAGTCTCTTCCTTTGTGGTGGTGAAGTCAGGGCTAACCCTCAAATGCAAGCTTTCTTCTTGGCCTGTATTCAATTTTGTGTATGATCATTTCTGGACAAAATTCTGAATTAGAATACAAGGACCTATGAGGCTTCATCCCATGCTTGAGATGGAAGTCCTATGAATATAAGAATTTAGATAGTTATAATGTTCAAATATTTTTGCTTTGTATTATGATAGGAAAAACCCACCAAATTCTGGGAATGCATTTGTAGATAGCATTCATAAGGTAATAATTATTACTATAACTTGAAAAATAATCATTCTTCATGTTATTGTACAAAAACTTATTATTTCAAAACAAGTCTCTTAAAACAAAGTTGTTTTCTCGGGTTGCTTTGCTTTCCAGTATCCACACGAACCAGGAGACCTCAGCGGGAGCCTGAGCTGTTGCAATGTGCTGACCTGTGGTCCTTGCTCGCCAGTGACTTTTCCAGCTGGGCAAGGAGACCTGGTTCGGATCCTGGCGGAGCTGCTTAGTAGCTTTGTGACCTGGGGAAAGTCCTCGCATCTTTTGGAGCCTCCGTTGTCCACTTGAAGGCGGAGGGGAAGAAGCACCCACCTCGCTGTAGGCACAGCGACGGGGTCACGTCCCGGGCAGCCCACCCAAAGCCGACAGGGTCCTGAGTCAAAGCAGCCTTCCGCACGCCTCCCCGCCACGCACATAGCTCCTCAGGGCGTCACGGCACTCATGCCAGCCTCCTTTGGGCAAAATCTCTAACACCAGCTGCTTCTAAAGCCTGGTGTGGGACCATATTATACACAGACTGCTGCCAGGAAAGACCACAATTCGAAATTCAAAAGAACGCTCCTACCAAGTGCGCTTGCCTGACTTTGTTCGGTGGCACTGTCCTAAGTCCGGGACTGTCTGTCTCCGTTTTCCAGCTGCTTTTCAGTTAAAAGGGATCATGCAAAAATAGCTCCCAACACAGTGGGTGGTATGTAAGAAAATAATATTCTTTAAGTGATATTTACATAATTAAATAAAAAAGCATTTCAAATTACTATTGTTTTGCTGGATGCCTAAACTGGGTTAAATAGTAGAGGACATTTAACTTTAGAAAAGAATAATACTTCAAATATCCATTTCACTTTTCCACATTTTTGATGTCTGGGTTAAAATAATTTTTTCTTATGTCAAAAGGCAATGTAGCCGAAACGGGTTTGGCTCAGCCGTAGAGCATCGGTCTGCGGACTAAAAGGTCCCAGGTTTGATTCCAGTCAAGGGCATGTACATTGGTTGCGGGCACATCCCTGGTGGGGGGTGTGCAAGAGGCAGCTGGTTGATGTTTCTCATCGACGTTTCTAGCTCTCTATTTCTCTCCCTTCCTCTCTGCAAAAAATCAATAAAATATATTTTTAAAAAAAAGGCAATGTGTATGAAGTTCACATAAGATCAGAATTAGTGAAATGTGAATCTTTCTGGTTCCCTGAACTTTTTTAAGTTGCTTAAAGAAACATTGACTCACAAGTTTTAACACCTTGATAACATCACTTCATTTGCACCTGCTCACTCATTTGCCATTTACTATTCTCCATATTCTATCGATTTGGAGAATTACAGGGATGAAGACTCTATTATGTGTTGCTCTCACTTTCTAATGTCCGTAGTAGAAGATGAATAAATACTACAGGTGCTACTGGGCACTTCTTTACCGCCCTCTCTCTCGCCCCCCGGCGCTGTTTGCAGTTTCTGGCATCGCTTCTACATCTGAAAATGGATGTGATTTGTAAGAGCTGCCCTCCTGCCTTCGGGTCTGAGAGCACCATGAGCACAGTGTAGCGCCAGTGCAGGGTCCGAGGGGAAGGTCTGAAGAAAGTCAGCCAAGAACTAATTGGCAGGAAGGTGGGAGTTGAAGGTGGTGGTGATGTTCACCTTGAACTCTCCTTGGAGGCAAAGCAAATTCTAGACACCACTGGCTGCTCACACGCTCTGGGTTTCAGAGGGTCCGGGGAGTGTTTTTACTAAAAGCTGAGCCAGAATTTGGAGTCTGATCTTTTTTTTCCAACTTTGGTGATGACTTAACTCATACCACCATTGCCTGGAAACATATGAACAGTATGCCTGGTACACGCTTTAAGACATGAGTCACCACTGTAAGTACTAAAGGGAACATACATTCACATATTCTCTGTAAGGTGATTCAGTGGGGCCAAGGGACATTTTCCATTCCAGAGAGAACACATTGTGTTATCACAGCAGCTTTTGAGAACCAGCCATAACCGGTAGCTGTTTCTCTGGGCCTTGGTGTCCTTAACAAGATTTACCCCAGTGGTTGGTGAGAATCAAATGATGGAATCCATGTGAAACAGTTTTGTGATGTTTTGCAGTCTTTCATAGACCATCAGATGCCACCCAATGTGATCTTTGAAGTAAGTGCTGTGGCCTCATCCTCCACAAACCCACCAGGGACACGGGCTGTGAGCCTGCCTTTGCTCTGTGAACGGTTCCCGCAGCATCTGAGGAGCAGCACTGCCCGTTTGCATTCCGTGAATCTTGTGTCAGGTCTCCGGCTCATGTCCCTTTGTGCTCCTGCCTCTTCCATAAGTAGACTCAGCATCCTTTGAAACAATGAGAGGAAAGCAAGTGTTCATTTAAAAGCCTGTGCCCCAGCGCCCCCGTCCAAAGCCCTGTTCCCGTGAGGACCATCTACCGTGTTTCAGCCCCGCCGAGCGCTGCCTTCTTCCTGTCCTCTTAGTGGCATCCTCGTTGTTTCCAAAGGAGAAAACAGGCTTCAGTCTAGAGTGTCTCCTCATACTTTCTGTCCTCTACTTGGGGTTATGTCCAAGTTCCCAGACATAGAACACTTAGGACTTCGTTTTAGTATGATAAGCTAAGAATTCCCTTGAAGGTAACTTTTGTTACTTCTTTCTAGATTTGTATGTCTCCCCGGGTAAGGTATGCTATATGGAAATGTAAAAACAAAACCAAAAGCAAATGTATATACGTCATTAAATGGCATTGAAGTCCCATGCCATTGGTTTCTCATCTCAGAGCATTTGATGTATCTGAATTGCAGCTGCTGCTTTCCTCAGACCAACTAGTGTCTTACTCTGAATTTATCTGAGTAAGAAGATTAAGAGAAAAAAAATCCTTGGGACTTCCGTAACCCCAATCTGTGAGCCTCCTGACCAGGTCCCCACTGCTTGTAGGTATCAGCCAGCACTTAGGTGTGCGCATGTGCATGCATAGCTGTGAACAGATTTAGGGTAACCGCGTTTCCCTGAGTCTGATAACTGTTGGATTCCTTTTCTCTCAGCCTGTGACAGTCTTCCTGCTTTAATTTCTTTGGGCACTTGACTCTGGCAGATTAGCCAGGAGATAACTTTGCTTTGAGTGAAGGACTGGGTGGCATTTCTGTTGACTATGTTAACAAGTGAACCTTTGAGTCTGGAATGACCTATAGCTGGGAAAACCGAGGGACAGGACAGTGAGCCAGCACTGAGACCAGGCTCTCCGGCCAGGAGCCAGACAGCCCACGCCGTGTGCGGTATCCAGCTCTACAATTGGTAAGTCGGTAACACTCCTTCCTGGTGATGACAGTGACCACAGCCTGTCACTTGCATGGTTACACGTTTGCCCACAGCATGTTGCTGTGATAGTTACACAGGAACAACTCTTCAGCCTTTACTACTTGCTGTAATTTGGGGTTCAGATAGTCCGTGAGTTCATTTTGTGACTAGTCTAAAGTTTTACAGAATGAGAATGCTAAATAAAACACTTCCACAGGAGACGCTTGTCTTCATAAAGTCTGTACCAAAAGACTTGGGGTTCATAGTGGAAGTCACCCCATTATAACCTTTGTGGGTGCTGCCTGTGAGAAAGCATCTAGAAATGGATGTCAACCAAGGGAGAGCGTTCATCCCATACGTTTTTTAATTACAAAAAATGTGCACCATCAATATTTTTTCTTAATTGAACAGTTTGTTGAGCAGACGGGTGTTTTAATTATAGTGGTCTAAATTTACACACATTGCAGTAGTATTTTGCTACATTAATTACCTTACTTGTCAAGAGTAACAGGTAATTACTACATCAACTCACCCTCCTGCAGCACATGGAGAGAGAACTTCATTTGAAGAGATCCAGTGAAGCAGAGGCCAGCCACTCACACCTCCGCCCACATCCTTTTGTCAGAGGATGGCTGTTTGGCGCCTGTTTATTTTCTCTGTGGATCCACCTAAGGTGCAGGTCCAGAAACACTCACAAACGGAATGTGGGCGGGAAGGAACCTTTGAAATGACTGAACCTATGACCCCTCCTCACGTGTTGCAGAGAGGGAGTGACTTAGTCCTAAGACCACACAGTTCGTAAACTGGTGTCCGAACCACTGTTGGCAGCAGTCTCCTGCCAGCAGGCTGCTAAAAACCTTAGCGCATTTTAATGATTTAAAAGCGTACTATGGAAAAATCATTTGGTAGTGTAAACTTTGAATATTCACTCTCGTCTCCCAGCGCTATAGCTGCTTATGAAGAACCTTTATCCCCCAGGCACAGCTCAGTCACTGATGCCTCCCCAGGGGCTAGGGTCAGCCCTGTGTGAGTGTGTGTTAGGCTCGAGCATTCCTGAGCATACAGGTGCCCTCCCGGCAGCACTCCCCATCCTGGTGGCCATGACCAGAACGAAAGGATTCGGTGGTTTTGGGTGTGGTGTGGAATACACACAGTGACTTAATAGAGGCGGACTGTAGTCACAGGCTTTGTCCCCTTTTTATCAAACACCTGGGACAAACTTACCAACTCTGGTTAGCACACGCCACTTAGAAGTGTGCTAGCTTCTAAGTTCTCGGAGCCGGCGGCGGGAGACGAGCTCGAGGGCCACTCCGGGCTGCTGCCCTCACACCTGGCCGAGCGGGGTCCGAGGAGGACACTCGGGTGTGCAGGAAGGGCGCAGCCTCGTGGACATCGCAGGTGTGGCTGGTGCGGCACCGGTGTGTCCCGGGGCGATTCAAGATGGAGGAGGGAGGACATTCTCCAGCTCTCCACCTGCCCGAGCCTGAAGCCTGCCCTCTGTGGCTTTAGTCGTGTCGCGTGCCATTGCCACTCGCCGTGGGTTCTGTTAACTTGTTATTTACAGCTTTTAGTTGTGGGTTTTCCTCTGTCTTTGTTTTTAAATTGGAGAATAGCACAGGTGATTGGAGTTTGTCTCCTGCATCCAGCACACAGAGTGCCTCCTGCGTGCAGCCATCCTGGGCTCTTCATGGTGGGGAGTGAGATGACCTGCTCTCCTAGAGTTTGCCTTCCGGTAGAACAGGGGTGGGGACATCCGGCCCCGGGCCAAATAAGGCCCTGAGGTCATTGGGGTTGGCCCTGCCAAGGCCGTAGGGGGAGTTAATTAAATGCTTGACAGGCTAATTTTTAAGTCGATAATTTTGTGTGGCTCTTGAATGATGTTGTAAATGTCCAGTGGCTCTTGGCAGGAAAAAAGGTTCCCACCCCCGCAGGAGAGGTGGCTGAGAGAGGAGTGAGTGAGGAGCAGAGTATTCACATGATGAAAATGCGCGCAGGGCAGCACAGCGCACACCGTGGGAAGCCACTGAGCTCAACCAGGCAGGCGTCCTGGGAGAGGCGGCCTCTGACTTCAGATCTGCAGGTCAGGAGTGCCCTCCTCACGCAGCTGGAGGGAGAGCTTTCTGGGCAGAGGGCCGGGCGGGCTGAGCCTCCGCCTGGAGCCGGGTGTGGTGTGAGTGTGTGTGGGGTGGGGGGTGGGCACGTATCAGGGCAGGACCCTGTGTCCATGGCCAAGGACTGGCCTGATCCTGAGGCTGCTTCCATATCTTGACTATTGTAAATAACACTGCAGTTAACACAGGGTGCATAAGTTCTGTCCCATTAATGTTTTGGGTTTCTTCAAATATATACCTAGAAGTGGAATAGCTGGGTCATAAGGAAATTCTATTTTAAGTTTCTTTAGGAAACTCCACACTTTTCTCCACAGCGGCTGCACCAGTCTGCAGTCCCACCAGCAGTGCACGAGGGCTCCCTTTTCTCTGCATCCTCACCAGCACTTGTTCTTTGATTTGTTGATGATGGCCATTCTGGTAGGTGTGATGACATCTCATTGTGGTTTTAATTAGTATCTCTCTGATAATTGGTGAAGTTGAGCATCTTTTCATATGTCTTCTTTGGAGAAGTGTCTATTCAGGATCTTTGCCCATTATTTAATTGGATTGTTCGTTTTTTTGATGTTGTGTTTTATAAGTTCTTTATAATTTTGGATTTTAACCCCCTATTAGATGCATCATTGGTGAATATGTTCTCCCATTCAGTGGGTTGTCTTTCATTTTGTTGATGGTTTTCTTTGCTATGGAAAAACTTTATAATTTGATATATTCCCATTTGTTTATTTTTTATTTTTTTCTCCCTTACATGAGGAGATATATAAGAAAAAATATTGCTAAAGAAATATGAGAGGTTTTACTGCCTATGTTTTTATAGGAGTTTTATGATTTCTTGTATTACATTTAAGTCTTTTATCATTTTGAGTTTATTCTTGTGTATGGTATAAGTTGGTGGTCTATTTTCATGTATTTGCATTTATCTGGCCAGTTTTCTCAACACCATTTATTGAAGAGACTGTCTTTATCCTAATATATGTTATTTCCTCCTTTGTCAAATATTAATTGGCCATATAGGTGTGGGGTTTCTCTCTGGACTTTTTCTGTTGCATGGATCTGTGTGTATGTTTTTGTGCCAGGACCTTGCCATTTTTATAACTATCGATTTGTAGTGTAGTTTAAAATTAGGTATCATGATTCCTCTTACTTTGTTCTTCTTTCTCAGGATAGCTGTGGCTGTTAGAGTCTTTTGTGCTTCCATATAACCATTTGGATTATTTGTCCTAGTTCTATGAAATATACCATTGTTATTTTAATAGAAATTGCATTGAATTTGTAGATTGCTTTGGGAAGTATGGACATTTTAATGATGTCAATTCTTCCTATCAATTAGTACTATATATGGTTCCATTTATTTGTATTTTCTTCAGTTTCTTTCTCCAGTATCTTATAATTTTCCAAGAACATGTCTTTTACTCTATTGATTAAAATTATATCTTATTATTTTATTTATACAATTATAAATGGGATTGTCTTCTTGGTTTTCATTTCTGATAGTTAATTGTTGGTATATTTTGTGTCCTACCACTTTACTGAATTCATTTATCAGTTCTAGTAGTTTTTTTGTGGAATCTTTTGGGTTCTATATATGCAGTATCATGCGATTGACAATGAAGCCAGTTTTATGTCTCCCTTTCCAATTTGGGTGCCTTTTATTTCTTCTTGACTGGATGCTGCAGTTAGTCCTTCCAGTGCTATGTTGAATAAAAGTGGTAAAAATGTCTTATTTCTGATCTTAGGGAGACTTCTAGTATTTGCCCATTGACTATGATGCTGTAATGTTGGCTGTGGTTTTGTCATCTATGGCCTTTATTATGTTGAGGTATGTTCCCTCTATTCCCACGTTGCTGAGAGTTTTTTATAAATGGGTATAGGACTTTGCCAAATGTTTATTTTTTTCTACATTTATCTATCTAATTGTATGTTTTTTTATTTTGTTTATGTGGTATATCACACTAGTTTATTTGCAGATATTGTACCAACCTTGTGTCCCAGTAATAAATCCCACTTGGTCATGTTGTATGATCTCTTTAATGTATTGCTGAAGTTGCCTTGCTAACATCTTATTGAGGATTTTGCATCTATTTTCATCAGGGATACCAACCTGTAATTTTATTTTTTTCTGGTGTCTTTATCTGGGTTTAGAATTTGGAGAATGTTGGCCTAATAAAATGAACTTTCAGTCTCCTCTACTCTTGAATTTTTTTAAAATAATTTTAGAAAAAAAGGTTTTAGTTCTTCTTTGAATGTTTGGTAAATTAACTTGTTAAGCCATCAGTTCAGGACTTTTGCTTTTTGGAAGTTTTTTGTTTTTTTTAAATTAGTGCTTCAATTTCATTAGTTGTAATTGATCTATTTAGATTTTCTGTTTCTTCTTGATTGAGTTTTGGGAGATTGTGTATATCTAGGAGTTTATCAGTTTTTTTCCAGATTGTTTGATTTTTGTTGGCATATAGTTTTTCATAAAATTTTCTTAAAATCATTTGTATTTCTGTGGTGTCCATTGTTGATACTCTTTCATATCTAATTTCATTTATTTGGGTTTTCTCCCTTTCTCTTTATGAATCTAGAGTAAAGGTTTCTCACTCTTGTTTATTCAAAGAGTCAGCTCTTGGTTTAATTTATCTTTTTTTATTGTTTCTTTAGATTCTAATCTTTATTATTTCCTTCCTCAACTTATTTTGGTCTTTGTTGTTCTTGTTCTAATTTTTTTTTTAATCAAAATTTTTTTTATTGTTTAAAATGTTACATAAGTCTCCTTTTCCCCCCATTGACCTCTCCGTGGTTGCCCCAACCCCATCTGTGTCCATTGGTTATGCTCATATGCATGCATACAAGTCCTTTGGTTAATCTCTTACCCCTCACTCTCCGCCTTCCCTCATAGGTTGGACAGTCTATTTGATGATTCTATGACATTGGTTCTATTTTTGTTCATTGGTTTATGTTGTTCGTTATATTCCACAAATGAGTGAGATCATGTGCTGTTTAATCTTTCTCTGACTGGCATATTTCGCTTAGCATAATGCTCTCCAGTTCCATCCATGATGCTGCAATGGTAAGAATTCCTCCTCCCCCTCCTCCCCCTCCTCCTCCTCCTCCTCCTCCTCCCCCTCCTCCTCCTCCTCCTCTTTTTTTTTTTTTTTTTACAGCAGCATAGTATTGCATTGTGTAGATGTACCACAGTTTTCTAATCCACTCATCTGCTGATGGGCACTTAGGCTGTTTCCAAATCTTAGCTATGGTGAATTGTGCTGCTTTGAACATAGGGATGCATATATTCTTTCTGATTGGTGTTTCTGGTTTCTTAGGATATATTCCTAGAAGTGGGATTACTGGGCCAAATGGGAGTTCCATTTTTAATTTTTTGAGGAAACTCCATACTGTTCTCCACAGTGGCTGCACCAGTCTGCATTCCCACCAGCAGTGCAAGAGGGTTTCTTTTTCTCCACATCTTCACCAGTACTTGTCTTTTTTTGATTTGTTGATGACAGCCATTCTGACAGGTGTGAGATGGTACCGCATTGTTGTTTTGATTTCCATCTCTCAGATGATTAATGACTTTGAGCGTTTTTTCATATGTCTCTAGGCCTTCTGTATGTCTTTTTTCGAAAAGTGTCTCTATTTAGGTCCTTTGCCCATTTTTTTTTACTGGGTTGTTTATCTTTCTTTTGTTAAGTTGTATGAGTTCCCTATAGATTTTGGAGATTAAACTCTTATCAGAGATAACATTGGCAAATATGTTCTCCCATGCAGTGGGCTTTCTTGTTGTTTTATTGATGTTTTGTGGTTTGTTTGTTTTTTGCTGTGCAGAAGCTTTTTAGTTTGTTGTTTTAGTTTCTTTAAGTGTAAGGTTAAATTGTTTATTTCAAGTTCTTTTGTTTCTTAAGGTAGATCTGTAATGCTATGAATTTCCCTCTTAAAACCTCTTTTGCTGTTTCCCATAGAGTTTGGGTTGTTGTGTTCCTTCTTTGACCTCATTGTTTAGTAACATGTTCTTTAGCCTCCATGTATTTGTGTGTAGTTTGTGTTTCTTCTTGTAGTTTACTTCTAATTTCATGCCATTGTGGTTACAGAAGATGCTTGATATGCTTTCAGTCTTTTTATATTGAAACTTGTTTTGTATCATAATGTGATTTGACCTAGAAAACATGTTATGTACACTTAAAAAGAATATATATACTCTTGTTTTGGGGTGAAATGCCCTGAACATATCAATTAAATGCACCTGGGATAATGTGTCTTTTGAGGCAGCTGTTTTCTCGTTGGTTTTCTGTTTGGAAGATCTACTGATTGATGTCAGTGGGGTGGGAAAGCCCCCTGCCAGTACTACATTATTGTCAATCTCTCCTTTTATGTCCATCTGTTTTATATACAGTGGAACTTTGTTTCTTGAATGTCTCCCATCTCCCACAATTCACTTCTCATCTTGACAACCCTTTCATGCTGATCCCTGTATGATGCGTCATGCATCTCCTGGTGAAAAACAAAGGGGAGAATGCATGAATCTGAGTCAGTTTACCACTGCTTACATCTCAGGATATTTTGCTATGAATATTTTCATGTTTTGTTGCTGCTTATAATTATTGTAAAATTTTCATTTTTTACAGTACAATTCCTTTCCTTTTTGTTAAATACTCATTTATATTTCATGTTCTTTATGTTTATAAAGTGATTATTTATAGATTAAATAGTACAGTCCTAACCAGTTTCGCTCAGTGGTTAGAGCATCAGCCTGCTGACTGAAGGGTCCCAGGTTCAATTCTCGTCAAGGGCATGTACCTTGGTTGTGGGCACCTCCCTAGTGGGGGATGTGCAGGAGGCAGCTGATCAATGTTTCTTTCTAATTAATGTTTCTAACTCTATCCATCTCTCTTCTTCTCTGTAAAAAATCAATAAAATATGTTTTAAAAATAAATAAACAGTACAATATACATGTAGTATATATAAGAAAGGTTAAAAAGGGATCATTTGGGAGGTTAAAAAGGAATCATTAACACATTAATTCAATTTACATTATTTCCAATGGGAAAAATGATTCGGTTTTTAAACAGCATTCTGAAACAAATGAAGTTCAAACAATGAGGTTCCACTTTGTATATATGGGTGCTCCTGTGTTGGCTGCATAAATGTCTACAAGTGTTATATTCCCTTGTTGGGTTGATTGGTTTATCATTATGTAATACTAGAAACCCAATGCACAAAATTCGTGCATGGGGGTGGGTCCCCTCAGCCCAGCCTGCACCCGTCCAATCTGGGATCCTTTGGGGGATGTCCGACTGCTGGTTTAGGCCCCATCCCAGGTTAATGGAGACTCAGATGAGGTAACAGCCTACCCCTGCAGGGGAAGGGCTCAGCAAAGGAACAAAGGCTTTTGCCAGAAATGCTGCCTGGGAAAAAGCTGCCCCTCCAAAGTTTGCCCTGAGGACAATCCTGCTCCTCCCCTCTGCTCCTGGTGCCTTCTGAGCTGGTCGCATTGCTGGAGCTCAGAGGGAGTGAGTGCGAGCACAGCCCTGCGTGGAAAGGGGAACGCCTGGGTCTCCAGCAGCCGCCCTCTCTTGTAGACATCTATGCAGCCAACACAGGAGCACCCATGTGTACAAAGTGGAACCTCATTGTTTGAACTTAATTTGTTTCAGAATGCTGTTCCAAAACCGAAACATTCTGCCTCAGCCCCCCTGGTTTTCACGGCCAGAAATCATGGGGACTTGTCTTTCTGGCTCTGGAACCCTGGGCTGAGGGCCTGGTGTGGGGCTGGGACCCTTCATGGGTACCTCTGCATCTGAGATCTCTCTATTTTTATCTGCACGCGTGGCTGTGGACCAGCCCATTCGCATCTGTGCCCCTCCTACCAGCCTCCATATGGCTTCTTCCTGCTCTCAGTTACAGGGTTTCTGTTCAGCTAGGTGTCAGGCGGTCTGAATGATGGTTCTTCTGTAGGTTAGTTAACGTCATGTTGTCATGGGAGGAGGCGAGTCCAGTGCTTACCTACGCTGCCATCTTGACCAGAACCCACAGAAGGTAAATCTTGATGGAGGCTGAAGGCGATACTCAGGTGTAGACCATATAGGTCATGTGTTGTGTTGGCTGTTATGACGAATGAGCCACATATTTCCGTAGTTTCATATGATAAAGGTCCCGTGGTCTCCTCCAGTGCCATGTGTGTGCCCTGCGCCTCCACCGCCTGTGTTTGTCAGGGAGCACGGGTTCTGCATGGCCGCGGGGGAAGAGGCACAGGGACGGACGCAGCCTAGCTTTTGGCCAGTTTGTCAGGCTGGGAAGCCGTGATCTGCTTCCACTCCCTCGCTGCCCTGGGAGCGGTCACGTGGTCCTGCCTGCCTGCGGGAGAGGCAGATGGAGGGGGCAGTTCTCGGGGGGCATCCAGAGCCATGTGCGCAGGTTTCAGCCCCGGGGGCTGGTCACCGTGAGCGCAGCACCTCCCTTCCCTGTGGCGTGCCAGGAAAGGGCCTTCCTCCCAGCTGAGCTGAGGGATGCCCTGAGGCCTTCCTCTTTGGTGTCCTGAGGCAGGTGTCTTCCATGGAACTTTCCAGAAGCAGCTCCTCTTCCCGGGTCTCAGCAGGGCCTTTGGCTGTAGCTTGCCTCCCCTGCAGCATTACTGCTGCGCTCCCCGAGGCTGAGTTGGGGTCCCCTGGATCCTGCATTGGCCCTGTTCCAGCTCCTGCCCCCAGACTTGCCCTGTGGGAAGAGCGGCCCTGCCAGGCTCCGGCCTTCCCAGCCTTCCCCGCCTGCACGCCTTCAGAGCAAACTGACCTTGCCTAAGGCTTTGTTTTTGTAAGTTCATTTGTGTCCAAAACACGACGACGTGGGAGATTTCTCTTGATACATTCAGTGGAGTAACCGCAGTCCAGTGCTCACTGTGCGGTGCCCTGTTTAAACTCTTCCTTCCCGTCTGTCGGACCCTCCGACCATTCCCTTGGCCACGGCGGTTCACAGAAAGGAGCTGATGTCTGGGCTCCTCGCAAGTCCCGCTCCCGCTCGCTCCGAAGCGCTGGGAGCCTGGCAGGCCTGGCGGACCTGCACTGGAGCTGGGGATGGGTCTGCAGCAGCCAGCTCCCGGGGCCAAGACAGGACCCAGGAAAAGGCTTGCCTCTGTCCTGAGAGTTCTGGGAGCCACTGGAAGCATGCAAGTCAGGAGTGCACGCAGGGTGAGGTGAGTGAGTGAGTGTGTGTGTGTGTGTGTGTGTGTGTGTGAGAGAGAGAGAGAGAGAGAGACAGAGAGAGGGAGAGAGGGAGGAAGGGAGGGAGTGGGGGATTGGTGGAGAGAGCAAACAATAATGAACGATGATCACATCTGTTGGGTGTTTTTGGCTGTTGGGAAAGAGCCTCCCGGACAGAGGTGTGAAGATGATAGCCTGGTGCTCTGCTGGCGGACACATGCGCCTCCACCCTCCTCTAACAGAAGTTACCTCTCAGTGGAGTTTACCATCCCAGCTGTAAGGCAGGCAGGGCATTTTGGGTAAATATTTATGAAATGCCAAGCTTCATGATTAAGATGTATTTGTTTTTTAATGAGAAAATGACTCAATTGTTTTAAGTTATTAAAAGACAAATTATTTTGTGCCATCATGGAAAAAGGAAAGAGAAGAAAATGTAATTTTTTATCAAGCAATTTATTTACAGTTATAATCTGTAAGCAATCACCCTTTTAAAATTATTTAATTTTTAAGGTTTGAGGTATAAAACAAAATCACTCAATTTTGTAAAGGTTTGAAGTATAAAATTTAACTTATGGACTGTCATTAAGGTGATTTTTAAAAGTAAAATGGACTGACTATTTAGTTGCCTCAAGGAATGATATTTGAGTGCCTAAGATGCTATGACTACTATGTCTGAGACATGAGTGGTAACAAGAATCTCTGCTCTCAAGACTTTGTGGTCTGATAAAAGGACAATCAAGAGCCATTAATAAATGGCTATAAATGTCCTAACCAGTGTTGCTCAGTGTTTGAGAGTCAACCCATGAATCAAGAGGTCACCGGTTTAATCCCATTCATCAGACTTGATCCTTAGTGGAGGGTGTGAAGGAGGCAGCCAAAAAATTATTTTTTCTCATCAGTGTTTTTATCTCTCTAATAGAGAGCCGGTGCACAGAATTCATACACAGGGTGTGTGTGTTTGTGTGTATGTGTGTGTGTGTCCCTCAGCACAGCCTGCACCCTCTCCAATCTGGGACCCCTGGAGGTATGTCCAACTGCTCGTTTAGGCCTTATCCTGATTGGGCCTAAACGGGCAGTCGGACATCCTTTCCATAATCAAGGACTGCTGGCTACCAATCTCTTGCCGCCTGCCTGCCTGATTGCCCCTAACCTCTTCTGCCTGCCAGCCTGATCACCCCTTAACCACTCCCCTGCCATCCTGATCAATGTCTCCCTGCTCCCCTACTGGCCTGATTGCCCCTAACTGCCCTCCCCTGTCAGCCTGGTCACCCCTAACTGCCTTCCCCTGTAGATCTGGTTGCCCCCAACTTCCCTCCCCTACAAGCCTGTTCCCTCTCAACTGTCCTCCCCTGTCGGCCTGATTGCCCCCAATTGCCTTCCCCTGCCGGCCATCTTGTGGTGGCCATCTTGTGTCCACATGGGAGTGGCCATCTTGTGTACTGAAGTGATGGTCAATTTACATGTTACCTCTTTATTATATAGGATCCCTCTCCCTTCCTTTCTCTCTAAAATCAATGAAAATATTTTAAAAAATAAATGTACAACAAATGTCTTCTTAAAGTTCAGATAACTTTTTCATATCCTTTGATCAATATTTTAGAAATTGCTTTGTTTCAGAAAATAAAAAATATAAAACAGTCTAAAGAAAGATTTCACCGTTATTTTCCCCCAGGGCAAATACCGCTAATTTTCTTTTGTTCTTTGTGGACAATTTTGTTTTGTTGAGGGCCTATCGGAGATGCATTTTTTCTGTTTTGCTTATTCTTCGCCCTGTTATAGCAATCACTTGCACCTATTTGCTCATTCCCAGCGTCGTTTTTAGTGACTACAAAATAGTCCTTCGTCAGACTGGAGTGTCATGTACTTGCTTTTCTTCTGTTTGCTTTACAAAAGGACAAATCCATTTTACTTACTTAATTTTTAGTAGTTTACATCCTCGAAGAGCACAGCACACCGGGGTTTGGCCGTGGCCTGTGTGAACAGTGGCTTCGGACTCTGGCACGAAGCACCTCTGCTCCTCGAGTGCATTCCTTCCCAGGTGACTCTGGTTTTGTTCCTTTGCCGTGAGGCACCATTCCGTTGTCTTTAGCTTTGTACACATCTCTTGCCGAGAGAATTGTTTTCTCTGGAGCACAAACACCTTCAGCTTTAGAAGAGCTGTGTTCTCTCTGGCTCAGAGCCCCCACTGATGGCCAGCACATGGCCTGAGGCTGCCGCCAGCCTCCTGGTCCCAGCAAGCCCTGTCCCAGTGCCCATGGCCCCGGGGAGGCGGGAAGAGCTCTTTGTACTGTGTTGATTGACATTTTAAGTAAAATTGATTCATAAAATATAACTGTTTCACACCATCTTGTTTATTGTAATAAACATTAACGGGAAACATATTTTTTAAAGCTTCTTTCTATGTGTATGTTTCTCTGTACTTTGCCATGCAAAAAAAGTGAACTGAAACTTCATTAAATAACTTTCCATTTTTGAGAGAATAATAGGGGAACGTTCTACATTATTTCTGGCCTGTTCTGTCATTGGACACAGGGCACCTACTCTGCGGCCCGCCCTCTGCCGCACTGAGGCTCAGCGCCTGTTCAGGCTGTTTGCAGGGTTCCTTGTTTGGGCAGAGAGGGACAGGCTAAGTCTGCATGTTATGCGGTTGGCTTTTTAAAGAAGGCGTTCACATAAGGTAACCGAAGGCGGCTGTTGCTTCAATTTCCTGAACACAGGCCCATGGCTGTGCCAGCTGAGAAACCAATAGTGTGTGTTTTTAGTACAGTAGCTTTTGGATTTCTGTTCAAATGGCGTGGGATGCCTTTGAGCCCTTTCCGTGGACCCATGCGCCCTTTGTAAGATGGATGTCGTAGGGGAAAGAACCAGGGCGAAGGTTAGACCTCAGACGAACCGAGAGCTGCTCTTCAACCTTGGGCAAATTCGTCACCGAGACGCCCTCCTGACAATCAAACATCCTGGTGAATGCTCTCCAGACCCAAGTCCATTAATTGGCATAGAAGTCATGTGTGCTGTAACCCCAGTCTGTGCTCTACAACAGAAGTCAGCAGACTATGGCCCTCAGGCCAAAGCTGGCCCACTGTTTGTGAAATAAAGTTTTATCAGAATGCAATACCCATTTGTGTCCTTACCGCCTGTGGTTGCTTTCCTAGGCCAGTGTCCATGTTAAGGAATTGCAATAGAGAACATGCGACTGCAAAGTCCGAGGTGCTCACGCCCGGCCCTTCACAGGAAAGGGCTGTAACCCTGTTCTAAAAGCTGGTGACACCACATGCTTCCAGACACCAACACTATCACCTGGAGGATGTAAAGTCTAAAACATTAATTAGTCAACAATATGATTTCGAAATATATGAACGTATGTTTGTTTGTTTTTAATATTGATAGTCCAATTTATTTATTTTTCTCTGTTTCTTGTGTGTGTTTTTTAATTTTAAATAAATCTTTATTGTTCATATTATTACAAATGTTCCTCATTTTTTTTTTCCTCCATTGCTCCCCTCCACCAGGTTCCCACCCCACCCTCTGCCCTTTTCACCCCCCCATTGACCTCATTTATAGGTGCACAGTTTATGTTCAGTCTCTTCCCACCCCTCCCACTCCCCTTTTCCCTGAGAATCGTCAGTTCACTCCCCTTCCATACCTCTGATTCTATTATATTCACCAGTTAATATTGTTCATCAGATTTTTTAATTCCCTTGGTTTTTAGATTCACTTGTTGATAGTTACGTATTTGTTGTTCATAATTTTTATCTTTATCTTCTTCCTCTTCCTAAAGAATCCCCTTCAGCAATTCATATAATTCTGGTTTGGGGGTGATGAACTCCTTTAGCTTTTTTTTATTTGTGAAGCTCTTTATCTGGCCTTCGATTCTGAGTGATAGCTTTGATGGGTAGAGTATTTTTGGCTGTAGATTCTTGCTGTTCATCACCTTGAATATTTCTTGCCATTCCCATCTGGCCTGCATGGTTTCTGTTGAGAAATCAGCTGACAATCATATGGGTGCTCCTTTATAGGTAACCACCTGCTAAGCTCTTGCTGCTTTTAATATTCTCTCTTTGTCTTTTGCTCTTGGAATTTTAATTATGATTTGTCTTGGTGTGGTCCTCTTTGGATTCCTTTTGTTTGGGGTTCTGTGCACTTCCTGGACTTGTAAGTCTATTTCTTTCACCAGGTGGGGTAAGTTTTCTGTCACTATTTCTTCCAGTATTTTTCATTATCTTGCTCTCTATCTTCTTCTGGAACCCCCATAATTCTGATGTTGATTCGTTGAAATTGTCCCAGAGGTTTCTTACACTATCTTCAACTTTCTGGATTTTCTTGTTTTCTTGCTTCTGCAGAGGAGTGTTTTCTGGCTCTTTATTTTCCAAATTTTTTACTTAATTCTTGTGATCTTCCATTCTATTTTTAGGACTCTATAATATTTTTTATTTCAGACAATATATTCTTTATTTCTAGTTGATCCCTTTTCATATCCTCATAGGTCTTGTTTATTTTATTTGTCTTTTCTAGGAAATTCTTGAAAAACCTTATAACCGTGGTTTTGAATTCTATATCCAGTCACTTTTTGTACTCCATTTCTTTCGTTTGTGATCTGTTTCCTTGTCTCCACATTTTTGCAGCTTCCCTGAGTTGGTAGGGTGGCTTTGTATGCTAAGGTGTCCTATATGGTTCAGTGGGTCAGCCTCCCAGTTACCTGAGGTAGACACTCTTTGTGCACCCCTTTGTGGACTATGTGTACAGCCTTGTTGTAGTTACCGTATTTTCCGGCGTATAAGACGACTTTTGGAACAAAAAAAGTCAACTGAAAATTGGGGGTTCGTCTTATATGCCAAGTATATCCCGAAAAACATCTTGATGTGCCGCTAAACGAATTTTCCAACTCGATCCCGCACCAATCACTGCAAGGCTGCTCGGACCGCCTCTCTAACTCAGCCAATCCAAGCAGGCTTTCTATGCATGCAAATTATACATGTTCTGTACCCAAAGCTACACGGTGTGCTAGTAAAAAGCCTGCTCAGATTGGCCAGAGTCAGAGAGGTGGTCTATATAAAAAAAGAACTGGTGTTGCCTCGGAAGTGGGAGGTAGTCTTATACAGCGAATATAGGCCTAAACCTATGTTTTAACTGTAAAATTAGGGGGTCGTCTTATACGCCGGAAAATACGGTAAGTCTTGATTGTTGTTGGTATCACTGGGAGGAACTGACCTTCAGGCCAATTAGTTGTGAGGATCAGCTGTGTCTATGCCAGGAGACAGCCTTATTTGACTAGACTTGGAAAATTATACAATAAAAGCCTCTGTGTTCAGCTTGGATGGGGCGGAGTTTCAGGGTGGAGCCTACAGCCTTGGCTTCCTGTCAGCCCTGTCCTATGAGGTTCCTGAGTCTCAGTGTTCCTCAGTGTCCTTTAGTTCTTTCTGCTTTGGTATTCGCTGCAAGCACCTCTGAAAGAATGGTGCCCTCGAGTTTTGCCCACTACCAGAAAGTCTATTCTCTCCCCCAGTGAGCCCAGAACTGGGGTTCAGTGCAGTCCGGAGCTTTTGTCTCCTTCCCACTAGGGAACGCCAGCCAGGCACTCAGCTGCCCCCTCCTCCCCAGCTCGGTCCTCTCCCCACGTGCGCACCGTGTCCCTGTACCTTAGGCTTTTATAGCTCCTCTGATTTTCCTTCTGGTTTTCTCTTTCCTTCTAGTTGTAGAATTTCCAGTCAGTCAACTTTCCTGTAGTTCTGGATAATGTCCATTTTGTATTTTAGTTGTATTTTTTTGAAATTGTTGTGTGAGGCTGCAGTTAGGCATTTACCTATGCCGCCATCTTGGTTTCTCCTGAATGTGTGTTTTTTAATGTGACTTTTTTCCCCCTTTGAAAAACCTCTATGGAGGTTCTGATATTCTACCATGTATTGTAACCTCACACATTTTATTTAAAACTAGAGGCCCATTGCAGGAAGAGATTAGTGCAATAGGCCTTCCTCCTCTTGGCTTCCAGCACCGGTTTTCCTCCTGCACCCAGGACCCAGGCCTTCGCTCTGGCCAGAGTCTGCCATCTTCATCTGCAGTCTTGTCTTCGTTGCGGCACTCCACTCCTGTAGATCTCTTTGCCCCCTGCCCTCCCTCTCATAGCAGACGTCCCGTCCCTGCCCTGCCTGGCTACTCTGCACCTGGAGCAGCTGGGCGGCTGCCATCTTTGGTCTTCTAATTTGCATATTCATTCTGATTGGCTGTGGGCATAATGGAGGTACAGTCAATTTATATGTTTGTCTATTATAAGGTAAGATGTTATATAAAATTTTGGAGGATATCTTAGAGGTTTTTTTTTCTCAGTAAGAGCCAGAAAATGTCTGCTTTATAAATAAGCCTTTTCCATAAAATTTGGGTATGAAAAGCCAAGAGGAAAATGCCAGCTGGAGACAGGTTTCATGGCGTTTGCTTGTTACTCATCAGAAACTCAATGTTCTCATTCAAGTGGGATCAGACTTCACAGGGCGAAGCAGGGACAGGCACCCCTCACACATTACCTCTGGGTTCCCTTCCCTTTCTGCCTTCCACTTGTGAGGAACAGATGACCACAGCTATGAAAGACCTTCAGGGAGTTTTCAAGTTCATGTGCTGCTGCAAATGGATGGTGGCCTGGGTTTGGACCAGGGAGAATCAGGAAGGTCTGGGTGTTTGTAAGAGATACTGGCAGATGTAACAAACCTTTGTGACTCTTGGAGGCTTGACTCAGGCAGGGCTCTTTCTCAGGCACCTCATCGGGCACTGCCCGGTGAGGAGCAAGGCTGTGGCTCTGCTTGTGTGGTGTTCCGGGAGCACCAGTTATTACATTCAGTGTCTCCATATCTGCAGGAAATGGGCTTGCCCACTGGACCTCAGGCCCACAGTCCAGGGTAGGGAAAGCGCATGCGTGATGGTTCAGGAGGGCTCACAGACAGGATGCAAGGAACATGCACTGCCATCTTTTGGGCCCGAACGCAGTCACAAGGCCCCACCTAACTGCGGAGAGGCGGGGAAACACACCCCAGCTGTGTACCCAGGACAAAGAAGTGGATTTGAAGAGTCAGGCTCAGCCACAGGCTGCCCATATCTCCTTGTGCTATTAGGGAGGACAAATGCTTAGAAAACACAAACTGCACAGCGATACTACAGCCCGAGAACCTGTGTATAGCAGGATTACATGGCGGACAGCATTTGGTGACCACAGTGCCAGAGTGAGGCCGTGCCAGGGTGGGGCAGTCCCCTGCCGGCTCGTGTAGACAGGTGCTAGAGCAGTTCCTCTGAGATCTGAACCTGCTTCCCACGCACCGTGTGCTATTTACACACTTTGCACTCTAAAATCACAGGTGCATTGTGTGGTAAATTCAGAAATACGTAATTGAGAAATTTTTATTGCCGTGACTTTTATTCTTAAGGTGGTCTGTGTAGACTTACGTTTATTTTGTAATTCTTTAAAATCAGAAGTCATTCACAGTTCTGAGTAGAATTCTTTATCAGTTGTGGCAGATAGAATGTTTGTTGAAATATAACCACTGTTATTTAACTCAAAGTGCACAATTTACAATACTGCATCAATTTTTCCATTCCTAAGGTAGATCTAAGCACACCTTTTTAAAAAAGTTATTTATTTTAAATCATTATATGAATACTAGGGACCCAATGCATGATTTTGTGCACCTTGAAAGGAACTGTGGGCCTTAAGGCTGCGGTGGGCACAGGGGCAGGTCTTGGCCCATTCTCCGTGCCACTGCCCAATCCCATCTTTGATGGCCCCAGGTCCCTTTTGCAGGCAGCTATGCTCCTGCTGCCCCACTCCCACATGCTGATGGTGCCGGCCCTGCTCGCACCTGCTGATGGCACAGAGTGATTGGGGCTGGCACCAGCAGCGGGTGTGAGAGGGCTGGTGCCATTATTGGGTGCAAATGTTGGCTGCTGCCCTGATTGCCCCTCAGGAGTGAGAGGAGGTGGGGAAGCTCTCAGGGGTGATGGGGGCCTGCAGCCGCCGCTCGCGCCCACTGATGGCATTGAGCAATCAGGACCAGCACCGGGTGCTGGCAGCGGGTGCGAGCACCAGGCAGGTATGAGCTCCAGGTCAGACCGCGAGACAGCGGTGCTCAAGAGCCAAGAATTTTCAGTAACCACTAGAGGCTCACCCTGATGAGAGCAACTGTGCCCCACCACGGTCTGGCGCCCTCTCTCATCTGCTTCACCATCCTGTTGCGGCTGACGCCCACCATGTTCCGCACTCTGCTTCCTGCTCTAACGCCCACCGTGTTCATGCATGTCACGTGATGGTCAGCACACGTCATGGCGACTGGTTGTTTGGTTGTCCTGACATTCAGTCTACTTGCATATTAGCATTTTATTATTTAGGATTTTAGGATTATAATTTTCATAAAGTTTAAGAACATATCATACCAAATTAGAGATTAAATTTAAAGGAGAAAGAACTTGATTGCAAGGGTTAGTAAAATAGAAACAAAATGGATGAGGATATATTAGAGACACACCGTTTAAGAACTCTCAGTACGCTTTACCACAGGTTTCGGAAGAGCACAGTTGCATTGCATCTAGTGGTGTTTGTGCAGATCAGACTTGAGGTAATTTCATCAAAATTCAAACTTCTGTAAGGTCGAGAAAGCACATGAAAGCAAACAACCCTTTCTGGTCATTCCCCAGAATAGCTAACTGAAAAGAATCTTTAGTCAGCACCGTGAAATTAGGAAACTTCATCTGAGATAGAAGTTGCCTTAAGCCGTATTGTAATCTAGTGGCCTTGCTCCAGTCAAGATTGCCCATGGGCACAGGTGAGTCAGAGTTTTCCTCTCCCTTTCCTGGGTGCTTGTAGCATCCCCGCTGAGCTTTCCTGAGCAGTATTTGGGGCAAGAACAGAAGCTGACCCGGTGAGGATGCTTTTCTGATCAGTTGTTCCTTATTTTTCTGCAGTGCTTCTGGTAGATTAGAATTCAGAATTACTATTCACGAGACACACTTAATTAGTGACCGTATCAGACAAACAGCAGCTATATGCTGGTTAGTCTGATGAAAATAAACACACGGTTCTCCTGAATGTCGCTGAGTAATTAGCTGAGCATCCTGTACTGAGCGGTGATGAGAGCGACTTGGCTTCTCGCTGCGGGCCAGACTGGCGGCATCGCCTGGCGTCTGGCCATCCCTGTGCCCAGGTCGGTGGTGTGCCCCCGGCCCCTCAGTCAGTGCCCTGGCAGAGAAGTCAGACCCTCCACAGCCCTGGAAGCCATGCTTGGGAGACCCATTTCCAAGTGTGAGTTAATGACTAACGTGGCTCATAAGTTAGGTAGTTTTTGGGCTGACAGCACTTTACAAGCAGATAAGAAGGGCAGGGGGGTTCCAGCAGATCTGCTGGCCTTTCCCTGCCACCGCAGCGCAGAGCTCTGAGTTCAGAAGCAGAAGCACGGAGGTGGAGCAGATGTGTGGGAAGGTGGCCCAGGGGAAGCCATGGAGATGTGAAACATGCCTTTCTCTGAGCACTCCTGCCCTGGTGAGCGGGCGCGGGCCTCTGCTGGCAGCTGCAGCCAGCTGGTCATCCGAGAGCTTGCCAGTCACGTGTGCGCGAAGCATCCTTTGCCACAGGAAGTCTGCTTACAGCCTGATGCATGGCATCCCCCTCCTCGGCCCAGCCGGCAGCAGTGATGCAGGTACATCACGCCACACTCAGACCAGAATGACGATTCTGAAGCCGGAATGTATTTGGCAAACTGCTCACGCTCTCCAATGATACCTAGAAACCTAGTGCAGACCCAGGGCCTCAGTTCCTCTCCTACCCAGAAGGGAGCCCCTCGCCCTCCTCTTCCCGCCTCGGCCCCCGCACTGAGCTCGCAGATGCGGCCCATGCGGTCTCTGGAGTGTGGGACACTCAGATCATGTGGCCTCGTATATCTGTTTCACTTTCAACTTCCTGTGTGATTGGATTAGAAAACCATACATTCATGAGTTTTATGTGCATTTGCTGTTGAGAGAGAACTGCACACAGACCCCTGAGGAGCTCATGCTTTCTGCTCCTCCCGGGCACTGTCCCCTCCCGTCCCATCCCGTGCCCTCCTCTGCCTCGAGGCTGCGAGGTGGCATGGCCTCCAGGACCTGAGCGTAAAGGCCTGTGGCAGACCCGCTCAGCTTCCCTTCGCCGACTTTGGGAAACTCACCAGGAGTTGGACCGGGTCAGTATTCTCTTTACCCACGAAGCTGCGCATGCTGTGTCACGGCTTCCTTCACACAGGTTTTTACTATGACCATGCAGGGCTTTGCACATGTGTGTGCAGGAGGTGAGTGCATATGTTTATTTCCTCTCATCACTCCCCTGGATTCCCTGAGAGACCAGGACGTTTTTCCAGGCCGGTTGGGCTCAGAGGACAGAGCATGGGCCGAGGACCGCAGGGGCCCGGGTGTGGCCTCCATCCCTGGTCCTGGTTGGGCCATGTTTCTCTCCCTCTCCCTGCCACTCTCTCTGAAAGTCAATGGGAAAATAATCTCCAATGAGGATTAACAAAAGAACAGAAAAAACAAATACTGAAGGACCAGAACCCAAAGCAAAATCTTCATTTGGACACTTGCATAACCTGCTCTTCTTTCTCAGGATGAGAGAACATTGTAATTATGGTAATTTTTCCTAAAAAATAAGAAATGATGGAAGTTCAAGGAACTGAACTTTCCACGTGAGCACAGTGCCTCGGTGGCGGGTGCCCTGGGCTGCACTCGTTCCCCAGGGGTTAGGCCTCTGCTGCCACTTGCGATGCCAGTTCGGCCACGAATTGCGGAGCGCCGGCTCCAGAAGGGAGAGAGCCCAGCACCTCTGACCATCTGTCCTGCGCCTCCATGCCCTGTGTCTGTGCTACGTGTAGTGCGTGTACTGTGGTGGGGATCCGTGCTCCTTTGTGTAGACCTGTGTACACAGCTGGCATGTCCTCGCTGCTCGTTCTGCTGTCAGTGCCTCTGCGTGGTGTGGCCCTGGCATCCTGGATGCCTGCCACCGGGACCTCCAGGCTTTTAGGGCTTCGAGGCAGGCGGCACTAATGCTGGGTGCTACCTGACAGCACCGACCGCCTTTGCAGGTGGCGCAGTCCTGGCATGGCAGTGTGCGGAAGCTGAAGGAAGGCCCTCTCCAGCCCGGTCCACGGCAGCAGGACGTGGCCGCTCTCCAGGACAGCGTGAGGCGGTCACGCTCCATCCCTGGAGGCATCTGTGAGAGCCTGCCCACGGCAGGTTGGCTAACCTTTGTGAAGGGCCAGCTAGTGAGTACTGTCAGCCGTCTGTGCCGTGCAGTCTCCATTGCAACTAGTCAGCTCTTTCGATTCAGCACCAAAGTAACCATAGACATCTATGTAAGCAAATGAGCATGACTGTTGCAATAAAACTTTATTTACAAAAACAGGCAAGGGGCCTGAAGGCTGTAGCTTGATGAGCCTTGATCTCACGCATCAAAGGGCCAGATGGCCTGTAAATAGGATTCTTCCCTGGGTACCTGCCTCTCTGATCTTGAGCAAACCATTTATGAAGAGGAAATGGGCTTAATAAAAGTGCCTGTCCTTCGCCCCAGGCCGTGCGGCCGTGAGGGTGAAGCGAGGTGCACTCTATGTGAACTCCTTTCAGGGGTTTGGGGCCGCCTACCGGAGCAAGTCTGCACCTCCAGCCCAAGGCTCCTGTGAGCTGGGCACATGTGGGGAGAGCTCAGCTATCTGCTGATGCTGTGGCTTGTGTGTCTGTTCCTTGGATTTCGCAGCTGATGGACAAGTTGGTGAAATGTCGTTTTAGTGTCTAATGTGGTTGAAGGGTCAACGTGTAGATTCTGAGATGTGCAAGATCGCATGCTGATGAGGAGCAATGAAATATCCTTTAATCATTCAAGTCCAAGGTGTTTCGCCATCTTCCACCTTTAACACAGGCCTTAGTAAACAGCACTGCCTTGGCTTTTGCAAGTGTTTGGATTTCACAAGGCCTGCATGTCCAAACAGACTCGGCTCGTGCATACTCTTCTCCGGACTCACCCTGTGACCAAGGGCACTCGGACTGACACACCCAGCATGGTGACTAGAGAGGGAATCAGAACCTTAAGTCACGGATTTTCTAGAATATTTTTCTTTACAAAAGCACTAGTATAGTCTCTGGATATGTTTTCATATTATTATGTCACTTAAGAGTTGTTTTTTAGAAACCAAGATGCACTGTATTAATTTAGAAAAGTACTTGCACTCACTCTTGGACAGAGTGCAAGTACTCACGGGCTGGCTCTGCTGCCATGGCCCATGCATCGGAAGGAAGCAGTGCAGGGACGAAACACGGTCCTGCCACCGAGACGGCCTCGTTCAAGAGCAGGACGCTCCCTGCAGTCGGTCAGTGACCTCACACGGCCTCCGTCCCCTCGCAGGGTGGGCTGGCAGTGTACCCCAGGCCTGAGAAATGAGATGTCGCAGGTGAGTTCCAGGTTCCAGTAGCAGCGAAGAAAGGGTCTCTAGCAACAACTGTGGTTGATAATCATAAAATCAAATGATATCAGTCTTTTTCTTGCATGTTCTGTTTTCATTTATTTTCAATAAAATGCCTTGTCTTCCATTGACTTGCATGTGTAATGTCTCATTTGAATTTTTTGGTTAGAATTTCAGCTTTTTCAGTTCTCAAGAGATACATAGCTCAGTAAATATTTTAGGTAGGACCATAATTTTCTTACTGAAAGTTCCACAGAAATCTGAGAAATTATCTTCTTTCTCAAGAGAGCTATAAGCTGAAAGTGAAACTCCTGAATTTTCTGTTGGGCTTACTGTCCTCTCTGTATCATCTTATTAGAGCTTCAGCAGCAGCATAGGTCCTGGCCACAGGCAGGCTCACACTGGGTCTACTCTCCCTGGGGCTGTGATCCCTGCCCTGCCCCTCAGACACCGCAATGCTCTCCATGGGGGTCCCTGGTTTGCTCCCCTGTCTCTGCTGAAAGCTTACCTTGGAGGAGGGTGCCCAGTTGGTCTATTCCACATCGGCCCGGATGTTATTCTTGTGAAAATGTCCACCTTGTGGAATGCAGAATGAGATTTCCCCATGCTCCAAAATATCGCTCCCCACCAACCTCCCCCAGCCCAGCCTGTGCCCGGTGTTCACAGACATGATAGTCGGTGCTCCCAGCACTGAGTGCCTGCCTGCTGGGTGCATGCCTGGCTAGCAGGAGAAGTCAGATCAGCCTGGATTCAAATTCCACCTTTTGTACTTCCTGCTGCTAACTGTGGCAAGTTCCTTGACCTCTCTGGACCACAGCCTCGTTCTCTCGGAAGCGGGAATAAGAGTAGGAGCTGGCCCGCGTGGAGTGCTGGAGAGCTGGTGCTGCACAGAGCCCAGCACGATCCCAGGGCGAACAGGCCCAGCAAGGCGCAGAAACCCAGCACTCCAGCCTGTCTACAGGGTCTGTGGCCTTTCGCCTGATAGTCCCCTGTGTTTAAGTAGAGCCTGAGGTTGTCTTGCTGCCCATCCTCAAGGCCACTGTGGCCACATGTCCAGCTGGATGCCCTGCTAACAGGATTCCTATCTGTGGGTCTCATTTGGACAATTTCCCCCAAGAAGCATGCAGTTCTCTCTTACTTCTGTTTGTTTGTTTGTTTTTATTTAGACAGTGGACCTGCCTAGCAAGGAAAATTCATTAACTGCTTTCATGCTGGTGTTGCAGATGAAATCTGGAATAGGCTGGGCTCCCCGTGCTCCTCCCACCACATCCCATGCCTGCCTCTGCTGAGCCCGCGGAGCAGGCCTGGGTCCCACACGTCTCCTGGGGCATGGCCCTCAAACGGCAGTGCTGTCTGCCCCAAGGGCTGCTGCACAACTGTGCCAGACCCTCAGCTGTGCCAGGGGTGGCTCGGCAGCAGTGTGTCCCAGAGATGAGCAGTGGCAGTAAGCACATGACCATGGCTGCCTGTTGAGTTTCTGAGTGATGGTAGAAGTCACCCACCTGCGGGTAAGAGCGGGCAGAGAGCCACTGGCTGGGCATGTCACAGTGACGGGTGGGCACTGACCCCAGGCTTTCTTAGTACCCGTCAGGAGTCTGTCTGCTCAGTCTAGCAAGATGAAGCGTTCTGAGGTTGGTTGCACAGCAAAGCAAATGTATTTGCCGCTGTTGAATGGTAACTAAAAAATGTTTAAAGTGGTACATCTTATGTGTCTTCCACCACAATTAAAAAAATTTAATAAAACACAAAAAATAGAGTGTTTAGCATAAGCTTTGTTTTCACACAAGGTAGTTAACTCTGTGGAGATAATGGCTGAAAGATCTTGCCTGTTCAGAAAGCCCTTGTAACCTTTAAGCTATTGCTATATGGTTTCATTATTTTATTTGGACACTTTGTTCGTGTACTCTCCCCTGGGACAATTTCTGTGCGACACAGACTCACTCCTTCTTGCCTCTGTGCTCCGTGCAGGCTCTTTCTCACCAGCCCTCCTGCTCCCGCCCGTCCTCCGCTCCCGCTGCAGGAGGTGTTCCTCTTCCCTCCCCATGCTCCATCCAAGCTTGGTGTTTGTTCCATTGATTGCAGGTCTCATTTTTTGAAGACTGCCTGCTCGCCAGGGCCAGGGCCAGGTGTCAGGAAGGGAAGGGAGGCCCGCGGACCTGTGCGCTTCCTCACAGTGGCTTGGCCTCAGCTGGTAGGCAGGCGCCAGGCCACCATGTTGAATCAGTCAGGATACAGTTGAGAACTGTCCTCTGAATTTCTGTATTTTCATGAACTGTGTCTGAATGAGAAAGTAAGGGAAGAAATAATACCCTTTAACTATAGGAAAAGGATACTGCCTTTGGGTTTTCTCTGGAAAGTTTCCACCATTCATTGCAGTGTGCCTCCCGTCCAGAAGGGCTGTTCATCACCTTCCCCACAAAGGCAGCCGTTTGCCATTTGGGCCCAGCACGCATTGAGGGCAGCACCGACCGGGTAATGGAGGACATTGGATTCCTAGCCCAGTCCCAGCACTCCCATTCGCTTGCGCTCTGTCCCGGGACAGATTACTTTCTCAGGCCCTCAGTTTACTCACCCGAGGCAGGGGCATAACTCACAGTCCTATTGCAGGGACTGAATGAGATGACGCGTGTGCATTGCTTGGCACAGGGTCTGGGACAGAACATGATACTGTTGACTAGAGATCTCGGCAAAAGCTATTGAAGTGAAACTGGCAAAGCGCACCCTGCACTTGCGGGCTTCCTTTTAAAGTGGTGAACGTGGCGAAGAGCCGAATTCCCCAGGACGTGTGCTCATGTTTCATGGTCTGAATTCACTTGAAAACTAAAAAATACCAAGTGAGGAAGCATGGGTGATCTGTTGACATGTTGGCTTTTGGTTGCTGGTGACATGTTTCAGGTAATATAAATGGTAAACCTCCAAGGCTGGCTCACTCGATGTGTGGGGCCCGGTCTACACCCGGAGCCCTGGGGACGCAGGAGGTGGTGCCGCGCTGTCCTGAGTCACCTGGCTGGGGCCTCGGCCTTGGGAGTCAGAGCTGGTTTGATCTCCAGCCTCACAGTAGACCAGGTCTTAAGCTTCTGGGAAAATTCTTATTTTTTAAACACTGTACACTCGATGTTCTGTCCTGATAATTCGCATTATTTTTTAAAGAAAACTCCAGTCTTGCAGACTGACAAGAGGGATATAAATAGCCCCCATCGTTAGTGGGTTCTGTCACGCGCCTGGGAAACAGCCTCCACTGCCGCCTGCTGCTCCAGCCCCGTGCGTCAGGTGAAGGCGGCTGAGCAGACAGGAGCTCTGTCTGTCTGCACGTCCCTTCGCTTTGTGCTGGTGAAAGATGAACCAGTCCCCCAGGCAGGTAGCTCTCAGCTAGTTAGAGCATCGTCACCATAGCTCATATTTCAGGTTCGATTCCCAGTCAGAGGAGATATAAGAATCAACCAATGAATGAATAAGTGAGTGGAACAACAACAAATCTCCTCTCTCTCTCTCTCTCTCTCTCTCTCTCTCTCTCTCTCTCTCTCTCCACTTCTCTCTCAAATCAAACATTTAATATTTTTTTAAAGTTTTTTAAAGATGAACTACATCAAATCACATACTCTAATTTATATGAGTAATGGAATGAATGGCAGGGCCTATCTAAGAAATGCAGAGCCACTGATCTTACTAATTTATACCCTCTCCACTTACAAAAATAAAACATGATGGCACCACATCTGCTATCTTGTTAATAAAGGAAAAGCTAAAATCCAGTGCGTTTCCATCAAGCGAGCTTCAGCCCTCACCTCTGGACACCGCCCTGAACCCACACAGCGCCCGGAGGCCACGCAGAGCCATGCAACGGGTGGCGTGCAGTGCTGCAGCTCTCTGGCCTGGCACCGGGAGCAGCCCTCTCGTGCCCTCTCCCCTGCCCTCTGCCTGGGCTTCAGGGGGAAGACTGGCAGCTGTCTGAGGGCGTGTTCTCTAGGATTGGAGATGTGGCTGCATGTCCATGCCCGGAGTGGTGCAGCACCAGCAGTGCCAGCGGCTCTGCTTGAGATGTGCCGGGCAGGGGATTTTTCAGCGCCAACAAGGCTTTTCCCATGGGAGTTCTCATCAAGACAGGCCACACTTTGCCTTTGTTTATATCGGTGCCCAGTCAGTCAGTAACAGGGATACACATCCATTTGATATATATTAAGCCACAGAAACTCTATGAGAGAGGTACGATTCTAAAAACTGATTTTGCAGGTAAGAAAACAGGTGTAGTGTGGTTGAATGACTCCTCACACTTTTTTGTTTATAAAAGGAGAGCCGGGTTTTGAACCCAGGCCCCCTTCCCCTGGGGCCATGGCTCCTGATCACTCTGCCATATGTTGTGCCTGCCCGCCTGGCAAGCATTGTCCTGGCATGTTGATTGGCAGGCACTAGTTGCTTTAGCATATGCATCCCCTGGGGCTGCTTGTGCTGCACGTTGAGCCTTTATACTTCAATGCCATCTAGCAGGCCCTATTTGATCTCACTACACTTTCAGACGCTTTGATTCTTTTTGCTAATACAAGAGCAGTGGGAAATAACTGTGTCCCAATATGACCAGGAACAAGAGCAATCACTAGCGCAGCTGGTGTTGCTTAGTGGTTGAGCTTCCACTCGAACTAAGAGGCCGCCTGTCTGATTCTAGGTCAGTGCACACGCCCGGAGTGCTGGCTCCATCCCCAGTGGTGGGCATGCAGGAGGCAGCCAATCAGTGATTCTCTCATCATTGATGATTCTGTTTCTCTAATATCAACCACAATAACAAAAAACATAGTACTTTTAAAAAAAGGACAGTCGCTTAACTGGCATTCTTCTGTCCTTAGGTGATGTGCTTCTTAAGATAGTTTCTCTGGATCTGTGTGTTGTTTTCTCTGATGCGTTACTCTAATGCAGTGTTTTTCAACCTTTTTTGGGCAAAGGCACACTTGTTTCATGAAAAAAATCACGAGGCACACCACCATTAGAAAATGTTAAAAAATTTAACTCTGTGCCTATATTGACAATATATAAAGTAATTCTCTTGAATAGGAATCAAATAAACACAAAGAAAGTATTTTATAATTACTTTATTATGAAATATTAAGTAAACAAAATAGTGAAAAATTATAAAATTCTTGTCTTGTCTGCACCTATGGCACACCAGGCAAGTGTGCC
Source organism: Pipistrellus hanaki (assembly GCF_964339955.1). NCBI lineage: Eukaryota > Metazoa > Chordata > Mammalia > Chiroptera > Vespertilionidae > Pipistrellus > Pipistrellus hanaki. The sequence continues at coordinate 7,824,594 of NC_140515.1, forward strand.
GCGGAACAGCGGTTGAAAAACGCTGCTCTAATGTGCCTCACCTTGGTTGCCTCCCTTACTCTGTCCTAGAGGCCTGAGCATGAAATTTGCCCATTGGGTAGGGGGCCCTAGGCCTGACCAGCCATCAGTGCCCCTCCACCTCTGCTGATCGCCCGCCATGTTCCGTGCCGCCCCCTGGTGGTCAGCACACATCATAGGGAGGGATCGAACTCCTGAGGGACAATTTGCATATTAGCCTTTTGTTATATAGGATTAGCCACTGATCCCAGGCAAGTTCAAAAGCCACTTTCCCCAGTGCAGCCAGTGAGAAGGTCTCCTTCCCAGGGCAGTGCTGTACCTGGCACTTGCTCTGCAGGCAGGTCCAGGAGTCCCTTGGTTCTTGGGATGCATTCACCTGCACAGCTTTTTGTTCACCACAGTGAAGATCCGGGTACTGAGAGCAGCACTGGTGAGCAAGGGAAGGCCTTTGCTTTCTTGGTCAATAGAATTACAAAGTTAAAAGCTACATCACCTTCAAAAATAAAAAGTTAGATTTGGCCCTGACCAGTGTTTCTAAGTGGTTAGAGCATTCGATTATTCACCGAAAGGTTAAGGGCATGTACTTGAGTTGTAGGTTCGATACCAGGCCAAGACACATGTAGGAGGCAATCAATTGATGTGTCTCTCTGACATCAGTGTTTCTCTCACTTCCTCTTCCTCCCTCCATCCGTTCCTTCCAATCTCTCTCTTTAAAAAAGAAAAAAATCAATGGAAATAAGATCCTCAGGTGAGAATTAACAACAATAAAATTAGGTTTGTAAAAACATATATAGTAAGCATGTTGAAAAACTATATAAAGCCTAGTTGCAAGGGACCACAAATAGCAATTTTACTCACGGGCTCTGAATTATCAGTACTCCTTGCTAACAAACAGTAGACTGTCTTTAACGTCTGTGGGTAACATGCTGAGCCCACCTATATGTTAGGCTTCTTTGGTCATTTGAGATGAGATTAGGTAAAAGGAATTACCATGGGGACTCAGGGTGCCAATACCCCGTGCAGTTGAAAATCCACATATAACTTTTGACTTCTCCAGAAGCTAAATCATGCCCTTGAGATCCAAAGGGATGGTCCCAGGACCCTGTGGGTAGAGACTGCAGCCTCGCCAGCCCCTGGATGGAAGGCACACCTCAGTGCACACCCCAGCTCAGGGTCTGTGGGCTCCCAGCCGAAGGTCAGAAGCAGTCCAGGTGCTGATTGGGAAGTGTGTATAAATAGACCCAGGTGGTCCAAACCATGTTCAAGGATCACCTGTGATTTCCTGATGATTTTGAACAGTCGAATGGTAGGACAGACTTGAGAGATGGGAGAGAGAGGGTGCTCTCAGGCCTGGGCTGCGCCGTGCCCTGTGCCCGGGGCACTCTGGTGGGCATTACCCACTGTGGATGATAACCTTTCACAAATCTGTTTTCACAGCAGCCTCAGCAGAAAGGGTCTTTTCTTACAGTTCTAGCAGCTGTCATAGAATTTGGATCTCCCTGATTCTGTGGTTAACCAGCGTGGGAATTACCTACCCTGAAGTGCTCCCTGGGTGGGGTAGGAAAGTGTGTTCAGTCACACCTGGTGGTGAACCTAAAGGAGGCAATGGACAGGGGTAAAAAGGCATGCTGGTTTCAGAAGAAGGGGCAGAACTCTAGTAGGGGCGACTGTGTATTTGCACCCTCAAGGCACTGTGCTTACTGAGCAGTAAATAAATAGGATGAGAGGGCTGGAAGGAACCTTTGCTGTCGCATGGCCCAGCTGCCCATGCTTGAGCATTCTCTCAGGTTTCCCCCAGGAAGGCCCTCTCCAATGACATGCCCCCCTGGTAGGTGGCCTGCCCTCAAGGAGCCGGATTTCATTCTTGGCTGCACTCCTCCGCCTAGACTTCTGTCCAACAATCCTGTAGGTTCCAAAGCAAGACCCTTGGTTTAACTTACTTCTATCTGCAGAGACAGAAAGGCCAGTGATAGTGCGGTGATGGAGAAGCGACAAGAATACCGGTGGGTGGTGTGCGTGGTGGGAGGAGACAAACTGGAAGGCTCACAGAAGCCTCAGGGGTTGAATAGGCGTTGCCAAGTAACCAAGGGGAAATGGGTAGATTGATGGATGCAGCCTCTCTTCTTAGATTAAACCCTGTATCGGACTTGCATTTGGATTACCTAGGAAAACTGGCTTCTGAATATCTTAGCTCAGTTAAAAGGCACACGCATCTCTTTAGGAGATAGCAGTGATGCTGGCAAAAGGAATAATGAGCTGCTGATGGCAGATTTGTGTCCAGGCCGGCCACCTGGCATCTTTCAGGTTACCACAGTCTTCTGTTGCCTAAGCACATGATAAATGAATGAAGGCAGCTCCCAAGGGTAAAATTTTGGTGAGTTAAATTGTAAAATTGTTAATAATACTTGCTGAAGAATTTTGAAAAGATTGGATATTGTCAATCCCTACATTCTTGTGAACAAAAAATGTCCTGAAGGTTGGTTTTCATATCTGATACCTGAAGATAAAAGGGGTCCCTGCCACATGGTTAAGGGTCAGGTGGAGGATGAGCAGCTCGCGCATGTGAAAAAGTGGGCACTGTGACTGATTATTACTATGGCATCTAGGATGGTCACCTCATAGGTGGTCAGAGGCTTAAAAAGTTACTTAATCATACCATCAACCATTTGATTTTTAAATGTTTTTATATACTCTGTATAGAATATATTTTTTGTAGTTTCACATGTTGCTTGTATTATAAAAATTAAGGTTATTAAAGATGGTAAGATTTAGCAAAGAACTTTAACTCCACATGCTTTTGATGCTTCCCTGAATTAATAATTTTCATGTCCATCATATTTTCTCCTTGGCCCACAATTCATCCCATATTTGGATCTTGGCAAATAATGACTTGGTTAATTAGGCAGTCTGTTAACTCTGATTACTAAGTTATAACAGATCACGGTAGAAGCAATTGGATTCAAAGGCTCTTCATTTTATCAAAACAAATTTACATTTATGGACAAGTATGTTGAAATGCAGTAGGTTAAAATGGTGCATTTTGTAAGGAAAGTTTAAAAAGGATAAAAATTATTTCTCCTAAGTTTTTTTTTAATTTTTTTACGACATTCATCACATTATCTTTCACTAGGAGTATACTTAAAAGCTTGGAATTTTCATTTAAAGCTTGAAAATTATAGCTGACTCAATCCTTCTATTGCACAAATATGATGGATCATTGCATTTTTACTTAAGCATCACTTCCTATAGCAGACATGTGTGTTTCAGTCCCAAGCAACATGGGTCTGGTGCTAGACTGACATGTGGGAATGAGTCTTGACTGTGTTGGAGAATTGATCAGCCAGTTGTAGGCTTGCTCTGGAAGGCCTTGACAGTTGGTGAATAATATGGGCCTTTGTGGTCCCTTCTCTTTCTTGTCTAACGTTCATCATCACTTGAGGACAGTTGGGGTATCAGAACCTTGCTTGCTCTCTCCATCCTCACCTCTGCTCCCTTCATTCTTGTTTTAGCACATAACAATCTGTGGAAAAGGAACAAACAAGTAAACACAAGAATAATATTTTAGATCCATCAAACCCTGACATTTGTATTAATTTCCCCTCAAGATTCTATCAGAAATCAGTAGCATTAAAAAAGATAGCACCTTGCCCAGCTGGTATTGCTCAGTGGTTGAGCATCAACCCTTGAACTAGGAGGTCAAGGTTGATTCTTGGTCAGGGCACATGTCCAGGTTGCCAGTTGGATCCCCAGTAGAGGGGATAGAGGAGGCAGCAGATCAATGATTTTTTTCTCTCATTATTGATGTTTCTATCTCTCTCCCTGAAATCAGTTAGAAAAGTAAGATGACACCTCACTCTTCACTTCCTCCCTGCCGTGCACACATACCCACATGTGTACATTGATGGGCACACACACACAGAACTCAGCAGCTGGCATCACGAGGTGTTGAATCGGTATTTGTTGAAGACTGAATGGAAAAGTGAGAACACTGGCATCTCCCATCCCAGGCTCCTTAGAGCCGGTCCAGCATCTGGGACCCTGTCCAATATTCATCCAGTGGAATAAGTGGAGTTGATGAGTTTAATTTTTATTTTTAAAATGGGGTCACTGAAATCTGACCTTCATGGATTATTGTGTTCTAGATTCAAGGGAAATACCCTGTTTCCCCGAAAATAAGACAGTGTCTTATATTAATTTTTGCTCCCAAAGATGCGCTAGATCTTATTTTCAGGGGATGTCTTATTTTTCCATGCGTTAGGTCTTATTTTCGGGGAAACACAGTAGTGTCTTATTGATTGAAGATTGGCATGGCCATAAATCAGAAATAGGAGATCTTCATTTTTAGCTTGATTGAGTGGTAGCACCTAGCGTATGCAGAACTGGCTCTTCTGAGGTTAGAAGACCCAGCTCATTAGATAGAGCAGCACTTTGTTTAACTCGGAATGGAATTTGAGGTTTTATGAATTTGATTCTGTCTCTTAATTGGGAACATTTAGAAATAATCCTGGCGACCCACATTGTGGAGGCTCAGAGCTGGTTGATCAGGGGAAAGTGGTGTTTTGAGCTCTGACTTGACAGGTCTGAGTGACAGCCTGAGTAATTCAGTTTCTTCTAAAAGAAACCAAATAAGGAGTTTTAAGAAACCCGAGCCATTCTGGATGATGTGAATTCTTACAGTCATTTTCAAAAGAGGTCGTTTGACAGAGAAATGTACTCTGGGACTTTTATGTGTGAGGTAAATCCATTAGAACGTAAATGTGTTTAAAAACAGGGACTTAGTGCCGAAACCGGTTTGGCTCAGTGGATAGAGTGTCAGCCTGAGGACTGAAAGGTCCCGGGTTCGATTCCGGTCAAGGGCATATACCATGGTTGCGGGCACATCCCCAGTAGGGGTGTGTAAGAGGCAGCTGATCCATGATTCTCTCTCATCGATGTTTCTAACTCTCTATCCCTCTCTCTTCCTCTCTGTAAAAAATCAATAAAATATATTAAACACACACACACAAAAGAAAACGGGGACTTAGTTACCTAAATGATACACATATTATAATGAGGTGTTGCCAATAGAGCAAGGGAATCCTTGTGTCTATTGGCAAACGGGTGTCCAAGGAGCGAGATAAAGAGTGAAGTCCACTTGGATTGGTAAGCATCCCTGGAAAATTCCTATCCCACATCGGCGGTCCCCATGAAGTGCTGATGGCAACATCAGCAAGCTTTCTCCATTAAGCTCTTTAATACACGGTATGTGAAGAGAAGCAGATGACTTATTGGAAGGATGGATTCTACAGTTGTGTGGTTTATGAATTACATTTATTCCTTTAAAATGAACCTGGGTGAAACAGTCACCCCTTCTGTGGGCATGGTTAACAGATGTTTACTGTAATTCTTTGCGCAGTGAAAAAACTGCCTCTTCCACCCAACAAAAACAGCCACGTTTTCTTGGCTGAATGAGAACTTTGGCGCTTAGGTCTTACTTTATATATCATGGCTCCAGCACACAGCCTTTCCAGCGTGAGGCTCAGAGCCCGTGGCCCACATCTGCGGGAGCGCTCTGCTCCGGTGATCTATGAGGTGAGTGCGCATTCTTACACTGCTTTTGGCGGCCGCCCTTCCTCATTGAAACCAATATCGTCTGTGCAAGCCTCTTTTTGTTTTTCTTGCATAAGCATGTCAGCCCCTCCTTAAATCTTTAAGGCTTTCATGTAGGCCTGATGACCATTTTAGGGAAGATTTTAATCATAGAAAGCTTCACCTTCTCAATCTGTGAGTTTGGTTTTTGCTGGGCTTCCTCTGAAATAAAAGGCACCTTCTTACCTCATATTTTGTGTTTGGAAGACGCTTTTTCTTATTGTGTATTGGGCCTGCTTTACCCTCTCATATATATATATATATATATATATATATATATATATATATATATATATATATATATTCTATTTTTGCTAAGTCTTGCTTTTTACAAGCACTGAATGGCGGTGAACCGAGATGGTCCCGCTCACACCTGCCATTCGTGGTTCCAGTAGGTGTTTCAGGAGCGTGTCCCCACCCCCCTCACTCCCCCATCTCCACTGAGTCCTCAGGGAGGTGCTGTTTGCTCCTCGGCAGCAGAAAGGAAAGCCGGATCAGAGCTCTGCTGTCCTTGGGAAGCTGCTCCCTTTGGAATGGAGAGCTGGTGGCTCTTCTTATGGGGCGTCCATTGCCAAAGTAAGCAGGGGCCTTGCATAGCACAGGAGAGGAAAAAAGAAGTGATATTGAGGGAAACATGTTCAAGTGGGAAAAGGAGAGCTAGAAGTGGGCAGGAGGCCATGGCTCACAAAACCAAAGCCATCTTTTTAATTCAGGTGGAAAATCAGGGTTTGATCATTTTGGTGTATTTTATAAAATAAAAAGTCAGGTTTTTGTTTTGTTTTTTTTACAACTCCAAGTCTTTTCTTTGATCCTATTAAAAATAAATCTTGAGATTGGGAAACCAAAATGTATAGGCTACTTCACTGACAATATAATATGTGGTGGTTGGAGCCTCGGGTTCTGCGTTTGTTCAGTTACTTCCTTGTGGTCTGGTTAGCGCCGAGGGATACCTGGGGGAATCCGTCGGTTTGAAACCAGAGCTGAAACTATCCAAATCTGTTTCTTAATTGGTCTGACTTGAGGAGAATGGAAGAGAAATCTGAGAGGTAAAATGAACCAAAGATGTCTACTCCGGCCACTTGGCTGATTAGTGGACATATTATTTGTCCTTTTAAATGATTCCAAATAATGCATACCATTCCAGACATTTTAGTGTTTCAGAATGTTTGTGGATGGCAGGCTTCGAAAATGTAGCCAATTTGCAAAACGAAAAAATTAGGATAAAAAAAATATAGAACCAAAAAATAGCCTTAAAGTTTCTGATTCATTCAATCTCAAGGTTGAACATTACAAAGCTGGGGGAAATCAGCAAAGGTCTTCTTTGCCCATGCCAGATACTTGTGCCCTTAAATCAGGGGTCCTCAAACTTTTTAAAGTGGGGGCCAGATCACGGTCCCTCAGAGAGCTGGAGGGCCGGACTATATGAACTACTAATTCCTACTGTAACACCTCGGCTGCACTCACTGCCCAAAAAACCTGGCGGGCCGGATCAGACTCCTCTGCGGGCCGCATGTGGCCTGCGGGCCGTAGTTTGAAGACCCCTGCCTTAAATGCTGCTGGGAAGGAGGCAGGGCCCAGGAGCATTCTGGGTACTGGCATGTGTCTGTCACGCCCAAGGGGAGGAATCAAGGCCTCAAGGCCAGGCTCATGAGCAGCTGATGGGAGAGAATGGGAACCTGGGGGTGGGGGTGGGGGGGGACCTGGCGCGGACTTGCGCAAAGGGCTCTTCAGCCTGTGGAAGAGCTCACCTGCGAAGAGCCCTCTTCCCCTGAGTGTTGCCACAACTTTGCCCGCGGAGTCAGGCTTGTCTTCATTCTGTTTGATTCAAAAAATGTAATTAAGATTTAAAAACTTACATGAAGGAAAACCCCCCGAAGCCTACCCCTCACTCCCCAAAAAGGGGAAGCAAAGCTATGTAAAGCACGAGATTATTCTTAGATGATGGTTCACTGCTCTCCCCCGCCCGAAGCCCGTAAAAGGATTGTCAGCAGCGCCTGAGTCGTTTCTCTGCTGGAAAATGGGGTTGGAAATCGGGGCCTGTGCGCACCGGAAAGGAATTGAGTTCGACTTCCTTTCAGTTCTTAGGGCAGGCTGCGTGCCCTGGCTTCTTGCGTGGTTCTGTCCTTTGGGTTCGCCAGACTGTAAGTAGTGGCAGATGACATCTCTACAGTAGTAGGCAGTAGGAAGGGCCCCCACAAGAATCAGAGCAGAACTAGCAACCCCAAAAGCCTTGTTCAGTAATTTAGTGCCGCAAGTATTCAGGTCTCACTGAGTCGGCTCCTATCGGGAGCAACACGCTAGCACTCTCTCACTGACCCCTGACCAGTACTGGGACGTTGCTACTCTTAATGCCTTTGTGTTCCAGATCAGCAAATGGAGGTTCAGAGAGGCCGGCTCCGTTAGCTCACCTGGGGCTGTGGAGCAAGGAGCTGAAACGAGCCAGAACTGGAGCCCCGTGAGCACGAATGCCAGGGCCAGTCTCCTGTCGTGAAGGGGCTGCGCTGTGGGGTGCCATAGGGGTTGGGGGCGTGGGGGGAGAGGGGGCTGGGAAGGGAGTATGAGACTCTATATTATTTTTGCTACTTCCTATAGGTCTACAATTAATTCAAAATTAATTTTTTAAATGGCAGATTTTACACTTGTATCAAGGTCTATTTGCTGCTGAAATCCAGTTAATCCACATGTCTGCCTTCTTAGACCCCTTGCCCAGCATGGGGATGGACTCTGTCCCACTGTCTCATGATTGGCTATGGCTCAGTGTACTTAGGGACTAACATTTCTCCTGGCTTCTCAATGCTCTTCCTACCATGTCCTCATGTCCCCCCGTCAAATGTCCCTGCCCTGACCTCAGGGAGGCAGAGAGACCCCCCCCCCCCCCCCCCCGGTAGGTCTCCTGGGAGTCTCTCAGTAAATGTTTTCTTGAGAAGAGAGATGGTCTGAGATTATTATGGTTTTCATAATGAATTTGTAATGCCTGATGAATGCATGGAGATGCACTGTGCATCTGAAAAGCAGACTGGCAATGGGAAGACAAACATTTACTGGCTTACAGCATCCTATATAATAAAGAACTAATATGCTAATTAAACCAGATGGTTGAACGACCTTTTGGTATGACCTCCTAGAATGACCAGTGGGCGAGGCCAGTGAGCCTGTGCCACCAGACCAGCTATGGTGGTGCCAGTGCCCCTTTCCGCAGAGGTGGCAGGAGAGGCAGTGATGCAGGCCCGGTCCTGGTTCTGGCACCGTGCTTTCCACAGAGGCAGGCGTAGGGGAGCGAGTCTAAGCCACAGTCAGACATCCCCCAAGGTCTCCTGGGCTGCCAGAGGGTTGTCTGACTGCCAGCTTAGGCCTGATCCCCTGGGGAGTGGGCCTAAGCTGGCAGGTGGACATCCCCCAAGGAATCCTGGACTGCAAGAGGGCACAGGCCAAGCTGAAGGACCCCCTGAGTGCACTAACAGGCCTCTTGTGTAAATATAAGCCACATTATTTGTGTAGCAGAAAAGCAACTAGACTCAAATTCAGAAAACTATCTTTTAAGGCCATATCTTCTGCTAATTTATGTGATCTCAGTTCCTTTTTTTGGGAAATTATTAAGTAGAGAATTATGTTCTACAAAAACTTCCATGCATAAATAATTTTGTCACATTCTGTGTAACAAAACTTCAAATCTGTATCTTTACTGAGTAAAAATTTTTACTCTACATTTGCTTGGTCTTATGACTGGATAATCAAGCTCCAGGGAATATATTGGTAGATCTGTTAAGTGGTTGATTAACTCAAATTATTTGAAATCTTTTTCTGTTTTAATAAAGATGTTTATAGCTACAAGTTTTCTCCTCAACACTGCTTTACCTAGACTCTCATAAGCTATGTCGTCGTTTTCATTCATCTCAAAGTATTTTTGTTTTATCGTATCTTTTTGTCCTGTCTATTATTTAGGAATGTGTGGTTTAATTTCCATGTTTGTTAATTTCTCAAATTCTTTGTGTTATTTTTAATTCCAATCCATTTTAATTAGAGCCTATATTTTGTATTACTTCAGTAATTTTTAATTTATTGAGGGTTTTTTATGGCCTAGCTGATAGTCTATATTAAGAGTGTCCATGTGTGCTTGAGAAGAGTATATCATGTTATTGTTGGGTGGACTTTTCTATAGGTTTCTGCTGAGTGTCTGTGGGTGTCTGCTAGATGTCTATAGATGCCTGTATGTGTCTGTAGGTGTGTGTGGGTGTCTAGATGTCTGGTAGATGTCTGTAGGTGCTTGTAGGTGTCTGTGGGTGTCTGTATGTGTCTGTAGGTGCCTGTAGGTATCTGCTAGATGTATAGTAGATATCTATAGGTGTCTGTAGGTATCTGCTAGATGTATAGTAGATATCTGTAGGTCCCTATAAGTGCCTGTAGGTGTCTGTATGTATCTGTAGGTGTCTGTAGGTATCTGCTAGATGTATAGTAGATATCTATAGGTGCCTGTAGGTGCTTGTATGTATCTGTGGGTGTCTGTAGATGCCAGTGGGTGTCTGTAGGTATCTGCTAGATGTATAGTAGATATCTATAGGTATCTGTAGATATATGTAGGTGTCTTATAGATGTTTGTAGGTGTACATAGGTGTCTGGTAGATATCTGTAGGTGTATGTAGGTGTCTGTAGGTGTCTATAGATGTCTGGTAGGTGTCTATTGGTGTCTGGTAGATATCTGTAGGTGTCTATATGTGTCTGGTAGGTATCTGTAGGTATATGTAGGTGTCTGTAGGTGTTTGTAGATATCTGTAGGTGTATGTAGGTGTCTGGTAGGTATCTGTATGTGTATATAGTATCTATGGGTGTCTGGTAGAATTCTATAGGTGCCTGTAGGTGTCTGCTAGATGTCTATCTGTCCTTGATATTGCTTGTGTCTTCTATGTTCTTATTGATCTTCTGCCTAGTTCTAGGCAGTATTGTTAGTGGTGTATTGAAGTCTCCAGCTATTGTTGAATTGTCTGTTTCTCTCATCAGAGACCCTATTTTGTAGGAAAAGACTTTCTTGAGATCAAAAAGAGCACTCTTTGTTATGTATCTGCTTCCAGTAATTCATTCAGTTTTAAGATTTTAAAATTACATACTAATGGAAAAGCTTAGTTTTATAATGGCACTGATAGAGGTTTTTAGGCCATATTTGCAGGCACAGAGGAGTGAAGGGTGGTGGCTCATGTATTTTATTGTTGTGCAGCCAGTAGAGTCCAACTGAGGGCAAATGGACATGGCCTTCAGTAGCGGGTGCCGGGGCTCTGACTTAACCGCTGTAAGTCATGTTTCACCTCTATGCTTCACTGGCTCCATGGACACGGACTAACCCAATGCAAACATGTTCCATGGGGAAAATATACCTTTTTTTTTAAAAAAAGCAAATTAGAATAAAATGGAATTTTCTTGTTGTTCCTAAATCTATGGCTCTACTGCCCCTTCTGTGTGTGGGCCACCTGGCAAACTCCAGGTGCATCTGTCATACAGAAATTGCTTTTCTGCCCAAACACAGAGACGTGAAATAAACCAATTTGGGCACAAGTAGTATATGCTAGATTTACTTAGTGTCCATCAAGTGTCTTCCTACGCTTGTGTATTAGGGAGAGTCCGGAGTTGGAATTCCCTGCCTCGGCTCCGGTGCACACACAGCTCCCCCGTGGACAATGGAGCTGCTTGCTGATTGTTTTTGCTGGCAGTATTATGGCCAAACACTGATTTTTTTTTTCCTTTGCAGCAGTATGTTAAATTTGTTCTAGACATATGTCAATGAGAAAGCAGGGGGTGGGGCAAACACACACACATATGTAAAAAGAGAATTCCTCACTGAATACATTTTTAAAAGGCATTTGTCTTTGATTTCTTTATTTCTTTAGCCATTTTGTTATCCTTAACCACATTTCGGTGTTTATCAATGAGCATTGAAATCGTTTAGCCATGCTTTAAATTCACCCTGAGTGAAACGTGGTTTTTCAGAGGAGATTGTACATGTTAGAGACATTTTCCTTGTCTGTCATCTGGGAACATATGTCATAGGGTTGATTGTTGGTGGAGGAAGCCAAGAGGCTCTGTGACTGAAGTTTCTCTGAGGAAGGAATTATTGTCTTTAGTATTTCTTTCTAACTTGTGGCTTCCCTACCTCTGAGCTACCTACGGCCGTCAGCTGACCACTCTAGTCCCGTACTGCTGCCAGCATTCTCGGTTCACAAATACGAAGTAAACAGAAAACCTTGCTAATTTGAGCCCAGTTGGAACCTTAACGCTGTAATGAAGAACTAATTTGAAAGCAGACAGAATTAGAGCCAGCTTTTAAATGATCTTAAGGAATTGAGAGTAAGAATGGTGTTATGCAAGAGTGAGATGCTGACACATGGAAGAATAAAGCTGAGAGAAGAATCCTCATGGAGCCTTGGGAATGGCAGTCTTACTTGGGTTGCCTCCCAGGCCGATCTACGTGTGGGGATGATAACGTACCTTAGAGGCAGGCTTGTGGTTGAAATGCTCTTGATAGATTTTGACAAATTAAACAGCGGTAAAGATGCTTGGAAGGAAGTTAGCCACGTCTTTACCATTATTTGTGTCAATGAACTAGAAATCATTGGTTAATTTGCAGTTCTTACAGTTTTATGATAACTGCTGTTGTTGTGCATTTAACCATGTGTGGCATCAACTCAGTGGGATACATCTTATGTTGTCAGCTACCTTTTGACATCATAATGGATTTCAGTTGCCAAATCTTTCTGGACAGAATAAGATTGGAAGAGCTGTACGGAATGTTTGGATCAGACCCAGACACAGAATGTCTGAGGGCCGCTCTGAGATTAAAGAGCTCCAACAGCAGTGTGGGGGAAATGAGGCCTTGTTGATTTTGTTTTTATTCTTATTGTTTGCCCTCACCCCATCCTAGCAGCATGGTCTCCGGAGGCGCCTTTCTTCGGGCATTAAGTGAGCTGTTCTTTGGTGTGGCCTGTGGCCTGATGACCAGATGGGCTCAGACCGCCACGCCCTTTAGCTCTGGTGCCCTGAGTGCCACTTGTTGGCGCTGGAACACGGGTTCCATCGTCTTGTTTTTCCTCCTCATGCTTTAGCATTGATCACATTATTTCACAGAATATTGATATTGTCCTTGTGTGATTAAAGACCTTGTTGGAAGGGAATTTTGTAGCTACAATGTTTCTTTCCTCCCTCCCTTTTTTCTACTTTATTCAAAATGCCTCCTTAATAATTGTCCGATTCTGTAGCTATTATTCTGGACCTGCCAATAAGGGAAGAGGAATAGTGGACACTCCTGCCTTTTTGTATATTTGTTCTTTGAGATTTTTCTATTCTTACCTTTAGATTATTTATTTTTAGATCCTCTGTTCTATGTGTAACGTCCTGTGCCTTAGTGCCTTATTCGGAGTTTCCATTTGGCAGGGACTCTGCTACTTTATGTTGCCATAGCCTTGCCTTCTCTTGATGTCTAACAAATGTTAACAGTGACTAAAATGATCAGTTAACCATCTATAGACAGGAAGAGTTTATTAAGCTTTTCTAGCACCGCTACGTGCCCTTGAGAGGAAAGTTTCTTGTATCACAGAACAGCACTTTTAAATCAGATCCATGGACTTGTTGGACTCCTGCTACTTAATGCTGGGAAAAGGTTTTACATTTCCCATTTCCCATCTGGAAAGTGTATGTCCTTTTTTTTTTTTTTAATAATATATTTTATTGATTTTTATACAGAGAGGAAGGGAGAGAGATAGAGAGTTAGAAACATCGATGAGAGAGAGTCATTGATCAGCTGCCTCTTCCACACCCCCTACTGGGGATATGCCCGCAACCAAGGTACATGCCCTTGATGGGAATCGAACCCGGGACCCGTCAGTCCCCAAGCCGACGCTCTATCCATTGAGCCAAACCGGTCCTGGCTGGAAAGTGTATGTCCTTTGTCATTGCTTCAAGAAATAGCCAATATTCGTGTATTTGAAATAAATTCTAATAAACGCAGTTGTGTAATATATTTGGGGGATAAGTACTCATAACCATTCAAGTCAAGAAATCAAACTTTTCCAGCCCCCTGGAAGCCCCTCAGGTGCCGTATTCCACTTCCAGCGCCTTCCAGAGGTAACCAGGGCTTTTACAGCAGTCATTTCACTTGATTATTTTATCACGTACATGTGTATCCATAGATACCATAATTTAGTACTGCCCCGTTTTGTAAAAGTTGACATGTCTTCTAAGTTTCTTAATGTACAAGTTTCTCTCCTTCCTCTCTTCTCTTTGCACTGCCCTTCTGGAGAACCGGCTACTTGAGCGGTAACTTCCGAGAGTCGGTCGCCTGCCTCTCTGGTCCTCTCCGTTTCCTGCACCTCGGCGGCTGGGCTCAGAGGCACACATCCGATCCCTTGGCAAGACTCTAAGTGATGGTGTGTTCTTCCATTCAGGAGGGACATACTCTCTTATTCTTCTTTTTGTAGTGTTAACAGTCATTAATGCTCACTGCCTCAATTGATCAAGTCACTGGGAGTTGCAAAACGACGATATTCTAATTCTGTTGTATTAGCTGGAATGCTTTTGTAATTTTCATCTATTCTTTGGTTACTCGGTGAAACTCTTCATGTAGAAATAAAGGATAGGCAGGCTGACTTGGCTCAGTGATTGTCAGCCTATAAACCCGGAGGTCACAGTTTGATTCCTGCTCAGGGCACATGCCTGGGTTGTAGGCTTGATCCTCAGTGAGGCAAACGATCAATGGTTCTCACTCATCATTGTTGTTGTTTTTTTCTCTCCCCCCTTCCACTCTGAAATCCATAAAAATTTATTTAAAAAAAAGAAAAAGTTTGGCTCAGTGGCTATCGGGTCAGCCCAAGGACTGAAGGGTACCTGGCTTGATTCAGGTTAAGGCCATTTACCTCGGTTGCAGGCTCAATCCCCGGCCCTGGTTGAGGTGTGTGCAGGAGGCAACCAATGTGTCTCTCTCACATTGATGTTTCTCTCTCTGTGTCTCTCCCCCTCCCTTCCACTCTCGGTGAATATCAGATTAACAGAAAAATATCCCTAGGTGAGGATTACCAAAGGAAAAGAAATAGAGGACAAATGCCTGGTTCTTTCCAACTGTCTACACATTTTAAAACTAATGAATTGGTTATATATTACCCTCTGAAAGCAACCAGTAACTGGAGCCTAAGTAACTGGAATGATCAGAACGACTGGTCGCTATGATGCACACTGACCACCAGGGGGCAGACACTTAACAGAGGAGCTACCCCCTGGCGGTCAGCGCGCTTCCATAGCCAACCTCCCCCAGCAGGCCAATTAATTAATAGAAATCAATTAATAGAGCAGTAGATAGACATGTAATTGCAATCTGTCTGTTCAAATGTCCAATCCAATTTCTTCTTCACTTTTTCCCCCCCTCAAGAAAGTTGATTGACTAAGTTTGTTTAACTCCTGCTGCAGTGGCTTTAAACCCACAGTAGTAACCTGCAGAGCCACACCTGTGCACCTGAGGCCTTATTCCGCATCTGTCCCCAGTAACATCAGGCAGCCACCAAGAGGCCTCGTTTCCGCTCTCTGGGTGTAGACCTGGGAAATAAGTTCTTTTACGCAGCCTGTCCACAGGAGTCTCACCGCCACACTTGTGTTTCCAGTGAGCTGCTCACAGCGCGCCCTCTGCACCTGGGATCTGCCATCAGCTCTCTTTGCTCTCATCACAGCCAATGTTTTCGGTGGCCGGATAGGTGAGTTATGAGTGAGTGAGTCACTGTGCTGGAATCCAGGGACTTGTTGGCTCCCTTCTTTTGTGACAGGACTGCACAGTCTTTCCTCTGACAATCTGGTACTCACATAAAGGCATCTTGGTTAGTAGCCTTAAAGGCATATTCCACATGGTAGAGCTGACCCTCTGGTGAGAAAAGGATAAAGTGGTGTCAAAGCCTGGCTGGCACCAGGGGCATCATGTTAGGGCGCCCACTGCTTCAAGCATGGTTTCTGGGCACTGTTTTCCTTCCATAGCAGGTGCGCCCAGTTCTCCTTATGCAGTAATCTTCTGGTTTTTACCGTAGTGGTCTGAAAATGTGCCGAAAGCGATTTCAATGCTTGTAAAGTTCTTTAGACTTGTTCTGTGGCCTAGATTATGATCTCTTTTGGAAAATGTCCCCTGTACATTTGAGAAGAATGTGTCCTTTTGCTGTTGGATGGAATCCTAACGTGTCATTTTAGGCCGATGCTTCCTTATTGATTTTCTGTCTGATGACCTATCCCTGCTGTAAGTTGGGTATTAAAGCCCTCTAGTATTTTTGTGATGCTGTCTATTTCTCCCGTTAGGACTGTTAATACTTGCTTTATATACTCAGATGCTCCTATGTTTGGTGCATAAACATTGTATCTTCTTCTGTGATTGACACTTTTTAGTATATTTAACACTTTTCTTTGTCCTTTACTACAATCTTTGTGTTAAAGCTTATTTTGTCTGATATAAATATAGCTACTCTGGCTTTCTTTTGATTTCCATTTGCATGATATATCTTTTTCCATCCTTCACTTTCAGTGGCTGTGTGTTCTTACATCTAAATTGAGTTTCTTGTAGGCAGCATATAGCTGGATTTTATTTTTCTTCCTGTTCAGCCACTCTGTCTTTTGGTAGGCAAGTTTAATCCATTTATATTTAAAGAAATTATTGATAGTTATGTGTTTATGGTCATTTGTTGTGACATGTAATAGGGCTAGACTTTGTGAAAGGAGATATCAGTGTCTGGTTGGATCATTTATTCCAACTATTTCAACCATCACCACCCAGCGGGTTGCTGAGGTCACATGCTAGCTATTCAGTCAGCACCAGGCTGATGTGCAGGTTGGCCACAGGTAAGGTTACTGAGAACTGAAATGAGCCACGTTGGCCATTCCAAACTGTCAGTCTCCTGGGCAAAATGGAAGCTAATTAGCAGTGGATAGAGGTAGACATTTCTTCCTCTCACATCCTCCCCGCCCCACTGCAACTGGTATTGGATACCAGTTTTATCCAGAGCACATGTGTCAAACACAAGGCCCGCGGGCCAAATCCAGCCCGCCAGGCCTTGCAATGTGGCCCGCACCGCGCTGTCATCACTGCACTCCACTGTCAGTTTATGACATTGTCAGTTTATGACTGTTCAGTAAACCATTCGGCCCGCGATTTAGGCTGGATTTTAGATTTTGGCCCCTTCTCTGATTGAGTTCGACACCCCTAATCCAGAACTCTGCCAAATGGACAGAGAGGTATTTGGGAAGCAAGCCCAGAGAAGCCTACAGCTTGTTTGTTTGAGGCCTGAAGCCCCTCTTCGCTGCACTCACATACTCCAGCGGTATCTCATGTGGAAGGTTTACTTTGAGGAGCAAATAACACTATTTTATGGCAGACTTGACCAACTTTCTAGTTGGAATGTGACAGGGTTATCTGCTAGTACCAGGGAGCTCTCGGCCTCCAGTAGTTCTCAAGGCCTGCGGCTCTTAGATATTGACACACAATCTTTTCAGTTGTCATTTTTCTTGAATCTACTTATTTCACCAATGAAAAATAATTGTAAAAATTCTTAATGCTGGTGAGTGGACTTCCTGATGCAGTTTTAAATAACAATATCTGAAGTACTTGCAAGGCCTTCTCTCAAGGAGGATGGGGGAGGTTCTGGGAGGACATTTCTTATTCAGAAAAAATTTTACATCTTGGTCATAAAAATATAAGCATATATGTGTAGCTGATTTGAAAGAGCTAATTATAATTAACAAAAGAGTAAAAGCTAGGTTAGAAGTACTTTGAGATGCCAGTATAATGTGTTACCAGTAAACACACTCATCCATACACTCTCATGTCTCATAGAATTGAACTACTTTTTATAGGAAGTCATTTGCTCTCTTATAACTTTGAGAAATTGATTGGTGGTCAGATTTTATAGTCAGTGGGTATATATTTAAACACTAGAGGCCTGGTACATGAAAATTCATGCACTCGCGGGAAGTCCCTCAGCCCGCCTGCACCCTCTTGCATTCTGGGACCTCTCAGGGATGTCCACCTGCTGGCGTAGGCCCGCTCCCCAAGTGATTGGGCCTAAACTGGCAGTCAGACATCCCTCTAGCAGTCCTGGAGCCCTTGTCGGATGGGGAGTGAGCCTAAGCAATTAGTCAGACATCCTTAGCGCTGCTATAGAGACGTGATAGGCTGAGTGGAGCTCCCCCTGTGGGAGCCCACTGACCACCAGAGGGCAGCTCCTGCATTGAGCGTCTGCCCCCGGGTGGTCAGTATGTGTCATAGCACCCAGTTGTTCCAGTTGATACACCTTAGGGTCAATTTGCATATTACCTTTTATTATATAGGATTGTTCAGCTAGGAAATCTGTGGCAGCTAGGAAATCTGGTTCATCCCAAGAGTCATCCCCACCTCTTTCTCTGAGTCACAGCATGGCTTCCTTCTTCCCTTTCAACTGCTCCTACACTGGTTTTTCAAAGCCATCCCTTCACAGCATTTCTGAAGCCATATTTGTTTTCTCACCCCTGGTTTGGTTTTTACCTCTTTTCTTCAACAAGGCTCTCTTGTCTCCAACTTTGGGAGACAGTGTAGCATAGTGGTTGAGACATTGGCTTCTAGTATAGATAGTGGGTTCAAGTCTATGATATGCCATTGGTTATGTGTATCACTTGGACCTACTTACCTTGCTAGATCTTACTTTCCTCATCTGTTAAATGAAAATAAGAACAGTGTAGAGCTGTACCTTATATACATAAAGTGTTGTTTTCTAATGATCCCTTTTCTCCCTCCTCTGCTCTTATTGGTTTGGTTTATCACCTTCTCCCACCTCCTTCTGTAGGTTCCTCCTGGTTTAGAACTCTTCCGGGCTCTCCTATATTCAACAACCTAGCACAACCCATCTTTCAAAACTCCCACAGCCTTTGTTTTCTTCCTTCCTCTCAACTCCTAGTGGGTTTAGGGATTTACTTAAAATGTAACCAAATATTTACCCACCTAAGACATGCAACTAGTGAGCATGACTAGAAAGCCTTTCTAGCTTTCATTGCATTTCACTAGACAAACTGGGATTGTGTGCCCAATACCTGACCACAAACTCTCCCTTACTTCCTCCCATTACATTTTTCACAAACGCTTTCTCCCTCCTGAGGAACTGCCCCGGGTCTTGTGTGGGGCACCAGACACTATCCGCTCTGCCACCACAGTCATTATTAAACACTAGAGGCCTGGTGCATGGAATTTGTGCACTCGGGGGAGGGAGGCACTCAGCCTGGCCTGCACCCTCTCACAGTCTGGAAACCCTTGGGGGATGTCCAACTGATGGCTTGGCCTGCTTCCAAACAGTCATTAGTTGGACACCTTATCGCTGCCACAGAGGTGAGAAAGGCTGCTGCCACTGCAGCTGCGCTCACCAGTCGTGAGCCTGGCTTTTGGCAGAGCAGCACTCCCCCTGTGGGAGCACACTGACCATTAGGAGGCAGCTCCTGCATTGAGCATTTTCGCCCTGGTGGTCAGTGCATGTCATAGCAACTGGTCATTCTGCTGTTTGATTGATTTGCATGTTAGCCTTTTATTATATAGGATAAATATAAAACTCAGGTTGCTATCATGCATTTTTTTTCATCGAGAGATTCATTATAAATATCATTAGATTGTTGTTTTTCATCCATGTTTCTTTTTATGATTTTCACATGGATTTTCAACCATTGGGTATGTACAGAACAACCCTTGTGAATACCAACTCCTTTAATTGGCAGGCTCTTTGGCACAGGACACAGGTGAGGGTGACCTAGAGGAGAGGGTCTCATCTCACTGCTCCGAAGAAGAGGAGAGGGCATATTCCATGCACACTGGCCTCCTTCTAATGTGACCAGACCACTTAGTGTGCCACATCATAAGACAGTGGAACGAAAAGAGGGTTATTTTCCCTATTTGAACGCAAAAAAAAGAAGTGACACTGCCTCCCCGAAGAGTATTCTCTGTTTTGCATACACTGAATGTAACACACCATATCTTGTCTTAAAGTCTTAAAACCCACCTGGTATCTGACACACAAAGACCTCATTTACCGGGTGTCCTTGTCTCCATTCCAACCCCACACAAATGTTTCATAAAAAATGATGCATTTTGTAGGAAATGTGTTTATCTGCACTTGGTATAAAGTTTGCTTTAAGTCCTACGCGAGTGTTGCTGGTCAAACTTAGAGTGAAACCAGAGGTCAGAACTGTCCTAGGAACTAAGAGGGCTTCTTCCTTGTTTTCTGGTGTTCAGGGTTCGAATCCACAGGACAGCAGCCTCAGGACTATTGTATTTGGTCTGCACAACATCCTATCCAATAAAGAGGGAATATGTTAATTGACCCTCACACCATCACAAAATTGTAATGCCCACTGCCAATAAGGAGGGGATATGCTAATTGACTGCCCCACCCTCAAAGATGATGGTGCCAACAGCCATAAGATGGCTATGCCCAGTTCCATCAGCCCTGCTGGGGTGGTAGGCACATGGCATGGCCAGGCCCATTCCCAGGCAGGTCAGGCCGTTCCATGTGCCTGCCTCTGGAGTCCCTCAGTCCCCTCAGCCCCCAGCAACCCAGGGCCAGCCTAAGATTCAGGCAAGCCACTGATGGTGGCTGCCCAGCCACCCAAGGCTCAGATAGCTAGGGCTGGCTGAGGCTTGTGCTGCCGGCAGTGGCAGCAGCAGAGGTGTGATGGGGTTGCCTTAACCTGATCTTCGGGTTGCCTCCTGCCCCTGAGGGCTCCAGGACTGTGAGAGGGGGCAGGCCAGGCTGAGGGACCCCCCTCCAGTGCGTGAATTTTCATGCATTGGGCTTCTAGTTTTAAAATAATGTGTATTGGGTGCCAGCATTTAAATATGAGATTACACCTAATACAATTTCTGAAATTATTTTGTGAAAATTTGCAGCTATATTGGGGTCACATTCCCCAGTGGCTGCAGCCTTCAGAGGGGTCTGGTGATGCCCTCCCCTAGGTGCTGAGCTCCCCCTGCGCCCTCTGTCCTGTCCAGGCAGGCCTGGGAGGGCTGCTCTTTGCCTTACGTAGGAAAGGAAAACCAAGACAGTGGCATCAGACTAAAGAAAATGTTGAATGTGTCTTTTTGAGACTAAGACAATATATGATTTTGGAAATCTGTATAAGTTATGAAGTGTACATATACAACCTTAGGAATACAAATGTAATCTAACCCTGTGTTCGTATTATGAATTATTATAAACTTATGCAGCAGTTCTGCTCTTCTGACTGTCCGGCAGCCTCTCGCTCTAGTCCTCTCCCCTGTGACTGAGACATGGACAATTTTCTCCATGAGAACAGGCACTCAGGGCTGCTGGCGAGCCTACAGAGGGGCACTGGTGTGCCTGTGGGCGAGCCCGGAGGGAGCCCTTGGAAAGCACTGTCCTGTGGCTGTTCTGACAGGGTGGGGCCTTTCCTCTGGGGGGGTTCTGCTGGCACTCGCTCTGCTCACCCCTGGCTTTCCCACAGCCCTGGAGCCCCGCCCCTCCTGGCCCTGCCCTCCAGGCACTTCTGAAAGGCCCTGGCTGATTGGCCCTAGGACAGACTTGTCAGGCTGGGGTCTGTTTTTCCTTCCCTGATGCTCAGATTCATTTCCAGGTCATGTTACTGGTGTCTTAGAAACTTCTATTCCTGTCCCTGCGGGGCCCTGGGTGGGGCCAGGCCCCAGGCACTTCACCAGGACCCAGCTCTGGCTGTCTTGCTGGCTTCAGCCCTGCTGCGCGGCCACCTTGGAAGCAGGGCTGAGGCTGGGCATGGGTCAGGGCATGGGGCAGTGTTGGGGCCCGGTGGGCAGCCCCGGGGGCAGTGGCCTGGGCAGTGTAGTGGGCAGCTCCGGGGGCAGTGGCCCACTCAGGGAG
Organism: Pipistrellus hanaki; assembly: GCF_964339955.1. Classification (NCBI taxonomy): domain Eukaryota; kingdom Metazoa; phylum Chordata; class Mammalia; order Chiroptera; family Vespertilionidae; genus Pipistrellus; species Pipistrellus hanaki. The sequence continues at coordinate 7,846,109 of NC_140515.1, forward strand.
ACAGCCACTGGCTCTGCACTTCCAGGCTCCCAGTCCGTGCGGCTCCCGTGTGGACAACCACCAGCATGGCTCCTCTCGCTTGCCATGGCTGGTTCCTGTAGGAAATCCACACTCTCCTGTGGCTGGAGGCCTTTCCTGGATCCCACACCCCTCCAGGCTCCGCCTCACCGCCCCCTGAAGCCCTGGCAGCTATCACCTTCTCAGGAAGAGTGCCCCCCACCCCCCACCCCTGGACTCAGGTGTTTCTTGAGGAGCCCATGCCTTTGTGCCTGGGGTTCGCCCCACCTGCCCCCCTTTCTGCTGCAGAGAAACCAAACTTACCTGTTTCTCAAGAAGCTGAGCTCCATAATGCGGTCCTGGGACAGCCGGGATGTGAGCACTCCGCCCTGGCCTGTCCTCCTTCCAGACCAGAGCTGCTGGGAACACCTTCCCAGGTGACAGGGTCCACACGTCCGAGATGGAGCCACACGTGAGCCCGGCAGCACGTGGGACCTTGAGCACTAGACATCTGACAATAAGGAACTGGAGTTTCAGCTTCCATTTAACTTTAATTTAAAAATCCATAAGTGGTTTAATTAAAATACCACTAATGACGACTGTTTTGGACAGCACAGACCTGGACGATGAGCTCCTGAGTTCCAGTGGCACACAGTGGGTCTGACCGTGGCTACGTGACCGAATGCATAAGGTAGAAGCTGAACCAAGACAGCCTCTTCCCTGGTTCACACGCTCTCCTCACCCAAGTGCAGGTCCTGCCAGGACAGACACGCCGCCGTGACTCTCAGCTCTCCTTACCCACTTATCGGACCAAGAAATGATTGAGGCTCAGAGAAGTTAAATGACTCGGCCAAGTCATAATGATGTAACAAGATTCATCAACTGCCTTTAATTACATTGTAAACAACACATTTCTTCTGATATTTTTAGTTCTGGGCTTCTGAGGAGGTGAGCCCCCAAGAGAATGTACTCTGGCCCTTGTCATTGCACGCTTCCTGAGGATGGCTTTTCCTTCGGTCACTGATGTTTCGTTATCCCTTGAGTCCGGGCTGTTGTTGGCTGGGACCAGGCGTGTTGTTTTACCACCATGGTGGAATCTGCCAGCCATGGGCGGTCCCGGTGTGCCCTGGCAGCCTGCCCACCCACCATGCAGGAGGCTGTGTGCCGTGGACATGGACATGCTGGCCGGGGTATGTGATGAGACTGTGAAGTGAAGGGGAGCAGCCACAGGCGAGGAAAGGGGTGGCATGAATGCTCATTGAGGCCTAATGTTACAACCTGGAAGCTTCTTTCTCGTGCAGTGTACATCAGGTGCTGTTAGAAGGGGGAGGGTAACTGCATTTTTGGTGCAGAGGGAATCTCAATTCTTATTTATAAGATGGCTATTTGATTAAATCCTTATAGCTTCCTTGTTCATTCTATTTTCTTTGCACTGTATTATGAACAATAAGATGATTTTACTTCAAGGGAGCATAAAATATTTTTCTTCAAATTAAATCTCAGCCATTCACATAAATATCAGCTGTGATAACGTTTTTATATCTTCAGAGTTGTGAACAAATACTATACAGATACTACTTGCTTGACTTCACCTTGCTGATCACCTTTAGTGGGAAGAGGAAATAAGATTATTTACTGAGAAGAGTTGATTTTATGAAGGAACCAAAGCATTGTTGGCATTAACTTTGTTTATCAGAATTAATCAATTTTACCTATTCAGGAAGGTATATTAGTGTTACACCTGTAATATATTGTATGCGAGTTATATCTAATTAATCAGTAAGAAACCAAGAAGTAGATATATTCGGTGCCCTTAATAGAATGGACGCCGGGTTCCCAGGAGAAGCTGCTGAGAGCTTGACGTGCGGTGGAACCATTGCTGCGTTAGCAGGAGCACCGGCGCCGGTGGCACAGGAAAGCGGAGGTCTCAGGAGACTCGGAGCCTGGCTCGGAGGGCGTGGCGGTTGCGCCCAGCTTGTGGGACAGCAACTTCCCTGGAAGAGGGCAGAGTGGCGGGGCTGCTCTTGCAGTGTGCATGTGTGCAGTGTTTCTGCTGCTGGTGGGATGGAAGAGAGGAGCAGGCAGCGGCCCTCCGAGTGCCTTTGGACATTCCAACTTGGCTTTCTGGGCCGCAGGAAGCTAAGGTCACTTGAAGCAGGGGTGCGGCTTGCACCTGGGTGACATGCAACATTTGAGCATTCACATTCATTTTCAGATGCATCCCAGGGTCAAAAATATCAAGATGTGGCGAGGGAAGCTGTTCAGGAACTGAGCGAACTTAGCTTACATTGACCAGGGTCGTTCATCTTCTGCACGAGCAGGTTGGAGGCCGGAGGCAAGTGGGACCCTGGAGCGAGGACGCGTCCACCCCGCGCAGCCAGGGGCCGGGGAGCCGAGGCGGAGCGCTGAGTGCCTCCTGGCAGAGCTCAGTGCCTGCTGGGGACCAGGGAGGAGGGGCCCGGTGAGAAGGGAGGTCCGCGACCCATAGGCCCCTCTTCCCAGAAGTTTATGAAAGGGACATGGGGCTAAAGCAAATTTGTTTATTTTGTTAGAAACAGAGATTAAGATCATTCCAGAATCTTTTTTAAAAATATATATTTTATTAATTTTTCACAGAGAGAAAGAGACAGGGACAGAGTTAGATACATCGATGAGAAAGAAACATCGATCAGCTGCCTACTGGGGATGTGCCCACAACCAAGGTACATGCCCCTGACTGGAATCAAACCCGGGACCCTTCAGTCTGCAGACCAACGCTCTATCCACTGAGCCAAACCGGCTTTGGCTGAAACCTTATTGAAAAAGTTCAATTTCAGAATGTTAGATGCCTTTCTAACAGCAAGTCGAGGCTTCTCAGAGGTGAGCAGCTTTCCCCGTGGGGAAGGCAGGCTGGGTTGAGCGGGCAGAAATCCCAAAGAGGAGCCCTGGCCAAACACCGCCTCGGCCGTCTGTCTGTCCGTCCGCTTTGAAGAAGTGGCTATTCAGGTCCTCTGCCCACTTTTCAATTGGGTTGTTTGTCCTCCTTTTGTTGAGTTGTATGAGTTCCTTATGTATTTTGGAATTTAACCCCTTGTCAGATGTATCACTGGTAAATATGTTCTCCCACACGGTGGGCTCCCTTTTCATGATGATGCTGGTTTCCTTTGCCGGGCAGAACTTATTTTGATGCGGTCCCACTTGCTTATTTTTTTTCCTTTGTTCTCTTGCCTAGTCGATATATCTGCTATTTGAGATGTCTGATATTTGCTGCTAACGTTTTCTTCTAGGGTTTTTATGGTTTCATGACTTGCATTTACGTCTTTTATCTATTTGCAATTTATTCTTATTTTGAGTTTATTCCTGTGTATGATATAAGTTGGTGGTCTAGTTTCTTTTTCTTTTCTTTTTTTTTCTGCATGTACCTGTCCAAATCCCCTAAGAGTATTGAGTGAAGAGACAGCTTTATTCCATTGTTTGCTCTTGCGCCCTTTGCAGGGGGTGGGATCTTCCGCACGGGCACGGGCATGTTGGAGGCCCCTTTGCCAAGTATTAACAGCATGAGGGCTGGGGTCAGCTTCTGGGTTCTCTTTTCCATTCCATTGATCTGTATTTCTGTTCTTGTGCCAGGACCTGCTGTTTTTGTTACAGTGGCTCTGCACTATGACTTGAAATCTGCTATTGTGATCCCTGCACCTTTGCTCTTCTTTCTCAATGTTGCTGTTGCTGTTTGGGATCTTTTTTGATTCCATATAAATTTTTGGAGAATTTGTTCTAGGTCTGTGAAATATGCCATTGGCTTTTTGGTAGGGATTGCACTGAATCTATAGATTGCTCTGGGTAGTATGGACATTTTAATGATGTTAAGAGACACCTAAAAAATGCTCAACATCACTAATCGTTAGAGATGCAAATTAAAACGACAATGAGGTATCACCTCACACCTGCTAGAATGACTGCCATCAACAAGTCAACAAACAAGTGCTGGTGAGGATGTGAAGAAAAAGGAACCCTAGTACACTGTGGTGGGAATGCAGCCGCTATGGAAATCACTATGGAGTTTCCTCAAAGAATTAAAAATGGTACGGCCATTTGGCCCAGTGATCCCACTTCTAGGAATACATACTTAGAGACCCAGAAATACCAATTAGGAAGAATGTATGCATCTCTATGTTTATTGTAGTGTTATTTACAACTAGAGGCCCGGTGCATGAAGTTCATGCACAGGGGTGAGGGTGAGGTGTCCCTCAGCCCAGCCTGCACCCTCTCTAATCTTGGACCCCTGGAGGGATGGAAAGTCAGGACATTTCTCTCATAATCCAGGACTGCTGCCTCCCAACCACTCTCCTGCCTGCCTGCCTGATTGCCCCTAATTGCTTCTGCCTGCCAGCCTGATCACCCCCTAACCACTCCCCTGCCAGCCTGATTGACACCTAACTGCTCCTCTGCCAGCCTGGTCGCTCCTAACTGCCCTCATCTGTTGGCCTGGTTGCCCCCAACTATCTTCCCCTGCAGGCTGGGTCCCTCCCAACTGCCTTCCCCTGCTGGCCTGATTGCCCACAACTGTCCTCTCCTGCCAGCCATCTTGTGACGGCCATCTTATGTCCACATGGGGGCAGCCATCACCATCTTGTGTGTTGGAGTGATGGTCAATTTGCATATTACTCTTTTATTAGATAGGATAGCTAAGATCTGGAAACAGCCCAAGTGCCCATCAGTAGATGCATGAATAAAAAAAGCTATGGTACATCTATACAATGGTATAGTATGCAGCTGTAACATAGAAGGATGTCTCGCCTGGCCTGTGTGGCTCAGTGGTTGAGCATTGACCTATGAGGTCACGGTTTGATTCTTGGTGAGGACACATACCTTGGTGGCTGGCTCAATCCCCTGTTGGAGGTGTACAGGAAGTGGCTTATAGATGATTTTCTCTCATCATGGATATTTTTATTTCTCTCTCCCTCCCCCTTCCTCTCTCTAAAATCAATAATAAAATTATATTTTAAAAAAACCAAAACACCTTTAAAAAAAGAAGGTTCTCTTACTTTTTGAGTCAGCATGGAGGGGCCTGGAGAGTGTTATGCTAAGCAAAATAAGCCAGTTAGAGAAAGATAAGTATCACATGATCTCACTCTTATGTTGGATCTAATGAACAAAATAAATTGAACAAAAAAGATCCAGAGACATGGAAACATGCAGGGGGTGGGGGAGATTAAACAAAGAACTTATAAGCATATATGCATAACCATGTTCACAGACAGCAGTGCAGGGAAGGCCTGGGGAGGGGCGGGAGCAGGGTGGAGGGGTCCGTAGGGGAAAGGGACATCTGGGTACTTCCAGCGGTAAAGATAAGTTTGCCCTGAGATTCCACGATTTGCCACGTGAGCACATGCTCTGGGGCTTGGGTATAATAGAGTCCGCTCCACAGACCAGTGCAGACAGCTGACCGTGCTGGGTGTGAAGCGTGTGGTTACTGGAAGTGAACGTGCTGGGCAGACTTCCATGGAAATGTCACGGTCAGCCGAGCCCGAGGCCTGCCTTGGCCCAGGACACGGCGCCCCTGCCGCCCTCCCCTGCCGCCCCCCCCCAAGAAGCCCATTGTCAGTGCTGCTGCCCTCGCGGGTTCCTGTACCTGTCCTTTCTGCGCCAGTCCTCGCGCCCCGTTCCTAGGAGCACACATCTTCACGCCCCGGAACCACGCTGGCTTCTGCTGCGCATTGTCCTGGGAAGTGAGGGAGGGGAGGGGAAGCTGCCGCCCCTGTGCTCCGAGGAGTTTTCCTATGAGTTCTTGACCTCTTCCCCCGTGTGTGTCTTCAGTTTATCTTTAACGGACCGTTGTCTGCATTAGCTCCGTTCTGTTACCGATCGAAACCGTCAGATCGCGGCAGCACGTGCCCGGGCACGGGCCGGCCTCCTGCATCAGCGCAGGCTCCCTGTAAGCGGGGACGTTTATTTGCTTTTCTGAGGGTGTGCCAAGTGAGGCTGCAGTTAGAGTGGGACGGCCTTCTAGCACTTAGGGCTGCGTTTATTAAATAAATTTGTTCTCCTACTCAAGTGTTAAGTATGTATTATGAAACCTCTAAGCCAATTTCGGTGATTGCAATGTGCAAATATTTTTTAAATTATGTAACTAAATAGGACTTGGCCTCCAAAGTCCACCAAAGTAATTTATTAATTGAATCGTCTGATTTAATTGTGTGATTGCCACGTGTTGGGGGCAGTGGCAGCACCCCTGCAGGGGAGCCAGCCAGGCCTGAGGGCGGGGCCTTTCCCAGGCCGCACCCGCCCTGTGGGCTGTGCTGACCAGCAGCGCACCACTTCTCTCTCCCCAAACTCTGTTTTCATGACTCTTGATTTTAAGGAAAAAGAAAAAAAAATTCTTAGTGGGTAGAATGATTTGTAATCCTTTCTCTCTATTACTACATGGTTTGAAAAGGAATCATTCTTTTCTTTCTGGCTGTGCCCAGGGACAGGCTCCCAGGGCTGTGCCTGAGCCCATGTGCGGCGGGAGCCGTGGCTGGAGCTGCCGCCTCTGTTTCCTAGAAATGTCACTTAAAGGCATTGTGGTTTCGGAGCAGCAGCTGTGACTGAAAAGTATGTAAACTAAGCTGTTCTTGCTCATATCATTTTTATATTCTTATGTCAGACCAGAAGGCTGCTTTAAATTTATTTTCCATTGTGTATTAGTTCTAGAGCCCAATTTTTTTCCTTCCTTGGGAACATATGTTCTTTGGGACGTGTGATACTCAAGCACTTCAAAAATACTAATCGTAGGTAAAATAACAATACTGGTAAAACAGGTTCCTCTTTGAGTATTATATTTAGGAGAAGATTAATTTTAAAAATTAACTCTCGCAAAGTACAGTTTGGGAGCCTAGCATCTGTGTTTTAGGAAACTAAATAATTTAGGCCCACGGTACTAAGTCACATGATAGGCCGTAACTTGAGCAGCCCAAATAGCTTTCCCAAAGGAAAATATTTTTTGTTACTGTTAAATATAGTTTATGTTGATACTTTAGAACTTTCCTTTCCAGTGGGCCATTTACTTAAATCCTTATTTAATATTTCTATATAGAAACGCCTTTGTCTCCAGGGCTCGCCTTTGCAAATTCCCATTTAATATGCGGTTTTGGGTGAGTATTTATTCAGACCGTGTGGTACCCCACACCTGATTGAGTGACCCATGGCGTCATGCGAGCCAGCACAGTGTTTGAATGGCTTTTGAGTAAAGGCGGCATCGCGGGCGGAGGCAGAGGGAATGATAACGGGAAAGCCGCCCCTTTCCTGGGCATGTCAGTGTGGATGAGGGTGCAGGCTGCTGTGTGTTTGGAACACTGGACAGGGAAGCATTCCTTTCCTGAAGAGATGTGAAAGTGGAGTAGAAAGTATGAGCTATAGAAATTTCCATGGTAAATGTAATCTGACTAGTGGCCCTGCCCATGAATCCCTGTGCCAGCAGCTCTCCAAGGCACTGTAGCTCGCTGCCTGCCCTCCTGCTGATGGGTCCTTACCATCACTGCTTAACGACCATTTGCATATTTCCCTTTATTATAAGGGATAGGATTACCTGTGTTGGTAGTTTCCCTCGAGCTCAGGATCTCGCTTTGGGAGTGTTTCACAGTGATGTATTTCTTTCCAAGCCTTTGAAAACACCTGTAACCCTAGCAGTTTGCCCTGAGATGCCACGAATTGCTGAGTGAGCACATGCCTGTCCCTCTGTGCCCTCTGGGGCTCCCTCCGGGGCACATGCGGGCAGTACATCAGTGCCTAATAGCCTTGGGAAAGGGCCTCTCTGAGCCTCGGTGATGGGTACAGCTCAAGCATTGGCCATCCAGGATGGACACCGGGCAATCCGCTGTACCTTGAAGGATTCTGGGAAGTTCAGGGTGGAGGCCAAATGTGTATTCAGATAGCTTGGGGGCAGGGCCCTTCCCCAGCCAGAGCACAAGTGTATCAACCGACCCTTTCAGCCAGGCGACCACGGGGTCCGCTGGACATCATCCTGCGCGCCGCTCCTTGTCCCCCCGGGGCCGAGCCTGGAACCTGGAAGGGGCTTACTTACTTAGCAGGTCCTGGCGCACTTGCTGGAACGGGAGAGGGACAGCCACTCCTGCCCTCCATCTTCCCTTGCTCCTCAGCAGAGGTGGGAAATATCCCCATGCCCACTGGTTTCACACCAGAGTTGGCTAAAGAAATGTTCTTAATATTCTTAAAAACAAAGCTGAGAGGAGCTGGTGAGGTGCCCGGAGCGCTGCTGGCTTCAGGGGCCAAGACTGGTTCCGGCCACCACACTTCCTAGCGGTTGCTTTCCTCCTCTGCCGGCTTCGGAGGCCTTGTCCCTGCTCCCATGCGCACCCTCCCCCGCGGAGGTACCTGTCCGCTCTGCCAGGTGTGTGCTCTCGCCCTCCTCTGAGACTTTCCCACCTGAGCCTTCCTCCTTCCACCTTACAGACTGGGTCCGGCTGGTGCAGGAGAGGTTGCACTGTGGACGTGAACACACAGTGGCCCTCACCCGATCCCCTGTCTGTTTTGGGGGGACATCCTGGTCTTCTGTCACTGGGCCAGGAAGTTCCGGTAAAATGGATCTGCCACTTCATATCCGAATGAGGTCTGCACTTTCCTGCTGTGATGATGACGGTGATCGCTGCTTCTGACGCTGATAGAGCAAGGCGAGGCTCCTGCAGCTTGCTCTGTGGAAGCGCCTTGGCAGGGCAGCAGCCTGCTCACATGAAGAGACGTGCTTCCTGCGGGCAGTGTGAGCCTTGCTTTGCCGGGCCCGGAGGGTTAGTTCACTGGACCTTCCGCCCGCAGCGTTCCCGCGTGTAATGCTGAGGCCGGGCCAGCCGAGTCACAGAAACGTGATATTAACTGTGGGCTCAGAGGCGTTTCACAAACAAACAAGCTGGTAAGGTCCTAAGTCAGTGACAGGATCTTGAGACCCAGGAACTGCGCGGTGTCCTCTGCCTCCGGTGAGCGTGTCCCCAAAGTCCTTCTTGGTCATCGCCGTCAAGCAGCTGGCACGAAGCGTGGATTGTAGCTCCTTGTAGGCCACGGCCTTCCCTCCACGGAGGTGGGTGAGACCACAACCCGAGGCCTACATCTCGCAACTCACACTGAGGGAACGGGGCTTGGGTTTGTAGACTCAGTCCTAAGAGGGCTACAGTCTGAGGCCGTCGGTCCCGGGCGCGGCCCTGTGCCCGGCGGGGTCTCCCGCACGCACGTGTGCCAGGCACTTCTCTGACAGGTTCTGTGTTAGGACATTATTCCTCCACAGCCCGTGGCGCCCGTGCTGTGGGTGAGCTCGCCGCAGCCAGTGGGCGCGGAGCTGAGGGTTGAGCTCGGGATCCTGCTTTGGGGTGTGAACTGGACTGAGGGGCTGTGTGTGCAGCAGGGCGGCCTCGGGAAGCGTCAGGAAATAAGGATATTCATCCTGCACACCCTCGCCGTGCCTCCCTCCCCCTCCGCCCTGATCTAAAACTGTTCTGTTTTGGTGGTTTGCACATTGTAGCCTGTTCGCAGCTAAGCACGGGTTGTCAATCACTTGCATCTTACAGCTTCTCCCTCCATCAGCTGGAACTTGAACTGACTGTGGAAAGGCATTTTCCACTTGGAAGGTAACTCCAGAAAGCAGGAACAAGAGCGGGCAGATGGGGGTCCTCTGGGGCTGCCCTCCCTCGGGTCAGCGGTTCCTTCCAGGCGCCTGGAAGCCCAGCTGCCCACTGGACACGCTCCTTTCGGCAGCTTACGCTCCCCGGGAGCTGGCCCCCTGCAGCCGGAGGCGGGCCCACCGCTGCCACATGACCAGTGCTGCTGGTGGCAGGGAGCGGAGCAGCGCTCCAGGGCAGCCTGGCGCGTGGGGTGAGGGTAGAAGGCACGGGTGGGGTGGGGGTAGAAGGAACTGCAATCTGCGAGGAAGGGCCGTCAGGAAGAGAGGCCCGGGAACGGAAATGGGGGACGGTGCCGGGAAAGGCCGCATCACTATTTGCCTTTTCTCTGGGCCCAAAGGTAAATTCCTACTGTCGGGTCCCTCACAAGCACTGTGGGCACATGGCTGCCAAGTTTTGCCCTGTGAGGACGGAGGGGCCGGGCGGTGAATGCTGGGAGGCGTGTTTTCAGGGAGGACGGTCAGAGCTCTTCCCAAGTGAGCTGGCGAGGGAAGGTGTCTGTGCCACGGTGAGGTGAACCGGAGCCACGGGCCGTCTTCTCGGTGCGCATGGGGGTGCGCCACCCCCCGGGGGCGAGAGGCGCTGGACCTCAGCTCACAGGTCTTGTGTTCCTCGCTCCACATCAGTCACTGAGCAGCAGGGACACAGCGGTGCGGCAGGTGATGTTCTTGCCTTCATGGAGTTTATATTCTGATCTCTTGTTCCAGACTGAGCTGCACAGTCAAATTAATGGGACAGGTCTCACCTGTAGCCTAAATGTTCCCAGGAAAACCAACAGGATCAGGTTAGCTTCGTGTCGGGGCTGCCAGGAGCCAGCTGTGCCCTGGGAAGAATGTCTGAGGGCTGCCATCGGCCAGCACCTCGCCTAGCCGGTGGGCGGCCGTGAGTGCCGGCCACAGACACTGGCTTACACAGCCAGCGAATCCTCCCCGGCCGCCTCGCCGTGTGTGTCCCCGGGGTGCTGCCGCTGTCCTGCCAGAGCCTCTGTGGTCCGGCAGAAACACCCAGGAGGGACCCAGAAATCAGCTCCTGGGGAATCTGGGCGGGCCTCCTTGTCCTGGGACATGGGGGCTGTGGGGGGGTGGGCAGCCATTGTCACAAGAAAGCACAAGTACACCAGACATGCACGTCATCACCAACTCGTCCCCAACATGCACGTGCGCGCACACACACGTGTGTGCACACACACACACACACACACACACACACACACCGCCTTGCTCCTCTGCATCCCACAGAGGCTGCGGGGCACAGGGCTGCCTCTGCGCTCCTGCAGAGAACGTTGGGCCGTTATCCAGAGATTCCATTAAATCCTTCATCTTCACCTTTGAAAGCAACTATATACCCACAGATGTGCCCTAACTCTTCAAACACCCACCTGCCGCCCCAAATAAGATACGTGCGGGAGAGCTTTATGCGTGTGGAGTTTCTGGTTTAGCGCCCCAGGCAGGCTCTGCCACAGGAGGAGAATGATGGTGTGATCGCCCACGGTCCAGCCAGCCTCTGCGGCCACAGGCGCCGCTCGGTGAGCGTGTGTGAGTGGTGCGGAGCGGCCCGGAGCCCCTGGCGGCCAGGCGGGGCCGGAATGGGTGCAGCTGCTTCCGATGATGCGAGGGGGACAACCCGCAGCTTAGCGCACTAAGAAGAAAGGGTTAGTGGAGGAATTAGGGGTCTTCTTTTAGGTCCACACATACTTCCTGGCTATAACAAAAAACACAAAACGGTAGAGATTAAGGTACATTCTGTGGGGACCTCACATCACAGGAGGTCCTCAGGGGTCTTAGGGAGGGTCCCATTCTGACTGATAACAGCAAAATCCGAGTTCTTGAAGTGGAGAAAAAAATGAACACACCATTGGTGTGTAAAAGGCAACCTTGAAGGCGCCTTCTCAGGGCATTGTGTGAGTTTGCCATGCAGGAAACCGGCATGAAGCCGCTTGGTGCTGTGGCATTGGTGTGGGCCGGCCGGGGGAGGGCACTGGCCCAGCCTGCGGACAGCCAGATGGCCACAGGACACAGCTTTGGTGTTCTTGTCTGCTTCTGATAGCAGTTGCAGAATTTTGCCCTTGGCCATATTTTCTTCGCGCTTGTATGTTCTGCTACGAATTTACTTTTGTCAGAGTACTTTGAAAGAAAAGCCTTGCTCTAAAAATTTACTTTTTACTTAAGTTATAGATTTGTGAAGTCAACATTGTGTTCATAAAAATATTTCTTAAATGTTAAATATGTTAGTGAATGGTGGGAGGATCAGCTTTTCTTTTTTCTTAACAGTGATTTCGACCATATTTTACAATAGTTCACGGAGAGAGTTTTGCAATATTATGAATGTGGAGTTGATGATGTGTAAATGGATGGACAGAGACAGACAGAGCAGACACACTGTTATTCCAGCATAATGAAGCTTATCTGATAAGAATTTTAACTTTTCCTGTTACTTCAGCCCAGCTTCGGGTTGTGGTTCCCTGTTGTGTTAGACAGCACATCTGACTTGGTGAGATTTCAGTGAAGTGAGAGCCTTTTGGGAAGGTTGGTGGGTTTTTGCCTGCACGTTTGGTTGGCATTTATTAGAACTATTTATTACACCACCATCGAAATTTACATTTCTTTCCTACTAAAAGCAAATCACACTTTGTGATCACCGTGGCAAAAGATATTTAAGATGTCCTAACTGCTTATAAGGGATAATATTTTATCACTGAATGCTTCCAATAGGAATTGCTTTGGAATTCCTTTTTCCCTTTGATAGAATGCTTCCGAATAATTTAATGTCCTTTTCACAGCCTCTCCCCCTCCCCCCCCCCTCTCTCTCTCTCTCCCCCTCCCTCCCTCCCTCCCTCCCTCCCTCCCTCCCTCCCCTCAAACAAGAGAAGAGCACAGAAGTCTGGTCCTTGGGCAATGGTCTCTCCTCCGGCTGTGCACAGATTTCCAGTTTTGCTTGGAACCTGCATTCCTGGTGAGAAAACAGGAAGCTAAGTCCTAACCTTATTGAAATCTCTGCCGGCTTAGTCACACGTCTGAGGCACTCCTTCCAATAATGAGGCCGTTGTGTGCATCATCTCTGATCGGCTCTTGAATGTTTCAGTGAGTCTATCTTACACGTTATACGAGATAATCGGCAGACTTAGAAGGTCCCCATCTGGACTGGAGAGTTCTTTTACTGAGAGATGTTTTGCCTTTTTGAGATAGCTCTCGCGTTTCATCATCTGTTCCGCCGAGATGAAGTGCGTATGAAAAGTCAGTGACTCTCGATCCATCTGCTGTTATTATTTTCCACTGATAATTGGCTCGAACAATGAAATGTCTGTGTCTGCAGCCTTTGAAACTGTACACCCTGTTTATTTTCTGGAGGTCTCGCTGCAGCCACCCCCTCTTCAGACTCGGGAGCTGGCACAGAGCGCTGCCTGGTGAGCCGCAGCTCTGAGCGGCTGCGGCGCCAGGCGCAGGAGTGCGTGTCCCCCAGGCCGGGGGCGTGTGCTGCTGACCCAGCGCGTGCACAGCGCTTGCCGGACCACAGGCTGCACCCCTTGCCTGGACGCTCGTCTTTATTTCCCTGTCCTCATTGAAATATTAATTTAGAGTGCCGTGTCTCATGGATACCTGTGGCATCAGATACCACGTGTAATTGTGTAATATAGTCGGTTGCATCCAGGTTTGCACAACGCAGAGCATTCCCGTTGGATTCCTCTAGCAGCATCCCATCAGCTTGCTCTGCCGGGGAGCTGAGCTGAGTGACGGGAACCCGCCGCCTGCCAGGCCCGGGGCCCCGCCTGCCGCAGAGGCCCTGTCCAGGGCAGGTGATCACACGTGTTTCTGTGGTTATTTGCACCAGGTTAGTCACTGTCGTCCATGGACGTAGGTTATCTGACGCCTTATTGGAAGGTCATTTCAAGACACAATAGTGAACAGAATAGGTATCTTTAGTTTCTGTGGGAACCTCTCTTAGAGAAACTGTGTTTGATTCTTTGGGGCTTTAAGAATCTTTTTGTTTTTTGTTTCTTGTGTCCTCGTGTTATGCCATGATATGTGTTTAAAATGGGCTTTTTGTGTGTTTGTAATTTTTAAAAAACTTTTCAGCATTATTCTTTCGCTTTTGTGGTAAATTGCTGTAGCCAGAAAATGGTATTGCAATACCAGCCCAATACAACTCGCCTTGGAACTTGACGCCACCTGTTTCCCTGCAGAGGCCTGGTGGACCCTTTTCTGACCTAGTCCCGCCGACACAGCCTGTGGGACCCCAGCCTCAGAGATCACACAGTGGCGGAACCCGCTGAACACAACCCCATTTAGCGGGCGTTTCCGCCGAAATCACTCAGACTGCCCAGGCATTAATGAGTGAGTCACTGGCAGTGCAGTGGGTAGTGAGAGCTGGCCTCAGGAGGAGGCCGGGCCTCCCAGCACTGCGAGTTTTCTGGAGCGTAAGGACAGGTAATGGGAGCGGCGTGCCCCTGCGCAGGGAGGATGGTGCCGGGGCCACGGGTGCGATGGGAACGGCCGTGGCGAGGCCGCGGCGGGAAGCGCCCTCTCGCCCGAGGGCGATGTGTGTAAGCAGCGGGCGCGATCCTGGATGGATGGCTTTTGAAAGGCAGGCATTTGGGATGTATTTTTGAACAACTCAAATTACTTTCCTTCAATCATTAGTAAAGTAGTGTAAGATAGCATTTTTTGTTTATTTTACTTAATTAGATATGTGTGACTATTATGTGTGTGAGTGCATGTACAGGAATGTGTCTTTCACATTATAAAATACGCCTTTTTCTAGACTCGTGAGGACTGGCTTGCAGTGAGTCAGAGCAGAGAAACAAGATGTATACATCTGCCTTAAACTGTGGCTGACCCTCTCTGGGCGGGAGCCGGTCCTCGGGCAGCTGCAGGCCACGGGCAGCCTGTACGGACACAGTGGCTGGGGGTGCACCTGCAGCCCCGGACCAGCCCAGCCCTCCCGGGAGTCAGTTCTTCACTGCTAATGAATGCGACCCCTTTTAATTGTCATCATAGCAACTCAACATTTAATTGTCTCCTGCTAGTCCTTGTCCCTGGAACTGGCCGAGTCTCCTGTCAGAGACAGGACAGGTAGAAGGCCCAGCGGCCTCTGATTGAGCCAGTTACTCATTTGCTGAGTGTTTGTGTTTATGCAAAGGGGCCTCTTCCTGCATTGAATCTAGAGTCAGGCAGTGGCTTTGTTGTGTTTAGCCCACATACCTCCAGTCCTGGCTCCCTCCGCCAGCCAGAGCCCTGCAGCCGGCTCCCACTGCCTGAGTTCCTCTCTCTCAAACTCACAACTTTCTTCCGTGCGGACACTGCCTCTGGGCCCAGAGCCGCCCTCCTTGCCATGAGCCGGTAAGTGTGTGGGGAGCCTGCTGAGACTTTTGTTTCGTTTTACAAATGTTGAGAAGTGACTTTGCTGCTCCTCTGGCGCCTCCCCACAGACAGCGTGGGCTCCTGGCTGGGCCTCTGGGGCCCTGGCATGGACAAGCGCAGGTGCCTTAGGATGTGGCTGAGCTCGGGACCGGGGAAGGGCTCCTGGAACTTGGGCGGGGGGGGGGGGGAGGGGGGGGCAGAAAGAGAGGAGAGAGAATAGATTTATTATTCTTTGCATCCACAAATCCTGTTTTGTCACTGTTCGGAGAGAATGCTGCCATTGTTTGCGAAAGGCTTCAAACAGGAGGTGAAGAGTGGGGAGGCAGGAGCCGCTGGGCGGCCTGGGCTGGGCTGGCCGGGAAGGCTCCTCCGCAGGGCCCCTGGCAGGGCTCCGCGGTATTAATAGCAGCGGGGCTGGGGCGGGGGCCGCTGCGGGAGGGACGGAAACGTGGTCCTGGGGGAGCTCCCTTCTCAGCGGCGCCGGAGGGAGCTGGGTGCTCTAGGAATTTGGGTCCTGAGCTGCTAGTTTACTGGGTCTTACCGGCACTTTCTTGTTATTGTTGTTTTTGTTTGTTTGTTTAGTCCCGGTGCTTTCTTTAGAAATCACCATTTTCAGAGGCTAATCCAATGTTTTTTAAACTGAATTTTTTAAAAAGACTCAGAACTTGATGCACTTGGATCACGCTGAGGAGTGAGGGTGGTTCTGCTTCCTTTAGAATGTTAGGCTTTCGGAAATGAATGGCCAGGGGAAAGCCAGGCCGCAGCGGGAGGAGAGTCCCCCTTGAAGACATTTCAGGGTGAGGAGTGGTGCCCAGGTCTGAGTTACTCTTCCAACAGAAGAGTGTGCTGTTCCCCCGTAGGTGGGAACTGAAGGATTCAAATTAAATTTTATCAACCTGATTACAATATGTAGGGACTTGGGTCTTCTTGGGTACAGATCACTTTAAAGACTTAGAAACGTTTATTAACAGTGAGGCTGCTGAAGGTTTTTAATAATAAAATTACAAATACCCCATCTAATTGTAAGTATGTGACTTTTACACTCAGCTTTGAAGGGAAATACTTTTTTATGAGGAAAAGTAACTGTCAGTGCACCTTCTGTGATTAGTGCCATTGTATTCTTAAATTTTGATTGATAGAGATAATAGTTTTCACTTAAAAATACAGACAGGTACTTAACTTTCCATGACAATAGCTATTTGCATTTCTTTTATCTTTTTGTTTAAGGTTTGTGGGGGTTGGGATGGATTTGATTATTAACTCTTATTGCTCACTAGAGGTAAATTTAAAACAAAGGCTTTGTTAGTGCTTCAAAGAGAAAGCAGCAAATATTGTTTTTAGATTTCAACACTTAAAGGCTGTGAAAGGATACTATAAACTATTTTCACATGGCCATGCCCAGGGTTTCCATTCTCTCCCCAGTGGTTTCTGAACGGAGTGGCCCATGTGGACCGCCTGCCAGCAGGAGGCTGCCCTGACCTCCTGGGCGGCCTGTCCCCGGGCTCACTGACAGGAGCCCAGGTCTCCCTGTAGCCGGACCGAAGCTAGGTGAGCCCCAGGCCGGGGGAAAGGAAGTCAGCTGTCCTTGCTGCAGCGGGAGGGGATGGGGGGAGGGGGGGTTCTAGATGGTAGAACTCTTTGGCAGTGAGAATGCAGGGATGGGGCATGTCCTAACTGTTAACCAGCCAGCCCGCTCCCTCCCAGCGGCCTGAGCTGCAAGGGTTCCTCGTCAATTCTTCTTCTTCTTCTTCTTTTTTTTTTTTTAAACAAATTTTTATAGATTTTAGAGGAAGAGACAGAGAGCTATTGATAGAAACATCAAAGATGAGAGAGAATCATTGATCCGCTGCCTCCTGCATGCCCCCCCACAAAGGATCTAGCCCACAATCTGGACATGTCCTTTGATCAGAATTGAGCCGGGGAACCTTCAGACCCCAGACTGATGCTCTATCCATTGAGCAACAACCAGGCTCCTTGCCATTTCTTTGCTTTTCAGTCTCCTTCCTTCCTTCTCCCCCCCCCCCCCATTTTGCTCTCCCTGTTCCTTCTCCTTTTTCTTTTCTTCCTTCACTTCTCTTTTCCTTCTCTTTCTTTTCCCTTTTTATGTTTATAAACCTGACTCAGAATGTAACCACTTTTGAAGTTCTTTGAAGCAGAGAAACAACACTTTGGGGTTGATTTCTGAGTGGATTTTCTTACAATGAAACGACCCTTGTATTGCCACTTTTCAGCTAGGCAAATCTGTGTTGACACGCGTCTATTTTTCTAAGAAATCTTTGATAAGCAAGACAAAAAAGCTCACGAGTTAAGATTCACCAAAGAGACTGCGGGGGCCATGTAGACCTGTTTCCTCTAATGCAGGGATGCCATCTGATCGGAGTGCTGGGCAGTATGGACGTGTGAAGCCTGTTTCTAGCTGGAGGAGAAGGGGTCCTTCAGCCCCACAGTGGCTCCTAGCCTCCGCCTTCCCCCGGCGCAGCTGGCTGTGACCACGGCATCCCCAGTGACATGGCACACGGGGGCTCACAGCCAACGTGTGTTGGGCTGAAGGTTGAGATGACATATGGTGGCCATCCTTCAGTCACGTTCATGCAGTTGTGTAAAATGAAAGCTAGTGCAGGAACTATCATTCCTTGAGCTGCTGTGAAAGAAAAGGGGAATGCTTTTAGTGGGAAAATAGAGTATATATTGTTCACTTGCCATCTTGTGAGATGAAATCACACCTCCACATGTACCTGCAACCTGGCTCCAGGTAGGCCGTGGCTGTTGGCACTGTGCACACTTTTTCACACAGATTACCTTAGCCATCGGTGCATCCACGTGCAGTATGGCACTAAAGTGCTGTGAACTGATGCAGAGCCACGCTCCTACTGGGGAGGGGTTGGGACAGTGGAGGGCACATTTAACTTTCCTAACCAGGGTCATAGGTCTGCACTGATGTCTAGGTCAGGGTCCTGGGCCATCCATAGTTTCAGGTCAGTAACATTATAACAGACAATAGTGAAGAGGCCACGGAGCAGTTCCACACACACAGGACCTTACTGTAGAGAAAAACATAAAGGAAAGTAAGTAGTTTTTATTAACATATTCCGGACTCCTGTTTACAACCTAAAACCAATAGGAAACTTAAGAAAAAGAGGTAAAGAAAGAAAATACAATTCATATGTCGACTGCATTTTTTAAAGAAGGCAGGAGGGCTGGAGGACAATATTTTCTTGTATCTTTTTTTTTAACCGAAAAGCTGCTTTTTTTAACCGAAAAGCTTCGCATAATCATTTGAGTTTTAGATATCATCATGCTGCCAGTATACATTCAGATAAATAATTGATGGATTTGATAAGCAAAGTTATTGTTTAAAAAATAGCAGATACAGTTCTGGAAATAGGAGTCTGGTGCTTTGGGAAGATGAAATACAGACTTTCCTCTGGTTGTAGATTCTGGTCCTTCTAGGCCCAGGCCTGGGCCCTGTCTGTCCTGATACTGACACATGCCGCTCACGGTAGCCTGGAGCCCAACCGCTCTGAGCTACTCCTCTCTTCTCAGCAACGCCAGAAAAATATCTTGTAGATTCTTTGTTCATATATACTAACAACTAAAATCAACAAATAAATTAATGAGCAGTCAAATATGCATATGCATTAAAATTTTTGGAACTTCAAGATGGAGGAAAAGATGGCTTGAATACCACTGCCTGTTTCATGTATAAGTTCAATTAAATGTAACCGGTTCTGTATTGCTGTAGTAATTCCAGTTAGAGGACCAGATGGATAATGCTGAGCCCGCACCCGCCGGGGAATGCTTTGTGTAATTTCTGGAGTGGGCCAGCCTCGATTTCCCCCGTCCCTTATGGAGGACACTGTGCTGAGCAGAGGAGTAGGGCCAGGGTTAACCTGAGGATGCTCTGCAGGTGTGAACACAGCGTTGGGGATAACTTTGTTCAAAGTAGGCGTTTTCAGCAGTATTTTTTAAATAGAAGTTTCACAAGGCCCAGTGGTTTGCCAGGCCTGTGGGACAGCAATCTCATCTGCATGGCTACGGCTGCTACTGTCGGTCTGACTGCCCGCAGGAAGGGATGAAGCCCAGGAGGTAAACGTGGCAATCAGCTTAGCGTACATTCACTAGTGCACATTTCAAAGGAGAGGAGGGTCACGGGGGCTCACCCGGGACTCAGGAAGGCTTGCCAGGGCTCCCTCACTTCCCACTGAGACGGGAGAGGGAGGAGCGGGGCCTCCGTGTGTGGTGGTCAGTGGCCTGGGGTCCGAGAGCTCCTCTGATGTGCGTGTGACCGCTGTTCTGTGTCCTAGGCCACACTGTCATTGCTGTTTCCTGAGCACCGTTTGCTCGGCCAGGGTTCCCACCCCTGCAGAAACCTATCCTGGCACAAACACCAGCAGGAAAGTGCAGACTGTCATTTTCTATTTGAATTGTTTTGTGTAAAAACAAAAAGGTTTTGGGCAGGTTGCAAAATAGTAATTTTAAGTCCCATAGCTAGGGTTTTCCCCCACCCAAATGGTGAACATTTATGGTGAAAACCTCCAATTTCCTCTTAGAGTAAACAAGAAAATTATGATTTCACTCAGAGCCTGCATTTCTTTCCAATCTTAATGGCAAGCATCTGCATACACTTGCCGGTGGAAATGTCATAAATTGGCCATGTATCAGTTCCTCAAAGGGAGCGCCCCGGGTGCCCTCACAGGTCTCCTGCCACAGGGCAGCCAGCGCGCACTCAGCGGGCTGCCTCTCCCCGTTAGGGCTGCGGCGGCTGTGCGGAGACGCCCTGCGTGAACTCTGAAGCACGCCGTTCCACATTGTGCTGAGAGGGAGCAAAAGGACACTGATGTTTCAGTAACATGAGGGCACAATTTCTCCATTTTAAAAGTGAGGCGGGCATTTGGTCTATCGATGTGGAATGAGTCCTGTTCCCTGATGCTAACTTGACCTAAATTAATAAACAGATGTTTTCTCTTCACTTGTGCCATATCCTGATCCCAGCTCCACGGGCCTGTGGTAGTTCATAAAGGGTCACACTTCTTGCGGAAGGGAGTATGCCGTGCAGGAGTGGATGGGGAGGACATGTTCATCCTTTCTTTGCGTTTTAGGAAACTTGATTTCAATTGCTTAGTTCATCTGACACGAACCACTTTTATGTGACTTAGTTAATCTGGCAGCTATATGCTAAGTGGAAAATATTCTGAGAGCAGCTTTCACTGCTGTGAGCCCCGTCCCTCCCCATCCTGGAGCTGCGGTGCTCGCGTCCTCCTGAAAGGCCTGGTGGCCACACAGCTTGTCTGTGAGAACTCTCTTCTGGGGAAGTGAGAAGCCCGCGGCAGTGCACTCGAGGTTGTGGATGGTAACCGAACAGACGCGCTCCGATAGCAGTCTGGTTTCCAAACAAAGACCCGTGAGTCATGCATTATTCCACGTGAAAATAAATTGACAGCGAGACAAGAAAAAGTTCACAAGCAAAATTTGAAACGTTTCACCTCGACTTTTCCATGGGAGCTGTCTTGTCTTGAAGAGCTCAGAGGCATGTGGTCCAGATAAGCGAGGTCTTGGGACTTGTTTTTAGTAACTGAAAGTCACCTGCCACTGAACATAACCGAGTCCCTTTGTTGTTTTTCTTGAATCTTCCAGGCAAGAGAGGTGGTTGCTACTTTCTCTTGACATTCAGATTTTGATGTTCTCTTTTGTTTTCAGGGTAAGAAGTGACCTTTTGAGGTGACTGTAACTGAAGATTGCTTCACAGAAGCCACAAAAGGTAAATGCAGATACGATTAGTGGGACAATGTGCAGGGTGGTAGCTGTCACCTTTTAAGCATCTCAATTCAGTTCTCTTCTGACCTACATATTTATCAAGTAGATATGTTTTATTTGTGTGTAAGTATGTATGTGGCATATTTTGGGAGGTCCTTAAAGAAAAGATCCCCTTAAGAAATGGTCCACAGAGTCATATTTGTCCTCCAAATAGCAAACTTTCCCCTTTGTTGAAGCTGAACTTTTTTGGGGGGATGAAAGAGTGCTGAATTAGACTAAAGTTAGGCATATTCACATCATAAAAGTGGTGATTTCATAATATGAACTTGCTGCTAATAAGAGTAACGCGTGTCAGTGTTCTGAGCTGAAGTGGTGTCATCAAATTGATGTTCATCTGGCGGCTTCATAATCACCTTCTTTCAGAAATTAATTGTCAGGCGCCATAGCAACATGCCACGTTGCTGTAACTGCGGAGCGTGGGCACATCCCTGTGATGTCAGCAGGAGACTGCCTGCTTCCTTGAAAATCAAATGAGCACTTGATTCTAAACTAGAAGTTTTCCAGGAGACTCGTGTAGCTTGATGAGTTAAAACGCAGTGAATGTTCTCAGATTCACATTTGGGAGGGGACAAAAAAGCATTCTGATAGAAGTGATCATGGATGCTACATATTTTTTTTGATTCCTCAAGTACGAATCTCGTCACATACAAGTTAATCTTGCTGGTGGTTTTAACATCTCATGTTTCTCAAGTGGTGTCTTTATTTTGTTTTTGAATTATGGCCACTAAGTGTTCCACGCAAAGCAGTAGATTTGTGTGTGTCTCCGAGCAGGCCCAGCGGCCTGGCTGCATGCGTTTGCCAGGCCTGCATTGTTTGAGTCTGGATCAGGTGTCTCGCCTGCAGTGGAGCAGGGCTGTTGTGGGCCTTTCGAATGGCACAGATTCTTGCACCGGCTTGTGTTACATCTCACCCAGGAGCTGGGTTCTAGAACGCCTTACAAGGGTGGTGGTTTGCTTTTAAACTTGCGTTTCAGCACATTTGATTTGGGCCAAAAAATCCAACCTTTGTGGTGTGAGTGGAGCCCTAGTGGGAGCACTCAGCTGTCCTCCGTGAGGACAGTGCCCCGTGGCGGCCCGCCAGCCCTGCTCACCAAGTTAGAGCTCGGCTTTTGGCAAAGCTCTTCCTTTGCTGAGACTCAGTTTTCTAATCTTAACAATGAAGCTCAGTCTGTTAAGACTGAAGCCTTGCCTGTGAGGGGCCACGCGGTCAATGCAGTGTGTTCGCCACTCTGCCTGTCAGCTCCTCAGCTCAGCTCTCCTTGTCCCCGCCTGAGACCCCGAGCTCTCAGCCCCGCCTTCTCCTGCTGCACCCCGTCTGTCTCACTCCTCTCCTGCTGTTCGCGCAGGTTTCTGGTGAGGCTTCTGATTGAAGCTGGAAAAGTGGTTGGACAGAGTTGTGTTGGCCCTACAGCTTCAAATAGGGCTCATCAGGAGGTTTCATTTCTATTTTGGAATCACCCATGAGCATGAATGATTTTCTTCCGACTTGATGTCTTGACTCTGACCACGCTTACACGCATGACCTGAAAATGGACATGAGTGAATGTATGCAGTGAGATTATGCCCAATTCTATAGCATTGTTCAAAGTTAAAAATATTATGAGTTACGGAAAAGTTGGGTAAAAAAATGTTTCCTAAATTTGTTATCGGTGTTGACTAAGAGAAAAAAAAAATGCTTTCTTTTGAAAAAACTTATATTTTTAATTACAATTGACATTTAATATTATGTTACCAAAAATGATTTCTTTATAATTACTGTCAAGAACATAATGTATTATACAATATCCTGAAAATAAGGAACCCTTCTTAAATTTCAAGAACACAGAAAAAGTGTTCTCCATGCCTCCTTTTTTGACACAGAGTGAGCTGAATAACAAATTCACATAATTTTTATTTCGACTTGACTGCTAGGAAGCTCAGAGTAAGAGTTTGTGCTCAATCTCTGTAGTTTTTTCAATTTCAACTCTTTTGTTGATACAACTTTTTGTTGTTGAAGTATTTTTTTTAAGAAATATATTTTATTGATTTTTTACAGAGAGGAAGGGAGAGAGATAGAGAGCTAGAAACATCGATGAGAGAGAAACATCGACCAGCTGCCTCTTGCACACCCTCTACCGGGGATGTGCCCGCAACTAATGTACATGCCCTTGACCGGAATCGAACCTGGGACCTTTCAGTCCGCAGACCGACGCTCTACCGCTGAGCCAAACCGGTTTCGGCTGTTGTTGAAGTATTTTAAAATAAACTTGATCTTTTTCTATCCCCAGTTAGCATTTAATTATTTAACTTTTTTTTCCTGCAATATCAATTCTATCTGAGTTTTGATTCATTAAGAATTTTTTTTTTTTTTTTTTTTTTTTTAGAAATAAGGTATTTGGACTCAAATAAATAATAAATGACATGAAATTTTTACCTTTTAACAATGTCAATGATCCTTTAAAACTAATCAATATATCTTGATCTGTAAGGCAAAAAAAAGCCTTGCTATAAATATAAAATCTAGAAAACATATATGAAGTGGATAGAATGATTATTGTTTCTTCCAGTGAGTAGACCTTAAGCAAACATAAAGCGTGCTGCCAGTGATGGCAAGAAACCAGCCCTGCCCTCCACACTGCAAGCAGGATGCCCATCTCAGATGCCAGGAGTCTCTTAGTAAACGCCATGACCGGATTTGAAATCTGGCAATCATTAACTGTCAGCAGAGATGCAGATAAATCTGCCTCCCTTCGCATGATGGGAACAACTGTGTGCATGAAAGTGGTCAGGCAAACTCAGAAAACCAGACGCAGCCATTTTTCAAATTTAGTTACAAACGTCTGAAGAATCATAAATAACAGTCATAGTACTTGGTAGTGATACTAACAATTTTTTTCCAGTAGATCTGAACATTTTATAAAATGGGTCTGGTTGCCAGCATTCCTGGGAGGTGGCTGGCGATTATTATAATCCCCACTTTACCCCCTGGGGCAGCGGCCCCCAGGTGAATGGTAACTCCCCCAGGTCACCCAGGACGCCCACAGGAGGAAAGGGGCAGCTGGCCCTGGCCACGATCACGGCCTGCTGTGGGGGCCTGGGCTGGTGAGTTAATGCTGCTGTGTGGATCAGCGCCTCCCGTTTTCCACTTCCACCGGCAATTCACCCACAGGCATTTTCACTCACATTCACCAGCTGTGTTCACTTCTGAATGGCATTGGGAGTCAATGATAACAGTCAAGATCATATATATATTATAATTAAATGGTTATTTTAAAACATCAGACATCTTCAAACTTCACATTTTATCTGTTGGTTCATTTTTGTACTAGTCAACTGATTTGAGAGAAAGTGAACCAATGTGAAGGAATGTGTAATTCTTGCAGTTTTTCTTCTACCCCCAACTTGAGCTACTTTTTTGTTGTTGTTAGATCAAGAAGTTTTAATGCATCCTTATAGATTCTACTCACTGTGTCTTACATATTGCAAATTATTTCTTGGTTACAAAAAAGCTAAAATTGGCTATTTAGCCATTTAAAATGTATTCATTGGTTCTTTGGAAAGTGTATATGTGTGTGATTTAATATTTACATAATGAAAATATTTCTAGTTAAATCCATTCAAAATGACCTCTTTGGCAACATTCAACATTTGCGTTGTGTTACTATTAATTCACGGAGCTGTTCTGAAGACACTGGGAGAGAGGTCTCCACTGGGCTGCCATTGGCAGAAATTAGCAGGCTGTTCCTTAAGCACGGAAGCCCTCCTGCTTCTCCGACCTCCACAGCCACACACGCCGACGTGGCTGTACCAGTCAGGGCCAAGAGGCGGCTGATGTAGACAGAGCCCTGGACACCTTGACCCACTAACACACATGCTCCCTCTCTGGGAACAGCTGGCCGGCCTGGCTGACTGAGGCCTCTCCCTCTTGTGCTGTCCTCTTCGGGCTTCGTCCTTGTCTGCGTGGTTGAAGCACAGTGAAGTCCAAGCCAGGAATTTTTTTGAAGCAAATGAATTAAAAATTGCACACACTATATCCATTGACATTTAATTAGAAAGAGTATGGTCATGTGGTCACTAGAAGCTGCAGTGGCTGGTGGGAAAATGTCTCTATCTGGGTGGCCACAAGTGTGGGAGAATTGGAGAACAGATTTAAGGGGATAGTACAAATCAACTTGATTGGTTGAATTGCCTCAATCCAAAAATTGCATTCATTCAGTCATTCCTTCATTCATTTATATGGATGTGCATACTACTACATGCTTACATGAGCTCCTGCTTCAGCTTTTAGTTGGTGATGTGTGCCGGTACTGGCTCAGAGCACTTGGAGGGAGGGCACCATTCTGTCAGTCCTCAGAGGGTTCACATGGTGGGGAGGGAGCCAGCCGTCAGGAAGGACGATGGCAATGCAGGAAGGGCAGGTACTGGTTGCTCTGTAATGTGCTCTCCAACAGGGAGACCGGGGCCTGGGCATGTAATACAGCATTAAATGGATGCTAGGTTGGATTAACTTGATTTTCTTGTACCTTTCATGCCAATGCCATTGTGAATGTTATCAGGCATGCCACTTTTTTAGTAACAGCTTTATTGAAATATAGTTCACACACAATACCATTCGCCCATGTAAAGTGTACTGTTGAGTGTTTATAGTACATTTACAGAGTTAGCATCCATCATCACAATGTAGTTTTAAAACATTTTATCACCCCAGGAAGAGGCTGTACCCATTAGCAGCTGTTCCCCCATCCCAGCCCCTGGCAACAACTAATCTACGCTCATTCTGTATAGATTTACCTATTCTGCGTGTTTTACATAAATTGAATCATGCATTATGTGGTCTTTTGGGACTCACTTTTTTCACTTAGCATAATGTTTTCACGGTTCATCCAAGGCTTTTCAGTTTTTAACTGTTTTACAACCTCAAAGTTGTTTGAGTTCTTAGCTCTACATTTAACAAAATGGTGGCCTGAAATATACTCACAAGGGATGGCAGGTGGAGAAATGACTGTTTCCATGTTGTTTATATTTCCATAGAACTGATTCTGTCTCTCAACAGTTAAACTTTAGAATTTAAATGTTTGCGTTTTAAGTTAGCTGTCTTTAAACATTGTTAACCATAAGCTGAACTAAGTTACCCTTTGAGCAAGAGCTGACTTTCCTGTGTGTCACTTTCAAAGAAAAAATTTAAATACTGATTTCCAGAGAAACATGCTCACATGCTGAAATGTACATGAGGCAATATTTGCCGCAATTATCAAGTAGCCATATTTTGCACAGTTGAACAATAAAAAAATATAAAACCAAATAACAAATGGTTTTATTCATTTTTTCAAAATGATGTTTTTGTTCTTCCATCTGGTAAGGTCACTAATATTCCAACTGTATAAGGTTCACTTTGAGCATCTTAACAAGGAGTTCTCAGCTAGGTGACAACTTAGCAGCATAGCAGATGCAGGATCATTGCCCCTTTTCGGTTATTCAGAAACCTCCAGAAGAAACTTGGGCCTATCTGTGCGACAGCAGTACTCGCTTAGGGCAGCACGCCTGTGAGACACCTGCACAGCTGGTCTCTCCTGGCATCCAGAGCTTAAAGAGCACTTGGCATATTGATGAGAGGGTCTTTATTTAGGGGCCATTTTAAAAGTTGACCCTTTCTGCCAAAGGCTAAGTTTGGATTTGAAGCTCATGGTATCTTTTTCAAAGGCTGTTGGTGAGGGGAATTCTGTAAAAATGAAAAATGAAGATTATTGTTATACCTCTCCTTCCTTGAGCTAAGCTATTGTACCTCCCTGTCAGTGGCATTGGGTGAGGAAAGAAAAATGAAAAACTTGACGTCTTTCTACTCAGTTCAAATACACTTTTTGACATGTGAAAAGTGTGTAGATCTCCCTTGAGTGTTTTATGCATGTGGTGTATAATCATAGGTAATCAGACGTTTGTTAATTATCGGGCAGTGCACTGAGTTAATTTAAAGTACCTTTTAGTGGAAGGAAGCCTGGCATCATTCGCTGCACTGTGCTGACCTTGGTCCCTTGATGATCATGGTCTCCCGTTCCTCCCCTGCCCTTCAGGCCTCTTCTCCTGGGAAGTCTGTTCCCCTTTCAAGGTCTGAGCACTCCCTGGAGGCCAGAGGAAGTGTCACTCATTTCAGATTACATACCTAAAGCTTATTTACAACAGTGATTTCAAAAGTGGGCATGGGGATCCATTTGTGGGTTAGGACCTCAATTTAGTGGGTTGTGCCCAAAAGTATTTAAAGCAATTAATAAACACACAATGGAGTAGAATAGACCTATCGTGCCAACATGGAAACCACTAGGTACATGTGGCTGTGAGCACTTGACATGTATGTGCTATTTGTGGAAAATTCCCAAAGTGCTTCAAAGACTTGGTATGGAAAATGAATGTGAGATATTTGAATAATTATTTTTATTGGTTATGCATTGAAATGATTATACATTGGATATATTGAGTTAAGTAAAATAAATTTGAATTAATTTCAACTGTTTCTTCTTACTTTTTTCAGTGTGGTTAAAGTTACATACGTGGCCAGCACTGCATTTCTATTAGACAGCATGCTCAGATGATGGAGAGTGTAGCAGGAAATGACAGCGACAAGCCCTCTGCTCAGGCTCTGTGGGGTGGGAACTGGAGGGAAATGTAATAAGTAAACATGAGGGGTAAGTGCTGTGGAGAAACTAGAGGAGGGCACAGGAAGGAAGGGGTTGCCACTGCAAATAGTCAGTGACTTTGAACCAAGGTGAGCATACTGTAAGGAGAGCAAGCTGGCAGAGCCAGCCCGTGGGAGAGGGAAGGAATGAAGGCCAAGCAGTAGCAGGGCCAGACCGGCATTAAGGCCGATGGGACTTAGTCTTTCGGTGAAATGGGGAGACTTTGGTGGGCTTTGAGGTGGGACCGGATCTGACTCTTGGAGCTGTTTTGCTGCTAGACTGGGGGAGGGGGAGACTGTGGGCGTGGAGACCTGTCAGGAGGCCGCTGGAACAACCCAGGGAGCGATGAGGCTGGCCAGAGTGAGGATGGTGGTGGAGGTGGGGAGGGTGGCTAACCTTGGAATTTGTTTGAAGGTCGAGCCAAAAGATTTCTTGGTGGAGTTTGGAAGAACTGTATTGAGGATGCTCCTGGGATTTTTGTCCTGGTGTTTGGCTTGTGGGTAGAAAGAGGAGTCAGGCAGAGCAGGTTTCCCTTCAGGCTGCACTAGAGGGTGGAGCTGCCCTCCACTGGGACAGGGAAGCCTGTAGAGTGAGGGTGAGGGGATGAGCAGGACCCAGTTTCACTTGTTAAAGATGGGGCCAGGCTTTATGCAGGCCCCTCCCTCTCAGAAGGTGAAGGGCACGCTGCAGAGAGATTTTCTTTTTTCTTTTTTAAAATATATTTTTATTTTATTGGTTTTTTACAGAGAGGAAGAGAAAGGGATAGAGAGTTAGAAACATCGAATCATTGATCAGCTGCCTCTTGCACACCCCCTGCTGGGGATATGCCTGCAACAAGGTACATGCCCTTGACCGGAATCAAACCTGGGACCTTTCAGTCCTCAGGCCGACGCTCTATCCACTGAGCCAAACCGGTTTCGGCTGTAGAGAGATTTTCAATGTGAGAGGCAGATTGTGCTCAACTCCAAATATAGCAAGGGAGCAACATGAGAGCAGGGGTTGGAAAATTGTTAAGAGAAAATGATCAGTGAGAAGGGGAGGGTCCTGGTTAAAGGGATCTACAGGATTCTTGGTTAAGACAGTCCAGGGTAGCCCTAGCTGGTTTGTCTCAGTGGATAGAGCATCGGCCCAGGGACTGAAGGGTCCCAGGCTCTATTCCCATCAAAGGCACGTACCTTGGTTTGCAGGCATGATCCCTAGTCCTGGTTGGGGCCCCTGCAGGAAGCAACCAATCCATGTGTCTCTCACGTTGATGTTTCTGTCTACCCCCTCCCTTCCTTGCTCTCTGAATATCAATGGGTAAATATCCTCAGGTGAGAATTAACAACCACTACCAAAGACAGGTGCACAGGCGTCAGTATCCTGGGGGTGGTGGAGGACAGGAGGATAGGACTTGATCAGGTAGAGGGCGACCAGAGATGGGGTGGGCTTCCGGTTGAGCTGAGCTGATAGGATTCTTGCTGGGCTGGCGCTCACAAGGCGGTGCGCGTGTTCAGGAGCATGGCTAGCGCTGGGGCAAGCTGTCACTGTGGGGAGTGGAGGAGGGAAGCAGCGGAGACCAGGAGGCAGGTAGAGGTGGGAGGCTGAGCTCTTGGTCATTCATACAGGTTGAGATATCAGCTGAGTGTTCGGACATGTGGCTCTGGAAGAGCCCTCGGAGGGCCACAGGGGGCGGGTTTCTAAGCACGGGAGTGACATGCACAGGCAGAGTGGAGGAGCTCACTGAGGAGGCCAGGGCGTAGATGAAGACGGGATGGGCTGCAAGGTGTGGTTCTGAAGCCAGTGCCACTGAGCGGCTTGGGCATAGGTACCAGACGGAGGCCCTTGGAAGGCAGTGCTGCGGGGTGAGCGGAGCCGCTGCCGACCCTGTTGGAGGAGGAAAGGAAGAATGGGTCAAGGACAGTGATGGCAGAGAGCTGACTGTTGGGTTTGTCAGCATGGAAATCAGAGTCAACTGTAACAGGCGTCAAAAATATTTGAATCTCACTCTTCAAACAGGTGTTGGCTTTGTACTACCCGTCTGCTATGGAAATTAGGCCGTTTGAATGATTTTTTCAGGAATAGTACCTGTTCAGCACTTTTTTTTTTCTTAAGGGCATTACATGTGCCTCCACGCCTTGCTGCCCCACGTGGCCAGGGGTCACAGTGCAGCTGTGGAACCTGAGCAGAGAAAAACTCACTGCTATAGAAAGGGATCCTGCGCACTTTGCCCCCCCCCCCCTTTTTTTTTTAAATATATTTTTATTGATTTTTTACAGAGAGGAAGAGAGAGGGATAGAGAGTTAGAAACATCGATGAGAAAGAGTCATCAATCAGCTGCCTCTTGCACACCCCCTACTGGGGATTTGCCCTCAACCAAGGTACATGCCCTTGACTGGAATCGAACCCAGGACCTTTCAGTCCTCAGGCTGACGCTCTATCCACTGAGCCAAACCGGTTTCGGCACACTTTGCCCTTTTGAGTCAATCTCTCATCCGATGGTTCAGATTTTAAGACTAAAACAACAACAGGGCAAAAGGGGGGTATACTTGTATCTCTAACTTGAAATATGTTATTTTTAATCATCTGAAGTACATCACAGCTTGATGTGGTTAGCATAATCTCTAGATTAGTAAAGTATTAGTTTGTGTCTAAGCCACATGTTAGTCTATCACCTTTACCTTAGACTAATATAGGTAGTCTTTTATGGGTTCATCCATCTTTCAAATCAACTAAAAGGATGAAAGACTCTAGCTTACTCAAAAATTCTGAAACACAGTTGACTATTTTTGAGATTTCTCAGGCTGGTCCCAAATCTTCAAGCATCTCAGAATTGTAAGTAAAATAACTAAAAACTTGGATAATAAATATCATTAAGGAAGGATTGGATGAAGGAAGAATATTTCTCCCTCTTTGTGAAGGGACAGTGACATGTGTGCTTCTGTTTTTTTGGGTGTGAGACATACCCAGCAGACAAGTGTGTTCCGTCAGATGTAGGCCCAAATGACTTCCTGAAAGGTCTATTAAATTGACTGGTTTTGCTGAAACCGGTTTGGCTCAGTCGATAGAGCATCGGCCTGCGGACTGAAGGGTCCCGGGTTCGATTCCGGTCAAGGGCATGTACCTTGGTTGCGGGCATATCCCCAGTGGGGGGTGTGCAAGAGGCAGCTGATCCATGACTCTCTCTCATCGATGTTTCTAGCTCTATATCTCTCTCCCTTCCTCTCTGTAAAAAATCAATAAAATATATTTAATAAATAAATAAATAAATAAATAAAATTGACTGATTTTAAAATGGGTGAGGGGAATATTTGCCTGTGGTTTGGGTTCTGCTACAGCGGGTATCAGCTGATACCCCAGAGTTGTGTCTCTGTTTGAAGTATTCCTTAAGGGCATCTTATCACCGGATCCCACCAGAGAGAGGCCAGTAAGCAGGAAGCCCAGGGAGCCGTCTGTTGGAGCGCCATCCTGTACACCAAAAGGTTATGGGTTCGGTTCTCAGTCAGGGCATATACCCAGGTAGCAGGTTTGATCCCTGGTCCAGGCACATGCAGGAGGCAGCTGATTGATATTGCTCTCTCTTTCTCCCTTCCTCTCTGAATAGAATCAATAAAATAAAACACCAACAACATATCCTCAGGATATGTTGAATTTAAACAAGGAAGCGCAGCTAAAGTGCATGTGAAAGGTAATGGGATTTATATTTTAGCCGTAAGATTGTTGACTCAGGTCACAACTGTAGTAGCAGCCATCAGCTTCCAGGAGTTTTTATTCATCAGCTAGTGTAGTGTGTACGGGGATGAAACTTACAGCATTGTTTGTGGGAGCAAAAGCAATGAAGTCCCCTAAATGTCTGTCCGGAGGACAAGGGGAAACCAGTGCACATACAAAACAAAATGATTGTATATGTAGAAGTATTTAGCAAAGAGACCAGACTCTGCTACCAGAGGAGCCTCTGGGAAGGGAAGCTGGCTGTTGGGGTTGGAGTTAATGTCTGCCTTTCCTGTGTGCACTGTTGGGCTATGAGTGAGGATAATAGCCTTTAGACATAGTTGTTCCTACGTGTCAAAGAGGAAACCTCAAGGGCAGCAAGCCTGCTAAAAAGGACCGGATACTGGATTTTTGTGATCTCTCTTTTAAAGCCTTGCTTTTAGTAAATGTGAAATCAGGTTGGATAGCTGATTTATTTCAAAACCCAGTGATAACAAACAGTTGATTTAGCACAGATCAACTATGTTCTCGCTTCAGACTGGCAACTTTTGTGAATTGTCTCTTGTCAATGCTCATTTATTGATGGACTTCCACAGTCTGTGTGTCATCTAGAACATGGTTTATTGATGGACTTCCATGGTCTGTGTGTCACCGAGAACATGTGTTATTGATGGACTTCCACAGTCTGTGTGTCACCGAGAACATGTGTTATTGATGGACTTCCATGGTCTGTGTGTCATCTAGAACATGGTTTATTGATGGACTTCCACGGTCTGTGTGCCATCTAGAACATGTGTTATTGATGGACTTCCATGGTCTGTGTGTCACCTAGAACATGGTTTATTGATGGACTTCCATGGTCTTTGTGTCACCTAGAACATGTGTTATTGATGGACTTCCATGGTCTGTGTGTCACCTAGAACATGTGTTATTGATGGACTTCCATGGTCTGTGTGTCACCGAGAACATGTGTTATTGATGGACTTCCACGGTCTGTGTGTCATCTAGAACATGTTTTATTGATGGACTTCCATGGTCTGTGTGTCACCTTTCCACGGTCTGTGTGTCACTGAGAACATGTGTTATTGATGGACTTCCATGGTCTGTGTGTCATCTAGAACATGGTTTATTGATGGACTTCCATGGTCTGTGTGTCACCTAGAACATGTGTTATTGATGGACTTCCATGGTCTGTGTGTCACCAAATACATGGTTTTAGTTGCTGCCTGTACTGGCTTAAGCAAAAAGAGACTGAATAGGTCAGGGGTAGGCCTTGCTGGACAGGATCTAAGCCCTAAAGCCCATCCTAACATTTCTCCCTCTGCTTCCTTCTCTGGTGCCCAGCGGGCACCTTCTTGGTGCAAGTAGCTCTAGAGCTCTAACCGTGCCACTTCTCAGCTCCGAGAGTGCAGACCCTCGCGCATGTGCTTTCAGGCTTGCCTTGGCCACGTGCTTCTTGGGGGACCTTGAGGGTCAGCTTTCACTCTTCTCTGTCTTCTATTTCTGTTTGTAATTCAGTTAAAGGTGACAAACCCCAAACTCCCATTGTATGCTGAGGTCTATAGGCCTGAGAACACCAAGATGAATAAAGTATTCTGCGGATCTTGGGGAGGTCACAGGATGTTAGGAGGCAGAAAAACTAATATAGAAACCCTTTTCGGCCTGAATTATTAAACAGAGGATTCTGGAGAGGGCTCATCTCTCCCCAGATCTTGGCGGGAGGGTACTCAGAGAACTGGCAGTGGGGGCAGACTCCTCCCTGTAGCCGGGCCAGAGGAGCAGGGACGGCCTCCCCCGAGAAGAGCACAGCGAGCAGTTTCCATCCCCATCGAGCCCTCTCATCAGCTTTCACAGCCGCCCTGCACCATCCTCTTCGCATCTTGTGCCCCCTCCCCCCATCCGCCCTCCCAAGCAGCTCCGTTCCACTGTTTCTTTGCATACATTTGGCAGGTGCATTCATTACTTTGTATCATTATTTACTTATCTCCCTTCCCTAGTTCTTTTTTTTTCTTTCTTTCTTTCTTTTTGCTCATTGTCTGGGCTGCACAATTAGTGCCCTATTTTCAAGCAATGGCCCCCCCCATTAGCAAAGGGGTTGCCATTCCAAGGACAGACTTTGTCATCAGAAACTTGGTTCCCAGGTACTGAAATAATGGAGTCAGCTATATTATAATATAGGGCTGTGTTCAAGGAAGACTGGAGGGGGTGGGCATAGCATGAAAATATCAGCCATTTTTTGTGCTGGAAATACAATACAGTGGTCTTGAACCTGAGGAAGGTAAGGCGCTGAGAGGAGGGAGAAAAGCAGCTCCATCTATGGCTGAGGGTAAGGAGGAGAGGAGGGCCTGGGCCTGGCCTGGAGGGTGCAGTCCAGTTCTGTTGCAATGGTGGTAGTGAGAGCACTCATTCCCCGGGCCTGCTCCTTCCCAGCACCTGGCTGCAGGCATGGAATGCCTGGATCTGAGCTGAGCGCATGGCCGGTCGCAGCTTTTTTATCTCTCCCACCAGTCTGAACCTGGCTCTTCTGAAACCAGAGGAAGTGCACCTGACCACCTGCCCGTTGTACCACGGGGAGGATGGCATGCAAGAGGGTGCGAGTGTACCGTGCAGTGAGGCCTCTCCTTGGTCCGTATTTGCACTTAGTGAGAAGGGCGGAGACCCCACTCCGGAGAGGTGTGGGGGGAGGAGGCTCCTTTCTGCAGGTGCTGTGTCTGCCAAGCCAAAGAGACCTTGGCCCCAGACAGGCCCCAGCTAACGGTGCGCTCGCCAGCAGCTCTGGACAGCGTAACGCCAGAGGACACAGTGTGAGCACTGGGAAGACCGCAGCGGCGAGTCCAGAAACGCACCGTAGAAAGCTGGCCGAAGGGCAGCCTTCTGTTGGTTGACTTTACAGGGCTGTTGGTCAGTGGGAACACAGGGCTGAGATGGGAATTTCTAGGTTGGAGGGGAGCGGGGCACTGGAGACTGTGAGGAGGGGAGAGAAGACGTTGGGGTGTAAGTGTTGGACACAGGCCTGGACACGTCCAGGTTTTCTCCACTGTTGTGAGACCACCTTCTGCTACTGCCCCCCCCCCACCACCACCACCACAGACTGAGAAGCACTGAGACAAGGGCCATGTTGGGTTTGCTCACAGCTGTTGAACCTATGGCCTCTTATGGACATTCTGGCTTAGCGCCCATAATGCAGAAGACTGCCAAAAGCAGCTTGCCCATACTATTTTTCATTTCATTGTTTTTAAAAATTTCCCCAGTGATCTATTTATCCAGGTTTTATTCTTCATTCTCCTAAAATCAGAGAGTATTGCACGCACAAAAAAGCATTCTTCTATGTGTATAGAGCGTTGGAATGTTGACAGATATAACACTGCCTTGTTCAGGGGTTATTTTTAGGTGTGTGCCTTATCTTAAAGTCACTCTAAAATCCCAATGGGTATAGAACCTGTCTTTTAAGGCTCTTTTAATTCCTGATTTAGAATATATAATACGTGTTTGTGAGACTCTTTAGCTTTTTTAGTGCCAGAACAGTGTCCTATATTCATTCCTCTCCCCTTTCGATGTTCTACACATAGTAGGTCTTGTCTTAGAGGCAGGACCGTTTTGAAGGGCGGTGTTAGCAGTTCAGGCACCAGGAAATGGCGCTCCTGAAACCACGCCGTGGAAGCACGTTCCTGGGTGCCGGCTGCTGGGAGCTCCTCTTCGCCGTCTGCCTGTGTTCGTACGTGAGCAGGCTCTGCCTCCCTGGGGAGCAGCAGGAGCTTCCGTGGTACAGAAGATACCTCCACACGTGGAGCCCGGCCTCAGGATCACCCTGCACCAGTGCTCCGCCAGGAGGTTCCACTCTGCGGTTCTCTGGGCAAAGGAACGAGGTTTTCTTGATTTGTTAGAAAAGGGCGCATTTTGGGCAACTTTGGAATGAATACATGTTTTGGATATCTTCCTGGATTGAGTTTTGGATTGCCTTTTTTTTTCTGAATTTGGAAATTCCAGATTTAAGAGTACATTTCCTCTTAAATTGTTTTTAAGTGATCACACTGTATTTATAGGCAGTAATTATTACCTTTTTAATGTTTTTATTGATTTTAGAGTGGAAGGGAGGGGTAGAGAGAGAAACAGTGATCACTTGCTCCTGCATGCACCCCATCAGGGCATGTGCCCTGACCAGGACTCAAACTGCGACCTTTTGGTGCCCAGGATGATGCACAGCTGCCTGAGCCACACCAGCCGGGGCCAGTAATGATTTCTTTTCAGAAGTGACATACCTTCCCACACCTTTTTCCTAAAATATCTAAGTCTTAAGAAGCATTCTTTAATTTTTCTTTCTCTCCTACATTTGTATCCACCCGGCAAAGACCCTCAGATGCATTTCTGTTGGAAAGGAGTAGGTGGGTGAAGAGAATTACTACTTCATGTCTCTGACTTGTCTAGTGGCATAATCATTGATTTCTTCACCCCTGCCACTTCAGAATAACACTTGCATACCCCTCTCCCCAGAAAGAGCCAAAGGTGAGGAATGGCTATCCAGGGGCACCCACTCCCCAGTGCGCCCAACCTTACTAACTTTTGGGGTCTGGTCCGGGGTGAAGTCAGCGCAGTTACATGCGGGGCCACTCCTGTAAGACCAGGTAACAAGATAAAACGTTTATCCCTCTTAGTTGGTAAGAGAAAATGTCTGTTCATTCACAGCATAAATCCTTTGCATAATATTTTTACACTTGTTTTCCTCTGCATGTAAACCTTCATTTGGTGCCTCCTCTCTTCTGGGGTGGGGTTGACTTTAGGGCGGAGGAGCATTTTGGAGATAATTCCTCCCCCTCCTTTCCTGTGGCTGCAGCAACAGCCGGGTCCCAGTGCCTCTTTGATACAAAAAAATGTTCCGAGCTACTCGCCTGCTTTGCCTTCGCCTGCCTTGTCTTAGAGGCACATCATTTTTGCACATCAGTATTAACAATTCAAACACCCCGAAATGCTAATAGCACTGGTAAGCTTTTAATTCCATGGAATTTATTGCTTGCTGTATTTCCATGAATTTATAACGCTTTGATTCTTAAGAGCCCTATTTAATCAGTTTTGCCTGGCACGGAACATAATAAACAACGTGCCGGTGGAAAGT
This sequence comes from Pipistrellus hanaki, assembly GCF_964339955.1. Taxonomy (NCBI): domain Eukaryota; kingdom Metazoa; phylum Chordata; class Mammalia; order Chiroptera; family Vespertilionidae; genus Pipistrellus; species Pipistrellus hanaki. The sequence continues at coordinate 7,882,364 of NC_140515.1, forward strand.
GCCACTCGGGGAGGCTGCTAACAAGGAAGTTAAATGCTTCTGCCACTAGCAGTTTCTCCGCGGTATTTTTCATGAACTGTAATGCACTTTGCTGGCTTCAGAGCGGTGCTCAAACACAGGGACCCACATTGCAGCTGCCGCCTCCCCGACATTGCGGGGCGTCTGAGGAAAGCACAGAAGAAACCAGCGCTCTCAGCCTCACTTTTTTCTCTTCTGGCTTAATGGGTTCTACTGCTTCTTCATTATCTTTACCTTAATCTCTTAGCATATGATTGATGGACTGGAATGGTGAGTGATATCAGTGGGCAAAAACAATCATTAGAGGCTGTTAAGGAACATTTATTGTTTATTTCGCTGCCCGTCTATAAAAGTGCACATGATGGCTCTAATAGCAAAATATCAAATTATCAAGTGCTTTAAAGCAGAAAATGTCATTTGTTTCTCAAAACTGTACCAACTTTATATAATTGCCCTTTTAATTATCCCTAGTGGCCCATGAAATTTGCAAATAGAGCATCAAAGGTTTGATTTACTTACATGTTGCACTTTGGCGAGACTCTTAATGAGTATTGTTTAGTACTAAGGCCGAGATGAAATTTGTAAATGTTTATAGTGAGGAGCTCGGAACTGGGGGAGACTAGCAGTAAAACCGAATCGATGGAGCTGCTTGGGATGGAGCCTCACGGCGTGTTCTTGGACCTGACATTGGGAAAGCCCTTGTTCAGCGGCATTGCACTCACCGGGCCTGGTGACGATGTCACGCCCGGCTCTGCAGTTTCTCTTTTCTGCCCACGGGGTCGCGCTGTTGCTTTTAGGGGGGCACTTTGTTTCTGGCAGTTTGGGACTGGGGTCAGCTGCTGCTTCCGAAACCAGGCTCCAACATGACACAGAACTCCAGCACTAGAAGCTCGTCTTTGGGTGCCATCTTTGTGGGTGGCTTCCAAGCTGACCGTGTCCTGGCTTTCCTGGGCCCGTGTTGTGTGTGCGCCCTTGGAGCTGGTGGGCGGCATCATGTGTCATTAAAGGGAACCAATGTTGCCGTGAGGGTGGGCGCCGGGCTCCTCCCAGATCCTGATGCTGGGCGTGGTTCCCTCTCTGTTCGCGCCGTCCAGCTGCTTGCTCACTGCGGAGGAGGCGGGGGCTGCTCGCAGGTCACCGGAGCAGTGATGCGGGATGGCGACAGGGAGAGCCTGGATTCGATGGCGGCTCTTTCCCGGGCACAGGAAGCTCTCTTGGTTCTCTCGGGCGGAGGGGTTAGGTAATCCTGGAGGGAAGGTGGACACTGGTGGACCTCACTTACCAGGCGTCCCCGGCTGACAGCCACCAGTGGTGACTGCCTCGGGGGTGTGGTGTGCCGACTGGCGTTTTCCTAGCCTGCTGCTGAGCAGGCAGGAGCAGGAGCGGAGCCGAGGGCGCTGAGAGTCATCTTTATTCCCTGCAATCTGCCTGGCTGGTCACTGGGCCAGAGGGCGGCCCCTCGTGTCTCCAGGAAACCTCGCTGGCTGTGCCTGGTGACTTGCTCAGGGTGACGGTGGAAAGATTTTCCGAGCTGTGCCGCCCTGGCATGGCTGGGTGAAGAGCCCCCTGAGCTCCCGGGCTCCTGGTTTGGTGAGGGCGCTGCCACCTGCCCGGCGGCCCCAGCGCAGTCCTCCCGCTCCGCAGCCGGACTCCGCGTTCCTGTCCTTCATGCGACTGCCTGACTCTCAGAGTTATTTTCTGCCTCCTTCATCTAGCTAATGGCAATTCTGAAGCTGAGATAATTTCAGAATTATTAAGCTGCTGGCATTTTTAAGCAATCTGCTACCCTGTCTGCACAAGTAGCAATATTTGCTGGGTTTCACTGCTTTTGTCTTACACAGCGGCGCCCCGCGCCCTGACCTATTGTCTCTTTTGCAAATGGCATCTCTGCTCTCGCTTTTAGCTGCGTGACCTTGTCCTTCCGCATACAATAGTTGATTCCTCCCGCACATCACATGTAGCACATCAGGAGCGCAATTCTGCGCCAACTCACCGTGTCCCCATCCTGTGCCCACTCACCACACAGCCCCCTGGCCACCGCGCTATCCTCTTCCTGGGACCTCACTTTTGATGGTCTGAGAGCATTGAGACATTGGTCTCATCTTAGGTTTTACTTTTAAAAAATGCATTTGTATAGATTTCAGGAGGAAGGGAGAGGGAGAGAGATGGACACATCAATGATGAGAAACATTGATCGGCTACCTCTTGCACATCCCCGACTGGGGATGGATCTCGCAGCTCAGGGATGTGCCCTTGGCCAGACTCGAACCCAAGACCCTTCAGTCTACAGCTGATGCTCTATCCACTGAGCCAAACAAGCCAGAGTTGGTTTTCCTTTTGGATTCTCCTCCACATGGATCTTCTGTAAACTCCTTTAAACTTCTCTAAGATTGTCTAATGTTGACTCTCTTTCTCTCATACATTTATGGAAGGAGGACCTCTCTGAGGACAGGGGAGCCCCGGGCCATGTCTGGCTCATGGAGTATTGATAGGTAATACAAACAGACTCATGCGCTTTATGGTATCTTCTCAACATTTACTTCAAATAGTTAATGTTTTCACATATACGATGTATAATCAGCATGATAGCATGAGTCAGGTGATTTTCTCAAAATACTACTTCTGATGTGATCTATCAACGGAGATTCAGGTTACATTCAATCTTGACCTTGGATTTCTGTGACCGGAGGGAAGATTTGATTTACCGTGAGCACTAAAAGTCCCTGTCTTTTAATGTGGCTGTGGCTGTGGCTGTGGCTGTGGGCATGGGCTGGGCGCTTGCTGCCCTTCCCCACGGGAGTCCCATTTCTAGGCACCCTCCCCACTGGCCCCGCATCGGTACTTCAAGGCTTAAGGGATTCTTCCTGAGGGTAAAAATGAACCCACCGTTTGGTGGGGTTCAGACCCTCCCATGCTCTGCGCCTCGTTGTAGGTCCAGTCATCCCACCACACGACCTCTGTACTTTGGAGCTGGTTCTCCCTCAACTTGGGGTGCCCTCACCTGTCTCCCAAGTGTGACATGCGCTCCTGCCTTTTGATGCCTGAGATGTAACCTTCATTTTTCCCTCCCTTCCTCCTACGTGACTCTGCTGAGCTCTATTTGCATGTGTTTGTCACCATGTTCTCAGTTCCTTTGTACTTTACCCTTCTTTGGGGGCTGGAGCTCCAGGCTCCTGCTTGCTGCTGTCACTCTCCCTGCACTGGCCACGCCCCAGGCCCCCGGCCAGGCTGGAGCCAGCCTGCTTGTTCCTGCAGAGCCCCTAGTTCCCTCTGTGCCTCTTTGAGAAAACAGACAGTATTCGTCAGTCAGCCAGCTCCTTGGGTGTCTCTTCTCACGTGTGGCTGGTTTTTCCTGGAGGAGTACCTTCTAGTTGGTTCCCCAGGACTGACAATGAGCAGAAGGATGAGTGTGGGCAGTGGGGGCCACGCTAACAGTGGGTTTGCCGCAGGGCGTACCCCATCCCCCGCCCCCCGCCAGGACTCTGGAACCCAAGGCCACTCTGTCATTCAGCTCTAGGGTCTTCTTTGACTTCAAGGAACCAGAATTACCCCTTCTTTGCCTCCCAACAGATTTCTCTTTGGTACTTGTGGCAGGCCCGGGAACAGAGCTAACAGTTCTGTGGATGTGGCTTATAGTGTTGTTAGACCAAGAGAAGCAGCCCGGACATTTCCTGGGAGAGCAGGACGCAGAGTGTGGTTGCTCTTCCTCTGCTTTCTTGCCTGCCACCTCTGCACTCCTGCGGTCGGACTGGGACTCGGGGAGTAGAGAGCTCCTGCCCAGAGCTGCGGGCGGGTGAGTGGTACCTGCGAGGTCTCTCGGATCAGAGGAACTGGGTCTTCATCCCATTCAGCACTGCCTCCCTTTGTGACATTGTGCTAGCAACTCTCTGAGCTTCTCTTTCCTCCTCTGGTGAGGAACATATTGGGGACCCAGTTTAAAAAGGTTGCTATGAAAATAAAACACAACAATGAATGAATGTGAAAGCAATAGGGAAGAGCCGGTGGATAAAATGTTAGCTGTTTTTATGTTGTTCAGAGTGCCTAATAAAGGGCTCGGCGGTTGCTGCGGGGTGTCCGTCCAGCGGTGTGGGAGCTGCTCGGAGGACAGTTTTGTCCTGGAGAGCAGAGGGGAAGGCTGCTGCTGGGAACATGGGAACCTCCTTGCACTCCAATCCAGTGTTCAGCAAACCAAACAAAGAGGCACGAAGGGCAGGTGCCAGAGCAAATAGAGAACCAATCGCATCCCCTCGCTGCGACAGTCTTTTCTGAGTTATGAGGACTGGAGGACTGAACTAATGCCTCCAAAGGCCATTGGTGGCTCTCCATCCTGGTGTCCAGATTTCATGGGTCTTGCATTTCTCCTCCTCACTTGACTGCATTCTAGAATTGTATTTGTTGGCCATTTATCATAAACTAGAGGGGTTCTCCCCTCAGTCCAGCCTGCACACTCTCCAATCCAGGACATCCCTCTCACAATCCTGGACCGTTGGCTCCTAATCGCTCACCTGCCTGCTTGCCTGGTCACCCCTAACTGCCACTCCCTGCTGGCCTGGTTGCCCCTAACTGCCCTCCCTTGCCAGCCAGGTTGCCTCCAACTGCCCCCTCCCTGCCAGTCTGGTCGCACCTCACAGCCTCCCTCCTGGCCTGGTCACCCCATTCACCCTGCTGTTCAGTCGTCTGGTCGTCCCTCACTAACCCCCTTGCCGGCCTGGTCGTAGGCAGCCATCTTGTGAGGGCTTGGGGATTAATTTGCATATTACATCTTTATTATATAGGATATTCCATGGGCCTTTTGAATTCATGTATTTTGGAAAATGTCCCTTTAATTTGACTAGAACCTGGGTGGGTGGAGCAACTTCCTGTAGAAACAGGTAACCGGCACTTTCCAGGGATGATTCCTCTTGCTCTTTCAGTTCATGGCAGGCCCCCACGTTTGCACAGCGTCCTGCCCCCAGCACTTACAACTGCAGTGATTGTTTCTGAAGCAGCGACTACACAAAGGTTTCAAGCTCCTGAAAGGTCAGGGGTAATACTCATTTCTCTGGATCTAGCAGGTCACAAAGGATCTGGCACACAGGACTTGGGGTATGTCTCCTCAGGCAAGGAAAAAATAAACAAATGGGACTATATCAAACTAAACAGGAGGACTTGACATACACGTTTATTGACCATCCATTGAGTATGGAGTGCGAGCACTTTTTCCTTTTCCCTTACTGGGAGTTTTCCATGACTGGCTGTATTTCAGTTCCAATTGAATTGGGTGCATGGAACATAAACCTGTCTGTGGGGAATTAATCCAGGGTTGGCAGACTTTTTTGTAAATAGCCTGACAGTAATGCAGGCTGTACCGTCTGTCACAACCCAACTCTGCAGTTGTAGCATGAAACAGCCATAGAAAATGCTTAAATCAGCGGGCGTGGCTCTGTTCCAATAAAACTTGACATAAACAGGCGCCAGGTTTGGTCCATGGGCCACAGCTGTGGTCCCCAGCCTAATCCAATTGGAGGAGAGGTTATTTTTGTGGAATAAGACTGAGTCTAGAAGTGGGCCCTCCAAGGCGGGAGCCTCCGGTCCAGGCACCCCTCCACAATGGGGCTTCTTGTCGCTGTCAGTCCCCCATCTTCCCCACAGGGCTTTGTTCTCAGGGTCTCGGTGGCTGTGGGACCTTCGCCATTAGAGGTACAGGAAGAAGGTGAAAGAGCAAAGGACAAAGACATTCCTTCTGTCCCGAGTTCGCCTTCTGTAAAATGAGCGCCATCTTCCCCATGTGCTTTCTTACTTTAGAAGGATGCCCTTCCTTTGCCTTCCCATCCGCATCTCATTGGCCAGAACCTGGCTGAGGGCCCCTCCCAGGAACAGAGAGCTGAAATGGCAAGTATTGTCACTGAGCATGTCACTGCCCAGCAGACTTTGGATCCTGCTGCTGAGGAAGGAGGTGGGGATGGAGACTGGACGAGCAACTGGTGGGATCGACTGTACTGTAGGGTTTCGGGGTGGGGGTGGGGGGTAGTTTGCAGGATTTAAAAGTTACTTTTATTTTTTCCCCTGTCTCCACTCCTCTTTGGCAACCATCAGCTTATTCTGTATATCTATGGGTCTGTTTCTGTTTTGCTTTAATCACTTTTTTTTTTTTAGATTCCACATAAAAGTAAAATAATAGTGTTTGTCTTTCGCATCTGACTTCTTTAACTTAGCATAATAGCCTCTAGATCTGTCCATGTTGTCACAAATGGCAAGATTTCATTCTTTTTATAGCTTAGTGATATTCCATTGTGTATATCTATCCATTCATCTATTGATGGGTACTTGGATTGCGTCCATATCTTGGCTATGGTAAATAATGCTGTAATAAATATTGGATATATATATATATCTTCAAGTAAATGTGTTTTGTTTTTTTCTTCTGTTAAATACCGGAATTGGATTTCTGGGTTGTATGGCAGATCTCCTTTTAGCTTATTGAGAAATCTCCATACTGTTTTTCACAGTGGCTGCATCAGTCTGTGTTCCCACCTGTGGTGCACTAGGGTTCCCTTTTCTCTTCATCCTGGCTAGCAATTGTTTGTTGATGTATTGATGATAGCTATTCTGACAGGTGTGAGGTGCTGTCTCATTGTGGTTTAAATTTGCATTTCCCTGATGATTGGTGATGTTGAGCATCTTTTCATCTGTCTGTGTTTAAGTCTTTTGACCATTTTTTAATTGAGTTGTTTCTGGGGTTTTGATGTTAAGTTATCTGTGTTTCTAATATGTTTTGGATATTAACCCCTTACCAGATGTGTCATTGGAAGTATCTTCTATGTAATAGATCTTTTCATTTTATTGATTATTTCAATCTTCACTTGCAAAGCATTTTAGTTTGATATAGTCCCGTTTGTTTATTTTTTCTTGTGTTACCCTTGCCTGAGGAGACATACCCCAAAAGATATTGCTAAGCATAAGATTAAAGAAGTTACTGTCTGTATTTTCTTCTAGCAATTTCATGGTTTCAGGTCTTATATTTGTCTTTGATCTACTTTGTTTATTTTTTTATACTGTGTAAGAAATTGGTTCAATTTCATTCATTTGTCTAGTTTTTACAACAACATTTATTAAAGAGACTGCCTTTATCCCATTTTATATTCTTGCCTATATTGTCATAAGTTAATTAACCTTATAAGCAGGAATTTATATATGGGCTGTCTATTCCATTGATCTATATATCTGGTTTTTTTTTTAAATAAATTGTTGATTTCAGAGAGAAAGATAGAGGGAGAGAGATATAGAAACATCAATGATGAGACAGAATCATTGATTGGCTGCCTCCTGCATGACTTAAACTGGGGATTGAGCCCTAAACCAAGAATTGAACCATGACCTCCTGGTTCCTAGGTGGATGCTCAATCACTAAGCCACACCGGCTGCGAGATAGATTTTATATATATAAAATTTGCCAGTATTATATTGTTTTATTATTATAGCTTTGGAATACAGCTTGATACCTTCCATTTTGTTCTTTCTCAAATATTCTTTGGGTATTCAGGGTCTTTTGTGGTTCCATATAAATTCTAGATTTAGTTGTTCTAGTTCTGAGAAGAATGCCATTGGTATTTTAATAGGGATTGCATTGAATTTATATATTGCTTTAGTTAATATGGACATTTTAAATAATATTCATTATTCTAATCTGCTAATATGATAATATTCTTCTTTTTATTTGTATCTCCCATTTCTTTCCTTTTTTTTTCTTCAGTATCTTATAGTTCTCAGAGTACAAGTCTTTCACTTCTTTGGTTAAATTTATTCCTATTTATTTTATGCCTTTGATACACTTGTAAATCAGATTGTTTTCTTCATTTGTCATTCTGTTTGTCTTTCGTGTATAGAAATGTGATGTCTTCTGTATACTGATTTTGTATCTGACAACTTTATTGAAGTCATTTATTTGTTCTAGTAGTTTTTTAGTAGATTCTTTAGGATTTTATATGTATAATATCATGTCACCTACAAATAATGAGAGTTTCTCTTCTTCCTTTCTGATCTGGATTCCTTTTATTTCTTTTTCTTAACTTGTTGCTTTGACTAGTGCCTAGTGAACATCTTTGTCTTATTCATGATTGTAGAGGAAAAGCTTTCAGCTTTTCACTATTGAGTATGATATTAGTTGTGTTGTGCTGTAGTTTTAAAACCTTCTCCATCTCATCCTCTCTCACCAACTACTTTCTATTCAGGATTAGTTATGTATTAAACATAAGAGGTACTGGTTAATCACCTGTTTGGCAGGTTTAAATCTCAGCTCATTTCAGCTCTTCTTCTGTTTTTATGACCTTGACTTCAGTTTTATCAGCTTTAAAATTGGAAACTAGAGTAGACTGAGTGGGGTAAGTTTGAGAATGTGTGTGAAGCAGTTAGTGCTGAGCCAGCCCATGGTCACACGCAGTAAAGGCACATGCCATGGTTATGATGGCTATGGATGTACAAGTTATGTTTTTATCTCCACTTGCTTTGACTAACACAGATATAGTTACTTTAAAAAACATAAGGAAATAAAGGAATAATGAAAAATAATAATAAATGCTTTATGTCTAATATAAAGTATGAGGAAGGGTTGGTATAGGAGCTCTTAGTTGTCATAATATTCCACAGGAGTGTGAGATTTTATTATTTTTATAATTTTCATCCTCACCCGAAGATACTTTTCAATGATTTTAAGAGAAAGTGGAAGAGAGGGAAAGACAGAGAGAAATATTGATGTGAGAGAAACACGTCAGTTGGTTGCCTCCTGAGGAGCCCTGAGCAGAGCCCAGGTTGGGGAGGAGCCTGCAACTGAGGTACATTGACCAGAACTGAACCCGAGACCCTTCAGTCCACAGGCCAGTGCTCTATCCACTGAGCCGAACCAGCTAGGGCAAGAGTATGAGCTTTTAAATATAGCCCCCCACCTGATTAGACAGCAAAGTTTGCGGTAAACAGCACTAGAACCACTAAAACCCAATTAGCAAATCCTGTGATTCCATCCTCTCAGCAGCTATAAAAATTCCCAGTTTTAATGGCATGGCAGATGCAAGGCTTAGTTGTTTTATTTTAGTTGTAAACATATTTAAATTCCTCTGGAAGTCTGACTCTGCCAGGCTGAGTTCCCTCGATGCCGTGTGCATCGTGGGAGCCTCATGCTGCACCCCCTGCCCTGACGCGCTGGCCGGCGGCGGGAAGAAGTGCTCTGAGGACAGGGTGGGACGCCGAGCAGAGGGCTGCTTGCGGGCATAGTGCTGATTTAAACGCGTCTCTTTTGGTGTTTCATGAGTCCTCTTGGCCCCTGTGTGAGGGGCCTTCTCAGGTGCATGGCGTGCTTTGCATTTGCTTTAGGAGGCTGAGCCTCTGTGCTCATGGAACCCGGGGCCAGCAGTCACTGAGGAAGCAGCCTTGCCGGGGCTCCGCTTGGCTAGGTCAAGTCAGGAAAGCAAGAACCTTACAGATAGATCTTGGAAGGTGTATTCTCAGACCAGTCACAGTACTGGAGTAACCACCCAGGCGTCCCTTGTAAGCCACGCCTCACACTTTCCAAGCTCTCATGGAAATCGCTTCGGCACAGGATTCCATGGCCCAGGAGGGAGCTGGGTGAATGCGGAGGACTCTCCCGTTAGTCTCTGACCCTTACTCAGCAAGGGGAGTGATTTGTTTCCCGGGTTGGTTTCCTGCCCACCTTTTTGCAAACCTTTTAATTTAAAAGAGACAGTGATTAATGGTGCTTCGAGATGGTGACATTTTTTTCTTTTAAAGGGCAGCCTCTTTCTTTTCTACATAAATTTGATGTTGGAAGTAAACCATAAGTATAAAAATTATATTGCTTATTTATTTCTGGGTATGTTAGGCATATCCTAATCCTCCTTCTCTATTCCAAAGTTATGGTGCAGGCAGGGCTCATATCTTTTTTGTAGCTTTAGCATTCACTGTCTGGATATAGTTTGAATTTCACAAATACTATGTATCTGTTCAATGAACCAGTAGGTGAATGAGTTAATAAATGATATTTAATAGTAATCAGGATGTGTGTGGAGGGCAGTTCACAAAGTATATTTCCAGACAAAGTGTGTGCCTTCTTATTGAGAAATGAATGCTCTGTCTTGGGCTTTGCTTCGAACCTGTGATGTCCACGTGAAAGCAGTTCCTAGTGGAAAAGCTTTCCGCCTGTGTTTCTGGGGACAGGAAGTCAAGCCTCCAAGACACAGTGATCCGGAAGTCTAAATGTGTTCACGTCATCTGAGTCCACTGCCCGGCCCCAGAGCTTCAGTGCCTGCAGGGCGGGCAGCAGCCTCATACGCTGTGCCTCTTCCATGCGGAGTGTGCAGATGTCAGCGTTTACGAAGGGAACTCTCACTCTACTAACCACAGTTACATCGGGTCTAAGCAAATGTAAATTCTGCTTTAATACTTCTGTCTAGTTCTTTACAAGAACTGGTCTTACTTTACAATTGCAGAACTGGAAACTAAAGTTAAAAAAACACACTAAGATTTTAAATTAATGTGTTTTATATTGTATTGAAAACTGAGTAATAATTTACCCAAAGTAGCATCATTTAGATAGATTTATTAAATATAGAACACTGTCTAGACCTTAATGTGCTGTAAGATATTACCTTAATGAAATGGCAGCTAAGTAAAGGACCCGAGTGCCTTTAAAAGGGAGAAGGGGCAAGCTGTGTGACACCTGACCTTCTTACCTGGTCTGGATTTATCACCGGAGCTCTTTCTGTGTCACCTCAATTTGCTCAGGAACTCCTGCTCAGTGTCACAGGACACCCAAAAGAAGGCATTATGTTAATGGTTTAACAAACTCCAAACTTTAATTGGAATTTGTGCTTAGAGGAAGGGCAGATGGTGATCTCTCTAAATTCTCACTCAGGTTTCCTTGTAACTTCTGGTCTCCTCTGCCAGTCAGTAAATAGGAAGGTGGAGGGTTGGTTACACTGGATCCTCTTAAAGGTCCTTTCCCGCCTCCAGCAGCTCAGCGCCCCTGGATTCAGAATCCTGGTCATGTGGGACCTGGGCACTCCTTCTTCACCTTCCTTGGTAGATAATGACAATTAGGAAAACAATAGGAATAATAGCAGCTAACATTTATGCAGCATTTTGTGTGCACCAGGAGCCATTCTGAATCCTTTATGTATAGCTTCTCTTTTTAGTCCTTCTAACATATATTTGTTAGAGGCCCTGTGCATGAAATTCATGCAACTGGCGGTGGGATGGGGGGGGGGGGCGGCGGGGCGGGGAATGGGTGGTCCCTCAGCCTGGCCTGCGCCCTTTCGCAGTTAGGGGATGTCTGACTGATGCCTTAGACCCGCTCAGTTAGAAAAAATTCCCATCCTCCTCCTACACCCTTCCATGGCCTAGCCCTGCTCATTCACTGTCTTGAGGTCTTTCCTGCTCTCAGTCCTTCTCTCATTGTCTTTCCAGCTGTAGAATAAGACTTGGCTTCTCAGCATGGCCATCAAGGCCCTTCAGACGCAGGCCATCCACCTGCGCTGTGCCTCATACAGCCCGCAGCGGCACCCGGCCTCGGGGCCCGGCCCTACTCTGGAGGCAGGACACAGCGGAGCAGTGGTCAGCTGGGCCCTCAGCCTTGTGATGTCATCACACCCTCCTCCTTCCCTTTTCTGTCCGCTCTTGCACTTGTGCAGCTGTGTGACTGTTTCCTTCAGCGTGGGTGCCAATCTGCTTCCCTGCCCCCAACCTAGTGACATCCTGCGCACCCTTCCGCTTGGCGGGCGCAGAGGTCACTGCTGAGACCCCCCGGGACTCACCCTGGCTGGGCCCCACCCTGTGTGTTTATATTTCATTGCGACCTTTGTTCAGATCTGCTCTGTATGCTATTGTTTTGCTTTCGGATCTGAAAGCCACAGACTCTTGGCTGCAGGTGAGAACCTGGGTCACTCACTTTTGTGGGCCCCCGTGCTCGGGTGGTGGTGATTGGAGGCCCAGGGTGCTGGTTAGCACAGCGATGAGTTGTGAAGGGCCCGCCGCACCAGGATGGCTAGATATTTCCTATGTATTGTCAACTCTACTCTTGTGAACGAGTTTATGAATTGCAGATTGGTTATTATGCATTTTACAAATGAATGTATGTCCTTACCTCAGCCTGCTTTTATGAATCAGACAGCCTGGCTAAGGGAGTAAGGGAGGGCAGGGGACCTTGATTGAGGATCCTGCCTTGTTTGCAACTAAGAGGGGTGCAGGACTTGTTAATTCTCCACAGGAAACTGAAGTGAGAATGGACTCTGGGTAGCCCCCCGTTCCACAGGCCCCCGTGTTCCTGAGTTCTGTGTGGTCCCGGAGATGGTGGGAGAGCTGCGGTTTTGCTCCATGAACATCCCACCTTCGTGGCTGAGCCTCCTCTCTGACGGCATCTCCACTCTGCTCTGCACCGCAGGTCTGGTGAGCTGCCCTCACCTGCACGGACCCCTGTCTGAGGCGCTGAGGAGGATGTACGAACACTCCCAGCCTGTAGTACCCATGCTGAAGTCCTCCTCCCGCAAGTCTTAATAAAACCGGGGTTCCAAAAACCCATCATCAAATAATATAAGAAATAGAGTGAATGCACAATTCATGAGATTAATATAGGGCAGGGAGACAATCTTTTCCCCATAATAATCTTTACTTTTATATCCTACTTTATGGGGGGTGTTTAATTTCATGTTCATTTACTTTAATTACTTCTTGCATGTAGTTTGCGGGAAAGTTTGCCATTTTCCAACATCTAAAAGATGGCTCGCCCGAGTTTCCTTTCAGACTCTGTTAGAATTAATACATAATAAAACCCAGTGTGTAAATTTCTCATTTTTCACCTCAAAGGATTGTTCATCTTAATAGAATCCGTTTTCCAGGGAGATTTTTATCAGAATTACAAGTCAAATTAGTTGAATGTATTTCTTCTGCTAATAAACAGACAACCTTTCCCCTGAAGCATTTCTGAATTCCAATGGCTCACTGTTTCCTTCCCTCAAGAGATCACTCTATAAATACCTTGGAATCAAACATAAATGTATTAGCCTGAAAGGTGACTGTTAAGATGGTGAATTCAAGAGGATAAAAGTGAAGAAAGGTTATAAAATAAAAATTTAAATATTGACTATGTTTTAGATTAAAAAAAAACAAACCCATAAAACATTTTAAAGGTGTAGGCCCCCTGTGTTTGTGGTTGCGATTATCTGTGTGCTGTTCGATGTGAGATGGTCAGAGGCTGTATATACTTCCCACAAACATCTTGTGTGTCTAACTGTAAAGACCTGTGGCTGTGGTGGGACCCACGGGCACGGGGGACCATGCCGGCTTGATCTCTGCCTCCATTTTGCTTGGCCTTACGATGTGCAGGCCCAGGGTTAACGTGAGAGGCTTCGGGCCATGGAAGCACGACAAGCCCTTCTAGCAGTGGAGAGGGTCCTGGTTTCATTCAAGGGCATTGTCAGGGGGTGTGGTCACTGACTTGCTACTGACCAGCAGCCCCTTGGATCTCTGAGTTAGTTCACATCTTCCTTTAAGTTGAGTCTGAGTTGCTGTGACCTCAGCTGCTTGCTCACAGGGCTGCAGGTGTTGAGCTGCTGAGCATCTGTCTCGTTCGCGCTGAGAAGTGCACTCTCTCCCTTAGGGGCCGGCGATCTGACCCTATGGGAGAGGCAGGAGCCTGGCTTTCTTCTGCAACTAAGAGGAGTGCAGGACTTGTTAATTCTCCTCAGGAAGACCCTATGGGAGATGCAGGGACATTCTCCGGGGAGAGGCTGGGAATCCAGCGTGTGATAAGAGAAATTCTCAGGGCCAGGAGTAAACCCACTTCAGTGTGTAGTTGAAATTCACCTTCTCTAGTATTTTTGCACAAGACTGAGAATAAAAAATGGTTTTGATTGATGAAGCATTCAGTGTGGGTCTAACTATATGTTGGACTAGCAGGACTTTTAAATCACCCAAATGAAAGATCGCATTATCATGAACATTAATATGTAACAGTTAAGTGTGTCATTGCCTATCCCAAGTCTTGGCATTCACAGGGCTGGCTGACTGAGGCCAGCCAACCAAAAAGGAAAACTTTCTATCCAACACCAGCTCACAGAGCTCCACGGAGGAGGCCAGCCCAGGGTCATGACTCTTCTGGGTTATTTATGTTTGTGTTCCCAGCTCACCCCCATGGGGCTTTGTGATTTTCAGTCACCCCCATGTGTGCTTTAACGATGCCCCCTGAGATAATCCTGGGAAGAGAAAGGTAGGGTTGAAACCAGGGGGAAGACTTTATTCTTGGTGAGAAGAGGAAGTTAGGGAAGAGGAAAAATAATGAAGAATAACTTATTAAAAGCATAGAGATTAGGTTAGTTAAATGTTTAGAACAATTTTTATTTCTTATAGATTTGTTGCCATTTATATAGTTGAGAAATTATCAACTGCTAGAAAACCAATTCAAGAAGGTAGAAATTGGATTGTTGTTATCCTTTTCTTACCTTTTGAAAATTATTATCTCTTCCTCAAAATATATAAGTAGTACATGAATATAGCAGAAAACTTGACCTATAAATAAACACTTTATTTATTTAAAAAAAAAAAAAATATATATATATATATATATATATATATATATATATATATATATTATTGATTTTGTACAGAGAGGAAGGGAGAAAGAGAGTTGGAAACATCGATGAGAGAGAGTCATCCATCAGCTGCCTCTTCACACCCCCTACTGGTACATGCCCGAATCCAAGGTGCATGCCCGGGAATGGAACCCGGGATCTTTCAGTCCCCAAGCCGACGCTCTATCCATTTTGCCAAACCGGTTTCAGCTATAAATAAACACTTTAAAAACGAAAATGATTTCTGTTCTCAATTCAGAGAAATTTGGTAATATATGTGTTAATGTAACATATTTCTAATTATTTTCCATGAGTAAATAGTTTTTTGTCTTTTTATTTAATATTAGGGGCCCAGGGCACGAATTAATGCACCTTGAAAGGAACTGTGGGCTGTGAGGCTGTGGTGGGCACAGGGAGGGGCGGGTCTCGGCCCTCCCCCTGCGGCCCCCTGTCCTCTGCCTGCCTGCAGCTCCTCTCCGGCCATCGCTCTCACGTGCTGAGGGCGCTGGCCCTGCTCGCACCCGCTGACAGGCAAGGAGCGACGGGGGCTGGCACCAGCAGCCGTCAGTGGGTGCGAGTTGTGACGGCTGTCCTGATCGCCCCTCAGGAACAGGGGGAGGTGGAAAAGCCCTCAGGGGCGATCCTGGCTGGTAGCTGCCACTCACACTTGCTGACAGTGCCAAGTGAGGAGGACTGGTGCTAGGTGCCAGCAGTGGGTTCGAGTGCCAGGTGTGATAGGGGCACGCAGGAGCAAAATATTTTTAGAACCACCAGAGGCTCATCCCGATGACAGCAGCTGGCGCCCCCCTTGGTCTGATGCCCCCACTCACCTCCATCATCCCACCAGGGTGGACGCCCAATGCCCACACTGTTCCGAGCACACCCCCTGGTGGTCATCACGCATCATAGCGACTGGTTGGTCAGTTGTTTGGTTGTTCCGCCATTCGGTCTATTTGCATATTAGCCTTTTATTACATAGGATGTTTATTAAGTGAGCATATGCATTGACATGACATATTTGTTTCTACTGAACATCAAGCTCAACACCATTTTAGTGGATGAATTCATTGACATTTTGAAAAAATAGCAGTAAGCTCATCATGTCAGAATTAAGTCTTTGAGTTATCTCTAGAGAGAATAGAGATGGGAAAAACGAGGGCTAAGCATTTATTGAGTGCCGAGTGCATGCCCAGCTATGCTGGGCCTTTCAGGTAATTTTGAATTCATTACCCTTCAGTTCTCACGGTGAGGATGATGGCATTTAAGAACCACTGAGCAGTGCTCTGTATAGGTGAGAACTGGGCATGTGTCATTTTCTTTCAATCTCACCACAGCTTAGAAGTTGAGCTATTTCTGAGAGTTCAAGCTAGTTACTCAGGAGCACGCAGCCAGGAACTGTAAAGCCAGACTGGCTGGTGGTGGGAAACCACCACACTGAACTGCAGCTGGCCGGGGCCGCCCACCAGTGCATGTGCCATGTGTCCACGGGGCTAACCGGGTCTCTACGCTATTTTTTCTCACCCAGTTCCTTTGGAAAACTCCCCCAGAGGCTTATCTTTATCTTCCCCTCCCCCGATGGGGTTAAAACACTGGGAGAGCCGGAAGCTCTCCAGGATGCAGGCCTGCTCCGCCCCATCCAGGTCCTGGGGACAGACCGTGCGCCTTGCTGGAAACTGCCTGTGGGCGCTGCTGCCAGCCCCAGGGAGCGTCCCGCTGCACAGGCTGAGCGAGGAGGTTCTGCCAGAGCTGCTGGCGGCCTCTGCGCCCAGAGCCACGTGCCCTGGGCCCAGGCTTCTGCCGTTACGTCTTAGAACCTAAGAAACGCCCAGCACTCGTGTGGGGCTGTCCACGCTCGCTCCTGAGGCCAGGCGAGTGACCGTTCCCCACCGTGTGCGAAGTTCTCTGGACATTGGTGTCCTCTCTGGATAACCGCTGCGCTCCCGGGGCTGCTGGCAGAGGGGGGGCCAGTCCCCGGGCCGGCAGAGGGCACGCATTGTTAAAGCTGGTGGTGTCTCCTCAGGCATCCTGTGAAGACAGAGTCACTTTCTCCACTGATAGGGACCTCCTTAGAGGACAGGAGACTGGGCTGAGCACACCATTAGTTTATTTCCCTCGAGGAAGTGATTTTCCTCTAATAGATTTGTCATTCCTGGGATTTATCAATTAGCACGTGCCCACTGATTAGTAACAGAAAACCTCACAGAGGCTGGAACATAAGGGTATTTATCATTTACGCGCTCAGAGGTCTGAGACGTTAGGCAGCCCCAAGACTGGCTAAGCACCTGAGTAATACCTGATGCTGGATTGGCATGTCTGTGATTCTGTCAGCTGTACCTGCGGGTCCAAGGTGGCTGCGAAAGCTACAGCCATCACCTTCCTACGAAGTTACATTTAAGGCACAAACAAAGTGGGGGAAGGGAGTAAGTCAAAGAGACCTAATCAAGGAGGAAAACTATTTTCAAGCCGTTCCCCCATATATTTGGACCAGAACTAAGGTGGATGCCTCTCCCTGACCGCAGAGGAAGCTGGCCAGGGGAATAGCTCACTTCTTCAGCTTGCAGAGTAGGAGAGGGGCGGGAAGAATCGGGCATGGTTGTGGAAGAACTGTCTAGCACTTGACCCAAATCTGGATTGTGCCTTGTAAATAGTCTGAATGTTTTGATTGTCCAAATTATTTCAAATGACAATGCATGTTTGGATTCTCTCTTTATAGCTAAAGCTGACATTTTTGGTATCGGGAGAGGGTGGGTAACTCAAACACTCTGTACTTCCGTTCTTCGGCAGCAGGCTCCAGCCCCTCTCACGCTCTGTGTATTGCCCAAGAAATGTTTTGCAGATGGCTCAGCTTCCTGCTCAGAGCCATCGTTCTAGATGTCTCACACCCCGCATATGGTGCTGGGCATGATTGCCCGCCCCCAATAGTGGCCTTTGCTTCTGTCCTGGCTCCTTGTGAAAGGCACATCCTGACAGCTGTGATGTATTTATAATGCTGTGCCTGGTTGTCCGTCACTTTGTTACATCGATGCTAATCTCCCTCCCTGCGCTGAAAACACACCCGCTCACACCCGCTCGCAGTTACAGGGTCGGGAGTTTGCAGGGAGGGACGTGGTAGAGGAACGACACTGTTAGGAAACTTTCAGAATGGCGCTGGTTCCCAGCGCTTGGAGTCACCGGTGCTGGGACGGCAGAGCGAGGAGCACTCTCGCATCCCAGGTGGGCAGTGAGAGGGCAGCCAGCCGGCTTCTCAAAGAGGTAACTTGGTTCTAATCCTCAGCATGAGTCTCACCAAGGTATTCAGTTAAATAACACTTGTTACAATTGATATAAGAACTTAGAGGCCCAGTGCACAAAATTCATGCATGGGTAGGGTTCTTAGGCCTGGGCAGAGATAAGGGCCAATCAGATTCCCCTTCTCCCCACCTCTTCACCTCGCCCCCTCAACACCCCTCTGCCACTTCTAGTCGCCCACCATGTTCTGCACTGCCCCTTAGTGGTCAGTGCTTGTCATAGTGAGCTATCAACCTCTGGTCTCCCAGTTAAACTACCGAGGGGAAACTTTGCATATTAGCCTTTTATATATATATCGATACTAGGAGCCCTTTGCACAAAATCGCACGGCACTACCCACCCACCTGCAGCCCTGCCCTGACACCTGAACCTGTCCACACAGAGCTCCAGCATGCCTGGCCCAGCCCCCAAACCCTCTGGCCGCTTCAAACCCCTCCCTCAGTCCCTAGAGTTGCCTCAGACTGGTCCCGCCTTCTCTGGGAACCTCCCCACTTCTGCCCGTCTCCAGAGCAACGCAGCAGCTCTGCCCCGTCATAGTGCCAGAGGAGAGCGTGTTGTTAGCCTCCTGCTTGCTGTGCTGTGCTCCTTCCCTGGCAGGTGGGCCATGGGCCACTCAGAGTGCCAGTGGTGGGTGGCAAAGGACTGGTGAGGGGGCACTATGAGCTCTCACCCCACCCTCCCCAGCACAGGATGGCCCCGCCTCCTCCGGGTGCCTCTCTGCTTCTGCCCCATCTTCCAGGAATGCCCCAGCTAATATGCTAATGATCTGGTCATTACCCGTTACCGTGTCCTGATCATTAGCATATTAGCTCTTTATTAGCATAGATAGATTAAATTATATTTTTATAGAAATTAAAAGAAAAGATTCAGCGTAAGAATAGAATTTTTAAAGTGTCATGACCAAAACCACTACATTTCAGAGGCTATTGATTGCCAGTGAGAAGAAAATGCATATTGATATATAGAATCTCCTACTGGGAACCAAATATCCCTCTGATGAGGAGCGGAGTCTGGTGGACCTGGGAATTTGGTGATACTTCTAAACTGCACAGTCCATGACAGGGGTCCTCAAACTTTTTAAAGTGGGGGCCAGATCACGGTCCCTCAGAGAGCTGGAGGGCCGGACTATATGAACTACTAATTCCTACTGTAACACCTCGGCTGCGCTCACTGCCCAAAAAACCTGGCGGGCTGGATCAGACTCCTCTGCGGACAGCATGTGGCCCGCGGGCCGTAGTTTGAAGACCCCTGGTCCATGAGATATCAATAGTAGCCATCAGTTGTATGTGGCTGTTACACATACTAGTAAATGAATTAAAGTTACAGCCCTGACCCGTGTGGCTCAGTGAGTTGGAGAGCATCACCCCATGCAGAAAAAGGTCTCAATTCCCGGTCAGGGAACCTGGGAGGCAAGCAGGTTCCCTCTCCCTCTCCCTCTTCCATTCCCTCTCCCTCCCCCCCCCTTTCTCTCTCTCTCTCTCTCTCTCTCTCTCTCTCTCTGGCCCTCTCTCTAAAATCAATCAACATATCCTCGGATATCCTCAGGTGAGGATTAAAAAAATAAGTAAACTACATTTTACAATTTAGTTTCTTTGTAGCACCAGCGGCTCTTGGCTATTGTGTTGGACAGAACATTTGGGTCATCACAGCAGTTCCCACAGGACAGTGTTCTCTGGATGAGTCCATCAGTGACTTCCCTCACAGGGAGCATGTGACGGTGGCTGCGGTCCCAGCTGGTGCTGGTGCTGATGGCAGCCAAGGATGCTGCGAACATCCCGCAGTGCACACGTGCTCCCATGCAGAGCGGCAGCCTGAGGTGTCCGGGCTGCGGCTGGGGCTGGACTCTCCGGCAGGGCAGACCCCTGTGGCCGCTGCCCCTCAGCTGGAGTTTTAAAGCAATGCCCACTGCCAAACTTGTAGGGAGCCTGTGTTTTGCATATAATATAGGTTCAAAACTTGAGGTTAGGTGTAGAAAAGACTTGCCCCAAGTCCCAAGGCCCTAGTTGGAGGCAAGGGGGGTGCGCCAGGGGAGTCTAGCTGACACACACGTTCCCTCTCCTCCCTCCTCCCCTCAAGGGCCCCGACAGGCACACGGAGTCTGCAGTGGTCCGATTGTCCCGCCTCTCCAGGCCAGCTCCGCAGCCAGGACGTGAGTGCCAGCCGCCGGGCTCCTCCTCACAGCTGCTCCTGCAGCAGGTGGATGCCCGTGACAGCTAGGCATCAGTGTCCCAGCAGAGCGGCTTCAGATCTGAGCTCTGCACTGAGCTCTGGTGTGGCCAAGAGCAAGGCACTTAACTTTTCTGAGCTCCAGTCTCTTCTTTATAAAACGGAAGTAGTAATAGTATGCATTTTACAGGGTTGTTTAAAGGTTAAATGAGAAAAGCATATAAAGTGATTAGTATAGTCTAGCATATTAAGAATAAGGTCATAGATAGCTTTTATTATTGTTTTGTTATTTGTGTTACTGTGGCTATTTGGCCCAGAAATGCTGGCTATTGATCTGGTCCTTTCCTGCCCATGGAGGAATCTGGGCCCTGGTTTGTCGGTCTGGCTGAGCTGGAGCCAGGGCTGGACCCTTCCCCCTTAGACAAGTGTCACTCACTCCGAGGACCGTTCTGTTCAGCCTACTGGAGTAGGCTCCCTTCCCCAGACCCTGTCATCACTTTATCCCATCACATGCCTATCTCCTCCATAGAATATGGTCAATTCCGTGGCTATATGTTTGTGTGTTTTTACTGGTTATCTCTTCTTCTAGACATGGAGTTGGTGTTAGGCATCAGGGATTGAAGAATTAATGGCATGTTATAATGATGAACTAAACTCATGAGAATGAAGAAGGGAAGGTTGTGACCGGGTAAAGCAGACTTGAGCTTGCGTGCTACTGACCTGAACGGGATTCTTGCTCTATCCATTACTCACTTTGTGACCTTAATTATTTCGTCCAAGTCTCATTTGCCATGTCTGTGAAATGGGGGGAAAATTGTAAGAATTCCATGACAAATATGTTTTCCACTTCAGTCATCCATTCAGTAAATGGTGGTTTTTATAATGATTCAAGAACCGACATTGGAGTAAAACTAGAGGATAATTGTTGTTTTTTTTTTTTTTTTTTAATATATTTTATTGACATTTCACAGAGAGGAGGAAGGGAGAGAGATAGAGAGCTAGAAATGTCGATGAGAGAGAAACATCGACCAGCTGGCTCTTGCACTCCCCCCACCGGGGATGTGCCCGCAACCAAGGTACATGCCCTTGACCGGAATCGAACCTGGGACCTTTCAGTCCGCAGACCGACGCTCTACCACTGAGCCAAACCGGCTTCGGCAAATTGATGAATTTGTAACCTTTCCTTCCCTTCTATCGATATTAGACATTGAACTTTAGGTATCACACTTGCCATATTAGAAATTTATGTCTTCCAAGATCATTTTATAGTTTGTCCAGCAGGTTGAGACTTTGGTAGGCTGAAGTAGAATATTTGGGCAAACTGGTAGTAATTTTATATGAATGTGA
This sequence comes from Pipistrellus hanaki, assembly GCF_964339955.1. Lineage (NCBI taxonomy): Eukaryota > Metazoa > Chordata > Mammalia > Chiroptera > Vespertilionidae > Pipistrellus > Pipistrellus hanaki. The sequence continues at coordinate 7,903,774 of NC_140515.1, forward strand.
ATGGAGTGAAAGGGTCCAGAAGGCCTTGGGCTGCAGGCACAATGGGCCTGTGCTCAGAGTGATTGGTCGAGGCCCTCTCCGTCCTGCCTCCTCTTCCGTAGCACAGCCTCCCATCAGAAGGCGAGAGAAGGTCTCCTCTGCTGTCCATGAACCTGACCAGGAGATGGCGGCTGTTTTGAGAGCCAAGTGGCTGGCTCTTCACCTGAACTGGTGCGCTGTCCATCCCCGACCTGAAACCTGCCCCCCCACCCCCCCAGGGCCTAGAGAAGAGCGTGAAGGGTGAAGGTCTGTGTTAGACCTCATGCTGACTTGTTTTAAATCTTCAGTTCAGTTTGCTTTGAGACCCTCTTCTGTTCTTTCTGACTGTGTGTCTTAATATTTTTTCTAACTCTTCCCGGTGTTAGCAGAAAAGAGGGTGTGGCTGGTGGTCAGGTTGCATTGGGCACATGAGGGCTGCCGAGTTGTGTACTAGCCTTGGGGGTTTGTGGCTTTCTTTGGACATTGGAGAGAGGAAGAAGCACATAGAGTTTCTGTATTGGAGCTTTTGGTTGCAAATCACCCAAAGCCCACTCTGGTTGGCGAAGCAAATTACAGAATCCTATTGGCTCGCGCATCAGAAAAGCCAGGAGCAGGCGGCCCTCTGGGCAGTGTTGGGCCCTGCCCTGCTCCTGTGCTTACTTCGGAGTTCAGCTTTTGCTTTGTCCAGCAAGCCTAGTCCACTTCGACAGCTTCAGCGCCCAGCAGCAGGAGCGCTGTCCCTCCCCGGGCCTGCTTCTGGTCTGGGACAGGCCCATCCATCCATCAGTCAGTGTGGCAGCAGAGAAGAACACACTGATTGGTCAGACCTGGCTTAGGGCTTCCCCCTCTGGAGCTGGGACATTAGCATCAACCCCCTGGGAACCCCGGGGACTGACATGGGAAATGGGGTGTTTTCCCAAAGAAAAGTCGGCTATAGCCAGAGGAAGAGGAGCGGGGTGCCAGGCAGCAAACACAGTGGGTATCCATTGCTCTGTCTCTTGGGTTTGAGTTATGCTGGTAACTGGGAACCTTGCGGTGCTTCCATTTTGCCTCCAGAGCTGCTTCCAGGCCTGGCTGGTTTATTTACAGCACCAGCACCCCTCCTTTCCTGGTCAGAATGGCCCAGTCTTCCCAGCGGTGAGAGGAAGTGGCCTTCTCTGAGCCACAATCAATGGCATTCCACAAGGTGTGGCAGAGGAGGCCGCCTGGCACTTGTCCACTGGCCTGTCCCTGCCCAGCGGCACTCCAGGCCGCTCAGTGCAGTCCCTCCCTCCAGGCCTCACCCCTGGGTTGGGGCAGGAGACCCCATGGAGTCACACACCTGGCAGAATTCTCCATTTCTTTCCCCTTGTGAAATTTCCCATCTGAATTGGGCTGGGGAATAATAATCAAAATGAAAATGATTTTTGAATAAAATTATAAGTTTGAGTGTTCTGCACAGTACTTTCCCAAACACTGGCTAGATTTTTCTAAAGATGCCAGCACTGAGATCACTGGTCCATTTCAATCTTTATTGAAACAAATAAACCCAATAAAAACACTTATGCTGAGAGCTGTAGCGGCACAATAAAAGAATCACCCTGTATTGAATTTATTGATTTATTTATTTACTCCAACTGGAAAATTGAGTATTGTGTTAATGTATTTTATAAGAATCACACTGCTCGATGAAATGGCTAATTTATTTTAGCGTATACATAAATAGCTAGCAATTTTCCATGAGACAGGCTAATGAAAACGATGCCATGAAATTGTCTATACTGTGAGGAGTGGCGGAGACGAGTTATTATTGGGTGAGTGCTAAGAAGCACTGAACTGGCCGTCATATCTTTGAACTTTTGAACTGCTACTTGTTTCATGTGATTTATTGATTTTGCTATCTCTCTGTTTAGCTCAACTTTAGTTTTGCCCAGCAGGGCAGATAAGTGGCGTAGGAGATTTAATTTCATGGGTATTTGGGGTTAAAGCCTATCTTTAAGGAGAATGCTGAACACGTTTAATAAAACATGAGTAGCAGGGCCTTAGGTTTCTGTGTGATGGGGTCCCGGTAAGAACCGAGGCCGAGGCGGGCGAGGCCAGCCAGGGGACAGGGGCAGGCTCTCCCTGAGCTTGGAGCTTCCCGGGGGCCACCTGCCTCCTTTTTGCCCAGGGAGCAGCTTCAGCCTCAGCTGCTGTGTTGCAGCTTCTCCTGCTGTGCCTTTAGCTCAGGCACAGGTCTGCCTGGTGCCTGCTTCCTGGTTCTCCCAGCAGCAGAGTGAGCCCCCGCCCCCCAATTCCCTCACTCCCCCCTGCACATGGAGGGCCGCCGCCATTGAAATGCCCTCCTGTGGGCAGATCTCTCAGGGAAGCTGCTCCAGAGCAGCCAGCAACTTCTCCCTTCTCCAGAGCTGCTGGGCCCCTCTCCGGGCTGTGCCATCCGCCTGCCCCTCCCCAGCCGGCCCTGACCTTGGAGGGTTGTTTCCCGCTGCCTGGTTGGGGGCGGGGATCTGATACTGAGTGACTGGAGGCAGCAGCCTTACTGTTTCATTGCCTTTGGACCTTCAGAACTTACGAAAATGTGACATCTGGGGAGCCCGTGCTTGATGTTTCTGTTTGATTAGCTAATTGCTGAAGGAGGAGGACACCGGTGTTTGTGCTGCTGCTTGGGGAGGGGAGTTGGGTGGGGTGGGGAGAGCTTGATCGCTAAAAGTCACCCCCCCGGGAATGCACTCCAGGTAATGCATGCTCAGGCGCGCAGCGGCTAAGACTCTTCCCTCAGTGACAGTATGTGGATGTGGAATTTTTATGAAGGTAATGGTCTTTATTTAAAGTCTGATTTATCTAGAAGATACTTTTAAACGGCCAAGTAATTTCAACCTTCAGGAAGAGATGAGGAGAGGGGGTGTGAATGGGCAAGGCTTGGATCTCTGTGAGGGTTTCAAAATTCACATCCCCTTTAATGATTAAACTGGCAGGATCTTTATTTGGATGTTAAAAGCTTTTTCTTACATTGCAAACATTCTCAGCAAATTTACAGTCAGATATTTGGAAACAGCTAACACTTTTTAAAAAGGAGGAGGAGGGCCTGTTTAACTAGGAAACAAAATTAGTGGGAAAGGCTAAAAAGACAGGACTGGCCCGCACCACTAGCTGGGGGAAAATTCCATTTCATTGCAACTATGTTATTGTTTACTTTACCATACACATCCTAATATGGTCACCTCCCTGTCAGAGGCGGCCAAGCCGGGGTGAGAGGCCCCTCGGAGACAGCTCCTCACCGCCTCCCAGACAATAAGAAACAAGCGGCAACTCCACAAAAGGCTTCGTGGAAAATAAGTGTCAAATAAATCCTCCAGAACTCCTGCCTCTGCCGCGGAGCTCTGTATATGCAAACCTGTTTTGATGCTGCCGCTGCCCAGGCTGCACTGCACTTGTTTGGAAATAAGCCACTGCATTTTCGTTCTCCTTTTTCCTTTCCCCTCTCACTTGCTCTGAGCGCTCTGGATTAATTCTCTGAGACATATCTTTGCATACATGTCTCATGAGTTATGTTTCCTGGAGCCTTGTACTAGGAACATTAAGGTAAGAATGTTGATTTAGCCTGGGACCTTTGTCACTCAAACTAATGCTCATCAGGGATGGAGACATTGTAAAGAAATATTGCAGAGGTGCAGTTGCTTTTAATTGTCATGCATGGATTTGAAGAAGAAAAAAATGCCACCAGTTGTGAATGAGACAGAGCAGAAGTGTACTCACTGGTGTAAACACTGAAGGCACAGTGGTGTGGCGGCCAGTCCTGGGGAGGCTGTCCTGTTCCTGCCAGTTCTTTCCACTTGTGATATTTCTTTTTCTTTTCTTTCTTTTTTCCACTCTCCTGTTCTTTCCCAGCCCTCATGGTCTTGAGGCTTGCCTGTTATCTGCAACTCCAGCACAAAGGTAGGTGCTCGCCTCCGCTGCGGGGGAGGGCCGAGTTATTCTGGGAGGGATGTCTTCCCACTGGAGCTGCTGACCTCAGGAGGGTCCTGCTCGGAGCCAGGGATGAGCGAGCACGCGTGGTGGCAGCGTTCGTGGAGCAGAGTTTATTTTTATGCAACTTAAAGACGCAGCCGCGTCTTCGGCGGAATGGACTCGTTAGCTCCCGAACCTGCACTGATAGCACACTGATGTGCTCACTGTATTTCAGCGCTGGGCTCAGACCTCTGGGGTGTTTGGATTTATGACAGCAGAGAAGATTCCCGGATTCTGCATTTAGTTTATCAAAATTAAATAAAGGATCTAGGAGTTGTTTTTCTTTTCCTTTGAATTGTAATGTAAAGGTGTGAGTGTTTGGATGACTGGCCTGTGTACTTTTCTTCTTCCTTTGGTCCAATTACTTTAATTCCATGGGCAGCTTCACTTACTTCTCAGTGATTTTTTCCTCCCATTTTGCGTAGTGCGGTCTCTGTCAGGGCGAAGGTAGAGCCCATCTCACTCACTGCGCCCTGCTCAGAGGCAGCACAATAGGCAGAGTGAAGGCGGAGAGAAATTATTTCCCCCCGAAAGGGGGACTGGGAGAGAGTGTTGCCGATTCATAATTGAAAACAAGGGCAACTTAGGCCTCAGTGAGGGATATTACAGGCTATTAATCATAATAAATATGTTTGTCCACGTTGTGGTTGCGTTCTGTAATTTTCAGGGGAAAATCAAAGCCGGTGATTAGAAAAGGGAATAGCTCTTTGGCTGGGGAGCTGCTGGGCTCTTCTCGTTCATTAGTTCAGAACGCATGGAATAAGTGAGCAGTTTGTTCCAGAAACGAGTGTGAGTTCCCGAGCAGATCTGAGTATGTCCCCCTCCAAATGCAATCTCGGGTTCATGCCACAGCGCTGCTCCCAGCATCTGGGCTCCGGCGAGCCGCGCTGAGGAGCTGTCTGTGCCGCCGGCTCCGCGCTCCCTCCGCTCCCGGCGGATCCCCTCTGCACGCACTGCAGCCCCTTCAAGGGGAAGCCCTTTGAAAAGCAGAAACCGGGCCTTTAACCAAAAGGAGCTCCAACAGCCTCAAAGTTTGTATCTTAGAAAGCTGCTGATTCTGCTTGTCGTAAAACACATCTGAGGGGAAGGTTCTGAGTCCAAACAGCATCCAGCACTGCTTTCGAAATATGACTGTAGACCGTGCTTTTAATAAAGAGGTCTATTTTTACTTTGGAGCCACGGAGGGTGACCGGAATTAGTAGCCTTTAATTAGGCGGGGAGATATTCAGGTTTTACAGGGATTTATGTTAGAACATGGACTGGCGTGGCTCTCTCCTCATTATGAATCCTCCCTGCCATAATGAGGTTCATCATTAGTTGATGGAGTGGATTTGCCCAGCTCTACCTTGAAAGGCACGTAATTTACATACTACTTCAGAGCCCCAGCTTTAATGGATTCCTTGATGAATAAAATGAAAAGCTACTTTCTTTAAATTTTTGAACACTGTTTAGATAATACGATTTTAATAAGACATTCAATTTGCTTGTTAAGTATATTTGAAAGTGCTTTTTTTTTCCTTTTGGAGAAAAATATAGTTTGGCTTGCCTTGTTGCACACCACAGTGGATGGCGATCCTCAGATATGTCAGAGACCATATGGGGCACATTTTAAGAAATGGGAAGGATCTAGGCACGTGCTCTTTTGCATGTGAGTCTCGAGATTATTGATGTGTGTGTAGAAACTCTTCTGACATTAAAGGATTGTAACAGAAAGGTTCGAAACAAGCACTGATTTGTGCCTGGTGTGGCATATCTACAGTGCATGGCACGCCGCTACTGCCAGGATGCCAGCCACACCCCCAGCTCTGTGCCTGGAGGAGCGGAGGCTTTCCTGGGGCGGCTCACATCGGAAGCTGCTGCGAGGCTGCGCTCTGAAAGGGGAAACTGAGGGAGGCTGTGCTGCATGTTACCAGAGCATCAGCCTCGGAGCTTTCTGGTCTAGCCCGTAATGTGGCCAGTTCCTGGCTGTCACTCTCCTGTGTTCTGGTTGGAATGGGAGAGTCCATTGAGGCTGAGCACATTTGAACGCGATGGCATGTCAGTGTGCATGCCCTTCTCCAGCTGGAGCCAGGTCACCTGCATTGTTGTCGCTGCTGCCAGTGGAAACAGGTTTCTGGGTTGTCACATTCCGGAGCAGGGAAGGTGTCTAAATGTAGGCGAAGCCTTGTTTTGATAGATGCTTTATTACCAGGAAGTGATGGGCATATATTAACATTAATAGAATAGTCCATGTCATTCTTTTTTAAGTAATTTACCTCTGCCATAGGCCTATCTGCTTAAAAACATCTCCCTCTCTTCTAACACATATTTGTTTAGAGAGTTTTCACTGAAGTGTACATGACAATTACAGCTGTTCATTAACAAAATTGGGTATTTGTTTTAAACTTTAACCAATCACTTTGATATGCTAATTATGGTGTAATTTAATTTGAGCCCTGTAATGATGATGCCGTTATTATGGACATAAATGATGCAGTTAAGCTGAGAGTAATCTCATTTGCATACTGTACATGCCAGTAAATTAAGCCCTTTCTTCGACTGCTTCAGCTTTAATTTTCCACTTCTTTTCACACGGCTCCTTTCAGCCCCTCTTCTGAGCCCACTTTGTAATAGTCCTGATGACTGTTTGATGTGAAGAGTTTCTCACCACAGTAACGCAGGCCGAAGATGTAACATTTAAGGGACCCCTTGTCTTGCCAAGTGTTCCTGTAAGAAGGAAGAATTAGAGCGTGTGAGGGAGGGGCGGCCTCTCAGGGCCTGTGGCAGCCCCTCGTTAAGGAAGGTGACATGCCAAGTGCTCTTCACTAGCCCCAGTCAGCCGCGGGCCTGCTGTTTGCGGATGACGCTCGCCCCACCGTCCAGTAGTTCCTGGTACAAATTGCGTTGGGTTTGGCGACAGCGAACAGCACGGTAACTACCCAGGCTAGTCGGGATAACGGTTAGTTAGCCCATATGTTACAGTTCTTCAGATGTGGCCTCTTACAGGTGAGATGGTCATTGCAGACACCTGGCGAAACAGATTGCCTGCTGTCTTAAGAGAAGCTTCTGGGTTTTCCTCTGCCCGATTGTCAAAACACATTCCCCCAGTTGTGTGGGAACCTAACACGCCTTCCTCAGCGCTGACCCTGGCTGCTGCCCGCCTGGAGCTGGGAGACATCCCGGGGGCCTGTGAGGCCTGGCCGGCGGCTGCCATTCCGCTTGCACCAAGCTCCCTTCAGCTCGCTGTGCTCAGCCAGTGGGAGCTGAGTGGGTGTAAGGACTGGATTTAGCTCTGTGTTTGTAAAAGGGCCATGGGCCTATAAATAGTGCAAGCTGCTTGCCTCTCCTGCAGGCTGCTTCCTGGTAAATAGGAGAGTATTAAAACGAGGAATTGGCTGTGTCCATCCTCACTTCTTGGAACGAAAAGCCTGCCCTCCCTTTCTAAGCATTCCCCGTTTCTCTGCCTCCTGACCCAGGGTTTTGCTGTGCTTCCCACCCCCACGCTGCCCTGGGGAGGCGCCCCTCCAGGCGGGCGGGAGCTTCGCGGCGGTGCCCTGGCTCCGGGGCTCCTCAGCCGGGCCGCCGGCAGCACAGGGCTCGTCTGCTAACGTGGGGCCGAGGAGCCTCCTCTCCCAGCGGCTTCGAAGGAAGCAAGTGCTGCCGCACTGTTGACGGTCAGGCTGTTTGAAGGCGAGTCAGACGTCAGGCACACCTTTAAAGGCTTTTCCTCTCTTTCATGTGATTTGAAAGTGCCATGCAAAATGTATAAAGAAGCTTATAAAAGAACTTTCCATGTCTGTGATTACTCAGTGTTACATTTTTCAAAAATGTGGAATGAATTTTTTTGTTTTCAATATAATTGAGGTAGATGGATGGAAGAAGAAACAATTTTATGTAATAGTATAGAGCTTTGTCATTTTAGTTAAATCATATGGACTAGACTTTCTCTAGGTCAGACCAAGTTCCTAACAAATATTCCCACTGGGAAATTTCCAGCTTCTTAGGAAGGTGAGCAAGCAAACACGTGCATTCACACAGGCACTTAAGTTCCCTGAGGGCAGGGGATACTTATCTGAATTTCTGTGATTGTGCCTTGCACATGGTAGGTGTTCAAGATGAAAATCAACCTCTTACTCCTGGAGGCTTGTAAGCAGCGGTGAGGAAATGAGGAAGAAAGGGCTCAGGGGCCCAGCCTTTCCACATGCCTGGTGGTGTTTAGGCGGGAACCCCACCAGCCTGTTCTTCTTTGGCCTCTTCCCCTGCAGGTAGCAGAGCGCCCCGAGGCGGGTGGCTCAGCTCCGTTATTGGTGAGAACCTGCTCAGGCAGCACCACGGCTCAGGTCCTGAGCAGCAGCTGTGGGCCAGGCCCTGTGCTGAGCGCTGGTCGCAGGCGCCGCCCTGAAGGCCTTCGGGAGCCTGGCAGGGTAGGTGCTCTTCCTCTCCTACCGCGGCTGAGGCAGCTGTGCTGCAGTGCAGCCCGGCACGCTGCTGCTGCTGTGAGTGGGAACCAACTGGCACTCCTTGGAAACACGCCCAGCTCCTGGTGTCAGTGTAGGCACACACACCATGTGACTGCATGGTTTGTGCACAAGGATATACCTGTAGCTGCACCTGTAGTATGTTTTGTACATATACGCACTGCACGGCAGATACACGTCTTAGTATGCCGCTTCCTGGTAACTGTGTGTGCCCGTCTGTGAGCAGGCTGACAGTCACTCGGATGGAGTGGCTTCCTTGCAGGTAGGAAGTGACTGAATGGGACTTGAACCCAGGACCTCTGCCAGCAGACACGTTGCTCTCTGATCTGGAGGGAGCGGGAAGTGAACTTGCGCCTGTGGCCGCGAAGCGCTTCCCCGTTCGGGGATGTGGGCTTTAGCTGGGAGCGCTCCGTAGGTGCCACATCTCCTGATTTCCCGTCTTCGGGGGATGAGAAACCCCTGGCAACCTCCTCTCCCCCCTCCCACAGTGAGGCGGCGGTTCGGCCCCTTTTTCTTGGGGAGGAAGGTGCTTGCTGCCATCGCCCGTAGATTGAAGTCTGTTTCCTGTGGCCGTGACAGATGGCAGAGTGAGTGTCAGCTGCAGGCTGCGGCTCCGTGGATCTGTAGGCGTTTCCATGGTCCCGTGGGCGTGCAGACTGTTCGCTACCTCAGTGAGCCGCTCGGAGGGACGCGTGGAGAGAGCAGTGGGGACCCTCGGGGGAACCGGCACCTCCTTGTCCTCAGAGCCTTTCCCAGGTCTCAGCTTCCCGTCCTGGCACTGGGAGTGGTGACTGGGCGTGGCGCCCTGCCCCTGACCTGCAGGAGTGCCTCCAGCCCCGCCTGGGCATGCTCTCAGGCCCACATGTCCGTGTGGGAGCCACCAGCCAGATTGACTGCTGAGCCCTTGGGATGTGCTCCCCCCATCAGGGAGCACACACGTATAATCCACACTGTGATTCACAGACTGAGTGGAAAAAGGAGGTGATCTACCTCATTAATAGTCTTTATACTGATGCATGTTGAAATTAAAATGTTTTGGATGTATTAGGTTAACTGAAATATATCTTTAAAAGTACTTTCACTTTCTTTTTACTTTTGTAATATGGCTAGTAGATATATTTAAATTAATCATAGGTGTCTCATATTTCTGCGAGACCACGCAGTTCTAGAATGTACACCCACTGCTGTACACGCCGCTGGCAGCCCAGGCGGCCCCAGGGGAGGAAGCTGCAGCGGGTGCTCGCCGAGGACCGGCCCCGCCCGCGCTTGGGGCATATTTGGGAGGAAGCCTGGGTACAAGGAAAGACTCCCCTCGGCCTTCTCAAAGCCTGTCCTTCCTAATCAGACTGGGGGTCAGCACATGCCCCACTGTTTCCAGAACTTGGACTTGGCTAATCTACCATAATGACCCCTCAGCAGGTGATGAGAGAAGAAGTTCCCAGGTGACTGCTGGGCTGCGGTTACCTATAGGGATGGTCCCTGGGGCCGGTGCCATAGCTCCGCTAGGGGCGTTTCTCTTAGGTAAATAGATGCATTTACCTTTGTGATGCTCTCCGATACATACTCCTCACCTAGTATAAGTGTATCCTGCCTTCAGGAAACATTAAGTAGAAGTATAATTGTTTTTTCAAGAAAGAGAACAGCATCATCTGAATGAACAATTATTCAGCAAATACTGATTGGAACCTGTCTGATTAGGCCTGGGGGCTAATAAGGCAGCTTGCTTGCTGTCTGGACAAGTAGGAGACTTGCCTAGGACCTAGAGGATGTAAACCGAACACACGAAAACTCAGTGTTTGCCAATTTGGAGCTGCGTTGTTTGTCTTATCAAAAGATGCTTTGATTTTTCACCAGGATTGATTGTCAGTATTCATTAAAGATTTGCATGCTTCCCACATCTTATTTACTGTACAGATGGTTTAGGGAAATTAGTGATTTTAATTGTAAATCTTTAATAACTGCAAATAGGTGAGTTACGTACCTATAAGCTTTTCCCTAAACATCCACTCCAGTCCTGCCAACCCAGGGCAGGGCTCGGTCAGACTCCTCTAAGCTCCGCTCCCCCATCAGGGTGGATGCTACCCTACTTTACTTTCTGGCCCTCAGTGGACTGTCCATTTGGGGTTGGGAGGTAAGGGCCTGCCCTAGCCGGTTTGGCTCAGTGTCAGCCTGTGGACTGAGGGGTCCCGGTTCAATTCCTGTCAAGGGCACATGCTGGGTTGTGGGCTCGAACCCTGGTGAGGGTGGCGCAGGAGGCAGCCAATCAATGATTCTCCCTCATCATTGATGTTTCTATCTCTCCTTTTCCCTTCCTCTCTGAAATCAACAAAGATATATTTTAAAAAAATAAAAAATAAAACGAAATCCAGGGTCAGAGATGAGGTGTGAGATAGCTGAAGGAAGACGGCCTGGCGAGATCAGTGTCCAGCACACAGTGGTTTTCCACGTGCTGTGTCCCGGGGCCCTGACTCTGGTCATTGTGGCATTTGCCACACGCTGCTCCCATGTCCGGGGGCCTCACGTCCAGCTGGCCTTACGTGGACTTGGACTCTGGACTCACAGGGGAAACACCTCAGAGATAGCTTTTGTTTCTTTGTTTTGTCTTAATCCTCACCTGAGGATATATTTTTTCCATTGCTTTTTCAAAGAACAGAAGGGAAAGAGGGAGAAGGGAGAAAGGGAGGGAGGGAAGAGGGAGAGGGAGGGAGGGAGGGAGAGAGGGAGGGAGGGAGGGAGAGAGGGAGAGAGGGAGGGAGGGAGAGGGAAAGAGAGAGAAACTTTGATTGGTTGGGGGCCAATGACTGGGAATCGAACCCAAGACCCTTCAGTGCGTGGGCTGACACTCTAGCCATGGAGCCACCGGCTAGGGCGTCCGTGGTAGCTTGTGTCCTGTGCAGGCCTCTGAGGAAATGCCTTCCGCTTGTTTGACTAACCATTCCTGCGATGCCTCGGAGTGGAGAGCCCCATTCCTGCCCGAGCTGCCCCCGGCCAGGCCTCCGCGCGGCAGGGCGGCTGTGCCGGCCCGCCTGGCAGCACCTCTCCCCTCGGGCTGAGAGCAGCAGCTGCCGCCGGTGCTGGCTGTGGCCGGGGGCAGCCTGGCACTCCTGGGCGGACGGTCCATTTGGGGTTGGGAGGTAAGGGCAGGTTAGTGCCCTGTCACTGTGCCGTGTTTTGAGGAGTTGGTCCCTGACTTCTATTTGGCAAACCCTCTGGTTGTCCAATTGTTTGTTATTTAATTCTAAAAACTTGAAAAGTAAAATAGAATTGGGCACTTACCACTCTTCTGCATCTGAGAGGGATCTCAGTGCCTCTCGGAGCATGGCCTCTGTGCCTCTCTCCTGATGGAGCCGAAGAGCCGCACTGGCTGTCGGGAAGGAAGCTGGTGCACAGGTCGGTGATCCGGGCTGAAGCTCAGAGCAGCTCTCGCACCCAGGATACCAGCTGCCACCCCAGAGAATGGTGGGAACCCCCTCCCCACCAAGAAAGAGCCTCCTGCGTGCGCCAGGGCTCATGCCAGTCGTGCGTGGCTGTGGCCCCTCTGGTAAGACGCCCTTTTTGAAAATACGTTTTTATTGATTTTTAGAGGGAGAGAAAGGGAAGGGATAAAGAGAGAGAAACACTGATGGGAGAGAAACATCATCAATCGGCTGCCTCCTGCATATGCCGTACTGGGGATGGATCCCGAAACCCAGGCATGTGTCCTGACGAGGAATCTCACCAGTGATTGCTTGGTTTGTGGGTCAGCACTCAACCACTGGGCCACACTGGCCAGGCGAGGCCCTCTTTCTTGATACAAATTTGAAACGATTCCCTCTTGGAATTCTGCTCTCTGTCCTCACTTCGGGAGCGGGGTGGCAGGACAGGCTTGCCGCTTAGAGAGGGCGTCCTTATTTCTTAGCGCTGGCTTACAGCCCCGGAGGCAGCCTGTGTGTCCGGGGCCCGGGAGTGGGCTGGCCATGGGGGCGTCACTGCTCCTGCCCAGGCTCATGGCACAGGGCGCTGATGACCCCCCACTTTTCAGCAGCCTAGCCATGGCGTCGCTTCAAGGGCGCCAGCTTAGGCCCAGGGGCTCCAGTGAAGCCTGCGCCCCCTGCTCCCTGTGGGGCCCTGGCTGCTGGAGCGCCCTCAGTGCCTGGGACCGCATTGAGCCTAACACTGCCAGGCTTCTCTGTTACCTCAGTTCCCTAGCCGTCTCGCTCCTTTTCGGACGCACACTCTTAGCAGTGGCCTAAGGGAGGCTAGACACCCCCAGAAGTTCCTTTCCGGGGTGATTGTGAAGTGGCCACGTGCCGGTCCCTGGGGCTCGCTCCGGTGCAGGGCCCTGCTGCGCGCAGATGAAGGACCCCGCGGATGGCCGTCCTGTGTCCCGTGGAGGTGGCAGGAGTGCAAACTCGGCCTCCGCAAGCTGCCTGTGCCTCTGGCGACATGTCTAGGCGTCTGCGCTGACACCCACGTTCTCTGATTCCACCCGAAACCACAGTCCACTGGAGTCCACCGAATTATGCACCGGAATGAAAAAATCAAATAGAAGAGCCTTTTCCATCTACCCGCCTCTGGTCATTATTTAACTGTCTCACTGCTGTTGTTTTTCTGGGTGCTCTTTCCCCAGCTCTATATTTTAAAAACGCTGCCTGAAAAAAATAATGTTTGTCATCCCTATTTTTTCCCCTAATACATGAGGAGAAACGTAAAGCGTCCAGAATTCATGCTTTCTCCCAAGTGGTCCCGGGGCATTGAGTTGGTGAGGCCTAGTCCTTCTTTGGACACTTGTCATAAATTAGTTCGCTCTGGGAAGTGGCGAGAAGCCCTTGCATTTTCCTGGCCCGGAGCCACAGGTGGCGGCTCCTCCCCCCGCTGCCAGCAGTGGGTCTGCACCCTGGCATTTTCCTCATCCATTAAAGAGGAGAGCTGCAGGCCAGCGTGTGGGGAGCCAGGAGCTGTGGGGTTCCCTGGCCTGGGAGCCTGCCATCCTGGTAGGTGTATCTGGATGGAGCAGAATGTGTGAAAGCCATTTAAATAATTATTTGCTAGTTTAATAAAGGCAAATGCTTCACACCACCACACCCTCCCACAGTTGGTAAGTGATGCCACTTACTGTGAAAATATTTTACCAAACACTCTCATCTGGAATTGGTACCAAATAGCGATATTAAAATAGAGCATGTGCAGGGTTTCTTTTGGCTCCTCCCGGCTCCCAGAGCAGGCGGCTGCTGCCATCCGGAGCTCATGCCCGACCTTCTCCCCCCCCCCCCCCCCCCCCCCCCCGGTTAAGGCTCTACACCCAGGTTTGGCTTAGCAGGTTTAGAGGCTGGTTTTTAGCTAAGGGTTGGATCAGTATATTTGTGTTTAAACTTTTTGGATGGCGGTTGCACCTGGCACTTTAAACCATTGTCTGTTCACCGCGTCGGTAAAGGAGATGATTGTACCCTCTTTGCTTTGGAGAGGGAAGCACTGTAAAGAAATAGCCATTCACGGTCCTAGGCCGCAGAGGGCCACCCGAGGGCAGGCTCGGTGCCACGGCCTCTGTGTGCGGTGCAGGTCTCGGCACCGGCTGCTCCGTGCTTTAGCTGGCAGGTCTCTGAGAGCCTGGTTCAGAGGACAGCCACAGCCATCCATTGAAGAGAGAGGCTGCAGCGGGCGCTTGGCCTTTCTGAACACTCGCCGCAGCCTCTGCAGGTTGTTATGCCTTCTCCTCTCTGCCCCTCCCCATGGGTGTGCCCTGCTGCCGGAGCGGGGGGAGCCCGGTTGTGAGCAGGCAGCTCCCCGGGAGCCGGAGGGTGCAGCCTCAGGGCTGAGCGGAGCAGCAGGCCTCCCGAGGGTCCCAGGCGGCCTGTGCATCCAGCGTGCAGACCTGAGAGGAGCGGCGCACTGTCCATGCGGAGGCCACCTGCTCGTTATCCCTGGACGCTGGACGCCCTCACAAGATGGCATGGGAACCCGCCGAAGCTGATGCCACTTCCGGCTTCTTAAATGCTTACATTTTTACGTTTCTAAGCTCTGTTGGTGACATTGACTGGAAAGTAGCAGAGAGAAAAGAGACATGTCTGATTTGCGTATTCCACCAGGAATCAGAGTAAAGGCGGGGGCTCTGGCACCTCCTTTCTCTGAGGGAACCCACACTGAGTGTGCCCTTAAGCAGTGAGGACTCGGAAGGGGCTTTGCACGTGTGAACGCAGTGCATAGGGTGACGCTCCGTCTCTAGGTAAAGCAAGATTTGCAGAACTATGTTTCATTGGGGAATTTTTACCTTTTTTTCTGTTTATGACAGTCGTTTCATCTGGTTTTATAATGAGGTCAGGAGCAGGTGAATGTAAAATAATACTGGTAAGCGGAGTGATTTCTGTGTTAATGAATAGGCTATTTTTTAAATTAAAAGTTCTGGTATTTGAAACATGCTCTGTACTTTAAGCACACTTAGCTGTAATTAGTCAGAGGGAAGATTTTAGTGCCCTGATTAGGTACAAATGCTCACGGCTACCTGTCTGTACGGAGCTGGGAGACGGGCCTGACGATTAAAATTGGGGGGAAGCTGGGGTCATCCCCACTCATGTGTCTCCATTAGTGCAGTGACCTTAAAGGACTCTCCGGTCTGATACAGGGTGTACTTGACTCGTTGCCCCCGAAGGCCAACAGCTCTTCCTGCTTATAAAATGCAGGCCGCTTATTACACCAATAACCGCTAAAAGCCGGTCCGTCAGGAAAGCGGCCGGCCCGCAGGGGCGCAGGGGACCTCCCCGGACGTCTGCACATCTTTTGTTTCCACATATCAAGCGACTTTATGGACTTTTGCTGTGGCGTTGCCCTTCAACAAGAAAGCTTTTTCCATTTTGTACCATAAAGAATATTATTTTTCTGCCAGCCAATTTTCTCTGTTAGTCGCTAATTGGCTACATAAATCTCGGGAGCTGAGAATGAGGAATGTCTCCGTGTCATAGAGTGTAATCTTCACCCTTATTTACCAATTCATTAAGATTCATTGATGCAGGATCGGTGAGAGGAAATGACAACATAAATCAGGCCTCCAACATAATGACCCTAATCAGCGGGGAATTGCTGGAAATGTCATGATGAACTATGTCCTTGTGTTAGTGCCACTGTACATTGTCATGGCGCTGCTTTATGAGCGGGACGCATCTTCCTGACGGGACTGTATTTAACGAAAAAAGAGTTGTTAAAACCCGATTCCATTAAAGCTGCGAGATCCATCCCGGGTCCTGTGGTATTTAGCCCCGTGCCCTTTACCTTCCCTGTAACTGCTTAATGGGCCGCGGCTTAATGCACCCTGGGAGCACACCTGAGTGGAACTCCCCGAAAAAAGCCCGTGATTTATAGCTCGGCGTGTCTGTTTCTCCCCACAGTCCCGGCACACACGGGGATGGGGACGGGCGCGCTCTGCGGAGGGTCCAGCTCTCTGTCAGGAATCGAGGCAGCGCCCTCTGGCCTAGAACCCCTGACTGCCCGCCCCCCTCCCGCCCCGGGAGTAACCTCTCCCTTCTCTGGGCGCCCTGCCCCTGGGAACCAGTGGACTTGGCCTCGGGCTTTTGTAAAGGTCTCTGGATCCCCTCCCACCCAGAGGTCCTGGTTTTGTTCCGTCCCCTTCCGGACCAGCACCCACTCCGGGGGGGGGGGGGGGGGGGCGGCTGCGTGCCTCGCAGGCTCCCGGTTTAATGCAGGTGACCAGGCCTCGCCCCCCTCCAGGCTGGAAACGCTGTCAGGGTGTGGGGATGGAGAATTGTCACTTTATACTCTTCGGTTATTTTTTCTACCATTGAGCATGACGGTAACCACTTTTTTATCTTAAAAACATCTTTAATCTATGGTATGAGGCTGAGAAAGACCCGTAGGAGAACAAGACACGTTTCCTTAATCTTGACAGCGCGGTAATCGGGCGCGCTGACAGCTGCGGGGAGATGGATAACTGCTTAATCGAGTGCTGGGCCCGGCGTGTTATCGAGGGCCTCCTCTCACATGCCTGGCTGGCGCTCCGTCGACGGCAGATAAGCGGCTCCGGACCTCAGACTGATGCAGGCTGGCGACCGGGCTTGGGGTCGGGGTGCACAGTGCTCTGAGTGCGGCGCCTTCTCCCTTCCCAGGGCCGTCTCCCAGGACGCGGCGCTTTGTTCTGGCAGGGGCTGCACGGCGGGGGCTGCATGGCGGGGGCTGCACGGCGGGGGCTGCACGGCCACGGTGCCGGCCTGTCCGCGAGGCCGCAGTGTGAGCAGCCCGTGGCCAGCCCCTGCCCCGCAGACTGAGGGCAAGGTGGCCCCTGGAGGGAGACAGGGCCAGGGGCCCCAGGGCTGGAGGGAAGCAGAGAGGTTCCAAGAGACACGAGGGGAAGAGAGACCAACAGAGAGGGAGAGAGGGGATTCTGAGACAGATCAAGTGACTGACTGAGAAAGAGACGGTACAGGAAGGTACAGAGACAGGGCCCGTGGGGGAAGGAGACAAGCCTGGAAGGAGGGGGCGGGCACCCCCTGCAGGGTGGGCAGTGGGGGGGTGGGCAGTGGGGGGGCAGAGGGCGGGCAGGGCGCTGTTGCCACTGGGACCTCGGGCTGAGAACAGGCGTCTGCACTTGGAAGTAGCCAGTTCAGCTGGCGAGGCAGCGGGCGGCGCCCAGGCCCCGGAGAGCGCCGGCTGGCACTGGGCAGTGGGAGACGGGCATGGAGGTGATGTGGGGCCCGCTCCCAGAGGGCCCACGCCGCAGGACGAGCCAGCCGTGACCTGTCAGTGAGGTCACGGGGCGGGGAAGCTGCGCCGAAGCCTTCCTCCCTCCTCTCCGCCTGGCGCTTTAGGTTTGGAAACCTTCTGTGAAGGACCCGCGCCTGGCAGTGAGAGCTGTGTGACCCGCCCTCTGAACCCAGGGCTGTTCCTGCTCCGGGCCCCTGGCCTGGGCCCTGCTGGCTCCACCTGGAAACCCTCGCGCCCCCTGCTCTGCATCCACATAACTCCGTTTCTGTTCTCGGTCCCACTTCTGCTATCAGTGTCTGCCGGGGAATCCCAAAATGCTGGCTAGCGGGGCCAGTGGGCAGAGAATTGGGAACGTGCAGCGGTCGGACACACTTAGTCTGTCCATCTCAGACGGGCAAGCTGTGCGTTAGCCATGGCGACTTGGCTCCCTCCCCTGCCCCTCGCCTGCTCCGTGGCCAGAGCCCGAGGAGAGCGTTGGCCTCCCGGCCGCCCTGCAGGACGCACTTCGGGACGAGGGCGGGTTCCCCTGTGTTCACCCAGCAGTTCGCGGGGCCAGAGCCATCGAGGGGCGCTCACTCTGACCGCCTCCGCTGCTGGGCCCTCCTGTGACAGGTGCGGGAGCACTCCCCTGCAGAGCAGAGTGGGCGCCTCACTCTGCCTCAGCCAGCGCCCTGCTTTCCTCCAGTTTTGAGACACAAGATGCCTGAACTTCACTCCGTGCTGCTTGCCGGTCTGCCTGGTGGCTGTGGCCTGGCACAAGTCACAGGCCTGTGGGGAGCCGCCCCCAGCCCTGCCTTTGCTCAGGAGGCGTCCCCACCCGGCGGCCAGGTCCCGGCAGACCGTGGCCCTGTAGGGAGTACCTCTAGCTCTTAGACACATCCCGTCTCTCAAGGCAGGCCACTCGGCCACACCTTGTGAAACAGTCTGCGGGGCCCGCCGGCCCTTTTCTCAGGAGCTTGATGTAAAGTCAGGTTCCGGCAGCTCCAAGGGGACCCTGGTGAGGGTGGCCCTGCGCCCACAGTTGGACACGTGCCAGGCGCCTGCTGGGCGCTGCTTCCTGTCTCTAGTAAGCCTGCAGCCTCTCCGACTCGCCGGACGACTTTAGAAGCTCGTCTGCACCCCTCTCTGTTGTTGCTGCCCAGTAGCTCCTGTCCCTCAGTCTCAGCTATCTGGTCAACCTTGATCCAAAAAGATTAAATGGAAAATTCCAGAAATAAATGAGTGGTAAGTTTTTAAGTTCATGCCATTCTGAATAGCGTGGTGAGGCCCACCGCCTGCCCAGGACCAGCTTCTCTGCCAGCTGTGTGGTGGCCCGTGGTCCCCAGAGACTGTCCTGCCTGCCTATGCCCGATGCCCCACCGATCTGGGTGTGGCACCATCCCCTCTGCCCCCCTCTATTTTCCCCACCCCTCTACCCCCCTCCACTCCCTCCACCCCCTCTACCTCCTCCACTACCTTCCACCCCCTCTACCCCCTTCAACCGCTCTCTACCTTCTCCACCCACTCCACACCCTCTACCCCCCTCCCCCAATTCTGTCCCCTCCACCCCTTTCTGAACTCCCCATCTTCAGCAGTCTCCTCTTGGAGCGCCTCCTCAGGCCGTGGAGCAGTGGTCTGGTCCAGCAGCAGTGCTGATTGCCCTTGCCTACCCCACCCCTCCATTGCTCACGACCCCAGTCATAGCCAGCCAGCCTTTGCCGAGGGCTGTTAAGTAGCCAATACTTCAGCCATGATAGGGTACTTCGGACCTAACAGGAGGGGGTAGTCATTGTCATAGGGGAGGGAGCCTGGACTTTGCCCAGAATAAGAATAAGCACCTCTGTAACACCTGGATGAAATCTCGCTAACAGTAACATTTGAGCAAGGTTTCAAGGCATTTATAGGAGTTTACTGCTCACAGTAGTAGCAAAGGGGCCTCCCACGGGAATAAAACAGCAAACGTGGAAATATGAAAGAGCAAAGTCTGCTTGAGAAGCAGTTAGGACTAAGGAAGGGGCAGCAGAAGAGAAGCCAGGGGAGTTACCCCGGGGTCTGTTATTCCCAGCAATTTAGATGGCCCTTGGGAAACAGAGGAGCTCTAGAGGCTTGCAAGCAAGGGCGTGATTGATCACCTTGACTTCTGTTGTGAATGATGTTTATGATGCTCCCAGAAGTCCCTTAAGTGCAGGAGAAAGGGGCTGAGGCGGTGGCCATGGGGACAATGGAGAGAAAGGGGATAAAAAGGGCAGATATATAGGCTTTCGAATTACCAGGGCTTGGTGATCAGCTTAGTGTCAAAGGAGATGGCAATGACCTTTTTCTGATCAGAGAAGATACCAAACTTAAGGAAAGTGTGTATAGTTTTGGACATCTTGAATTTTAGGGTATCTCCAAGACTGGTGGGAATCCTATATAATAAAAGGCTAATATGCAAATTAAACGAACTGTGGAATGCCTGGTAGCTAAGATGCACACTGACCACCAGGGTAAAGAC
The DNA here is from genome assembly GCF_964339955.1 of Pipistrellus hanaki. Classification (NCBI taxonomy): domain Eukaryota; kingdom Metazoa; phylum Chordata; class Mammalia; order Chiroptera; family Vespertilionidae; genus Pipistrellus; species Pipistrellus hanaki. Next base: position 7,923,397 of record NC_140515.1, read on the forward strand.
TTTGCAACGTGTACCTGACCAGGTAGGCTGAAGCACCAGAGGAGCCAAAAGAGCAACCTGGAAGTGACTTGGGTCAGAGGGCGAGGCTGTGTTTGTGGGCTGCGATGAGAGAGCCAGCGGAGGGGGTGGTGCTGGTTAACTGATGGAGTATGTGTGCTGGTTACTGATGCGGATTTTGTCATCTAAGAAAACAAAAAACACGATAATTTCAAGAGAAACATCGAAGTTCTTTATTCAAAGTAACGTTCATCGCTAGCTACACATTTCCCCATCTTTCAGGTATTTTGTGGACACTGTCCCAATAGAACTTTTCTTGTTTTGAGGCAAACCAGAGACCCAATGTTCCACTTCTTCGTACATTTTGAAGTGCTGCTCAGAAAGTGCGTGTGCCATCGATCAGAGCAAGTGGTCATCTGAAGGATCAAGGTCTGGTAAATACAGCGGGTGGATTAATACTTCCCAGGCAAGATCTTTAACATGTTCTTAACTGGTTTTGGAGTACGTGATGATACGTCATCATGCAGCAAAATTACTTTGCCATGTCTTCTGGCACATTCTGGTCGTTTCACAAACAAAGCCTAGTTCAAATTGAATATTTGTTGTGATCAGTATTAATGGTTCCACCTGGTTTTAGAAGCTCATACATAGTACACCACACCTTCCTGATCCCACCAAATGCAGAGCATTGTCTTCTTTCCAAAGCAATTTGGCCTTGCAGTCGATGTTGAAGGTTGACCTGGATCAACCCATGATTCTGTGCATTTGGGATTCTCAAAATAAATCCATTTTTCATCGCCAGTCACAATTAGATGCAAAAAAGACTTTCATGCCACTGAAGCAACATCTTCATGATGACTTTTTGGTTTTCCATTTGTCTTTCGTTCAGTTGATGTGACACTCATTTTCCTTCCTTTAAAATCTTTCCCATTGCTTATAAACGATTGGAAATGAGCAATGTTTAATCTTTTTGCAAGTTGTTTTTGAGTTTGATATGCATCTTCATCCAATAATGCTTGTAATTGTTGGTCTTCCAACTTTTTCAGTTGACCTGGACATTCTTTATCTTTCACATCAAAATCATCACTTTTAAAACATTTAGACCAGCATTCATATGTATCTTGAGATGGAGCATGTTCACATAAGCTTCGCAAAGTATATGATAACTTTTTCTTCAAAATAATGAAATAAAACTTTCCACAAATGCCTTTTTTTTTGCATGAAAGTCAACAATTTTAAGTGTAAAAATATATATAACACCTTAAAAAAATTTGACATATGAAATTTTGAAGCTTGCTGTCAATACAATAAAATAGCATACAAATCAAATTGCATATATATCAACATATGTGTAACTCCCATCAATTGAAAAAATTCCGCATTATTAACTGGTACACCGGTAAGAGGGAAGGTCGAAGGTGAACACGCTCCTGCTCTCAGAGGAAAAGGAGGCAAGGGCAGAAGGATGGAGGTGTTTGCTGCGGGGGAATTCCCTCTGGCCTCTCCATCGAATTATCGTAGTTCCCTAAGCCACTGGAGACCACCACCCACCCTTTCTGAAACTCCCTCCTAGCTTCCATGCCTCTGCCTAGGGCTGGCGCTACCCCTGGCTACAGTGCAGCAGGATTGGATGGTGCTGATGTTCAAATGTTTGTCCACCAGCTTGTGTATGTGTGTATGTGCGCTGCCACTCCCTGGTCTGCAGTGCGTTCTAAGGAAATGAGGTTGCTCTGCTCCCTGAGAGGACTCAGGGACTGGGCTTCAGTGCTCAGCGAATGCCCCTCTTCCTGCTTCACAAATGCAAGGATTGACTACGGTTTGTTCTGAGGACCTTCCAGTCTTACGCACACCCTTTGAACTTTGGACTCCCTGCTAGCTCTTGCTTTCACTTCAGCTTCTCTCCTGAGAAATACCTCTTTCCTTCACTTGGCTGTTTTCACAAAAACATCGTATTCTCCTGACCACTGGGCTGGGCTGGAAATTGAGGAGCCTTACTGATGCTGCCTAAACTGTTGCAGCCAGTCAGCTCCTAGCCCTGGTCCTCGCTGCACGATTGCCTTCCCGCTCACTCCCTCCCTCACGCATCTGTGTGACAGCGAAATAGTTACCAGCTGCCTGGCGTCCTGTTGGGTATGAGACCTGGTGCCTGGCTTTCAGCCCGCGTTCAGGAAACGGGGATAAGGGGAAGCATGCTGTGGAGTGGAGTGTGAACCTTGCACGCGCCGCGCCCTGGGGAGTGTGCCGTCCCAGGCGCAGAGGCCGGCTTGTCTGTTCAAGCTCTTTAGCTGGAGCTGAGGTTTGGGGTTCAGGAGAAACAGGCTCCGTAAAGGTCCGAGGCCCAGGCCCAGGGCGGCGAGAAGGCGTGCAGAGGCCCGGAGCTCAGCTTCCAGTGAGGCTGCCCAGGAGAGGAGGGGTGAGAGAGCGGAGGGCTGTGGGCCCGGCCCAGCTCAGAAACAAAATGAGATCCACATGAGGAACTTAAGCTTCTCTATTAGCCACATTGAAAAAGTGAAAAGAATCTGATATAAATTATAATATTTTATTTAATCCAATTTATCCAAAATATCATCATTTCAACATGTAATCAAAATAATTTATGAAAGACACACTTTATATTCTTTTCTTTCATACTAATTCTGAAAAATCACCTTTATTTGGGTATTAAAATTTCATAAAAAATACTTGATCTTTATTTAAATTTCATAAAATTAGTAGATTCACATATATAAGTTGTTTAATACATACTTACTAGGTTTTCAGAAACTGCTTTGAATATCAACTTTAAATTTGCACTAATCTGCATTACAAGTGCACGTATGTTGAGTTTTACTCTGCAGGCAGGCTGGCCGCACTCCGTGGGAGGCAGCTTCCGTGGCCAGCACAGCCTCCAGCAGGCCTGGGAGTTTGGGTTCCACACGAGAGGCCTCAGGGGCCACGGAAGCCAGAGCCAGACTGGGAGGTGGCCGCCCGCTCGGAAGCCAGCTCGGAGCAGCAGATAGGATTGGGCAGGAGGCAGAGGGCACGAGAACCGGCCACGGGCAGGGAGCGCAGAAAGCCTGTCGGGTTTCTGGCAGAGGACGTGAGCCCGCAGTGAGAGCCCAGGCTTGGAGGCGGGCAGCGGGAAGTAGGTGGCCTCAGGTGTTAGGATGGCAAAGGAGGGGAAGTGAGGGGAAGTGTGGGAGGACCGAGGGGTTTGGGGGAGCTGCAGGGCAGGGTCAGGGGCTGCCCACCGGGGGTCACGTGCCCACGCGCTGTTCTGGGCACTGCAGCAGCCAGCTCTGCCCTGGGAAGGGGGGCAGACATCCAGGGCCCCAGAGTCAGCAGTGGCCCCGCTTGGGCCGTGTCCAGAAAAGCTGTGGAGTCCTGAGGGTGGAACTCCGGGCAGAAGGAAACATTCAGACAAGTTCAAGTGAAGCTCTCAGAAGGGAGTGGCGGCGCCAGCGGTGTAGACAGCACCCTGCGAGCAGAAAACCTGGAGGCAAAGGCAAGAGAGACGGGGGAACAGCCGTGGGTTTGGCAGGTGCAAGCACCTTGCACAGGTCAGCGGGCTCCGCAGAGGTGGGCAGGGCCAGCCCCAGGGCCAGGGCCCTCGGAGGAGGGGCAGGATGGGGGAGGGAGGCCTCTCAGCAGCAGGGGAGGGACAGAGCCAATGGCGGGAAGACTCTTCACACTGGCATTGGCATGCCTACCTGAGCGCAGGTGAGGGACCTGAGGGAGCAGGAGTGGGGGGCGGGGAGCCCCTCTCTTCATCACTCCTTTCGTCCGCAGCTGTCGGTGCCAGGCTGAGCGTCTCAGTCCCTGTCCCGGCTCTGCCATCCACTTCTTTTCCAGACCTTCCGTGCCTGCTCGGGGAGCTCAGGCCCTGCCGTCTCCAGGCCTGTCCTGGCCTCGCCCTGCCGCCAGCATGCCCTCCCTCAGCCGGGCAGCCTCCGGGAAGCCAGCCCTGCCTTCCCTGTCCACTGAGTCCTGCCTCCCCGGCCCATCGCGGGGCTCAGTTCAGGAGTCCTTGTGAAGTAGAAATGCGAGCAAAGGTCATAGGTTATTGACCCTCGCAGGCACAGACTAGTACATTTATCCCTGAACGAGAGCTAGGACTGCCTGCTTGCTCTCATGATGAAAACAGCACAGGTTTCCATAGAAGGGCCCTCAGCATGGCGCAGGCACAAGGCACTGCGTGGTTTCTGTTGTGGGGCAGGTATTGTAGGATGTTAGTGCACCCTGCTTCCCACCAGCACCCCTTCCCAGCTCTGACAACCAGCAATGTCCCAGACATTGCCACAGGCGCCTGGGCATCCATTGACCTCGCATTCTCCACAGGCAGATCCAAGGGAGTGATCCTTGATGTGTGCCTTCCTTCAGGCAGCGACAAATGGCCACCACCCACCAGGCTGCCAGCCAGGCTGCGAGGGACGGTCCTGTTCCCCCGCCATACTTCCATGTGTAGAAGTCCGAGTGGGTGCTCCGGGTGGGAGCTGGCGGTTGTATCGCTCAGCTAGTACATGTTAAGAGCAGCATCTTCAGACAAACCATGTTTCCCAGAACCTGCCTGCCCCGCCTTCTCTGCCTGCTCCAGGTCAGCTGCTGCTCTCTCTGGTCTTCCGGTCGGGGACTGCGGGGCCAGTGAGGCCACACTTCCCCGTCACAGTGCCCACTGCTGGAGGGAAGAACCAAGACCTGTGTTACCTGGAGAGCGGTGATGCCACATTAAGTCTTTGTTTAAAGTGCACACATTCCTGGGCAGTGAGCGCAGAGAAGCGCTGGTGGGCCTGGAGGGGCCCGCTCGTGGCCAGGCCGTGGCTGTGGTGGACGGAGCCCCTCCGCCCTGGGTGGGCGCCCTCGGGGGTGGGGACTGGGCCCAGGCCCTCAGATTCCTCTTCAGCCCAGTATTCCCTGTTAAGGGCACTAATAATTAACCACTGTGTCCACAATATGAGGTCAGGTTGCTAGTCCTATCTGCATTATTAGCATGTACTTTCTTGACGCCACACATGTAAAGGAGAAATGCGCTGAAAAGCCACTCCAGATTTCCTTCAGGAATCAAGCTGAGAAAGGGTAGTCAGAGCTGTGCGAGGCGGCGGGGTGCAGGGCCTCAGCCTGCGGAGGGGGTGAACAGGAGCTCGTTCCCCTCAATTGCCCGGAGCCGTCCTCAGGGATAGGCTGGCCTTGCTGCCGTAGTGTCCCTCCTGCAGCTGGAGAAAGCGGGGGCATTTCTAAAAGCAATGTAACCGAGAGTAACTGAGAGCACCGTCCGCGTTTCTGACGGGGAAAAGGGGATTCTGTGCTTGGGCATTCTCAGTAGCTTCCCAAAGTCTGGTCTATGGCTGCCAGCAGTCGCTGAGATTTATTGAGCACCTGCTCCGTCCAGGCACTTGGCGTAGATTGGCTTTGGGTGTGCTCATCACAGTCTTAACTCCTTATTTATATGGTAACTGACTGATGTCAGTGTCTTCCCCACTAGACAGCGTCTCCGGCTGGATGGGTCTGTGTCACTGTTTGTTCTTCACTGCTGCCCTGACTTCATACAGTCCGGGAAGATAGCCGTGACAAAACAAAAACTGCTGAGGAGGCTGAGCGGCCCCGGATGCAGAGCAGTGCAGTTGAAGAGGAGTGGACAGAGTGGTGGGTGGCTTGTTGAAAACACATCACTTGGCAGAGTGAGAGCCCAGTCCAGGTGTCAGGTGTCATGGCTGCTCCCTTCCTCCCGCCTGCCTTCCCGGACTGCAGGGCTTGCCCGCGCCTGGCTCCTTGTTAAGGAGGTGCGTTTCTACCTTTCCGGAAGCCGCCAGACCGCTGTCCATAAGCACGCTCTGTGTAGCAGAGGACTGCACGGCTGCAGTGCTCACCGCGGGAGCTGCCTGGTCTGTGGGAGGCCTGCGCGGTTCTGCTTGGAAGGCCGGCTGTGAGACAGCCCTCGCCCTCACCGTCTGCTCTGGATGAATGCCCTGACTCCTCCCTCCCTGATGCTGCTCAGGGCCCGGTCTCCTCCGTTGTGTCTCCTCCTGGCACCAGGTGCTGCTTTTGCCCTGGTACCCACCTCCCATTGACCATGGAAAGGCCAAGGAGTACAAACACCCTTTGCAGGCTTTCTCTGGTGTTTAGCTGATGCGTGACCCTGCTGAGAACCCGTCACCAGATGCCGATGGTCCCGCCGTCCTGTGCAGCTGTCTGGGGAGGATTCCGTCACTGCCCGGGTGGTGGGTGCCCACTGCAGAGTCCTGGGCACTGCCAGCTCCACCCTCTTGCTGGCATGCTGTGGCAGTCTCTTTCTAAACACCCTCCCTGGCTCAGCACTTGAGAGAGAAGTAAAACAGTTGGAATACTTAATGTCAGAGCTGGCAGGGGAGGGTCCTAGGTCTAGTGGGACCAGGTGACAGCATGCAGGGAAGCCCGTCTATGGGAGCAGGCACTCAGTCAGAGCTGGGATGGCTGGTTAGATGCTCGGTCTGCACCTCACCGCCTCTGGCTATTACCGGCCTCCCTGCTGACAGTGAGATGGTGTCTGGGTTCTTGACTTTCATCCTTCTTGGCTGTTCCTAGCAGGACTGTCCATCATCTTTGTGCCTGACTGGGGCCTGCTCTGCGTCAGGTCACACACATCTCCATGTTTGTGTGCATGCAAGATTGGAGGATACGGATATATTGTGTTTTAATTGTCTGGTAGTAAGAATTGAAGGGGCACCTTTAAAAAGACTTACTTTAAGTCTATTTTGAAAGAAATCTTTCTTTATAGTCCTCAGATGTGCTCAGTGGTCATGAGGTGGTGTAATGAGATGAGGATTTACAAGTTGAAGGCGTCCTTATACAGTACTAGTGGCCTGGTGCATGAAATTCATGCACATTAAAAGAATTAGAGGAAATATTTTAATATTGCTATTTGCCCTTTCTCTATAATAGAAGTGTCAGAGATGAAAGAAAATTAATAAAATGTATATGAAAATATTCCTCCTGTCAGAGTCTGGGGTGCACCATGGGAACCAGAGTCAAGTCTCCGCCCACTCACATGCACCTTGAAATCCCACAAGACCCAGACCTGGCCAGCCCCACTATTGGGCTAGGTCCAGACCCGGCCAGCCCTACCACATCAGGCCTCCCTGGGTGGAGGGCACGGCCTCAGGTCACCTGGCCTAGTCTAGAGGGGGCACGACCTGAGGTCCCCTGTCAAGCCCCGCCAGGCAGGGGGTGCAGCCTCAGGTCCCCCAGCCCAGTCCCAGGGCAGGATGCATGGCCTGAGGTCCCCCAGCCCAGGCTGAGGCAAGAGGCGCATCTTGAAGTCTCCAGTCAAGCCCTGCTGGTGTGGGGCATGGCCTGAGGTCCCATGTCAAGCCCTGCCAGGCAGGAAGGCATGGCCTCGGGTCCCCTGGCCTGGTGCTTGGGCGGGGGGCATGGCCTAAGGTACTCTGGCTTGGCATTGGGGAGAGGGGTGTGGCCTGAGGTCCCTTGCCAAGCCCTACCGCTGGGGGGGTGGGGGGGGCATGTCCTAAGGTCCCCTGCCCAGCCCAGTGCCATGCAGCCTCAGGTCCCTCCTGATTGCTTGTTAGGGCTCGTTATGGGAACTCGGCCTCTGCTGTGGGCACAGCCATCTTGTTATGGCGTGATGGTCAATTTGCATATCACCTCTCTATTAGATAGGATTATTGAAGTCGAACTGGAAGTAGTTGCAGACACCGGTTGATTTTCTCCAGTCACTTACTGAACTGCCGCTTTAGTTCCCTCTGCCAGGCAGAAGCGGCTCAGATAGACGATGCGATTTTCTTCAAGCAGAGACATGGTCTGACATCTTTTGTCTTTTCATTAGGTTTTCCCTTTCAAGGTGTATTTTATTTGTTTGGTGCTGTTATATGGACTTTAGTCGAGGTAAAACTATAAACCTTCGGATTGATAGCTTCTCAAAGGGAGTGATCACTGTGTACAGATGTGGGTAGCTTGCATCTTCTATGCATATGCATATGTGTATGTGTATGTACAGTATATGTATATTACCATTTTGTAATATCTTTGCATCATGGTCATTTTCCCATTAAAAAAATACTGTATTTTGTAAAATGATACAATCTTCGAGGCATTTCCCATTATGTAGACACCATGCCTTTAAATTATAGCAATTGCTTAAGATTTTAAGGCAAAGTGGGCTCTTAGAAGTATGATTAATAGCAGGAGTGAGGCTAATGCTGGGTCATCAGTAGCACTCCATTACAAAAATGGCTGGACTAATAAAGCATCTATCTTTTTGACCAATAAAACATTTGAATGATATGCACCTCGTTTTTGCCGTCTAACAGTGACTTGATCCTGAATAACTTTGAACGTGTTTAGAAGCGGGGGCGTCTGGGGCAGGAGGAGCTGGTGCTGAAGGCAGCAGGTTTGCGTGGTCTGGGAGGTGGCGCCATGACTCCCCAGCCCGCTCTGTCTGGGCAGGAGTAGGGTTTAGGGCGTTGGTGACTGGTTTCTCTGGCAGCATCCTTGCACACAGTAGGCTCTTCACCAGTGCTGTGGGCCTTGCTGGGGGCAGCGGGTTCAGCAGTCAGGAGAGCCAGCATGGGCCTCTGGGGTCCCTGCACTCTGAGCCTGTGTACTCCCTGGCGGCTGGGAGAGGCTTTCAGATGCTTCATCAGTCACTCACCAGTTCTCCTCATTGTGACTTGATGTTGAAGCACCTCCATTTTCAGTCTGTTTTAACCCTTCTGATAAAGCAGAGGAGAGTCTCCATTTGGTACTCGTGTGTCTTTAATCTCTCTCTCCCAGTTGTAAGCTCATTATTGAACAAAGAAAGAACATGGCTCCTCTCGGGCCTTTGTGGAGCAGGAGCAGCCAGAGTTTAAATGCATTGGTCAGTGGCGTTACATTTATTAAAAAGTTTTCTTTCCTGTAAAGGGATGCATACTGGCTTCTCTGTGACCAAGTGATAGAGAGTTTCTTCTGAAACAGATGCATGTTTGTCAAAAGCAAATAAACTTCAGAAGTAGGGCTGGCTGAGGTGGAGGTGGAACGGGAATGCTTGAGGCTTGGGATTGGGCTTGGTGCCCCTCGGACGCTGAGCCTGGCCGCCCCGGAGGCCGGGCTGCAGGCTGACCCCAGAGAAGAGCGGTGGGAAGACCTAGCCTCTTTGGGACTTTCAGTTTTTAAAATCAGTTATCAAACAGGATAGAAAAGACTTCTCTTCCATTTACTTTATTTTATGTATTTAGTAAAAAATGTTAAAACATTTGGGGTCTGTGGGGAACAAAGTAAGTGAACTGGGCCCATGAGGTAACACTAGAACTACAGGTGCCCCTGCGGGCAGCGTGGTCTGGCGCGTCCTGCCTGCCCTGGGGAGGGGCGCACCGGCTCCCCTTCGGGGAGCTCCCTGAGAGCTCCGGCCGGGCTGGCGTGGTTACGGGAGCGGGCCCAGCCTGTGGCTCTCCTTCAGGTTTGTAAGCTCTGTTTGCCGTCTTTTCCTGGTAGCGGAGTTCTCAGGCTTTAGGAAGTAACGGGGTGCTCGGGGCCCAGCGAACAGCAGCACAGGGTGAGGAATCTCGGGGTGCTCGGGGCCATGTGAACAGCAGTGCAGGGTGAGGAATCTCGGGGTGCTCGGGGCCATGTGAACAGCAGTGCAGGGTGAGGAATCGGGGTGCTCGGGGCCATGTGAACAGCAGTGCAGGGTGAGGAATCTCGGGGTGCTCGGGGCCATGTGAACAGCAGTGCAGGGTGAGGAATCGGGGTGCTCGGGGCCATGTGAACAGCAGTGCAGGGTGAGGAATACGGGGTGCTCGGGGCCATGTGAACAGCAGTGCAGGGTGAGGAATACGGGGTGCTCGGGGCCATGTGAACAGCAGTGCAGGGTGAGGAATACGGGGTGCTCGGGGCCATGTGAACAGCAGTGCAGGGTGAGGAATACGGGGTGCTCGGGGCCATGTGAACAGCAGCACAGGGTGAGGAATCGGGGTGCTCGGGGCCCGGCGAACAGCAGCATGGTGAGGAATACGGGGTGCAGGCCCGCTCCCTGCTCTGGCTCACTCACTGTCTCTTGTGTTCGCACCAACGTCGGGTCAGGCCCTTCCCTCCTCTCTGCCCCCAGTCCTCTCTCTGTGCGTGGGGAGTGAGCAGGAACCTGATCTTCTGTGCTGGAGCCTGAGGAAGGGCCTCTGCAGTGGCTCTGGCTCCAGCCTCAGCTCAGGGAGCCAGGAGGCGGGGCCTGGGCTCCGGAGGGCGGCAGCCCGCGCCCCACAGGCCTTCCTAGGGCTGCAGAGGGCGAGGTCTCCGTGTCCCTCCCTGTGTCCACGCGGAGCTGACAGTCCACCCTCCAGAGCCCCTCAGGGCCCCTCGCCTGCAGCAGCCCTCCTGGCCTGCTGGCTTGGGAAAGGGGGAGAGCCACTCAGGAACCAGCCACAGGAAACCAAACAAAAACAAAGAAAAAGCACTCTCCTTCCTTCGTGACTTTAGGTTTACAAAACAAAGATTAGATCTTGGAGCAGGAACAGCCAGTGAAGGTTAGGGGTTTCAGTGGAGCTGGGTGGGGGTGGGGGCAGCGTGAGTCGGGGACCAGGGGGTGTTGTCTGTAGACAGAGATGGAGCCCAGCAGCCTGGTGGTGGCGGATGTCATTGCCTGGCGCTCAGGAGGTGTGCCCTCCTCCATCCACCTCACTTCCTGCTCCTGTGGCCTCAGCGCCTTCCCTCTGCAGAACCCCTCCAAAGCCATCAGCTGGTGTAAGTGTAAAACGTAGATGCCCAAATGTCAGTTACCAAACTGTTTGCCAAATATGTTTTGCTTATTAAATTCTAAGTAACGGAGGAATATTATTCACATTTACCAAATTAAGTAGCTAATAATGTTACAGTATCTATAAAAAATTCAAATTAATACTTTAATTGCAAATTATATACCTAAATATAGTGTCTCTGCTAAGGCATAACTTTCTCATACAGTAGCTGTTTTACATGTTAGTACACAGCAAGCAAACGTTTTAAAAATAAACCATTTTTTTTATAACACTTTCATTAGTGGACCCACTGAACTCATTCTTCACTCTTGGCTTTGAAAACCAGATTTCTTCGTTAGGCTGACAGAAGGAACATCAGTTGATTAATATTTTATATAATCTTTTTAAGGGAAAAATTAGAACCTGATACAGTTTAATTTTTGCAGGTGGTTGAGAACGCTATAAATCTGTGTGTGTGTGGACCCAGGGCACTTAGAGGCCTGTTGGGGAGAAAGGAGAATTGCTTTTCTTCTAGATAAAGCATTCAAGGTTTGAGTCCTGGGTGACCCATATATTTCATTGATAAAAGACGAGCCTGGGAAATGAATGCAGTTACTCAAGCATGAAAACATTACAGTCTTTTAAAGCTGTGACCAAATCCAGCCTTTATAGTTTTATTATCTACCAGCCAGGTGTAGGCTGAGCTCATTTGGGGTGACCTCTTGTTTCTTATAGGGGCCAAGCTTTTTATTTCTAAGTAATGTCCCAGTAAAGAGTTAACCGGATCTCCCTGGATTTGCTCTGGCTTATATGATGATGAGTAATGGGAGGTTGGTAACAGCAAATTGTTGTTTATAAGCAAACATGGCATTGTGCAAACAAGCAGGCCTGGTCTCCAACTGGCCTGATCTCATGGTGGCCAGCAGCTGATCTGTGTAACACACAACCTTTCTGCTCTAAATGTCAGAAGAATGGCTGTTTGTTTATCTTGCTTTCTTTGCAGCTGTTTACCCTGTAATTCGTTTACCTCGACCTTGGTTCCCAGAGAGGGGCCCCTTCTCCTCCCAGTGCTGTTTACATTAGTCCTGCCTGGTGTCACCTACGAAATCTGTTGATTATTCCACCTGGTTAATGTTAAATCACTCTTGTAAGATGATGTGTTTGTTCATAAACATCAGTGCTGGGCCCCTTGTTTACTGTACCCATGGCAGCGGTCCTCATTACACAAACACTGCTTTGTTTGCGGGTGTGAGCAGCAGTTTATCCTGCAAGGTCTGTTTTAAAAAGACACACACGGAAGAAAAAATAAAAAACTTATGCTAGAATTCTGATAAAGAAAGAAAAAGGGGAACTTGTCCCTGGAATGTGGTTGAAACAGACGTAGGTTTGCTTTTCTTATCTTTTGCTTGGATGAAGGGGCTGAGAGATTAGCAAGCTGTTTGGTTTTTCTAAGAGATTTCCTTAGTGTAATGATATCTATGCAGTTGTTTGCTTTTTTCAGAAGGGAGAGAGCTCTCCTGAAAGGCCACCAGCTCAGTGAGTGCACATCAGATGCTAGAAACGCCTGCGGAGCCAGCGGCACTTAGCAGAGCTAGGAGAGAAAGGCAGTGCTATGAGCAGGCAGCCCCTCCGACAGGTACAGTCCTCGGGTTGGTGTTGTGTGTGCGGTGTGTTTGTGGCTGCATGTGACCCTATGTGATGCGAGTACTCTGTCAAGTTTGAAAGGGGAAGAGTCACTTTTAGTTTGATGTGTTCTGAATAAATTCTGTGTCATTAACAGAGGCATCTTAACTGCGAGGAAATCAATAATTCATACACTTTATAGTTTTAAAAGCTACTGTTTTGATTCTTACCTGTTACTTTGCTTTGTGTGGTTTTTCAGAGAGTTTGTGCATTGTATTCTTTCTAGCTAAGTGAAGCAGAAGTCGTGTCTCCTCATGCAGCACCTGTGCTGTGCCCGGGCACGGGGTGCCCCAGGAGGTGAGAGAACACTAGCCCAGTGGTCGGCAAACTCATTAGTCAACAGAGCCAAATATCAACAGTACAACAATTGCAATTTCCTTTGAGAGCCAAATGTTTTAAACTTAAACTTCTAATGCCACTTCTTCAGAATAGACTCTCCCAGGCTGTGGTATTTTGTGAAAGAGCCGCTTTCCAGGGGCCAAAGAGCCTCATGTGGCTTGCGAGCCGCAGTTTGCCGACCACGGACAGCACTAGCCTGTCCTCTGCCACGTTCTGCAAGCAGCAGGGGCGCAGCTCCCATCAGCTGTGCTTTCTGTTGTGTAAATGTTGTTTGTTGCTGTTTCTGATTTGCATTGTGTTTCAGTTCTGGGCAACACGTGCTAGCATTTGCTGTAAATTACAAGGATCAGCAGACTGGGGTGAGGTGGAGGTTGAGGGTCGTGACCTTCAACAAAGTGTGACCTTTTATTTCAGAAAAAAACCTGCTAATCTACCTGTAAGAGCAGCTTGGGGTGGATACCTGTGTGCACGTTGGAGTTTTTGAAGGATACGAGTAAATAGTTCTTTTCACGCCTGTGGCAGCCTGCGAGCGCTGAGCGCTACGGTACTGGGAACAGTGAGCTTGCTCTGGCTGCTGGCATGGGAAGGGGCTGGCGATGGACAGGCAAGCCAGCAGGCGTGTCCTGGAGCACGCCAGGCACTCACCGGTGATGGGAACCTGGCCTTGGGTGTACGGATCATGTAAAATATGGAAATGAAAGAATATGTGTTTTGAACTGGCCACTTCATTCCACCAGGCCATTCGTGAGAGTTGAGCAGTTTGAATGTTCAGATAGTTCAAGTTCAGCAGACTTTGTTTTGTTCTGTCAAAGTGCACTTAGCCTAGCACCCAAGCACCTGGCCTGCCCCTGAGCGCTGAGGCGTCCTGGGCAAAGCAGAGGGCCGGTGGTGTCTGTCTATTTCTGGAGCGCTCTGGGTTAATATGCCGGTGGTATGCATTCTCCTTTGTGCTTCGCGTTCCTACCGCGTTTCCTCGTAGCTTTCATCGTTGGCCCATAGGTGCTGTGATTACAGACTTAACCCTGTCTACTGGGAGAGAAGGAAAACAAGGCCAACAGTAGCGGAAATTCTAAAAATATAACTTAGACCTCTGTAACCCTCCCGAGGGCGGGTGCCATTATCTGGCTCACTGATGCCGGGGAGATTACATGCCCAGGATGGTGTGAATGAGGGGCTGAGGGGGCAAGGCCTGTGGCCGGGGCAGTGCCACGGCCTGGGGAGCTGAGTCCCAGCCCTGGGCCCGGGCTGCTGTCCTCACAGGGAAAGCCTGGGGAGAGGAGCTCCCTGTGAGGGACCTCCCACCGCCCTGTCCTCTCACGGTTCGCGTTAGTGACAGGGAAATGCACTCGCTGCTCGGCCATGTTCGGCCCATGCGAATGGTCCTCTATGGGAATGTGCACCGTGGTTTGGACGAGGTTTTTGGTGGTTGATTACCTTTACATTTTCAACGACTGGGATAATGCTGCTTCTGTTAAGATTTAAAATGACTTAATGGCTTGAATATTTTCTAGCTCCAGGACGCCCAAAGGGCAGTCCTTCCGAAGCCGTGCAGGGAGCGGTGGTCAGAATTTAAAAGGCGATGGCTGCTCAGCCCTTCATTTGGTTCAGAGGTTCGGTTTGGATTTTTCTCTCCTTTAGTCATTTAGTTAGAGATTCAGCAACTGTGTATTAAATTATTTTATGTGCAAGGTGTACCTGAAAGTAAAGTTTTAGATTAAGCAAGTTTCAAAAAAAGTCTTACTAGGCAATTGGAGGTGGAGAAGGAACCATTTTCATCTGCTTGTCTCTTCGTGTAATCGATGAACGGCGAGTAGTTTACCTGAGAGACACTCTAGCTCCTCCCCCTGTGCCCTGGGAAGGCGGGAGCCAGGCCCCATCCTGCACAGGGGAGATGGCGCTCCTCCAGCCTCTCACCCCCAGGCCTCCGCTCCCTGTTCTTCCAGGCCCAGCCTGCCCTGCGCTCTCCTGCGGCAGGAGAGGGGGCAGCTGGGGGCGGGGGGGGGGGGCTGCCCATTCACTTCTCCACCCTGTGCCCCACCCGCCGCCCGCTGGGCCCTTCCAGTTCTGCCCTGACCTCCTGCATGGCTACAAAGGTGACCACTGTTTTTTCAAACATGCTTTGACAATTGCATTGCGCCTGAACTTTTCTTCCTTAATGCTAAATGAAATTCCAGATTTTCAAAGAGAGATCTAGACCTCTACAGTGCACGATAAAGTTGATAATACATAAATCATTTTTAACAACAGGTAATATGCATAATTTATGGGGTTACGGTGCTATCTTTTTGATATTTATGATGGATAATGCTCAGTTTTTGCCCTCATATTACTGCTTTAAATTATACCACAGGAAAATTAATGAGAAAGTAGATTTATGGGTTTCATTTGTTTGTCAATTCGGAAATTAATTGGGTGTTAATTTTAGCCGTCCCTCATCAGACCAGGACTTGCCTGTGTGTGCAGCGCTTTGCATTCATTGTGGCCGCCTGGGCCGTGGGTCACAGCTCTGCAACATCAGCCCTCGCAGGCCTGGCTTCACTGTGCACAGTGGTTTTGGAAGACGGTCCTCCTGACAGCGGCGCCCTGACTTCCCTCCCTGAACTTGGCTCTGGGGCTGCGTTTCGCGGGGGGGGGGGGGGGGGGGGGGGGGGGGGGGGGGGGCGGGAGGAGGGCGGACAGCAGACGGTGGTGTCTTATTCAGTTTGTGGGCAGATCTCACCTGAGAGAAGGAGCCGCTGCAGTTGCTCTGTTTCTCTTGTTTTGCCCCCACCCCCGCCTTTTCCTCCTGAAAGAAAGTGCTCCCAGCCCATCTGTGCACGGTGACTCAGCACCGGGGAGGCGGGCCAGTGTGGTCCCACCAAGCCCTTTGCCACCCGCCGCCCCGCGGAGCTGGGCTCCCCCTGTGCCCTGTGGCACTCTGCCCTGGTCGGCATGCTCAGGCCCCGTCTGCTCCGTGGGCACTGCCCGCAGCGGCTCACAGTGGGCTGGCTGCATGTCCAGGCTGCCCTACGAGTGCCTGAGAGGGCGGGGCTCCTAGCTCTCGGTCCTTAAAGCCTCTGAGAGCTGTGTTGCCAGGTCTAGTCTTGCACATGTGCAGGGAACCAGGTCATCTTCCTGATGCCTTATCTCAACACAGACCCCGGCCCCTGAACAGGGACACAGGCCTTTGGCTCTTCGGGATGGACACAGTAATCAGAGCACTGCCCTTAGCTAGAGCGGCCGCTCCATCCTCACCCGCCGCCTTCCCGCAGGCCAGGCGGGTGCTGGGGGCCGCCACACGCTCCGTGTTTCCAAACCACAGAAATGCCCACAGCCCCTCTCTTCTTGGAGTGCTCTCTTCCTCCTGCCCGCCCTCCCTTCCTCCTCCCTCCTTCCTCCCTCCCTTTCTCCCTCCCTCCTTTCTCCTTCCCTTCCACCCTCCCTCCTCCCTTCTTCCCTCCCTCCTTTCTCCTTCCCTCCCACCCTCCCTCCTTCCTTCCTCCCTCCCTCTCTTCCTCCCTTTCTCCTTTCCTCCCTCCCTTCCTTCCTCCTCCCTCCTTCCTCCCTCCCTTCCTCCCTCCCTCCTTTCTCCTTCCCTCCCACCCTCCCTCCTCCCTTCCTCCCTCCTTCCTCCTTCCCTCCTACCCTCCCTCCCTCTCTTCCTCCCTTTCTCCTTTCCTCCCTCCCTCCCTTCCTCCCTCCCTCCCTCCTTCCTCCCTCCCTCTCTTCCTCCCTTTCTCCTTTCCTTCCTCCCTTCTTTCCCCCCTCCCTCCCTCCCGCCCTCCCTTCCTCCCTTCTTTCTTTCCTCCCTCCCTTTCTTCCTTTTTTCTCTAGGGGCTTCTCTAATGGGGCAGGATCGGACCGAGTAGCCACTCGAACCCTTTCTGAAAGTGACTGCAGTAAATTCCCCCCCTCCCCCTGGAAGTGGGAATACATTTTATAAAAGTGTGTTTAGTTTAATTTGCACATCCTTTCATGGACAAGCCAAGTTCTTTAAGGGCATTTATTCTGCTTCATATAAATAATTGATCAGCCAAGTTAATTTGCTTCTGCCTGACTCGGTCACCCTTAATTAACTGCCCTGGAATCAAGACTGAACTTTCTGTGAGCGGCACCTTCACAGGCAGGAGAGCAAGGGCTCTATTCTCCCTAAATTTTCAGCATCAACACTGTAACCAAGGAAGGAGTCATCATAATAAAGCAGTGCTTTAATTTACTATAAATACATTGGTCTGGACATTATGAATATTCCAGAATGCTTCCAGAGAGCAGCCCTGTTGGCAAGGACAATAATAAACAGGCCGGTGCTGAGCCTTGGCCCCTCTGAGGCCTCAGCCAAACGCCCATCTTGTGGAATCAGAAGCTCGGTGACCTGTCCCTGCAGAGAGCAGTGGCCCTCGGGCCCCCGAGCTCCCTGACGCCAGGGACCCCAGCCTCAGCCCCCGTCAGTGATTCCAGCCGCTCCCCTCGGTGCGATCGCACCGGCCTCTGTCCCGGTGGGCCCGGTGACGCCACAGGCCGCCTCCCGGAGGGCCGGGCTGGAGAAAGGACCGCACCAGCCTTCGCAGCCAGGCCGTGGATGGCGGTCCCCCAGTGGTCCCCAGCTGCCTGGGCACGCGGCCGGCAGCCCCGGGGCAGCGTGGTGCTGGGAGCCTCCGGAGAAGAGGACGGGCGCTGCTGGGGAGGAAGGCCGGCCCTCCCCCTCTGCACGCCATGCTCTTCGCCGGCTCCCCCCGCGGGGCTGGGAGCCGCAGTTCCCGCTGGCGCCTGCACTCGGGCTCGCCCAGCACGCTTGCACGTTGGAAGGTCTGTCCTTTATGGAACAGCCAAGTTCACCCTGAAGTGGGGGAGACAA
Organism: Pipistrellus hanaki; assembly: GCF_964339955.1. Taxonomy (NCBI): domain Eukaryota; kingdom Metazoa; phylum Chordata; class Mammalia; order Chiroptera; family Vespertilionidae; genus Pipistrellus; species Pipistrellus hanaki. The sequence goes on from NC_140515.1 coordinate 7,940,926, forward strand.
GGGCTGCGTCCCCGTGCCCTGGCCAGGTGTCCCCCTGTACGACGGGGTCACATCACCGTCTCTGCTCTCACCGGCCTGCCGGGAGCCTGCACAGCCCCGGAGAGCTGGCGGAGCAGGCGCCACGGCCTGGCCTCCGCCTGGCCCCCGGAAGCAGCGCCCGTGTGCGGGCACCGCCGCCGCCTCCCGCGAGCTCACTGCTTCCCCGCGGGCTGCCCTCCGACGGCCTGGAGAGGATGGGAAACTCAGCCTCCAACCTGCACGCTCCTGCGAGCACTTGGCGAAGAAAGGACATCCTCGGACCAAAGCCGTCCTCACGCAGTGCTGGTCCCAGGCCCGCGCTCTCACCAGCCCCAACCGCAGGCCGCTGCTGGCCTCGGGCCTGCGGCTCGCACCCGCGGCCTGGCAGCCCGCTCTGGTGCTGCGCGGAGCGGAGCCTTCTCCTCAGCCTGGGCGGGCCCCGCACCCCCCGCACCACCCTGCTGTCCGACCAAGGGCAGCGAGGCCCGTCTGCACCCCGGCGTTTCACCTGAGGCCGGGGCCCCTGTCCATGCGCAGGCCGTGCTGTGTCCTTGGGGCCCGTCCCTGACAGGAACAGGCTTTCCAGAACGTAAGCCTGTGTGTATACATGTGTTTTCTTCAGGCATGCTCATTGCATGTCCACCTGTTCGGCGGGCTCCGTGCCAACTGCTCTGCTTTCCCTCCCGTGCAGACGGGCAGGTCAGGGGATCGGAATGGAAACACGAGGAAGGGGCTCCCTACATTTCACAAGTTGACCCCTTTTTTGGTAACGAGCAAGGCAGTTGCTGGCCTGGTTCTTATATCTCCGAGAAAGTTGTGTTGTGTTTTGATAGATTTCTTTACTGTGCAGCAGTGAGGTTTTGGATGCCACGTTTAAAGGCCTATTATGATTCCTGGAAAGCCGGCTGAGGGGAGAGAGGCAGCTGTTGCTGAGTTTGTCTCCCACCTGTTAACAAACGCCCTGCCCAGTCCCTTCAGGGCACTCACTCTGCACAGTGCTTCTGGGCCCCAGTCTCTGCTCAGGGGGCCATATTGTGCACTCACTCACAGGAAGGGTATGAAGAAAGACGTAAACTTTTCTGCTTTTTGTTCTCCCACTTGGTTTTGGTGCGGCTTTGAGCAAAGGCAGCCGCCTCTATTGTGCCGGCATGTTTAACGTTCCTGCTGGTGCGAGTTCTGGGAGGGAACCTGCGCTGTGGCTGCCCACGTGTCTGCCCAGGTCACCTGCCCTCCCTGCGGCTGGCATCTCACACCCCCTTTGATCACCCAGGCATTCCTCAGCTTTCATGCTTGAATTGTCAACTTACTTTTGTGGCTCTTGTTTTTCCTTCCTGAAGTTCTACTCCATGAACTTGGCTATGGCCCTGCCATCTCATTGTGTATCCCCACTGCACCTCAGCGTTGAGAGCACGCGTGGCTGAGACCTGACAGGAGACGGGCCCCACCCCACGCCCGCCGTGCCCGTGCCCGTGAGAAAGCTCCGGAGCCGCGTTCCCCGCCCACGGGCTCCCGTCAGGACGGACGGGGTCTCGGCGGCGGGGCCGGCGCGGCGGAGGTCAGGTGGTCAGTAGGTGGCGGCAGGGACATTAGCAAACACTGTGTCTGTTGTCATAGCTGGACACCTTCTCCGAGAGCTGTGCTGGCTCCGGGCCAGTGGCTTTGTACCTCGAGAGTAACGTGGAATGTGGGATGTATTTGTACAGGTAATACTGCCTGGCTTCCCCCCTCTCTCTCTCTCTCTCTCTCTCTCTCTCATTAGAAGGTGAGTACTTTCACATTCAGGACCGCCTTCCGTCTGCCTAGGCTAGGTTTTCTCCAAAGAAACATGAGGCCCAAGGCTTCCAGACCTCACCCAGGCCAGAGCGGGGAGCCGCAGGAGAAGCCCGTGCTGGGCCTGGGAACTCTCGGGGCAGTTTCACTAGAAGACAGAGATCAGAGTCTGAATGTGTTCAGCGTTTGAAGAGTGGGGACACTTTTCTCTCGGAAAGGAGTGGCCAGTGGTGAAGAGTGTTAGTGTCTGAGTGGCTCCCAGGAGGACGCAGCTTAAACTGCATCTTGGTTTTGACTTTTTGACTGTCCGTTTCCTCCCGAGCGGCCGGGCTGCTGGTGGAGCCCGGGGGAGGGCGCTGAGAGGGGCGCAGGCAGAGGGCACACACCGCAGCCGCATGCACGCCGCCTCTGCTGTTAGAATGACGTGAGCTTTCTGCGCAGAATACCCGGGTTTGAGCACAGAAACTCAACCAGGGATTCTAGGTTCACCTGAGAATATTTTTTCCTAAAGGGAAAAAGGTAACATATTTGAAACAATACTACTAGAACTTGAACTTGGACTGACAGTTCCATCCTCAAACACCAGAAGACTGAGCGCTCTTGAGGGGTAAACGCAGTGAACGAACATGACAACTGTTTACAGATTTCTGGCAACATTTGCAGCAGGACCCTGCTGCTTGTGCACAACAACTGTTTTAACAGCTGCTTTCCCCTTTCTCCCTCCGCCCCTGGAAACCCTCCGTCAGGTTTCTGAGTCATGATGCAAGAATCCGGGCCGGAGACAAAAAGCAATGGTTCGGCCATCCAGAACGGGTCCGGCAGCGGCAGCCACTTGCTAGAGTGCGGGAGCCTTCGGGAGGCGCGGGCCAACGGGGAGGCGGCCGTGGACGTGGCGCCGGCCGACCTGGCCCACGCGCAGCAGCAGCAGGTACTGTGGGGGCGTCGGCGTGGAGGGTGGTGGGTGCCCGCCACGTGGCCGCTGTGGAGGCCTCGTTTTCACTTGACTGTCTGGCTGTGCGCAGTATCTTTTAAGCCACCGCGTGCCAGGGCCCCGGTGCTGGGCTTAAGAGATGAATGCCCAAGCCCGTGGGAGCTGGGAGTCTGGGCAGCCCCCTTGGGGCTGGGGTGGAGGGGGCCTGAGGGGACCCTGGCTGTCCCTCCGAGGCCCAGGTGCGGCAGCAAACAAGTAAAACGCGCCTTTGGAAATGGCTGCACAGTGCCTCAAAGGAAAAGAAATGGCTAGCCGACTTAGGAAGCCTTATGAAAAAGAAACGCAAATAAGGAACGAGAAGTAGGAGGAAAATAAGGGCTTTTACGAGAGAAAAATTAAGTGCATAAAAGTAGAAACAAATAGAAATACAGGCAGAATCGGGTAAGTTAACAGGCAAAACAGTGACACACAGGCATGGTGTGAGAGCTGCGGGCTGCCGCGGGCTGCTGGCGCGCACGTGCTGCGGGAGCGGCCCAGCCTGCCAGTGCGGTGTGGCCCCCGTGGTGGCTCCCAGCAGCTCACACAGGCTGTACTCTTGTGGCCTGTGGCGGGCACTTGTGAGTGACAGGTGACATATTCCCAAAGGCGGCCGGGATGGGCTGTGGGTGCGGTGCTGATGAGAAGGCAGACGGGCTGCATTGCCCCGCCACGCCTGGTCCCAGCCTCCTCGGAGTCAGGATTGGAGTCAGGATTGTCACTCGTTGTTGCTAAGGATAATGGATGGCCCTTGTTCCGAATGAGTCCTTGATTCGGTGGTGCAATACAAAGTTATGGTGCCACTTGGCGAAAAGGTGATAAAGAGAGTGATGCATTTTGGGCCTTGCTGACAGAAACAGAAATTGTGGGGGCAGGTGAGAAGCAAGCCTCCCAGACATTTCCCTGGGACCCTGCCAGAGAAGGGTGGGGATGCCGCCATATTTTATTCTCTTCTTGCTAAGGGTTTTTGAAAATATGAGGCGTCATTCAATTGCTGGTCTCTTGGAATCGGTGGGACCCCCGGGCACACGGAACCTTCAGTGAGAAGGAAAGGGAAGCTCAGAGACTAGGCCACGTGCAGGGTTCGCTGCGGAGGCCACGTGTGTGGGTCCACGTGGCCTGACGCCGAGCTCTGGGTAGTGGGGGCAGGACCCACGTGCTGTGCCTGCCTTGCTTAGGCGGTGCTCCCAGGTGGTCATGGATCTATGGAGAATGAAGGGCTGGTGTTTGGGTGCCATTCTCTGAGCCCTCCCATGCAGAGGCCGGGCTCAGTGCTTCTCCTGGAGGAGTGGGGGTGGGGCTGTTGACCAGTGTGTGGTATGAAGCCCAAGTAATCAGTGTTTAACCTATATTAATTAAATAAATGGAAAATTAACTTCTGGAATTTATTTGAAGCACTCAGAATCATTCACTATCTCAAAGTAGTAAGTCAGCCAAAAACTTTACACACACACACACACTCCCCTCATAACAGAAATGACAAATTAACTTCACAGAAAAAAGTTATAAAAGTGCATTGTAACATCATCTTCCTTAAAACACGTCAATAGCAGAGTTGTTAGTTATCACATCACTCCTTTTTATTTTGTTTGTAACCACTTTGGAAAAGATATCAAATAAAGGCCAATACCTTTTGATTCTACTTCAAAATTATTTTTTTAATATTTTTATAACTTTCGTTTCTGTTTGCCACAGCTATGTTTTTGGGCGAAAGCAGCAGTCGGGTCTCGTTGTGGCTCTCACCTCGCGTATTGTGGCGGGCAGGCCGGTCTTCTGAAACAAAGGACTGACAGCTGCTTCACTCCCCGGAGTGCAGGAGGAGGCTTAACGGGTTGTTGGGGGAAAAGAAAATCCATAGATGAAATAAGAAAAACTGCAGCATTCATAAAGTCCAGTGGGCTAGAGTTATCAGCTTCCTTCTCTACTGAAACGCAATAATTAAACATTTTGGAGAAATCGGGTGTCGGCATGGTGGGCTGGGTTGTTTGCATCCTCTTTACTCTGCAGGTTTTTACTTGAAGTGAGAACTGCGGCAGTGAGAAAGCACAGCCATGCTGAATTCATTACGCGGCAGTCACACAAAACCGCGGATAAGATTTCAATAACTGCAGGCCACAGTTGAGTAAACAGTTGCACTGAAATTTAATTCCTGTTGACTTTTCCCCCGTTCCTCGCCAGGGGCACATTCTGATTCTGTAGTACAAAGACAACAGGGGTTACAGCTTTGATTAATGTAGGACAGTGGGAGAGAATTAGAGCTGGAAAATATGTTAGAAATCCACAGGACAAAAAAATGGGGCTGAAACCCTGGGTACAGAAACGAGTTAATTATGATGCCTGTGACTGAGAGGGGCAGGGTTCCCATGCACCACTAGGACCATTCATGATCTAGGGTGCATCGCCTGGTGCCAGGATTTGAAATAAAGACAGTCAAGCCCTTTCGTGTTGATCAAATGATCACAGGCAGCTGCAGGCCCAGAGCAGAGCGCTGGAGACATCATTGTGGGCCGGTGGCTTCTCTGCTGGGTTTGACCTAATCGGTGACTAAATTGAGTCCAAATACAATTGTTTGTGTGTTTTTCCGTTCACATAGCTGACAACCTAGATAATAGGGGAAATCTGGCTTTTCCGTCTTCTCTTAAAAAAGTCAGGTCTGCTCCCCCAGAGCTGATGCTTTCACAAGGGCAGCAGTTGTTGGGAGCCTCAGCCCTCTCGTTGGCCTCGGTTCTGCCCAGCAGCCTCGCCCCTTGGTGTCCTGCAGCTGGCGATTCTGGTCTGGGAGCTGCCACCCCCCAGCCCAGGAGAGGCGCCCCTCAGCTGGAGCCTCCAGCACACCCACCCCTGCCTCCCTCCCTCCGCTAAATGCATTGTCTCCGACATGTTTCAACCCCCTCTTCTATCCGGGCTATAAAACTATTACAACAATAGTTCTCTCATAATATAATTTGATAGAGTTCCTGAACGTTTTCTTTTAGCTGCTGAGTAACTCTTTACCCAACACCATCCCTGCTTTTTACTTCCTGTTACGCTGCCCCATTTCTGGTCTGTGGAAGTTCTGTGCTGGATATGCACTCCTCCATTATGAAACAGCAACAAATACTATTACCGATTGCTAAAGTTTTCTCTTTGAAGAAAGGATTTTAAAATGTCCAAAGCAATTTCATAAACTGTGTGGATTAATGCATTTTAAAAGTCTCGAGTTTACGAAGCAGAGGTTTATTTCCATGTTGCTCAGAGGAGAGCTTTTCAGATAAGCATATCACATAGGACATCATTTGGAGAAGTTTTCCGTGGACAGCATATGCGGTCAGATCCGTCAATAGGATGCATCCTGGAAAATGTTTATTCAGTAAAAATGAATAGCTGGCACATAAAACAGGGATTTCTTAACAAGATCCTATTTAATGACGGGCTTTTCAGATTTTTTGTGGGTTCCACCTGGCAGTTTTATTTTCTGCAATTCGGTATGGGGGGGCTTCGGTCACTGGTTTGAGGTGTGGCTGTCATTTTACATTTAGAGATAGTCTGTAAGAAAGACATAAAAAGGGAAGTTCTATGTGGAATTTAAACATGTATTGTTTAGAGAGTGTGGATAACCTGTATGTTTACTTCATATAGTTTCTTTGATATTTGGCTTAAGGTGTTGGAATTTTTAACCCAAAAGATAGTACATGATTTATGTTAATGTAAAAGAGACAGAATGTTGGATGACTATAAAGGAGGTAAGAAAGATAGAAAGGATAGGAAGCTTTTAAAAAATCATTCAAGAGAAGGAGGATTCAGTGGGAAAGAGTATTCAGTGGGAGGGGGGATTCAGCGGGAAGGAGGGGGATTCAGCGGGAAGGAGGGGGATTCAGCGGGAAGGAGGGGGAATCAGCGGGAAGGAGGGGGATCAGCGGGAGGGAAGGGGATCAGCGGGAAGGAGGGGGAATCAGCGGGAAGGAGGGGGATTCAGCGGGAAGGAGGGGGATTCAGTGGGAAGGAGGGGGATTCAGCGGGAAGGAGGGGGAATCAGCGGGAAGGAGGGGGAATCAGCGGGAAGGAGGGGGATCAGCGGGAAGGAGGGGGATCAGCGGGAAGGAGGGGGATTCAGCGGGAAGGAGGGGGATCAGCGGGAAGGAGGGGGAATCAGCGGGAGGGAAGGAGGGGGATCAGCGGGAGGGAAGGAGGGGGATCAGCGGGAAGGAGGGGGATTCAGCGGGAAGGAGGGGGATCAGCGGGAGGGAAGGAGGGGGATCAGCGGGAGGGAAGGAGGGGGATCAGCGGGAAGGAGGGGGATTCAGCGGGAAGGAGGGGGAATCAGCGGGAAGGAGGGGGATTCAGCGGGAAGGAGGGAGATCAGCGGGAAGGAGGGGGATCAGCGGGAGGGAAGGAGGGGGATCAGCGGGAGGGAAGGAGGGGGATCAGCGGGAAGGAGGGGGAATCAGCGGGAAGGAGGGGGAATCAGCGGGAAGGAGGGGGATTCAGCGGGAAGGAGGGGGATTCAGCGGGAAGGAGGGGGATCAGCGGGAAGGAGGGGGATCAGCGGGAAGGAGGGGGATTCAGCGGGAAGGAGGGGGATCCAGCGGGAAGGAGGGGGATCAGCGGGAAGGAGGGGGATTCAGCGGGAAGGAGGGGGATTCAGCGGGAAGGAGGGGGATCAGCGGGAAGGAGGGGGATTCAGCGGGAAGGAGGGGGATTCAGCGGGAAGGAGGGGGATCAGCGGGAAGGAGGGGGATTCAGCGGGAAGGAGGGGGATTCAGCGGGAAGGAGGGGGAATCAGCGGGAAGGAGGGGGAATCAGCGGGAAGGAGGGGGATTCAGCGGGAAGGAGGGGGAATCAACGGGAAGGAGGGGGAATCAGCGGGAAGGAGGGGGAATCAGCGGGAAGGAGGGGGAATCAGCGGGAAGGAGGGGGATCAGCGGGAGGGAAGGAGGGGGATCAGCGGGAGGGAAGGAGGGGGATCAGCGGGAAGGAGGGGGATCAGCGGGAAGGAGGGGGAATCAGCGGGAAGGAGGGGGATTCAGCGGGAAGGAGGGGGATTCAGCGGGAAGGAGGGGGATCAGCGGGAAGGAGGGGGATCAGCGGGAAGGAGGGGGATTCAGCGGGAAGGAGGGGGATCCAGCGGGAAGGAGGGGGATCAGCGGGAAGGAGGGGGATCAGCGGGAAGGAGGGGGATTCAGCGGGAAGGAGGGGGATTCAGCGGGAAGGAGGGGGATCAGCGGGAAGGAGGGGGATTCATCGGGAAGGAGGGGGATTCAGCGGGAAGGAGGGGGATTCAGCGGGAAGGAGGGGGATTCAGCGGGAAGGAGGGGGATTCAGCGGGAAGGAGGGGGAATCAGCGGGAAGGAGGGGGAATCAGCGGGAAGGAGGGGGATTCAGCGGGAAGGAGGGGGAATCAGCGGGAAGGAGGGGGAATCAGCGGGAAGGAGGGGGAATCAGCGGGAAGGAGGGGGAATCAGCGGAAAGGAGGGGGATCCAGCGGGAAGGAGGGGGATCCAGCGGGAAGGAGGGGGATCCAGCGGGAAGGAGGGGGATCCAGCGGGAAGGAGGGGGATCCAGCGGGAAGGAGGGGGATCCAGCGGGAAGGAGGGGGATCAGCGGGAAGGAGGGGGATCAGCGGGAAGGAGGGGGATCAGCGGGAAGGAGGGGGATCCAGCGGGAAGGAGGGGGATCCAGCGGGAAGGAGGGGGATCCAGCGGGAAGGAGGGGGATCCAGCGGGAAGGAGGGGGATCCAGCGGGAAGGAGGGGGATCAGCGGGAAGGAGGGGGATCAGCGGGAGGGAAGGAGGGAGATCAGCGGGAAGGAGGGAGATCAGTGGGAAGGAGGGGGATTCAGCGGGAAGGAGGGGGATTCAGTAGGAAGTCGGGGGAATCAGTGGGAGGGGGATTTAGGGGGAAGGGGCTCCAGGGGGAAGGGGGGTCTAGTAGGGAGGGGGATCCAGGCGGAAGGGGGGATCTGGTGGGAGGGAGGGGGGATCAGTGGGTAGGGTGATTCAGTGGGAAGGGGGATTCAGTGAGTTGAACTTTGCCCATGAATTGTGGAGGAGGTAAAGGCTTATTCATTACACAGGCTGAGGGAAGTTCAGAGAAATGGGAAATGTGTGACAGGTCTCAAGAAAAGAGCCTTTTTTGCGTACGTTCAAAGGGGATGTAGGGAACACCTTGTCAGAGCAGCCAGGGGAATCGTGAGTGTATATCCGAGGGTTCTCTGGATGTGAGAAACATAATTATAATGACCAAAGTGTCAGTGTTTCAGAATAAATCAATACCCAAACATTAAAAACTAGAGGCCAGTGAATGCAGTTTGTGCATGGGGGGTGTGTATCCCTCAGCCCAGCCTGCACCCTCTCCAATCTGGGACCTTTTGAGGGATTTCCAACTGCCCATTTAGGCCTGATCTACTGGGATCAGGCCTGAACAGGCAGTCAGACATCCCTCTCACAATCCATAATTGCTGGCTCCCAACTGCTCGCCTGCCTGCCTTCCTGATTGTCCCTAACTGCTTCTGCCTGCCAGCCTGGTCACCCCCTAACCACTCCCCTACCAGCCTGATTGATGCATAATTGCTCCCCTGTCCGCCTGATTGCCCCTAACTTCCCTCCCCTACAGCCCTGGTCACCCCTAACTGCCCTACCCTACATGCCTGGGTGCCCCCCAACTGCCTTTTCCTGCAGGCAAAGTCTCCCCCAACTTCCCTCCCTTGCAGGCCTGGTCCCTCACAACTGCTCTTCTCTGATGGCCATCTTGTGGCAGCCATCTTGTGTTTACATGGGGGCAGTCATCTTTGACCACATGGGGACAGTAATCTTGTGTGTTGGAGTGACAGTCAATTTGTATATTACTCTTATTAGATAGGATAGAGGTCTGGTGCCCGGGTGGGGACCAGCTGATTTGCCCTGAAGGGTGTCCCGGATCAGGATGGGGTTCCCTTGGGGTATGGGGTGGCCTGGGCGAGGGGCCTGTGGTGATTTACAGGCCAGCCACACCCCATGGCGAGGCCCTGGTATCTGAGATTTATTTATCTTCTATAATTGAAACTTTGTAGCCTTGAGCGGAGGCCAGGACCTGCCAGAGTGGGCAGGAAACTTGGCTTCCTCCATTGCCGGGGAATCCCAAGCCTCCTGATCACTCTGTGGCTGCAGCCATCTTTGTTGGATTAATTTGCATACTCGCTGCTTATTGGCTGGTGAGCATGGCTTGTGGGTGTAGTGGAGTTACAGTCAATTTGCATGTTTCTCTTTTATTAGTGTGGATTCTTTTCTTCATTTTAAAAATGACAGAATAGAATTCTCGTAATTGTTGGCACTAAAACTACGAGTGGATACTGAGCAGAAGAGAAAGTTGTTATGCCTTCAACGTAACGGCCTCCGTAGAAGACACTGGCTGTCAGTGTGTGGTGGGCAGGCACCTGTGTGAAGGGAGCCATCCTTATTTCTCACTTTCACCCATACAACACGGAGCTGCCCCAAAACTTCACTGGCCATGCTTTACCAGTTCCACACCCATACAGAGGCCCCGTGATGAGGTGGGTCTACAGGGGAAGATGGCAGCAGTGGCCAGCTCTGCCTTATCGTTCTTTTTTTCCTTTAGGAATACTCTCAGGTGGCCTTTTTCATTCAGTGCCAGGCACAGTTTCTGGAAGGAGGGTCTTTTAATGCCATTGGAAGGGAAACATGGCCAGCATAACTGTGTCCAAAATGGAAAACTGCTGGAAGGGAGCACAGAAGACAGTGACGTTTAGAGTGCCCTCCGGGGCAGGCACTGTGCGTGGGGCGAGCACCACCCCTCACAGGTCATTGTAAGGGGAGCTCTCTGCTTAGTACATTCTTTTTGGAGACAGAGTTCAAATATCACAGAAAACATTGATGGTCAAAACTAGCTTGTAGGAATCGATGCCACAAAATGTTATAGAAAACAGCATAAATTGAAGTAAAACTGTGACAGGAATTCAGGTAATTCGGGCAAATAATGAAAAAGCAACCACACAATGAATTTCCACTCAAGAAAGAGCATCCCCTTTATGGCTCTTCCTAGAAAAGGCTCACTGAGCCCTGAATGTTAGACTTCCTTCTCTCCTCTGTGAGCTTAAACTGGCCTTCTATCCAAACAAGGTTTATAGAACATGTGATGTGAGCCTTGTATGAATTCTTTCAAGTTTTGCTCACTAACAGTTTTGTGCCGTTAATCTCTCCATGGGGAACTAAGATGGCATGGGAAACAAGGAAAAAAGAGAGCAGGACAGTAGAAACACAGGAGGGAAGTGCGCATCGCTACCTGACAAGGTAATTTCAACTCTGACCCCTGAGCTAATAATGAAATAATATACTCGCTCTCTCTTGTCTAGTCAGAAATCTCTATGGAACTTTCAGGAGGTTTGACTTTAATGGTAATTTGTTGACAGGTTAGCTTTGATGATTGCAAGGAGTTTGCTTTGCAAAACTTGCCGGCTTCTATCTGCCCTCTGAAGGCAAGGGACCCACTCGCTGCTTTGCCAGTGCATGCTTTTATTGCCCGCTGGTGCTGAGCAGGCGCAATTGGTCTGTTTGTATAATGCAAACCCATAGCTCCCTGATGAGGTCCAATGCACTTTTAGGTGGTGCACAGAGTACTTGATAAAAAGGGTTACAAGGTGACTGCTTTTATGACAAAGTAGAATAGCATTATAAATGCAAGTGGCAGATGGAGCCACAGAGGGAAGTTTATGTAGAGAATTGAACCCCATATTAGAAAGGTTCTTTTCATCACTTGGTCTTTGAACTCAAATCTATTGTAATTGTGAAGTGTAACTTGTAACATTCCAGAGACCCTTAGCTCAATACTGTTTGATTTGGTTCAGAGAAATACAGCCACATTTTTTCTTATCCTCTCTCACAAGGAAATGCTGGCCAGGGAGTTTCACACTGTGACCAGTCTCTGCTCTATCCTATGTGAGCTGCCTGGAAAGCATGGTAGCTTGGTTTCCTAGCTTTGGCTTTCTTAAAATTCACCCCTCCCTTCGTTTGCATGTCCTTTCCCTTAGCTACTATTTGTTGTGCTTACCTATGTGTAAGGTGGGGGTATGGGGGGGGCGGCAAACTGGTGTGTAGCGTGTTGGTGTTGGGACAGCATGGGGAGTGGCAGTGGCGGTGGAGGGGTGGGCAGTTAGGAGGTCAGTGGCTCAGTGTGTGGGAGGCTTGAGTATCTAAGCCAAGGAGTTTCAGAGCAGAAAGGCCAGAGAGGAGGCAGTGTTCTCAAGGTGAATTAGAAGGCGGGGCCTGGCCTGGCTGGAAGGAGGGAGATCCAGAGAGTAATGGCAGTGACAAGATAGTGCAGCTGGTCCAGAGTCTAGCTGAGGGTACCCTGTTGTTGACCATCTTGCTTCCAGCATTTCTCAACTGCGGTTGAGTCCATCCCATGGCATTCCTGGGCGCACGGCCCTGGCCCCGGGCACTTACTGGGCAGATGAGTTGTGAGTGCCTGGAATAGGAGGAGAAAGGGAGTGGGGGGTAGATGGGGAAGATCAGGGAGGGGAGCAGTGAAGGCTGGTCAGGGTCCCCATCTGAAGACCCCACATGGGGCACCAAGAACGGGGAGCATTCCAGGGAGAAGAACCCAGGCTCCCCCTTACCTGTCACTGTGGTGTCTGTGGTGACATGAGAAAGAAAGCACAGATAGAATTTGTAAATAAAGAATGGACTTATTTCCAGAGTTCCTTTAAAAAAAAAAAAAAGGGTGTTTTTTTTTTTTAAAAAGGGGTGGGGAGACTCATATTCAGTAAAGCTTACTGTTTGACTGTACATGTTTATTCAGATTAATTATGGAGTATTTTCCCTTTAGCCTTTGCCAGTTACTAATGAGTATATCTTCCGGAGTCACATGGGCGGTGCTGATAAGCTGCTTGTGATCCTGCTGATTGCGGAGTGAACTTGTCTCTTGTGGAGACTAAAACTAAGATGCTAGATCTGTGATAAGTCTCTGTTCCACATTGACTCTGCTGCTTAGAATGCGTTTGTTTTTAAAGGGAAGGGGTTGCATTTAGGTTTCTTTTGTTGGAAAGTTCAGTGTGCACTTACTATGCCCATGTGCAGGGCAGCTGCCCTCAGGTCTGGCCTGGGTGTGAGCTGCGCCCCGCAGAGGCCACTGGGGGAAGGACTCTGCGCTCCTCCGCCTTCTGCCGAGGCGCCGCCCAGCTCCCCGGCCGCCTTGAGTTCCTGTTACACTCACAAAGGCTGCTCCTTTACACTGGACCCACAACAACCTTAAGCCTAACACAGATTCACCTTTAGCAAAATTCCTGAAAGTAGACCATTTATTACACAATTCGTCATCCATATCACAGTCTCTTGTTGGAAGAATCAGCTGACCAGAAATCTGTTTTATCTCCTTGCCTTTTCTCCCCTCACACCCCCACGCACACTGAAGGGGAGCTGACATGGCGTCTTCTCAGTCATTCAAACCCAATAACTTTTCATCTGAAGGTTAAGTGGTGAGATATAAACTAAAAGATGATAATATCAATTCCATGTTCACTGAAGGGCACAATAGACCTCTTTCTAGTAGAGGGAAAATTGTGCATAAAATGTCTTTTGCTTTTCAACAGCAGAGCCACGCTTCTCAGAGCCAAAGAAAGAAAGAGTTTTGGGAAATTTAATAAAATAATACATAACATCCTAAAGTAAGGCAAAAGTGGCCTTTTATTATTACAGTTATTAAGTGTTCATGTTGCAAGGTTGCATGGTAAGAAATAGTTCCATTGTTATTGCCGCCTGTATTGACTCCTGTCATCCTCCCGCGAACCAGCAGCCTCTGCAAGGTTAAAGCGGGGCGGCGTGGTGCTAATGTGTACGATAGAGAATACCGAGAGAACACTGCGCACCTTCTTTTCCCTCCAGCTGGTGATAGTTCATTGCAACTCCATAGGAACTCAACAAATTCAGCCTCCAGAAGGGGGAAGTGGAAATGTCTTCTCCAGGTGCATTTTCTTACGACCTTCCAATCATCTCCTTAGTTTTGCGCTTGTCTTAGAAATGCAGTCTGTGCTGTGTATTGTATGTGAATGCATGCGCATTTATCTAGAGACTTCCGGTGTCATTAACATCTTTTAGGAGGGGAAGCGTCACGCATAAGCTGAGTATGTGCTGTGCACAATACAGTGGGCCAGAGGCTGTTCTGTGACAGAGCCACAGTGACAGCAGGCAGGAATGCATTCTGGAAGGAATTTTACACTTGTCTCGGCCATTTCTTCAGTATCCTCATGGGAAGTTCTAGGTACGAAGCACGTGTGAAGCTGTAGATATGCCAGGGATGGGTGAACTAAGCCAGGAAAAGGCCGAAGATGACACCTTTTTTTAAAAAAAATCCTCACCCAAGAATATGTTTCTTCTGATTTTTAGAGAGAGAGGAAGGAGGAGGGAGGAAGGAAGAGAGAGAAAGAGAGAAACATGGTTATGAAAGAGCAGCATCTACCAGTTGCCTCCAGTATATGCCCCAAATGGGGATCAATCCCACAACCTTTGGTGTCCGGGACGAGGCTCCAGTCACCTGAGCCACTGGCAGGACTGCCACCTGTTTCCTGAGGAAGGTTATGGAGAGGCCACGCCACTGTTTATTACTGCCCGCGCTGCTTTCTCGCTACAGCAGCATGCTGAGTTGTTGCAACAGAAAATAGATGGCTCACAAAGCCTAAAATACTTATTATCTGGTTCTTTACCATAAAAAGTTTGTTAACCCCTGGATTAGTGAATGGCAGATGTGGTAAGATTAGCCTTTCAGAACCTTCTACTCTTATTTATAGTGACAAAACAGGGATCATCACTTACCTCTTCTAAATTATCTGTCAAAAATTACCACAGTTTAAGATAATGTTTTGATTTTCTGGAGTGATCCATACCGTACGTGTAGGCTTCTTTGGAACCATTTAATTAGATGGATCTTACGGGAGTAAAGGCTCGCCTGCCATGGGCAGTCCCGAGGCCCGCAGGCACCTTCTCGTAAGTGGAGGTGGACAGAGTGAGGCCTCCAACGCCAGCTGGCTGTGGCTGTGGTTCTCTGACAGAAAACAGTAACATAAGCAGTTGGTGTATCTGTCTTATGGTCATGGCCCTTGTTTGGCTGGAAGATAAAAAGCAATATCTTGAATATCGTCTCCCTGCATTTATAAAATTCATAATCTAATCAGAGTGGAACAAGACATTAACATATGCATTAAATATCAATAAAAATTCCAAGCAAATAAAGATAAGCTGTAGAAGAGATGCAAATGGCTAATCAACAAATGAGTGATTTAAGCAATAAAAGTGACCCAGAGAAGACGGGTTTCTTTGAGTCTATGTTGGTGGGATTTTTAAAGACCATGGAAAATTTTAGGAAACGTAATCCAGCAGGTATGCACCTGCTGCTTTAGTTTAACCTTTTGGCGAGGAGATGCTGGACAGAGGAATATGCTGAGCTCTATGGCTTATGACTCAGGTATTAATGCCAAGAGACATGTCTGCATTTTGCCATTGAATTTGGGGTGAGAAGGGAGGGTTTCCATTGTGGAACAGCTGGAGTGTGTGCGGGGTAGAGGTCTTTCTGTGTGGACACCAGTGTCTGAGTGTGTGGGTCTCAGGAGTGGCCAGGCCTGTGGGCGCACAGACCGTTGCTGAGTTGTGTGTACGATTTCAGAAATGGATGCACTGACAAGGTGCTTGTGGTGCTGTCCGTGCTGCACATACTCTGCATTACCTTCTGCTAACGCCAGTGCTTTGCGGCCAGGACAACTGGAACCCTAATCCCAATTCTAACACAGTTGTCACATTCTGCAGACGTTTGCTCAGTCAGCTATTTATGAACTGACATCTTTCCCAGGAAATGCATGGGCCTTGTATTGGTTTCTGTTCTCAGTTTGTTGTCAGATGTATGAAAATCTCTTTAGTCTTCCAAGTAAGTGGGCTTCTCTGGCTAATCCTTACCTTTCATTCCATCATTCTTACATTTCTCAGGCTATGGTCCCTCCTTTTCCAATCTGGTGAGACCCAGCATTGTTTTGCTCTGAAAAGTGTGTGTCTGTAATTTTCTCTTCTAGTTTCCTGTGCATCGTGCCCGGCCCCTTCCCCATTTAAAACGCTGTACGTGCCATGCTCCGGTGTAACTGGATTCACCAGCTGGCCCGTCGTTTTGACAAGTCTTCATAGCTTTTTCTGTGTCTCATAAATGTTAAGTATATTAGTAGCCTATCTTTAATATGGAAAAGATTTTCCTCTTTTGGCTCTAATTGCTTACCAGTGTGTCCCGGGGATCAGTCTGTGGCTATTTTAAATGTAGCACTAAAGGCCAGCTCTGAAGAAGCCTGTGGGAAGTAAGGCCATAGAAAGCCTCTCAGGTATTTTATGTACATTCAACCGTGATCACTGTTTACAAACTCTTGAACTCTTCTAATTAAACCCCATAAACTAGTAACTAGTGAGAAGCTCTTGCACTAAATCAGAGTTAAGACCCCCCCCCCCCCCCCAGTAGCACTGGCACTGCCCCCTGTGGCTGGAGAGTGCAGGTTTGTGTGGCCATCTGGGCCGGTGACTTGGCCTCGGGGATGAAGAGGCTCAGCACAGCCCTGCCCTTCGATTCAGGGTACACTTTTGCTGAGAGCTGTGCAGCATTCAGCAGGGTCTCCGAATTTTAAGTGTATTGGAATCATCTGGAGGGTGACTTAAACACAGCTTCCTGGGCCTGCCCTCATTTATTCTGGAGTGCCTGGGGTGGGGCCCAATCATTGCATTTCTGATACTTTTAATCCATTCTCTGCTGCTGTTGGCAGGTCACATTTCGATAGCCCCCTCAAAAAGGTAGAGCATCTAAAGACATAGACTATGGAGCCAGCCTGGTTGACCCGAATAATGGCTCTGCCCTCACTAGGGGGGTAATTGTGCAAATCAGTTAATTGATCTGTCTCAGTTTTTACATCCATCAAATTGGAATAAAGTTAGCATTTCATATTCTGAGTATCAATAGAATGTAAAATGTTTGCAAAATTGCACAACACATAGTAAATGGTCTATACATATTAGCTGTTGGTCTTATCTTTATGATAATAATTATTAAGAATTTAACCTATAGAAATAAGGTGAGACATACAGAAAGATTTAAACCTGCAGATGTTCATTACAGTATTATGTATAAGATGAAAAATAAAAAATATCCTAAATCTCTGACATTAGAGGAAATTTTTTGGTTTGTTAATGGGATTGTGATTTATTTTGTACACTTTGCATTTTTCTGCACATTCTAAACTTTCTACACTAACCTTTATTGCCTCTATCATTAAAACAAAAACTATTATTAATGTAATTCACTGTGAATTACATTAATAATAGTTTTTGTTTTAATTTTTTTGAGATGTATAGAGCTGGTAGACAGTAGCAGCTTCTAGGTGTTCCCACCATCAAATTTGCCAGACACTAATCATCCTTATCTGATAGCATCCGTTTGTGACAAGACCAATCCCTCTTGTCAAAGAAAAGAGAGGGTAGGTAGGTGGGAAAACGCACTACTTCTCCAACCGTGGCTGCGCCCGCTCCTGGTCGCTCCCTCACCTGTGTGCACTTCCCCGCGCCTGGTGCGGCCGGCACGGAGCGGACGCATTGTGGAATCCCTCCCAACAAGGCTGACCATCCCCCCGCCCGCACTTCCTGCAGGAAGGACGTGGGGCCAGTGATGCCAGTCTCTCTGAGCTTCACTCTTCTCGCCGGTCAGCGGGCTCCCAGCGAGAACTTCAGAGAGTCTGAGGAACATTAAATAAGACGCAGAAAGGCCTTAGCTGGTGGAGGGGGGTCAGGGCATGTCACTGGTCTGGGTCCTCATGTCTGAGGAGAAGGGAGGGGTGTGGCTGGAGTCTGAGAGACCTAAGGGAGGCCGAGGGGACCAGTTCAGAGCCTGGCAGCTGAGAGCTGGTGGCATTCAGGGGGAGCCCTCAGGGCCCTCAGCCTGGAAGGGGGGATTCTGGTCTCTGCCCTGAGATGATTCATTGAGATAAGCACTCAGTCCCTCTCAACAAGCCAGCTCTTCTGGGGAAAGGGAAGGCTGCAGAGCCCGTTCTTGTAGCAATTACTGCCCAATTTACCATTTTAGGACAGAAAACGCATCTTAATAAATACAGAATTTCTCCTACTGACCTACTAGCAACATTACTGAGGGCCCCGCACACAAATGTTTTAGATTTAAAGGCAGAGTTAAGGACCCAGTTTGCCTTCAGAATCTGAATTGAATCAGGATTTTATTTCAGATAAAATCTTTGGGGCTCATAACTTAAAAAACACAACTTTTACTGGCATTACGCAATTTGCCACGGGTCATTTAGCAAAATGTTTGTATATGTAAGCCCAGGTTCTTCTTTTAAGAAAAAGAAGGGGTGGAGGATGGAGATTGGATTTTGCTAAAATCCAGGTGGCATTTCAGTTTATATTTAATTTTAATTGGAAATCAAATACAGGCTAGGGAGAAAAAAATCTACTGTGTTTTCTTTACTAAGAGTATCCGTTGAGGGTGGGGGCGGGGGCATGGCTGAGCCGGATTCTAAGAAGCAGCTTTTTTTTTGGCATGTCTATTTTTCTTCTGGCAAACTTCTTGTGCCTGCGTTTTCTTTTTTAACATCTCAGTTTTTACACATGGCAGGGCTTGTATGTCTCCATGCTCCTGCAGCCCTCCCTTTGTGTTCACGTGGGCTTGGCACCCAGATCCAGGTCAGCAAAGGATGGCCTGCGACAGCTAACCGAGGCCCAGGCCACGGCCTGGCAGTCCTCCTCCATCCAGGCCGAGGCAACGTTTGATTCCTGTGAGCTGAGACGTTGCTGAAGAATTAGGAAAAAACATTGCTTTTTTTAAGCTAGACTTTTAGGGGCCCTCCCGTTTGAGTGTAACTGGTGTGGGTGCGTGTGTGGCACTCCAGCCAGTGGTGGCACAAGGACGACAGCTGCCCCCGGGGCCAGCTTCGGGCCGGCCCTCGTGTGGGCTCTGGTCCCACTGGGCGGCATCCACACCCCCTGGTGAGCCCGTGTTCGCCTCCCCTCCCTGCGCGGAGCTTGGGTGTGTGCTCCTCTCCCGTTCCCTCTGCGGGCCACAGAGTTCCTGAAATTCCTAGTGAGCCAGCCTCACATTTTACGGATGAAGAAATGAAGCTCAGACAAAATTAAGGCGTTGTCCTCTGATGACTTGTGTGGACGCCCTATGTGTCAGAAGCGGCCTCTGTGCAGTGGGCCTGTGGGGACGGGCCCCGTGGCTCCGCGAGGGGTGGGCACACCTGTGCCCGCTCAGGGCCGGAGGCTGGGTGCCCACCGCCGTCTGGAGGTGGAGCAGGAAGCTGTGCTTTCACGTTGGCTTTACACAGCAAGCTTGTTCGGCTCGGTAGGCTTTTCTCTCCCACTGATGCTCTTTGTGAACACAGACAGGTCATACACGGGCTTGGCTGTGTTCCAATAAAACTTTATTTGCAGAAACAGCAGCGTTGGGTTGGCTCTTGGGCAGTGTCACCGCCCCGTGCGAGCCGGTGCAGCAGGTCGGACAGTTTCTCTGCCAGTCACAACGTGCCTCCCGACGGATGACTTATTTTTTCACTTTCTTCTTTAAAAAACGCCAACCCCCTTCCCAGCTCCATCCTTCCCACCAGGTCTGGTTCCCGGGCCCCACCTGAAAGCCTGGGTCCCTGTGGCCGCCTGGGAGCGCAGGGAAGAGCAGGCCCGCAGCCTCCTGGCCAGGAGCCGGTCCTCGGCCACAGCACATGCTTAGGGGACTCGCCGTGCCCGCAGGTCCCTCCTGGACAGGCCTCGTCTCTGTGGCCTGGCCTGTGTCCCCTCTCACGGCCTTCATTGGATTTCCGCCTGGAGTGGTGCATCCGGACTGGCTCAGGTTTTGTCCTTCTGTGTGGAATGCCGAGTTTTGCTAATAGGATAGCAGTTACTATGTTGCAGCGAAAGATAATTCTGTCTCTTTTATGTTTGCAATGTTTTTATGCAGGGCAAGGGACACCCCCTCCCAGCCCCCAAGGGAAAACAAACCACACAGAACCTTTTCCAGAGAAACTTTGTAAATGCAGTGAGGCTGGTTGGTGGTGGAGGCGGAGAGAGGATGGGGATTGGGCTGATTGTTCTGTCAAACCATGTCCATTTTGTGGAAATCCTTCGGAATACTGGCTCACGTGCTTGGCCAATAGATGGTAACCGCCATCCGTTGGGGGGGGGGGGGGGCTGGACCCACAGGGGAAGGAGCGAGCTCAGGGCTGGGAGGGCAGGGGCACTGGCTGTGTCCGTGAACACCGGTGAGAACCGGCCGGCTGCGGTGGGTCTGCTCTGCCTCCTTTCAAAGATCCCTTTGCTTCTAACAGTGCGTGCTGCTGCTTTTCTCAGTGCTTCTGATTAATTTCGAAATCAGGCTCTTTTTTTAAGTATTTGGTGCTTTGTTGATTTTTGGAAAGTAGTACCTAACATATCACCAAGAGGCACTCCAGACCTTTAAAACGTGAAGTTCCAAGCAAGAATGTCCTTTAAAATACCAACAGTGAATCACAAAGGAAGAAGGGGGTGAGAGGAAATTCTCATTTTTAAGATAGGACCAGTCGCCCTAGCTGGAATCTATATATATAAAATTTATATATATAAAAGTAGAACCAGTCAATGAATTCGTGTGCAGAATTCCTGGATTTGCCCCCGCGCTTCCCTTGGCAACATGAAGCAGTTGTTTTGTCTCAGTTTCTTCATCTGTATCGTAAAGGTAACAGTAACTGTTCCACACACTTAGATGGGGCTCCGGGAAAGCAATGAGCTTCTGTAGGTCGCATGCCTCCTAAGCAACAGGTCCCGGGTAGGCGATAGGTCACAGGCAGGGGATGGGTGACAGGGAGGGGATGGGTGACAGGGAGGGGATGGGTGACAGGGAGGGAATGGGTGCAGGGAGGGGATGGGTGACAGGGAGGGGATGGGTGCAGGGGAGGGGATGGGTGACAGGGAGGGGATGGGTGCAGGGAGGGGATGGGTGCAGGGAGGGGATGGGTGACAGGGAGGGGATGGGTGACAGGGAGGGGATGGGTGACAGGGAGGGGATGGGTGCAGGGAGGGGGTGGGTGACAGGAAGGGGATGGGTGGCGGGCGGGGGGATGGGTGGCTGGTGGGGGGTTGGGTGGCGGGCAGGGGATGGGTCGTGGCAGGGGATGGGGGATGGGTGGCGGGCAGGGGATGGGTCTCAGGCAGGGTATGGGTTGGATCACAGGCGATGGGTCCCAGGTAGGCGTGAGGGGCTGTCATAATGGAGACTGGTCCTCACTTGCATTCCATCCTTTCAGACCTCCTGCCTCCCAAACCCAGTGCCTCTGCCTGGGCTGCTCCGCTCTGTGCTGGGGCCTTGGTCCCTTGAGATGCCCCTGTAGTAATTATGCACACAGTGGGGTGAGGAAGAGGCATACGTATATTTCCTGAGGCTTTAGCTTTAATTTTTTAGTGTATCAGAAACTTTGTTTTAGAACAAAAGATACTGCAAATGAATTTTCTTTTGTTAAATGGAGCACCCGCCTGGAAAGTTCTAGACACAAGGCTGGGCTGTCCATGGCTGAGCAAGGAGGCTGCCTGAGACCTGGCAGGAAGGTTAGGGCGTTGAGTTACTTCTCAGAGGAGTGTTTGCTGTTGGCCTTAGTATAATCATGTTAATGAGATTATTAGGTGGTGGAAAGTTTCAATAAATAATTGATAAGGATTAGAAAGTGCCTTTTCGGCAAATAAACTTCAGAGTAATTAATATTCATGCGCTCTGTTTGTCAACAGAAAAAAAATGTAAATGAAGCCCAGACCAGACAGGGCTCTGAAGGGCGTCCACAGAGGAGGTGAGGGCGGAGCCTGTGCCTGCAGCTCCTCAGGCTCCGGTCTCCCTCGGAGAGCCCTGAAGTTCCGGTTCCTGTAGATGTTGGCAGTAAGGTGTGAGGGCAGAGGAAGTGAGAGGAGGGGCGTGCTATGCAAAAGCAGGGTGGCACCCTGCTTGTTTATAACCCACAGGCACTCTGGGTGATGGGTGATGCCAGGAGCTCAGGACTCCCATTCCAAGCAGAGGAAGGCCTGGGTGAGGGGGCCAGCGGGAGGAGAGCGCCTGTTTATGGCTCGCATTCCTTAGCTCTCCTCAGTTACTTTCCTGGTGCCTGCAGCTCGGCAGTGATGTAACGTCTGAAGGGGGCTTAGGAGCTGTGTGACAGTAACGTGACAGAAGCCTCTGAAGGGGCCCGGGACTAAGTCTCTTCCATTCATCTCGCTATCTCTGCGGATTGAGTCAGGGGTAAAGCACATTTAACCCCTCAAATAACTTGAACCCACAAATTTTTGCTTGTATGAAATGTGCTTTTATTCCAGCAAAGACATCTTTGGAATTTTCTTGCAAAAATTATTTAAATTTTAAAAATGTGTTGTGAATGTGTGTGTCCTCGGGGGCAGAGGATGGTTAGATGATGATGGATGGACAGACGGATGGAAGGACGGACGGGTAGATGGATGAACAGATGAAAAGCAGTTACTGCAGTATTTAATGATTACATTTAGGTAAAAAAAAAAGCATGTCCCACCTTCTTTGTTGGGAACAAAAGTGGTAAAATACAAACATTAAGAAGAATGAACAGAAAGAACAAAAGAGAAGGGAGAATGACTGCAGTGGCTGCTTTTCTTCTCGTCCCCCTGCGGGCACTGGCGGAGAGCGGAGCGGGCCTGAGGCCCAGGCCGGGCGCGCGTGCCCCGCAGCGGGCTTCTCAGTCAGGGTCGTCCGGGAGGCTGCTATCAGCTCATGTGAAACCAAGATTAACACAAATTGTGTGGTTACATCAGAGCCCGGAATTCCTTACATTTGCCTGTAGTTTTCAGCTGAAAACACACTGCTGAATCACCCGGCGGCAGAGAGGAGATCTGAGCGCCGCTCACCGCTTCTTCCCGTGGCGTTCCGATCCTGGTCCCGGGGGTGTTTTAATTAGCGTGCACTTGTCTACGTAGCCACGTTGGCAAATGCGATTCATTCATACAGTAGTCCCCATGAAAGAGGCCAGCACAGCCTGCAGGAAATCACATTAAAAGTTTCTGCAAGCTGTTGTCGACATGACCATATCTCATTAATGTTAAAAATGGAGATTATTTGCCTGAGAGCTTGATTTGACTAGCAGTAATCAAATATCAGGCCCAGTGGGGGGGGGGGGGGAGAGGGGGGGCATTGTTGTGGTATATGCTGCAGCGTGTTCGCAGTTCACTTTAAATAGCAGTATAAGATCCTTGTTTTGACAAAAGGAATAGGAAAGAGAAACATAGACATATGGCTTCCACAGCATTATTAGGGTAGTTTTATTTTAAATTAAGACTCATTACTTACGAAGCTCGCTGAGCACAAATGTGATCGTGTCTCCTCGCATAAGGAGGCAGCTCCTGCTCTGAGGGCTCCCCTGGGGCCCACGTTGAAGCTTGGGAGTGGGGCCCATCTCATGATGGACTGTCCTCTTTTCCACTGGCCAGGTGGCATGTTCTGGGAATATGAGGCCCATTGTCTTAACAGGATAGGATGAAGGCTGCCGTGTGCATAGGGAAACCCCGAGGAAAGTCCTGTCTGCTTCCTGCGGGCCCGGTGTCTGAAGAGGAACCTGGACGGATCTCCTCTGGCCGTGACTGAGGAGTGCACTGTGAAAACTGGAAACCTAAAGCTACAGGCCTCTGCTAGGCACGGCTCTTTTTCTGCCTTGCTTTATATTTCCCATGCATACGTGTGATCTGTAACATGAAGGGGCACTTTGGGGGGAAAGGAAAGAAAGAAGGTGCAGATACTAGGAAACAAAAGACCAGAGAGAAAGCCTTAGGCCTCTGTGTCTGTGGGCCGAGAGCATGGTCCGCGTTTCACTGAGGGAACCGAGGCCAGTGGAGGAGCTGGGTTTTGCATCAGGCTCTCCCTGGAGGAAGCAGGGAAACACCGTGTCCCCGCATGAAATGCGAATGTGCAATTTACCAGAGAGAAATATTTATGGCCCTTTTATGCTTGGTTAGGTTTGGATGACATCTGTTAGCAGACGGGGACTGGACAGAGAGAGAGATCCTCGGGGGCAGGTGTCAGGGAGGTGTTCAGACGTGGCCAGGGCAGAGGCGGCCGTTCCTGCCGGCACACCGGGCACCGAGTCCCCCGGAGAGCAGCTGCCAGCCCCGGGATGGGGAGGCCGGAGGCCCCGGGGACCTCGGCCCTGCCCTCCGGGAGCCAGCGCCTTCCTTCGGCCACAGGGCCGGCCCCGCGACGGAAGGGCGGCCTCCTTCGGGGAGATGGCCTCCCCTGCGGGCGGCTGGGCAGCAGGGAGGTGGGCTCTCGGAGGGGAGGTCATGACATCACGCCTGCCTCTGACACCCTTCCTGTGAGGGAGAAGAGCGTGGGCCCCGGTTCTGTGGAAGCACTGCAGCCCTCATGCGGTGCAGATGTGTGCCCGAAAAAGAAATGAACGTTTTCTAGCACTGGCAACCCTTTTACCGATTGTTCAGCGCTCCAGTGTCAGAGCCAGTGCTGTCGGTCTGGAGAAACGGCCCTGCGGAGGGTGGAGGACGAGCAGTCATTTCATTCTGGTTCCTTTCCCAGCTTCTCTTCCTGTAAATCTCTGTCTGGAATGCTGATGGGAAGTGTTATTTTGTTTTTGTTTGCGCGGCTCTGCTGTTTTGATTTTGTCTGAGTGGTATGGAAAACAGCACGTCACTCTGAGTGGGTGTTTTGTCTGCCGGCCATTTGGCCATGCCACATATATTTTTCATACTTATTACATGATGACAAGGGAACTGAAAAGGCAAATTTTCCAGTTGGGTTTTCTTTCCAGTTTAATAATAGTGAAAAGGGAAAACAGAGTGAGCAGACCCGGCCGTGCGGCGGACTCGCAGGGCGATAGCCACTCGGTGGGTTTCTCCTCTCGAGCTGCTGAGGGAAGGGCAGATGGACGCTTCTGTCGTTTCTGTAACAAACTGCTCCGGGTAGCGCCCGCATTCCTCATAGAGTTGTGCAATGCTGTAATTTAAGTAGGAAAATTCATTAAAGAATAATAAACAATTTTAACATCATTCCTACTATTAGTTTGGGAGAGTCTTGCCCTGGTTTAGGCTGCATGTAATGTAACCTCTACCAATAAATGTGTTTTAATTAAAATGAATCAAAATGAAATTTGGATGAAAACCCAGAATACAAATCTCCAGGAATGACTGAAGGCTGTGTGCTGGCTGCTCGGCTCGCTGGGTCTGAAACGCTCTCCACGTCCTGCACGTTGTGCGAGTGGGACTCAGCTCCGCAAGTCAGTAGTTGGGGGACAAAAGCAGGAAATGGAAATGATGATTAATTTTCCAATTTCTCTCTGCAGCTATCTAGTCATTGTACCCATGGACCGCCAACGGCTCCCATTAAATATTTAAAATGCAAGAGGAAGGTAGAATCCAAAAGCTTTGGGATTAAATAATGTAAAATAACGGTAGGGCAATACTGAGGTACAGCTATTGGCCAAATAAGAGGTTCTCTCATACTTTTCTGGAGCTCCACTTGCAATACTAACACCGTCTTACATGCAGCGTCATAGATGTGACATTAATACAGTCATAGTGCCGATTAAATTATGAACACATGGAAAACATGCTTTTGCTCTCAGCCATTAGCTTATACTATTTAATGATAAGAATAGCAGGAGTGCAGAAGAGCTCTAGAAAATCCCTATGAACGCTCTTTTGCTATAATATGGCCATCCTCCTTACAGGGTGTGCCAGTAACGCTCCACGGAGAGGTGCTGTGCTCCGTGGGGAATGCCTGTGGGGGTCGGTGCAGCATGGCTCCCTCCCCTCCCCGGACCGCCGGTGGTGGAGGAAGGGGCTGGCCGCCCAGTGAGGCCCGGCGCTCCGCCTGCTCCGCCAGGCTGTCTTTATCACTCTGCTCAGTCCCACATAATAACATCTTCATCTGAGATTGCTGCGCGGGGCCTGCATTTGTTGATCACATTTGGCCGGATAACACTGCGATGTCGGATCCTGAAGTGCGGAGATGTGCCTGGAATATGTGAGTGCAGAGCTGCCCTCCTGATTGATTGATTCTGCCGGTCACAGAACAAGATAACCGGATCAGTAAATACTCGGAGCACTTCACTGTCGTCCGCAATCACAGCGAGGCCATCGTGGGCCGCAGCACACCGCGCTCCATGGGAATGCACACGTCTCAGAGCAGCTGCCCGGAGCGCGCGCGCGCGCACACACACACACATGCACAGAAACACACACACACACACACACACACAGGAACACACACACGCGCACACACTCACAGAAACACACACACACACACCACACACATACACACACACACACACACCACACACACACACACAGAAACACACACACACACTCACACTCATAGAAACACACACACACACCACACACACACACACACACACACACACGCACAGGGTCGTCTTTGTGTGTGGTTTCCTAGAAGAGAACAGCATAAAGAAAAGTATTTTCTGTATGTTTAAAAAGCTTCCTGGTTAGAAAAGTAGAGTTTATTTTGCCCCTGTCATCTTGGAGGTGTTCAACATTTATCATAAAAAGTTGTTATTCAGACTCTGTTTACAGAGGAGATTTAGAATGCAGATTAGGGAGCAGCTGGGGAAGGGGCCACAGTGGTCCCAAGAACAAAAGGAGCTTGCACCCAAGGTTTGCTCCTATTAAAATAAACTTTTTGTTTAAACAGATGGGCCAAATACATGTAAACAAGTTGTTTAAACTTTTACTGAATTCCCAGGGAGCGCCTTTCAAAATTAGCGTGGGTTGCCAGATTTGGTGTTTAATTACACAGGGTTCAAAAGCAGTTTAAGGAGCCGAAACCGGTTTGGCTCAGTGGATAGAGCGTCAGCCTGCGGACTGAAAGGACCCAGGTTCGATTCCAGTCAAAGACATGTACCTTGGTTGCGGGCACATCCCTGGTAGGAAGTGTGCAGGAGGCAGCTGATCGATGTTTCTCATCGATGTTTCTAGCTCTCTATCCCTCTCCCTTCCTCTCTGTTAAAAAATCAATAAAATATATTTTAAAAAAACGAAGAAGTTTAAGGAACGGAACCGGAGTCTTTGGGAGCCGAGGTGATGGCAGCTCACCGGGTGGCACCGTGGTTCATGGCGCCAGGGCCCTGCCCTGCAGGCCGTGGCATCGCCCTCCGGTCGCCTCTCCTGTCCTCTGAAGCCCCGCCCGCAGGGCGGGCTGCCCTTTCCGGCCTGTCCCTGGGCCCAGGCGGCCTGGGCTCCGCCCGGGGGGAGGAGGAGGAGAGCCATCGGGCCCTGTGAGCACTTTCCAGAAGCAGCTGTGAGCCCTGTGTCCCCAGCCTGTGGTGGTGGTACGACTCCAAGGCTTTCTTTTGTGGAAATTAATGTTCCTTACAGTCCAGCAGTCAGGCCTGTCTTACCCCAGCTTTCCGGCTCCAGCGGGGAGAGGGGGTGCTTCCGGTGCCAACCGCTGCATGCAGCCCGCAGACAGGGTGCTGCCCGCTGTGCCCGTCGCTGGGAGCAGTGCCAGCCTGCGGCGGAGGAGCCTCCTGCCCAGCTCTCCGGGGAGCGCGCTCCCGGCCCAGGCCCGGGCCTTCCGGCGTGGGCAGGGGGAGGGCGAGCCCACTGCAGCCAAGAGCGTGTTTCTTCTGTTCGGTGTGACTGCTCAGCGCTCACCCTCTGCCTGCCCACAGCTCGCCCACCGGGCCACGTGACCAGTTAAAGGCCAAATGGCGGTGGGGTTAGAACCCGTCATTGAACCCAAACTTGTGTCTCTGCAGAGATTGCTGTGTGGAAGGAGTATATCAGTTACAGCAAACATTTCAATAAATTCATATGTAGGAAAAAACAGCTCTCACACTTAGGAAAAAATATTACCACTTTTGAAATGTCTGGTTAGTCCTCTGTGACTGACTTCTTTTTATTTGAAATAATTGTAAAGCCTTTTGGCAGAATTGGCCTTCGTTCTTATTTCTTTTTAATATAAAGAAAACTTAATTGAGTTTAATGTTCTTTAAACAAAAAAATTTGTGAGGTGCTGATGATTTTAGAGAAGTCATTCTGGGAAACAGGTTTTGATTTTTATGGAAAACAGAATAGTGTTTCCTTTAAATTTGGTGAAAGCTATTCCTAGTAATGTTTTATAAAATAATTTTCTTTTCAGGGTGTGTTTTATTCCCATCTTTTTCAGGAAAGAGAAAGTGTTTTATTGGATATTTTGGTTTCAGTCTTTGTTTCCATTATTTTTGCCAAAATCCATGTTAGTTCACTTTCCGTTTAAATGCCTGAAATATTCCTTGAAGAATATGCATTTGGGGACAACTTAGGAAAATGCTATGCAAATTGGTTTAAAGAAGAAAACGTTGTTACTCTAGTCATCTTACCAGTCACTTTTTCCTTTATTATTTTGGAGGCAAATAATTTCAACTGGAATGGGCCAGGGAGGGGGTGGGCGCATGGGTTTGAAGTCAAAGGAATTTGGTGTTTGTTGTAGGATAAAGCATATCTCAGTGTTTGAGTGAAGGGAGAAAATAATCTTTGTTCCTTTAAAGACAGCAACGGTCTTAAGAAACACAAGACGGGTCCTCAGAAGTGTGCACCCTCTGTGAAATAGTCTTGGCTACAGATTTTGGTAAAAAGTCTTCCCCATTTTTCTGTACAAATTTGTTAGTCTTTGGGAACTAATGTCAGGCAGTTTCTGTTCTAATGGTTTTCGCTGCTTCTAGTGAAATATTATTTTTCTGCTCTGCACTCATCTGTCCTTTATCCCTGTAAACCAGCATTCTCGGTCTCAGGCAGGCCAGTATGTCTGCAGTCCTCAGGGAGCAAAGCCCACTACCCCTTCCCTGTGAGCCCTGCCTCCTGTGAGACCACCGCCCCCCGTGAGCCCGCGCCCCCCCCCGTGAGGCCCCCGCCCCCCCCCGTGAGCCCGCCGCCCCCCCCCCCCTGTGAGCCCGCGCCCCCCCAGCACCTCCCCTTCCCGCCGTGAGCCCACCGCTCCCTCCACCACCCCCCTGGTGAACCCCCCCCAGCACCCCCCTCCCGCCGTGAGCCAGGCCTGGGTGTTTCTATATGGGGGGCTGGCTGAGGACTGACTGAGCTCTGGTCCCTGGCATTGAGCTCATGTTGGCCAGAGCCCTCCAGCCCTGTCCTCCCATAGCCGCCACGGGAGCAGGTGGGGCTGCTCACTGTCGCGGCCGCCCTCTGAAGGTTCTGACATCTGGAAGGAAATTGAACAATCGGTTTAAAATGGGCAAGTGCATGGCTTCTGAGCAAATGCTGCGGCTTCGTGCTGCGGGCTGCAGGTTTGGGCTGCCTGGGCAGATGGGCATGTTTATGGAGGGAGCTCAAAGGGAATTGTTCAGGTTGAAGTTTTACACATTCGAGTGAGGAACAGAATAGGACAGAAGAAATGGTTTTTCCTCCTCCTCCGGGGAGTGAGGGAGGGCAGGAGACAGGTTTGTGTGGCTGCCAGGGCGGCTACCAGCTTGTCTGTACGTGGGCACATGGTTGGCGGTGCTGTGGACAGTGGGCACAGCGGCCACCACGCTGCCAGGTGCGAGTGGATGCAGCGCCATGCTGAGGACCGCTTGCCTGTGGCGGGCGGTCTGTCCTGTGTCCCAGCATCTGAGTCACCGTCCAGCAGCAGTGTCTCCTCATCCTCCAGGCGGCCCGGATTCACAGCCACAGAACCCTGCCTCCGAGTTTCCCGAAGAACGTGAATTCATAACTTGTTTGCTGCCCACTCGCGTGTCCAGCCCTTTGAGGTGGTTGCATGGTTCAGCCTGTGGCTCATTGGTGCCTCCCTTTCCCGAAGCAGCGGCCCTGCGCTGCCGTACCTGACAGAGCCGATCTGCTCCTGTGACTCTCTCACATGTGGTTCTTACTGGCCAGGCTCCCTCCACCACAGTCCTCGCTTGGTTTATATGTGTCTGTGTCTGTCTATGGAAAACACAATTTAGATGGAATACGAGCTTGCTCTTTGTTGTTTCTTTCCACTGCATCGGTACTTCTTCCAGTGGGAAGGACAGACTGTGGTGCTTGGGAGAGCTATGGGAGCACTGGCATAAGAAATGCTCCCAAACGATTTCATGAAATGTGAAAAATAAAAAATGGAGGGAGACTAAGTCTCAGGCCTCATCCTCAGGCGCTCCGATGGGCCGGCACAGGTGATGGAAGGGACACGGTGCCACAGGAAGCTAAGCAGCAATGGGGGCTCAGCAATGGCTTTTCCCACCTCCTCTTAGTTCCTGTTGTTTCAAAACTGGGAAATAATCTCCTTTCTTGAAGAGCTCAGAGAAACCTCAAAGAAGAAGGGAATGAGAAACTAATGTGTCAAACACAGCTTTCAGGTGTCCAAAGTGTGTGACCCTTTAATTTCCATCCAACAGATTGAAAATTTAGAGAAGACTCTTTAAAGTGTTCCCTACATACTCTCGTCTCCTCCACTCTCCATTCGGTTTCATCACAACACAAATTATTTGTTGAAATATCCCAGATGCAGTTGCTTATAATTTGTCTTTTGCCACAAAACAAGACAATGGGGACTCGCACCTCCTCTGCTACATCCGTCTCCGGCACTAGGTTGTAACAGGCCTTGGTAAGTACCTAGCTCAAATGGGAAGGGACCCCGCAAATCTCAACTACCTGAAGGTTAGTCTTCTAGGACTAGCTCCTTGTTAGGATAGAACTTCCAAGAGACTATGCTGATGATGCTCATTTCTAAAGAGATACTAATAAAAACAAAGACTGTGGAAGACAAAGATTAATCAGAATTCTAGGTTAGTATTTAGTTGCATTTGTCCTAATATTTTGGCCCTGTTTCAGTTAGATCCCCCATAACCTGTAACTTAGCATATAGTCTCAGCTTTCCAGAGAACAGCTTGCCTATAGTCAGTGTTGAACTTTTGACTTCAGGAAGCTCCCCGTTCAGCAGAATGCTAACAGGTGTCAATGAAGGTTAAGACCAGGTCAGGAAGCACTTGAGGTACATGTCTCTGTGTGTTTGGCATCTCCTTGGATGGGCCTGTCACTGTCTTTATTCTCTCTTTTCTTTTTCAATATATTTTTATTTATTTCAAAGAGGGAGAGGGAGATAGAAACATCAGTGATGAGAGAGAATCATCAATTGCCTGTCTCCTGCATGCCCACTACTGGGGACCAAGCCCACAACCCAGGCATGTGCCCTTGACTGGAATGGAACCTGGGACCCTTCAGTCCGCAGGCCAGTGCTCTGTTCCCTGAGCCACACTAGCCAGGGCTGTCCTTATACTTCTTGAATCTGAACATAAACTGCAGATAGGGATTTTCCTAAATTCATCCCAAACTCAAACTTATCTTTACTTAGCAAGTATTTTCCACCTGGGTAGATAATGCATCATTTTTTAGTTACTCTGCCTCCAGTTATGTATGTAGTAGTTTCTGCAACTTCCATCATTTCCTCCCATGAGACCAGACTCAATTATAAAGTCATAGTAAAATGATACAACCTCGCAGACATCTGTAGCCTCTCTCTTGTTGACCCCACTCATCAAAACTTGGTTTTTCTCCCTAAAGCACACACTGATGACTTTATTCTCATGCTTTGTTTCCTACTAACTGGAGTATAAAGTCTGCCGCCCAGTCTGTGGGCAATGCTGTGGAGGAAAGTTGGCCACGCATTCCCAGCCCTCCCTGTCCTCAGGAGGTGGCCCTGGGCCCCCCGAATTGGTGGGCAGTCCTTTCACTGGCTTTAGCAGTTCATTGCAGTGGAAGCAACTCTGTACTGCTTCCAGTCCTGACTGCTTTCTGCTCTGGGGACACACTTATATCGCAAAACTCAAGCAAGACTGCTGGGGATAAGAGACCAGATTTGGTGAAGGGACCGGCAGAAAAGAGCTGAGACACCCACATCTTGGAGGGAAACAGTCCCAGCTGCATGCACTTGTGTAAATGCCACCCAGGCAGAGAAAAATCACCTAGCAGAGTATAGCCAATATTGGGGGGAAATTATTGTAAGCCTCCTGAGTTTTCAGGTAGTTTGTTACACAGCATTAGATACTGAAACAGGAACCTTGAAAATCAAGCTTCAATTCCCCATTCTGTTGTTATTCTACACCAGAGGCCCAATGCACAAAGATTCCTGCAAGAACTGGCCTTCCTTCCCCTGGCTGCCAGCACTACCTTCGCTCTGGCCAGAGCCACCTTTCCACTGTCCCACGCTGCCCAGAGGCCCAGAGTGTCTGGGGCAGTGCAGAACGCCTGTGTCATTGCTCCCAGCCACTCAGTGCCTATATATGCAAGTTAACCCACCATCTTTGGTGGGCTAATTTGCATACTCACTCCTGATTGGCTGGTGGGCGTTGTGAAGGTATGGTCAATTTTCATGTTCTTCTTCTTTTTTTTTTTTTTTAATCTTTATTGTTCATATTATTACAGATGTTCCTCTTTTTTACCCCCACTCCATTGCTCGCCTCCACCAGGTTCCCACCCCACCCTCTGCCCTTTCCCCACCAATCATTGTCCTCATCCATAGGTGCACAGTTTATGTTCAGTCTCTTCCCACACTCCCCTCTCTCCTTTCCCCCCAAAAATCGTCAGTTCACTCCCCTTCCATACCTCTGATTCTATTATATCCAACAGTTAATATTGTTCATCAGATTTTTTAAAAATTATTTTGGTTTTTAGATTCACTTGATAGTTACGTATTTGTTGTTCATAGTTTTTATCTTTATTTACTTTCTCTTCCAAAAGAACCAACCCCCTTCAGCAATTCATATAATTCTGGTTTGATGGTGATGAACTCCTTTATCTTTTTTTTATTGGTGAAGCTCTTTATCTGGCCTTCGATTTTGAGTGATAGCTGGGTAGATTATTTTTGGCTGTAGGTTCTTACTATTCATCACCTTGAATATTTCTTGACATTCCCGTCTGGCCTGCATGGTTTCTGTTAAGAAATCAGCTGACAATCATATAGGTGCTCCTTTATAGGTAACCACCTGCTTTGCTCTTGCTGCTTTTAATATTCTCTCTTTGTCTTTTGCTCTTGGAATTTTAATTATGATTTGTCTTGGTGTGGTCTTCTTTGGATTCCTTTTGTTTGGAGTTCTGTGCGCTTCCTGGACTTGTAAGTCTAATTCTTTCACCAGGTGGGGGAAGTTTTCTGTCACTATTTCTTTCAGTATGTTTTTGATATCTTGCTCTCTCTCATCTTCTGGGACCCCCATAATTCTGATGTTGGTTCGCTTGAAGTTGTCCCAGAGGTTTCTTACATTATCTTCAACTTTCTGGCTTCTCTTGCCTTCTTGCTTCTGCAGAGGAGTGACTTCTGGCTCTTTATATTCCAAATCTTTGACTTGATTCTTGCGATCTTCCATTCTGTTTTTAGGACTCGGTATAATATTTTTTATTTCAGAGAATGTATTCGTTATTTCTTGTTGATCCCTTATTATTTCTTATTGATCCCTTATTATTTCTTGTTGATCCCTTTTCAAATCCTCATAGGTCTCATTTATTTTATTGGCCTTTTCTAGGAGATTCTTGAACAACCTTATAAGTGTGATTTTGAACTCTATATCCAGTCGCTTTTTGTCCTCCATTTCTTTCGTTTGTAATCTATTTCCTTGTCTTGGCATTTTCACAGCTTCCCTGATGGGGCGGAGTTTCAGAGTGGAGCCTACAGCCTTGACTTCTGTCAGCCACGCCAGCCACGCCCTACGCGGCTCCTTAGTCTCAGTATTCCTCAGGGCCCTTCGGTACTCACTGAAAGCACCTCTGAGAGTGAGTTGCCCTCGAGTTTCGCCTGCTACCAAACAATTTAGTCTCTCCCCCAATGAGCCCGGAACTGGGGTTCAGTTCAGTTGGAAGTGGGG
The DNA here is from genome assembly GCF_964339955.1 of Pipistrellus hanaki. Classification (NCBI taxonomy): domain Eukaryota; kingdom Metazoa; phylum Chordata; class Mammalia; order Chiroptera; family Vespertilionidae; genus Pipistrellus; species Pipistrellus hanaki. Next base: position 7,974,501 of record NC_140515.1, read on the forward strand.
TTGAAAGTGGGGTTCAGAGTAGTCCGGAGCTTTTGTCTCTTCCAGGGCAATCTGGCAGCAGAGTCAACAGTCCATCCTCTGCGCGCAATGTTCGCGCCTCTGGGGCTCTGCCTTTCGCTGCTCCCCTGGGATTCTGCCTCACAGCCCAGGCTCCCTCTGTTTGAGCCTGGGTCCCCAGGGTCTGGCCTACAACTGGGGTTCAGTGCTGTCGGGTCTGGGGTTCAGCACAGTCCAGAGCTTTTATCTCCTTCCCACTAGGGAACGCCAGCCAGGCACTCAGCTGCCCCCTCCTCTCTCCTCTCCGGCTCCGTCCTCTCCACGCGAATGCTGTGTGTCTCCATACCTTAGGCTTTCTCAGCTCCTCCTCTCTTCCCTCTGGTTTTCTCTTTCCTTCTTGTTGTAGAATTTCCAGTCAGTCGACTTTCCTGTAGTTCTGGGTAATGTCCATTTTATATTTTAGTTGTATTTTATTGAAATTGTTGTGTGCAGCTGCGGTTAAGTGTTTTCCTGTGCAGCCATCTTGGATCCTCCGCGTTTGGCTTCTCCCATGTTATTCTTTTATAGTGTAGATATTTTAGACCTTCTAAAGCAGTGGTGGGACCCCTTTTTCTGCCAAGCGCCATTTAGACATTTGTAGCATCATTTGAGGGCTATACACAATTAACAACTAAAAACTAGCCTGCTGTATCTGGTCAAACATTTAATGAACTCACCTCTAATGCCTTGGCAGGACCAGCCCAAATGATTTGGTGGGCCCAGTACGGCCCAGGGGTCAGACGGTTTCCACCTCTGCTCTAAAGTATCAGTCACGTTTAATCCCTAGCCCACAAATGCTTATTTCTCTTTCTTATGGCACAGCCCACCTGCTCCATCTTTTCATCCTGCTTATTCTACCTGTCAAGGTGACCACTCCCTCTAAGTCCTTCCCAGGCTATTGGGCCCAGTGCATACAGCCTGTGTCATCTGGGCTGGTCAAGTGGCACTGCTCAGGGTGAGATGACAGCTAACCATTTGGACAGGAGCATTTTCTCTGTGGGCCTCAGTTCCCACATCTGAACAGCTGTGTGCTGACTTCCCAGGTCTTTCAGCCCTGATGTTCAGAGCAGCGCTGCCAGTAGAATGCCCTGTGTGGGTGACAGTGTCCATGTGCCCGTGCGCCTCCTGCAGTTCCACTACGCAGGGTAGCTCCCAACTGTGGTTAGTGCTACTGAGGAGCTGGATTTTAAAATGTTGTTAATTGTAATTAATATAAATGTAAGTATCCACATGGGGCTAGTGGCCACCATTTGGAGCACTACAGTTCTTGAATTTTATGGAATTAGAAGTGGAAATATTTATTTTTACTTGATGCCAACAAAGGCTTTGTGCTTGATTTTACAAGATTGTCAGAACTTACTCTTTACTTTTGAGAGCCCCAGATACACATGAGCCAGTAGCTGGATGTTTGCCCAGGCTCTGACCTCTCATCCTTATCTAAAATCTTCCCTGGCTGCCAGAGCCTCCCTCTGCAGAGGCAGCACAAGCACAGTGCCCTCCGTGAGGCCCACCACCTGGTGTGGAATTGACTGAGTTGGGGATACACACATGGCAGTGCCAACTGGAAACATGGCACCCACATGTCATGCAGTGGGGTTGCCTTTGGCCTTTGAGTAACTGGGAACATAGTAGACATAGTGTGAAATTATGTGCTTTTTTGGTTCTTGAGCCCTCTGCCATAAATGCCTCTTCCTGAAGGAAGTAAAGAGAACCCTAGGGTCCAACTTGAATTTGAGGTGCTCCTGGCAGTTCTACACTTGGTCTATAATGGTGCAGAATTGGGGCTGAGGGTGCCTTCCATTTGGGCTAATTGCCCTTCTAAGCATGATTATGTGAATTAGGGATTCTTTTCTCTTGCTTATTGTTTACTGTCATTTTAAAAGCGGGGCAGAAAAGCCTCACCTGCTGTATTCCGTCTAGAGCAGGGTCTTCGCGACCTGCTTTGGGCCTGGCTGGGTCTTGCCTTTCTTACCCCATCTGGTGGGAAGTGGAGTTTTAGTTAAAGCCTTTCCATATTATGAACCGGAAGTTGAAAGATCACAGAAGTGACTACTTAGGGTCGCTTGGTTTCCACCACTCCACCCTCCTGTCCCTCGTAAGGCTGTTTGTGACCAGGAGGCGGCAGCTGCGGGAGCCACCAGGACACCCCGTGGCTCCACCTCAGGCCCAGCCAGCCCTCCTGCGTCCCAAGTCAGCTGGCCCTTCTCCCTGGGCCTGAGAAGACTCCTGTTGGTGGTTCCGTGTAATAACCTGTTGTAGACTGGAAGGCTGGTCGTAACTCCCCCGGGCCTGCTTGTTTTCAGGCTAAATCATCATAGCCCTTTGAGCCCTTCCCCAGAGGCTCCGTTGTCCACTCTCTTAATCATGTGACTTGCCTGCTCTGCACTCTGCACGCAGGGACTCAGAAGGCAGCCCTTGTCCGCACCCCAGGCTGCCGCCCCGTCCTCCTGCATCCATAGATGTTTACTTGCCATTCTGATTTCTTCCTCAACAGTGTGTCTCACGCTCAGGTAGCCTTTCCTGTCGTAACATGTTGGGATTGTGATAACCATTTATAATTTTTGGAGTGTAGTCCGTGGGCTGAATTCAAGAGAAATCCAGAGGCCAAACAATTTGATTGTTCAATCCTTGTTTATCTGTATTTTAGTTTGGGATCCTTAAAATTTTTATTTATTTTAAGATTATTTATTATTGGAATATAAATTATTTTGTTATATTGACACTAGTGGCCTGGTGCATGAAATTCATGCACATTAAAAGGGAATTAACTAGAGGAAATATTTTAATATTGCTATTTGCCCTTTCTCTATAATAGAAGTGTCAGAGATAAAAGAAAATTAGTAAAATGTCTATGAAAATCTTCCTCCTGTCAGTCTGGAGTCAAGTCCCTGCCCACCTGCAGCACCTAAAATTAGAAGAAACCCAGACCCAGCTGGTCCCATTAGGCGAGATCCAAACCCGGCTGGCTCCACCCTTATCAAGCCCTGCCAGGCGGGTGGTACAGCCTCAGGTCCCCTTGTCTGGTGCCGGGTGGGGGGGGAGGGCGCGCAGCCTTAGGCACCCCCATCAAGCCCCTCCAGGTGGGGGGTGCAGCCTCAGGGCCCTCCTCAAGTCCTGCTGAACAAGGGGTGAAGCCTCAGGTCCCCCGGCACATGCTGGGCAGGAGCCGCAGCCTCCGCCCCCCCCCCCCCCCCCCAGAACACCCTCAGGTCCCCCAGCCTGGCACCAGGGCGGGAGGCATGCCTTGAGGTCCCCCATCAATCCCTGCTGTGCAGGGGTCATTGGACAGGGGGCACAGCCTCAGGTCCACTGTGAAGCCTCCCTGGGTGGGGGCACAGCCTCAGGACCCCGTCAAGCCCCGCTGGACAGGGGCATGGCCTGAGGGCCCCAGGCCGCGCCAGGGTGGGGGCGTGCAGCCTGAGATCCCCCGTCGAGCCCTGCCGGGGGGCCGTGACCTGAGGTCCCCTGGCCTGGTGCTGGGGCAGGGGCACGTCCTGAGGTCTCCTGCCCCGGCCCAGCGCCATGCAGCCTCAGGTCCCCTGCTGATTGCTCCTTCAGGCTTCTCGTGGGAATTTGGCCTCTGCTGTGGGTGCATCCATCTTATGTTATGGAAACCCACCTCCACCGTGGGCACTGCCATCTTTCATGATGGCGTGATGGCCAATTTGCATATACCCTCTTTATTAGATAGAATGTGACATTGAATTAGCTTCACATGATTCCATATAATGATCTGATATTTGTGTGTAGGGCAAAATGATCACCACGTAAGTCTAGTTAGCAGCCATCACCACACATAGCTGCACGATTTTTCCTTGTGATGAGAACTTTGACAATTTGCTCTCTTAGCAGCTTTCAAATCTGCAGCACAGCCTTACTCACTGCGGTCTCCATGCTGCGCGTGACTTCCCCTCGCCTTACTTTTTTATAGCTTATTGATATGCTAAGTTACTTTATCACTTGTTTGAACGTTTTGTCCACCTCCACTGGCCACCTCTGGCCACCACCAGGCTCTTCTCTATATCTAAGAGTTCACCTTTTCTTTGATTGTGTGTATGCTATTATTCTATGTAAGGACCATTCTCCACTGCCTGTGTGTGTATGAATAGCCATGGCTCGGAGTATGCGGGCCGTGAGAGGGGAGTGCGCTGACTGCTAGGCTCACAGGTCTCAGGCCCTCCCCACCTGCCGCGGTGCCTGTTCTGTTCACTGCACGTTTGCGGAGAGAGCCCAGGCACCTCGTCTGCAGCACCAGCGCGGAGCTGGCTGCGACCTCTCCGTTTACACTCTTGTCTTAATAATCCACTGGTTTGCTGTGTGACATTGGGCGATGCGCTTAATATTGCTGCAGCCGCCTCCTCTTCTCTTTAATGAATCGCTAAAAGGATGTGTTCAGAGGTTCCAGCAGCCTCCTCAACTCTGCCCCTTAACTATTGCATTCAGAATTAATGATTGGACTTAATGTCCACCCTTTTGGGGTGCGAATGAGTGGGCAGCATTTGTACTTGCATGTGGGAGCCATCAATTTCAAGGGTGAGCTTTCCACGCTCCTCATCTCTTCAGTATCTTGGTCGTTTTGTTCCTGGGCCCAGGACCAGTTTTTAAAAGACGCTCGGAAGTTAGGGCACTCAGAATTAAGATCTTTCTGTGTTAGTCTTCCCTATCACTGCCTGCTCATCTAAAGGTCCCCACGCTCCGAGGACACCTCCTGATCAGGTTTCTCGCTTCCTCCAGACCCGCAGCACTCGCTCTGACGCCGTGGCGCCCTAGGCGCTCCCAGCTCCGCCGGCACCACGAGCAGGCAGCCCGCTCCCTTCTAGGCCTCAGGCTGGGTCTCCCTGTCCTCTCCCCGTCAGACGTGCACTGTTCTGGCCTGTCAGCCCTGCTGGCCGTGCCTCTGCCAGGCCCCGCGTGGCCCCCAGACGACAGCGGGCCCTGCTCTGGTGCCTTTGCCCGTGGAGCCCTTTGGAGGCGCCAGGCCGTGCTTTCCTCTTCGTCCGCGTCGCAGATGCTGGAGGTCAGACTGGCCTTTAGTGCTGAGGTCAGATGCATTCGAATGGCGGGAACTGCCAGTCACATAGGCCTCTGCTCGTGGGTACACGGTACCTGCCTTTCCCGCCCCTGGGTGAGCCCGGCGTCCAGCCCCCGGAGCACTGCTGCCCGCTGGAGCCTCACCCCTGAAATGCCCCCCTTCACGCCCCGATTATCGGGACTCAGTGGTGGTTTCTCGGTTTTGAAAAGCCTTTCCCTTTCCTTCTGCTGGGGTGCACCCTCCTCGAAGCACCGACATGGTGCTGGGTGCAGGCTTGTCCTGAGCCCCTGGGCTGGTGACACCTTCCAGCGCTGCTCAGCGTGGGGTGAGGAGGGCGGGAGGGAGGGAGGGAGAAAGCCACCGAAGGAGGGCGGAGGCTGCCACGCCCTCTGCGGGGTAGGCCACAGGACCCCCCCATTCCGCCTTCTCTTGAAGACGTTTCTAGTTCCGGAGCCAGTTCCGTTTTCCTGGGGAGTTTTGCTGACTAAGGCCACTCGGTTGTACAACAGTCGCCCTGACTCTCTTGCTGTTCCGCTGGGCGAGGTCTCCCCTGCCGGAGCGATCACTGCAGGCCTGGACTGGGGCCCTGAGCCGAGCCTCCCGGGACGCCCAGGGCCACGCTGTTTCCATGGAGCTGTTTGTTGCTTGACCACAGCTCAGGGCAAGAAACCACCCTTTTTCTCCCTGGTTACCTGGGCTGCGGGGCTGTCTTTTCTGTCCACCTGCGTCACCTGTGGCGTTTCCCTGCCGTCAGGAGAGAAAGCATGTGGACTGTGCAGACGTGCTCACCCCTGAACAGGGCCGGATGTGCCGCACTAGGTGAGGATCGCATCGAGTCTGCAGCCTAGAGGTGGGTGTCAGGTGATAGCTGAGAACAAGGCAAACGGCTTGAGTTGTCTCTAACTCCCAGTGCGAACTTAGGTGCATGCAGCCGTCCAGTGGCACCACTGGCTTCTCTCAGCATCGTTCTCACGAGCTGTCCCTGCAAAGCTGCCAGCTGGTCTGCGCTATCCCAGTGGGAGCCGGGCGCCAGGACTGCCGATCTGGCCAGGGCTGGTCTGGGAGAACCCGTGAAGTGGAAATACCAGGCTTTCAAAACATAGTAGGCTTAGTGTTTTAAAAATGCATGTTAAAATAATAGTATTTTTGACATAAGGGTTAGAGTACATTTAACAATTCCACCAGTTTCGTTGCATTTTTTATCATTGTGGCTACTAGAACACTTAAAATTACATATGTGGCCATCATTTTATTTCTTGGGGCAGCTCTGTACTAACAGTTCCATGGTAAGAGTCTGTTTCAAATAGAACCCTGCTTAGTGTGAGTGCATTTTCCAGAAATTCCTTATGTACCTGGGGTACTTGTAAGAGCATGTTAGAGGCTTGGATTGGACTGACACTAACCTGAGTGTCAACCCAAATGGCACCATGGCTTGTGTCAGCATCCTGAACTTTCTGAATCTCAGTTTCCTGCCCTGTATGAAAGGGTAGCTGCGCCTGGACTCACGTGGTTAGGTGTGGAATAATGCAGTATTACATGGCAATGGAGAGGCCCAGTGCATGAAATTTGTGCACGGTGGGGGCAGGGAGTGTCCCTCAGCCCAGCTTGCACCCAATCTGGGACTGCTGTCTCCAACCACTTGCCTGCCTTTGCCTGATTGCCCCTAACTGCTTCTGCTTGCCAGCCTGATCACCCCTAACCACTCCTCTGCCAGCCTGATTGATGCCTAACTGCTCTTGGGCCCGCCTGATTGTCCCTAACTGTCCTCCCCTGCCAGCCTGGTCACCCCTAACTGCCTTACCCTGCATGCCTGGTCTCCCCAACTGCCCTCCCCTGCATGCCTGGGTTCCCCCATCAACTGTCCTCCCCTGCAGGACTGGTCCCCCTAACTGCCCTCTCTTGCAAGCCTGATCCTTCCAACTGCCCTCCCCTGGATTAAAGAGGGTGCAGGCTGGGCTGAGGGACCCTCTCCCCTCCTTTGTGCATGAATTTTGTGCACCGGGCCTCTAGTATTAACAATAACTGAGTAATTTCATTTTCCCCAAGTTAATCTCTATTTTGAAATTTTATTGCAAATGTAGAAACAAAAACAAACAAACAAAAAAAACCAGCCCTGGCTCTCATTCCAATACCTCTACTGGCTCCACCTAATGGAACGGTGAGCGCATGGGTCTTGAGAGCAGTGCGGGCGTGCGAGTGCTGGGCCCAGAGAGCTTCCATTCCATAGATGCAGCATCGAGTCACCGCCAAGGTCATACAGCGAGGAAGGGCAGCCGGCACTGAGCCATGTGCTCCGACCACCACATGGCTAATGCCGGCTGCCCTTCCTCTGTCTCCACCCAGTGTGGTCCCCCAGCGAGTAGTCAGAGTGAAAGCAGCAGCCACCGAATGCCCAGAGAGCACGCTTTGGGATGTCTCCGCCGTGACTGTATAGTGCAGCCCTCCATTCTCCCTGAGTGTGTCTTCTAGTTTGCAAAGCAGCGTGAACACCCCGGGTACGGCTTCCGCAGGGAGCGGGGTGCTCCGGCCACTGCAGCCCGGCCGGGTGGCGCTGGGGACATCTGTGGGATGGGCTGCTTGCCCTCATGTGTGACTCTGACAATTACCTTGGAGTAGAGTCGAGCGTGGAGTGGCGTTTCTTGTGCTGGGCTGGGATCCTCCTCTTCACCTTAGGGTGCGCACTCCACCCTGACCCGGCCAGGCCTCTCCGAGAGGTGTCTCACCGCCCCATTCAGCCGAGGGCTTAGCGGCTGTGATGTATTACTTCTTTTCAAGTGGGATCTCCTCCCTGGGCAGGTGGGAGCGCTGGGGAGTGGGTCGAAGCGCACAGCTCCTGCTCCCCGGCTGAGGACGTGCTCTGTGTGCGGTGAGGAGGAATTATCCACCGGCTTGGAAAAGCCCTTTAGAGAGAGAGGTTGGATGTGTGAGAACTGAAATACAACTTCGCAGCGACAGTGTCTTCAGCTCCTGCTCCCTGGCCCAGGACACCAGCTGGGCAAGGCCATCGGGCAGATGCAGCACCACCCAGGCTCATGCCCAGGCCCCCATGGACGTTATTAGTTAGAAAGCAGGATGTGCTCAGCTGAAGGGTGACAACAGTCGTAAACTCTGGTCACAGAGTTCACTGTGGCGGTGCAGATGGGCCGGCGTGGGCTGAGAAGGGCTACTTGGGAGGCTGCTGAGAGCTGGGGTGGGAGAGGAGATGGAGGGAGGGCAGCCACAGACTTGCTGAGCGGTGAGGCCGACTCCGGCAGTCCAAACAGGAGGGCAGCTCAGCGCCCTGGCACCAGCCTTCCGGCACAGACAGGCACAGAGGCCCGGTGAACAGGGAAGTGCGTAGCTTAATAGCAAAGCTCACACGTATCCGTAGGACACTCTCCAGGCTCTGGTTGGACCGGTGGGTGCTCGCGTGGCTGATTCTGTGCCAGCTCTATGAATAGGCACTAGTACCCACCACTTCCAGATGAGGGAACGGAACTAGGGGCCCAGCGCGGCCGGGCCTCAGCACTCTCGGCAGCTTGTCTGCTCCAGGCCCAGAGAAGGACTGTCCACAGCAGAGCCTGTCTTTCTCTCAAAGGCTCTCCTATTAGGGCGGGTCCACCAACAAAAAGCTCTTTGGATTGACTCCCAGTCCACGATGAGGGATTTAATCTCATCTGCACAATCCCTTGTGCCCCGTAAAGTAACGTTAAAGAAGCCTCAGCGTCCATCCTGTTCACAGTCCTGCCGTACCCACGGGCCATCTCTCTCAGGTCCTGTCTGCACAGCCACCGCTGCCCTGCTCCCTCTGCTCCTCGGGGAGGGAAGAGGGGGCGGAGCTGCGTGGCTCGAGGAGGCGGGAGAGCAGAGAGGGCAGAGGAGCGGCGGGCAGGCTGGAGCAGCTGGCTCGCAGCCCTGTGCCTGGGCCCTGTCTGTGCCATGTCCTAGGCTTGGGATCATTAAGAGATTGTTAGCCTCTCCGCCTCCCCGTGCCTCAGCTTCCCCACTGCCGACTGCAGGCATTGACACGCGTGTGCTCCGTGAAGCCAAGGGAAACAGTGAGCACTTAGTGGGCCTGGCCTTGGAGAGCCTGCGAAGACGTCTGCTGGACGTTTGCGGTGTCCTGTCTGAAGGACACGGAGCAAGCCTCGTGCGGTCCCTTCGTTCCCATGGGGACGCGGGAGGTGCGCCTTCCGGGTCGCCTGTGGCGAGTTCACGCTGTTAGGGTGACCTTGTTAGGGCACCGCCGCTGGGAAGATGCATGATCTGTTCGGGGTGGCATGCGAGCCTGTGGGGAGAGGCGGGCAGATTGTTAGAAAGAACATCCGGGAGTCCTAGGACCTGCTCCAGGAGCGACTGCTGGTCACCCTCTCCGGCCCTGGACTTCTTGTCCCTGGAAGAGGCCAGCAGGCAGAGGAGGGCCTGGGAGCGCAGCCTGCCCTCAGCTCCTGCTGGCTCAGTCTGAACTCTTCTGGCTAGTTTCCTGTGTGCCCAATTACGTCTGTCTCAGTGGTTCTGTCAAAAAAGAAAAGAAGAAGAAGAAAAAAAGACTTTGCAGACATGCATTTCCTACTGGAAATAAACAAAAGGAATTTGATTTGTCAAACTGCTGACTACACCTGTGACTGCAGACAGCGGCGACTGTGCCTCGGGGTCTCCTGCCAGGTGGTTCTGTCCACACCCCTGTACACGTGGGAGGGCAGGCGTCTGTGGGTCTGTGGGTGTTTGGGTGGGTGGGCAGCGATGAGCAGAACTCAGAACCTTCTTGCCTGTTCCCAAGGCACAGGTCCTCCCTCCCCAGGCCCTTGTTCCCCCCGACCCAGGCAGCCTTCCTGAGACAGGAAGCACACGCTGGGAGCTGCCAATTCCGTATCTGCGGGTGGGAGTCTGGGCCTGGACAAAGGAACATTGATAAAATACCACATTAACAGCATCCACTCACGGCGTGGACCTTGAAGGCTCGGGTACCACTGAATGCCCCACACAAACATGTACTCCGGGTAGCATTGTTTCAATTTGACAGTCGAGACTGAGACATGGACGACTGACTTCACCCACCCAAAGGGACATGCTAACAAGTGGCTGTGTGGGTTTGAGCTCACAGCAGTGCGCGGCAGCCTGCTCCTCGCCGAGAGGTAGGCAGCTGGGTCCCTGTCAGTAACAGCTCAAACCCTCACACCTGCCTGCCAGGATCCGGGGATATGGAAGGAGGTGGCGAGAGGACAGTGACCCCAGGGGCGGAGGGCCAGTACCCTGGAGAAAGCAATCCGAGTTGGCAACGTGAACGTAGAAGAAAGCTGTGGCTCAGGTGATGCTTCCACTCTGTGTGGTAGACTCGTAACTGAAAATAGCATGTGCCAGTCCATCACTTGAGTGTGAACTTAACTCATTAATTGAAATTATCATGCTTTTTAATGGTCCTTTTAGAGAATGTCAGAAGACATTAGAAATTTGTGCTTTGGGGAGTTGGAGAACATACTTACAGTTAAGGATTAATTTTCACTCACAGAGATCAAAAAGGTCTCGATGAGTAAGATAAGTATTGAGTTTCAGAGTTGTTTTAATTTTTTTCTCCTCCTGCCAGACAGTCTGAAACTCATCTCAAGTATCAGGGTAAAAAGAGAAGTGGTGGGTAGACACAAAAAGGTAATAGATATATTTTAGGTATAGAATATGAACTGCCTCTCTCAATGCGTATCAGAAGGAGAATTTATTCCAGTTGAGTGGCTTTAATGACATGATTTTACCATTCTAAATTATAGCTGCTCTTTAAGAGAAAATAGATGCACACATTGCCAGCGCAGGCTGACCCGCTCCTTCCAACAGCTCCTCCCACACTTGTTGGTTTCACCTTGTCTCCCATCAGACCCATCAGTGGCTTCCCTCGGGGAAACCTGGGTAGGCAAGGGAAGGGAGGAAGGAGAGTGAGGGCAGGGGGATGAGGGGGAGGGGAGCCTGCGTCAGGCAAGGCCCCTGGTGTTGGCAGCACCGTTGTTATCCCTGCCCAAGCCGAAGCTCCTGAGGGATGGCACCGCACGTCCGGACCACATTATTTTGAAGTTTGGCCATGGATCGGGTGATCGCACTGCTGGGGGAGCTCCCACTAAGGAATTCCAAATGTCAGGGCTGTTGCTGGACATGTTGGTCAAAACTAGCGATCCCTTCTGCAGATCACTGATTCCCAACCCCTGCACCACTTTCACCCACAGGAAAGGGGCGTGTGCGGTGAGAACGTTCACTGGCTGCAGATTTGGGTGAAGACAGAAGTAGAGTCCCCATATACTTTTGTTTTAATAGAAGCTGGTTTCCAGCAGGAACGGAATTAGACGGAAGCATCATCCATTTGTCTGGGCATTTCCCACCGAGACCCGAGGCGTGAACTCCATGCCTGTCTCTTCCGTAAGGGCACACAGGATAATACACAGTCTGTCCACTTGATGAAAGGCATACTGCAGTTTTTAAAAACATCTGTTATCTTTTAAATGTAAGACTGGGTACATAAAATAGAATATACTGTATTTTATGGAATCACCCAGACCTTTATTTTATACCAGTATAGCAGAAATAAATGAGAATGTCAGCCAAGTCAGCAATTATATGCTTTCTTATCTCTTTTAAGAGGCATCCCAATTTGGGAAGTGTTACAATGAAACACAGAAAAGGAACCTTAGAAGCGATTAAACCCGGTACACAACATGCTTATTAAGTTAAAAGCATAATCACAGGCATCCACCAGCCCCCCCACCCCCCTCCGTCACCCCAGATTGGCCCATTACACATAGCCTGCGAGATCTCCCCCATGGCCCGAGCAGGAGGGAACCCTCCTCCTGAATCGGGGGTTTATTGTTGCTTTGCTTTTCAGAGCTATTGAACTCTCTTTCCTAGTAAGCTCTGTTCTCTGTCGCCGCTGTCTTCCGGCCTGGCCCAGGAAACCTGCGTCAGCTCCAGCCGAATGTGTAAGCTGGACAGATCCTCTGTCCTTCAGGGTGTGGTTCAAATACCATTTCACACTGTCGGGGCGTCACAGAGGACATCTCTGACAGATTGGACTGGACACGATCGAGCCTCCCTTTTGAACTCTCAGCAGCTTCTCTTACCCCGTTCTATCCGTACACCTGATTCTCCATCCCTGTAGGTCTTCCCCACCACGTTCCTGCTGGAGTCCAGAGCAGGATTCCTGTTTGCTGTAGCTTGATGCCTGACATAATAATAAAAAAAAGTTTGGATTACATTGGCTGGCACTTTCTGGGTAATCCCACCAAACTGACCTAAATGAGATCGGCAGTAAGACTGTTCCCGGTTAGCAAGGCGGAACCTGAACCTGCACCAGTATCCACCATCACTCACATGCTTCGTCCTTCGATTCCGGCAAACGAAGGGAGCGGCTGCTGCGCAGCCCTGCTTGCCGAGTCCGCTTCCATTTCTCTCCAGCTCCAGGCTTCACCTTATCCTTGGACACCTGGTTCAGAAATAAATGGGGGAACCAAATAAATGAAATTAGATGCAAATTTTCCCTAACAGTGAGGCCAGCAACATTTTTTAGGCAACATCTGTATTTTTCATGTTATTTACTGATCTATTGGATTTCTTTCTTAAGTTATAAGAGATCCATAGGTACCATAAGAATTAGACCTTTTCTCTAGGTTCCTGAAATGCAGTTATTTACTTAGTGTTTTCAGCAATCCCTTGAATTTGCTATCTGCCATATTCAATTTTGATGCAATTTTATCTGTCAGTTGTTTCTTTATAGTTCTGGAGTTTCTTGTTATTATACCTCTGAGATTAGAAGACCATTTTCATTTTTTCTTTTTAAAATATTTTTTTTAAAATGTAGAGAAGGCTGGCATCTTACAGGAGCTTCCTTACCCTGGCTCAAAAGTTTGTCCTTCTTCTGTTTGACCAATGTTCTTAGTTAGCCCTGTGACGTGCGGACCACGTGAGCCTGCAGGTGCCCTGGACATATTACAGTGGCCGGCTGATGTGCCTTCACAAGGCCCCTCGGCTGCCTGCAGAGCAGAGATGTCAGGGGCAGGAGGGAAGCAAACAGGGGGGCTGTGACACATGGAGCAGACCCCGGATGTGGTCACAGATCCAGGTCCACATAAGACTTCGCTGCGTGCTCTCGTGCACCTGCTGCCCTGGCAGCCTGGGCGTCTGGACTGTGAGCCTCCGGCAGGGTGTGCGGGAGGCCTGCACAGGCAGCTGGGCCCTGGCCATGGCCTTGGCCACCGTGCTAGCTTGGCACTGGGAGGAGAGTGGGCTCAGTGGTGTGGGCAGGAAGTAACCCTGCCCTGTTCCCGGCTGGGGTCCCTGGGAGCTCAGACAAGTCGCTGGTTTCCCTGGCACCTTGTCTGCCCTTTGTGGCCAGATATTCGCTCTGCACCTCACTGTCCTCTAGGAGTCTCGCCCTGTGAGGTGCTTCTTGCTGTTTACGCTTGTTCACATTTGAAATGCAAAGAGTCTGAGCTTCAGAGAAGATGAGACAATTAGAGTAGTTTGCAAAGCACATCAAAGTTTTGTAGTTGTTTTTTTTTAAGGACTGAAAGAATGTGACTACATGCATTTTGTTAATATAATCCTCCTTTACTTAAAGGTCCATGGACATCTTTTGCTCAATCAGTGTTTTATTTTTTCGCTCTTCATTTTATAAGCGATGCTTCCCCTTGACTCCCAGTCTCAGGAGACAGCAGTGCTTCCCTTGACAACACAGAGGGCGAGTCAGCTCTGTGTTTATGTTCTGAGCATTGGTTTTCCAGGACAGTCTCATGAAAAGGACCAGTATTTCTAAGTCATTTTTTAGTGTAAGGAGGGCCAGGTTTGGACATTGGAATTAATTTCCCTTATCTCGCCATCCAAATAGCCACTCCGACTTGTTTGATTTATTACCTGGGATGGTTCATCGGCACTAGAACAGAGGGCGGGAGACAGCACCTGTAGGTAGCCCCATCACTCACAGCTCTGAGCATTGCCCGCAATGGCCGGCGAGCAAGCCGCGGCTCCTGGAGGGACCCTCCTGTGCCCCCAACCACTCTTTGGGTTTCTGGGTAAGTGCCACAACCTAAAAATTCTTCCCACTTTCCTCCCCGACATAGTGTAAAAGAACTTTCTAAATTGAAAATGTAATTTCTGGTTAAAGACAAGGTACCGACAAGGAGAAAAAAATTAAAAGCATATATCCCACCATGGACTTGTACGTAGACATTGTAAAGAAACATCAAAACTAATAATTTTTTTTGTTTTTAAAAATGTGCAAAAGAACAGAAATTTTGTCCCCCAAAAGGACGTACTGAATGTATGAAATCTCTAGGGAAATGCTGGGAAAACAACAACAACATGAGATACCACTTCATGCCTATTAAAATGGCAAAATTGGAAAATACCAGTAATACCAGGGGCTGACAAGGGTGTGGAACAAATGAACTTGCGTGCATGGCTGATGGGAAGGCAGGTGGGCAGCCACTCTGAAAACCAGTTGGTCAGTTTCTTTAAGAATTAAATATGCAGTTCCCTGTGACCAGCACTCACTCCGAGGAAAGGACATATGTTTACGGGAATCCTGCACATGTCCATAGAAGCTTCACGTGTAGTTGCCTTTGCTGGGGGACTCCCACAGGCCCTGTAGGCGCGTGGGTGCTGTGTCTCCATACAGCAGGACAGTATCGGCAATAACGAGGGGCAAGCTGTTCGTCTCCCCAGCAGCTGGAACACTCAGAGGCATGTTGAGTGACACATGTCTCCACATGTGAGGGGCGGTCAGCAGTGGCCAGAGGTTAGGGGTGGAGGTGGGTGTGGCTGGGAGGCTGCTCGAAGGGGCAGTAGGGGTGATGGAGCTGCTCTGTGTCCCGATCATGGTGTGACTATGCATGCCCTTGTGTTAAACTTTATAGCACCATACCCCCCACACCCAGAGAGTCCGCTTGGTAAATGTAGAGCGACACCACCGCCTGAGTGCCAGCTCCTGCCGAGGTCTGTAAGCACGAGCCTGTCTCAGACCCGGCCCGCCGGCCCCAGCGCCCCGTGGTCACCGCCGATTTCTGTCTTCAGGCACACTCACCTCGTCCCTTCTTCTCTGGCCAAGAGGACTCCTCGTTCGCCTCGTTTGGGTCTTGACCGCTATTAGAATAGATAATTGCAACAGTTGGAAAAGGAAGCCAAACATCAAAACGGAAAGCACACACACACCACAGACAGAATACCTTGGACTGTTTCCTGACTTTCCATGTGTTTCACCACTGTGTTCTCCTAAGATGCCCATCACTAGTCATTACTGTCACCTCCTCCTCGTAGGCGAGGCACTGAGGCCCAGAGAGAAGGGGGCCTACCCGGGCGCCAGGGTGGCCCATGTGAGCTTTGTTTGCCCCTTTGCTTGCCCTCCTCCCCCCTGCGCTTCCCCTCCACTGATGTGCTTGTTCATTGAGGGAGAGAAACTGATAACATGTAGATGCAGACAGAATGATCTCTCTTTTCTGCATGTACTAGTCTTAGGACAAATTGCCACAAACTTAGCAGCTCGTAGTTTTGTGGGTCAGAAGCCGGACACAGGTATGAGAAGGCTATGTCAGAAGTGTTACCTGGGCTGAGGAGTTCTGTCTGAGGCTTTGGCCAATAATATGCTTCTCTCATTGTGGTGGTGGTGGAACTCAGTTCATTGTGGCTGCAGGATTCAGGTCCTCATTTCCCTCTGGCTGTCAGACAGGGCCTCTCAGCTCCTAGGGGCTGCCCACACTGACTGCTCTGTGGCCTCCACCTTGGTGGCTGCACTGGTACATCAAGTCTTATTTGTGCTTTGAATCTCTGACTTCATCTCTAACCTATACACTCCAATATAAACTCCAAAATATAAACTTCATGTCATTGTTTCTGTCCCTTTCAGATTACCTCCCTTTCCTAAGGTCAGCTGACCTGGGACTTTAAATACAGCTGCAAAATCCTTCACATCAACACCTTGCCCGGTGTTTGGTTGAATATATGGAACAGGAGTACCTATGTGGGAGGTCACCTTGCAACGCTGCCTCCACCAGTGCCTCGTGCATAGAAGGTGCAGACGGACCCAATCAGCCAGCTCTAAGCTGCTTCTTTTCCAGTAGGACTTACACAGTTCTTTTATGCTTTTAGAGTTTATTGCCAACATTTTGTGTTTACTAGGCCATTTGATTAAAACATTAACAATCTATCTGTGTATGCCTTTTGCCTTAAAATTAAGGATTGAAAAAAAATGAGATAAAACAGTATTTATGCAATTGTGTATTCAGTGAGCTCATCTTTTGTTTTAGCATGTTTCAACCTGTGATTTCTTCTCAACCTCTGTGGTCCATCTCCTTGAACTTCTCTCTGTTCCTTTATTGTTTGATTCCTTCTCATCTTAAATGTCGCCTCCTCATGGACAGGTTCCTTGCTGGCCGATCTAGACTAGGCTAAAAATGACAAGAATAATGAAGTTGTTCTTTTATTAAGGCTTTCTTCAAGTGGCTCTGTAATTATTTCTGGATTTGTGTATTTCCAGTATCTTATCTCTACTTCCCATTAGAATCTGAGCCTCAGGAAGAGGCACCTTCGTAGGCCCAGCGCCTGGACGGTGCTGGGTACAGGTAGGCACCAAGAAGCATGTGTTTAATTGACATGTAAATAGAATGTGCGGTTCTGGTCCTTGTAGGAAGGTAACTTTCACATTTGCTTTGAAAGGTTGCTAGAGTAGAGAGTCTGTTCATCAGGAGGTCTACTGCTAAAGCGTTTACTGTTTGAAAAGCATCTGGTTGACAATCACTGGCTCCTGAGAGAGAGAGAGAGAGAGAGAGAGAGAGAGAGAGAGAGAGAGAGAGTCTACAAAAGGCAGAACCAAAGAGGAACAGCTGTCCTTCAAAACAGGGCCACTGGTTAGGAGGTGGGTGATGAGTCTCCAATCATGGACCAGCTCATGTGTGGATCACAGTTTCCTGCAGATTTTTAATGTCCAAGATGCCTCGGTCACTAGCCCTCCTTTAGGTAGCTCTGACTTTTTCCCAAGCTTCACTATCACCTCCAATTAGTCCCAGACCTACTTAGAAGCAGTTCCTAAAGAGGACAGAGTGGGCGGAGTGGGCGCCGGGAGCTGTGTCTGAATTTTCACACATTGTTCTAACGGCTCCTCCCTCCCCTTTGCCACATCCCCGGCTGGTCTGTCACATGCTCAGCTGTCTCCTGGTCAAAGGACCTTTGGCAAGTTAGTCAGCCCTCTGAGCCTGTTCCCCTCCTCTGGGAGATGGGTGTAATGGTTCCCACCTTGAAGGTCGTTGGAAGAGGAAGGGCAGTGGGTGCCAATGCCTGGTGCACAGTGAGGTGGGGCATTGTCGTTGCAAGTGGGCTGTGCCATGCCTCCGCAGACCTGAGGGCAGGGAGTGGCAGGGTTCCCCTTGACAACAACTGGGTCTGGAAATTATAAACAGAAGGTTACAACAGATTATAGTATCACTGGAGATATTCTTCTTAATTGGCTTTTCTCATTCTGTACTAAATAAAGATTCCTCATTTCAAACTTGTAAGTGCAGTGGATGCCTCTCTCACATGCCTTTTGCTGATGATTCTGGAGGCCTTTCGGAGGCGGCCGCGCCCCCGGGGTTCGTTGTGAACTTCAGCTCTTTATGAGGAAGGTTCCTGTGGAGTCCTGCTCCCCCTTTCCCGTTCCTAGTGCATGGCATAAAGATCATCTGTTTGGTGAACACAGGCCAGCTGGCCTCTGCCCAGCCCCCTGCCAGTCCTCCTCTCCTCAGGGCGGGGATCTGCGCCCCTTCACTGGGAAGCAGCAGAGCCCAAGGTGGTGGGGCGGGGGGAGGGGGGGTCTCCCAGGAGCTCACTTGCCATAACCTGCCCGCTGCCGTGTTCCCCATGAGACCAGTGAGGGGGCAGAGCAGAGCAGGTTGCAGTGCTGGTCCTTGTGGAAGGCAGGAGGACGGAGTGGGGTAATCCAGAGGGGCGGCTCGAGCTGGGCCCAGGCTTTCCATTCTGCCTGCCTCTCAGTTCACGGGTGAGGCCGGGGCCAGCGCTGCTCCCAGTGGCATCAGCAGCCTGGGAGGCTGCCGTCTGCGCAGTTCCTCAGTGTGACCCCAGGGCGCAGGGACAGGGGGCTGCTGGGCTCGGCCCCGGGCATGGCGTCTCCGTGTCCTCTCCAGGAAGCGCGGCTGTTGGCGCCCGTCAGAGGCTGTGGTTACAAAGGAAGTGCCCCGTGCATGTGAAGAACACTGCGACGCCAGCAGCGCCTCTCCTCTTCATTGTAACCAGATTAACATGCAGGGCCAGGATCTGCTGCTTTCAGAGTTGTTGGCGTCAGTCATCGCATTTCTAGGCGAAGTGTGTGAAAGTGATTATAGGTAATAAATATCTTTTTTTTAAACTTATTGCAGAGGCAGTTTTCCCACTGTTAATGAGGGTAATTTGACTTGGTTGAAGGATTGCAGTTCCTAAGAATTAATGCAGTAATCCAATTGGGAGATTTGAAGAGATCTGAGGTTTTTCACAGGTCGCGTGCTGGGGAATGGGCCCCTGTCACACGGCGGCTAATGGACTCGAACGCGGCTGCCATCGCTGCTCCCGCGCAGCAGCTTTGCCCTTGTGGTGCTCTGTCCGGCGGCGGCGTGTTCAGGAGCGCAGGGCATGGTCACTCTTGTGAGAGCTGGTGTGGCATTTCCCCTGCTCATCGTTCCTCATTACACGCTGGAATCCTAATCTGCTCAAGTCCGACGAATATCAGGCTCCGAGGAGGAGCTGCCTCCCGCCTTGCTTTCTCCGAGGAGGGCCTTTTGTTTTTGAACTAATCATGTACCATTCTGTTCACACATACCGGTCATTTCATGTGAATACAAAGGTTACATGCATGGTATTCATAACCTTCCATTTTTGGTAATGGTGTATTATTAACAGCTAACAATATTTTGTAAAGCCTTATTGGTAAGGACTTCGGAAATGCTTATTTCCCCATCCCATTATGTCCCTAAATATTAACATTCCCATTTTGAAGCAGTTAGCAGCACTTAGTCCTCCTTCATGTGCCCCAGACAGTGCCACCTCCGGGCACCAGGTCCCGCTGCTCCCCAGCCTGGCCCTGGGGGCGTCCTCCCCTCCTTGCAGGACCGCCTGCGGCCCAGCTGGCCGCCTTGGTGTGGGAGCCCAGGAGATTTCCTCCTCCCAGGAGGAGGGAGGCGAGAAGGTGCAACTTGTGAGCAATCTAGAACTTAGCTCTTGTTGAAAGCCTGTGATCTGAGACACAGGAATCTGATCTGGATTGCTGATACATCAGCAGACCTCATCCAGATGCATCAGCTGTTAAAAGTGAGTGACTTGCTGGCCAGTGTGACAGAGACAGACATCCCCTCACTTCGTGGGCCGTGTTCACACGGGGATCTGCCAGGTCTGGAAGCTAAAACCCCCGCGCTGAGTTGGCAACGCCTTGGGCCACGTGGTCACCTGCAGAGAGCCCCAGTTTGCCCACGCACATCCTTCTCCAGCCCCCAGGAGCCTCCATGCGTCTGAGGCCCGGAACAGTCAGAGCACAAACAGGGGCCTCGCCTCCCTGGTCAACACCGAGATGCCAGAAGCAGGAAAGTGAGCATGGCCAGGTCTCAGGCCGCAGGGTTCTGTGTCCTGGGGCTCGGCCTGGAGGGAGGCTGATGGGAAGGACAGGAAGAGGAGAGCAAAATGGGAGTGTGCAAGGCAGAGACGGGAAGCAGAGCACTAACATGAGGGTCCGCTCCCGTCTCTCTGAGAAGGTCCTGACCGGCCCGGTGGCTGACCTCCGCTAGGCGGGGTGCTGGCCCTCCCCTCCAGGCCTGCCCACCAGTCCGCCTTGGCACTGGCTTCCTCTGTCCGCCCCCAGGGTAACTGTTCTTCCCGCTGTTGTGGAATGGAGAACTTTATGGACAGAGGAGGCTTCCTCCAGCACAGGCCTGGCCAGCGAGCCTGGCGCTCCTTCCCCGGTGCCTGTGGCCGTGCACCTAGAGACAGCGCTCCCTGACGTGGGCTGCTATTTAAAGAGAGTCTAGCTAGCAATATAGATTTGTTTCTCCACCAGTAATCTTTTTTTTTATGCTGTATTTCTTGGAGAAAGAAAAATAGATTTTAAAATGTAAAAACCTGTTCTTCAATTGAGTATGCAAAAGTCTCATGGCTATATTTATTCCAAACCTGCTCTCCTAATGTTCAGTCAAGGAGAAAACAGCAGAAAACAGTTGTTGATGGACTTAGCACAGCACTGGATTAAATAAGCATTAGTCTACTGAAGCTGATTACAAGAATATGAAAATGCAGTATCTTAATGGTACATATTTTTATGTGGCAGCTCAGTTGCCTTTCATTTTGCAGCTAATATGTCTGTTCTTATGAGTCATTTACTTCTTTAATTACCTTTGCAGGCAAGGCACCGTGGTATATTAATGTGCCTGATTTTACTGCCAGTTTATCATACAGTGCCCAGAAGTTGAAAGGCATAATTGACTTGGAAGAACAGCTCATGAAGGAAACAATATTTAGTTGACAGTTTTCCTTGTACTTGCTGTTGACATTTATGAGTTTACACTATGCTAAAGGAGTAATAAACACAATTTTCTTTCAATAACAGGAAAGGGTAGCTTCTAAAATACATTTGTTGGAACACATTTGTTCATTTCTTGAATAATATGAAAATAATACATTTCTAGTGATAAGGCTTCTCAGATTGCCAATGGAATTACACCCTGGAAGGGGCGTTTATATCCTGTCTCAGAGCATTAGGCGATATTAGGGTTCATGTGATTGAATCGATTTAATGAATATTTAAATTATATACAGATTTGGGTAAATCATTTAAACCCAGGTGTTAGAGTGAGGCTATGTGGTCTTGTCCTCCCAATTTCCAGAGGGAGGAGCGCAGGCCGGGAGGGAGCTGGGGAAGGCGCATTTGGGAAAAGGGAAAGAGAGGCCCCTCTGCAGTCCTGAGGAGTCTGGGCTTTGAACAGTTAAACTCCAGCCTCTGGTGGTCGCTGCTGTTCTGGCATCGGGACTGGTGCCTGGAGCTGACGTGGGCAGCTGCTGTGACCATGGCCTCCACAGGCCCCTGGCCTGGCCTGGCTGTGGGCAGGCTTTGGTGGGCGCCCTGGGTTGGAGGGAGTTAAACTTTTCACAGCTTTCTGGATTGTTTGTAGCTCAGTCCTGTGCAGCATAATGAAAGTTTTCTACCATCTGTTGTTAAGCTGGCGGTGAGCAAGGCCAGTATATCCAAACAAAGCCCGGCCTGCTGTAAACGGAACCTGTCAGCTGAGCATAGCTCGGCTGACCCCTGCCCTGGCACCAGGCACCGCGCAGCTTCAGAGGGGAGCGAGGTGGGTGCGGGGCTGTTTACTTTTCGCTCAGTGTTTCTCTCGCTGGATAGGACTAGTTTATACTTCATCTTTAAGTGGATATAAATGGACACTTGCCCCCTCCCTTGTTGAGGGGCATTGCTTCTTAATAAGGTATTGTAACTTTCAGAACAAGGTATGAGTGTCCGTAAACCATGTGAGGTGGCTGGGCCTCGGAGGGCGTCCTGTGCGGTTATTTTTGTTTTATTGCTTCATCTCGCAGTGTTGGGAGACAAATGGTCCAGCGATGGAAGCGCCTGTATTTACTGCTCTGGCTTATGTAACAAAGTGTCTGATAACTTTAAAAGAACATTCTGCCCCTTAGTCTCCTCGTGAGTTTCACCGCGAGGGGCTCCAGGGAGGAGGGTCCCTCGGTGCCCCCCATTTTCAGGGCTCACCTGCTGCCTTCAATTGCCCAGCTTAACCGCAGCATGATGTGGTTACTTTGCGGTGTTTTTTCCTTTCGTAGTAAATGTTTAATTCTTCTTAATTCACAGTACTTCTTGGCTTGTTGGAAATGCTCCTTTCCCTTCAGGTCTGACATGTCTGTGTGGCTCAGCGCCTCTCCGGGCCACGCTGGCCTCGGCGGTCACTGTCTCAGCGCCTGTGGTGCTGTGGGCCTCTTTAGCTTGGTCTTGCTGCAGTGTATTTCCCGACGAGCACTGGTAACATTTGTGCTCGGTTCTCGGTTAAGAGAGGGCTCTGGGGGCCATTGCCAAATCTCAGGATCCACCTCAGCTCATTAGAATATCCAGGGAGAGTGGCCACAGTGGTGGAGCCTGGCCCCGCAGATGGGAAACAGACCACAGTCCTTTCCAGCAGCGAAGACAAAGGGCTCGAGGGGCTGTACATCGGTCTAAAGCACCAAACGAGAGGGTTTGGGCTCTACTGCCATCAGGGAATGCACAGGGCCAGGGATTCCATAAGCGGAGGGGATAAACAAGGACAGACAGACTTCTGCTTTAAGAGAACAGGCACCCAATTCAAATTTAAATGAACGGAAACACCCACCGTAAAGTCATAATCTGTTTGGAAGGTGGCTGACATGTAAAGTACGTTTTTGTTTTAAGGTAAAAAAAATGTATCTGGAGTAGAGTTTCGGGTGTAAATGTCAGGTGAAAAGAAAAGTATACTCACTCAGAGTCAGTTGGCGTTTAGGACACTGCCTTTTAGAAATGACACTGTATTTTGTGGTGTGTCTTTTTTTCTTTTTAAAGGAGGACTGCATTAGGGGTCACCTATGAGCTGTGTTTTTGCTGTCTTAAAGTCAGCCCTCTGTCTATTAAAATCAAACCACTGTGTAAACATTCCAGTGTTGTTCTTGGTCTACAATGGCCGCGGATCGGGTTTCACCTGCCTGCACATCTTCAAGCAATTAGAGCAATTAGCGTGAGGCCATTTCACATTCAGGATTCAAGGTCTGTGGTGACATTCAAGTCCAGGAGAAGTCTGAGGGAGACAGGAAGGGGCCTAGAGAATGGCTACTATTCCCATGGCCCTGAGCAGACATTTCTCTTTTAAACATGGTAACTCTTTAATGATATTATTATGAGGTTTTTAAATGACATATCAGATGCTGTTTATATATAAAAAACAGCAGTAGTTGAATTATATTAACGAAGGTCTTTATGCGCAGCTCGTTTCAGAGAAGGATTTTAATGGCCACGAGGAAGGAAATGGCGGCTGCTCCTTTGCTGTGGCAGTTGGAGCCTTCTTCATAGAAGAAGGTATTTTATGACATATAAGGGAATTTGCATTTCGGTACATGGCAAACTTTCCTGTTTGGGGTAATTGTAACAATTATAGCAACATGGAATATTTAGTTGGGAGGATTTTGTGTAAGGATGAAAATCAACCTTTTTTTTTTTTTTTTTTTTTTTAAGAATGGAGAAAAATAGTAGCTGCTTTTACACATTAAAGCAGTGGTCACCAATCGGTGGTCCATGGACCACTGGTGATCGGTGAGGTCTGAAAGGTTGGCAACCGCTGCATTAAGCTTCTAAGGGTTGCTTTTACAATTAAACTACTTCGAGTTGGGTTGGAGATAAGTAACCAACATTGGCACATCAGATGGCTGTGCAGACAGGATAGAAGGTAACCTGCTAAAAAACGGTCCTAGAATCCAATAGGGCTTCTGTGTTGCTTGTTTTTTACATTTGTAACTAAGTTACCCAGGGGTCTTGTTTGCATGAGGCAAAAAATCCTCAACTGATTGATTACAGCTTTTAAATGGGTTAAAACGTTTTTAAATCCAAATTGTACTGTTGGCTTATTATGCCGATGGGAGGAGGGCTCATTTTCTAATCCAAGGTGCTTCAGCCGCTCTGGCGCTGGGCTGGAGGGGGCGCGGGGGGTGGGGATACTGCTGGCAGTGGCAGTGCCACCGGCTAAATGGTGATGTGGGATTGTGGGACTCTGGTGCCCTTGAACCTGATGCTGCCAGTCACATTCAGTGTTTGTTAACAAACAGCTGTAAGTAAAGGAAATGTTGGGGAAATTACCTTTTCATTATATGCACTCACTCTAATTAGAAAGAGGCTTCTTCTGAAAGAAATACTGTGAGCCTCTAAGAAAGTTTGTGGGATAATTTATGGAATTGCAGTTAGCTTCCAAGCTGCTGAGTGATCAGTTCTCTGTCCACAGGACAAGTGCATCTCTTGGTGTGGCTGGGCTTTGTGTTCATCTTAGGGAGCTGGGCTTGGAGCTCTGTAGCCCACCTCGAACTCCTTCCGGCTCTTCTGTGGAGAGGTTTTCCAGATCATCCCGTGCATGGCGCCCAGCTCTGTGCCTTTAAAAACTGCATTAGAGACTCAGGGATGCCAACAGAATGCAGCGTCCTGGACACGGAGCCGGGGAGGGTCGGCCTTTTCCTTGGAAATAGACTGCTAGGAAGTGGTGGGCAGCGCTTAGGAGCGGGAGGCGCTGAGCTGCAGGGGCACCTCTGAACCTCTGCTCACCCTCCTGCTGCTCACCCTGGGAGGGAGGCAGCCGGCAGCCTGAGGGCCCGAAGGGCCTTCGCGTCCTCCTCCGGAGCCCAGGCCTCTGCCTCTGTGATCTGCCGTTTGAACTGTTTTTGTGCCTGATCAGTTCCACCTAATATGTCTCTTGATTTCTGCTATTGTAATACTCGGGCGACACGCCATTCTCTTCATTTTCAGACGCGGTAGATGCTGCTGCCTGTCATATTCTGGCAGTTTATCTGCAGTGCCTGGATTTGCTTTCAGACGTGCATGTCTATCAAGCTGCCATTGCTTTGAATGTGAGATCAAAAGACGATGAATTCCAGTAAAAAAAATCTCCTCCTCTGAAGAAAGGACGGGCCTATGTGAACTCCCGCTGACAGTCATTTCAGCCACGTGCTCGCACCCGGGCCACAGGCTGCAAATCAGCTGCCCCGGGGCCTGAGCGCCGCCACAAGCCATGCCTTTGGGGTCCTCCCACCCCTTTTCTTTATGGGCCACCTGGCTGCTCCACCTGCATCCCCTTTCTGAGCTGGCTGCGCAGCCCTCAGCATTTCTCTTTACCTACCTGCCAAGTCACTCCGGGCACAGGACAGGAGGTGCCAGTAGGTCCTGAGGAGGCACCGGGCCCAGCGCGGCCTGCGGAGCGGGCGGGTGTGGGCACTCACAGGTCCCTCTCAGGGCCCCAGGCAGCTGGAGGATACCTGTGGGCCCCAGTGCCCCACCCCGCCTGGGCCCCTCCCCCCGCGTGGCCCCCCCACCCCCGCGTGGGCCCCCCCCCCCGCCTCCCCCTCCGTCCCTCTAGCCCCCTCCCTCCCGGACCCTGCCTTGTACCCGCACTGAGCAGAGCCTGGAGGAGTTCTGGCTCCTCTGCCTGCAGGGCCACTGCACCTTCTGCTGCCTCCCCTGCTTCCTGTTTACTCACACCATCTCCCCTTGCACCCGCAGCTGCTCCCCAAACCCGCCCCGCCCCCCGAAAGAGCAGCACACCCAACTTGTAGGAGCCCAGCCCCAGGCACTGGCCAAGCTCCTGGCAGAGCATTCTCTGGCTTCTCCGTGAGTGTCCCCAGCGAAGGGCCCCTTTGCTGCTGCAACTTGGGAACTGGGGTTCTGCCCTGCGCCCTCAGGCACAGGGACACCTTCCTCCCTCCTCCTCCACCTCCTCTGTCTGCCTCCTCCCTCCTCTTCCCTCCCTCCTCCCTCTGTTTTCCCTCCTCCATTCTCCTCCCCCTGCCCTCCTCCCTCTGTCCCATGTCCTCTGTCCTTCCTCCATTCTCCTCCCCCAGCCCTCCTCCCTCTGTCCCATGTCCTCTGTCCTCCCTCCATTCTCCTCCCCCTGCCCTCCTCCCTGTGTCCCATGTCCTCTGTCCTTCCTCCATTCTCCTCCCCCTGCCCTCCTCCCTCTGTCCCATGTCCTCTGTCCTCCCTCCATTCTCCTCCCCCTGCCCTCCTCCCTGTGTCCCATGTCCTCTGTCCTTCCTCCATTCTCCTCCCCCTGCCCTCCTCCCTCTGTCCCATGTCCTCTGTCCTTCCTCCATTCTCCTCCCCCTGCCCTCCTCCCTGTGTCCCATGTCCTCTGTCCTTCCTCCATTCTCCTCCCCCTGCCCTCCTCCCTCTGTCCCATGTCCTCTGTCCTCCCTCCATTCTCCTCCCCCAGCCCTCCTCCCTCTGTCCCATGTCCTCTGTCCTTCCTCCATTCTCCTCCCCCTGCCCTCCTCCCTGTGTCCCATGTCCTCTGTCCTCCCTCCTCTGCTGTGGGATGAGACCCTCAAGTTGTTTGTGCTGCTCCCCTCCCTCCCTCCCTCCCTCCCTCCCGGGAGGCTGCGCTCTGAGGTCTGCTCTGAGGTCTGCGGGAGGGCTCCCTAACTCCCTGCTCCTTCCCCCTTCCTTTCCCACTTGTCCTGGCTTCTGGCCCGGGGCCCAGGGAGCCTGAGCGGCATAGGGCCAGGGGCGCTCCTGGTCTTGCGCCATGGGGAAGAGGTCTGCCCGCCCGCAGCAGGACGCCCAGCTCAGGAATCACTCTGGACAATATTTGCACCAGTTTCATGCCAGTGAAAACCAGGTGGGGAGGGGGCGCACAGGGGAAGGAAGCACCCCCTGTTCCTGGTCAGCCTGCTGAGAGAAGGCTTTTCCCTTTTCGGGGGTCTCCTGGGGGAGTTAGGGTGCAGGGCCTGGTGCTCTTTCCTGCGCCCGGACATGTGATGGCTCTCTGTCCCTGCTGGAACATGAGTTGTTTAACACATGGTTAGACCTTTTCTAAAAGGTTCCACCTTTTCCTGTCTGATGTCACCCTGTGCTCCTTCCCCTGTGCCCTCCCGGCCCTGACCCCCCAGCTGCAGTGTAATTGGCAGGCCAGGTGCTAATTTCTTTTTAACTATGTCCTGGCCAGGGCGGAGACAGGAAATGGAAAGTAAGCTTTTTTGATCTTAAGAGAATTGTTATTGCTCTGAACCTTGTTAGTCACCAGACTAAATATCCTTACACTCGAATGTCTAAAACAGCATCTATTAGTGCAGAGAAAGGACTCTGCTCTGTAGTTACCCAAGCCTCTAATGGAAGAAACATTTAAGCAAATAAATACGTGTGTGTGTGTGTGTGTGTGTGTGTGTGCGCGCGCGCGCCAGGCTGGGTTTTTCAGTGTTCGGAAGTTGTACTCCTTTGCAAGAAAAAAGCATGTTTGTGGCTGCCTTAAGGACCATTTGTTTACCAGTAGAAGCAATTGCAGGAAAATGGAGTGACTGGGGTACTTCCTGGGCGGTTAGGGGAGGTGTGGGTGGGCCCAGCCCGCTGGGTGGGAACAGGGGCACTTTTCCTGGCATCTCTGCCTACTTGATGACCATCAGTGTTCCCAGCGCTGGCTGTGTTTTTCCTGGATGGCATGTTTGATTATTTATCAGAAGGGGAAGGGAGCAGCTGAAGCAAGTAAACATGTGACCAAGTTCTGTTTTGTTTTCCACTCTGAAAGCCATGTCCTCTAACAGGCGGCATGGCAGTAATAAATGCATTGTTTTGTGATAAAAGGAAATTATATGTGTCATTTGGTTTTGAAAGCAAGTGAGTTAACCCTTAAGACCCCGAAGCCTTTTTGCCTTGTGCCAATTGGCCCGGCTTGTTACTGAGATTAGTGGATTGGGATGTGTGGCGATCCGATGGGGATTCCCAGGATCAGTTGTTCAGTAGTCTGGCTTCCTAGACACTTTGCTTAGTTATGTCCACCTCAGTAGCTCTGCTCCTTTCTATGGGGTGTGTGTGTGGGGGGGGGGGGCAGGCATGGCTTTGCACCCAGAGGACAACCATGGAAGCAGAGCCTTGTGGTCCCCTCTGTTGTCATCTGGGGTGACTTTCCAAAAGGCTGTTCCATTGCATCATTACTCTTTGACCTCTGGGAAGCCTGTCTGGGCACCCAGTGCCTGCCTGATGCCCCTCCCCGCGCTCAGACCCCCTGGGATCTAGGTGGGCTGCCGAGAGTGCCCTCGTTGGCGGTGGGAATGTCCTGTTGGTAACTTGGTCCCCTCTCGGGCGTCTGTGCTTCCTGTCTGGGGCTGTGGGAGGACGTCCTGGGCGCCTCAGGGCCCTCCCATCGCCTGGGATCGCGCCCCCTGGGATCGCGCCTGAAGCCACAGCCGCTCCCGCTGCTGCACGGTCCGAGGAGCAACCAGGCTTCACTTCAGTCTCTTCAGGGTCAGACTAGGATTTTTGTTTTTAAAGATATAGCATGGTCTGGGAATTTGAATTTTGTTTTGTTTCACTTTAACTCAATATGATGTTGGCAATTTAACTTTCACAAAAACGAGTTTAGTTTGTTCCTTGTAAAGAAACACTCCGCGTCAGCAGGGAAGGGCTCCGGAGCCGCCTGCACGCGCTGCCCAGAGGAACGGAGCCCCTGCTCCCCCGCTGGCACTGGGCCTCCCCGGGCACGGAGCCCGTGCAGGCGGTCCCATGCCCACACCCTGTTGTGTTGAGAGCTGCTCCTGGAGCTCCGGAGGAGGGAGGTCACATGCAGGTTATTGGACACACAATACTGTTTGTTTGTTGGAACCTGAATATAGAAAGCAGATTTGGAAAATTTCTATTCAACATGTGTGTTTCATTTTAAAAGTACTTTTCAAAAGACCATAAATAATGATTCTCCTTTTGTTTAAGAAAAGTAAATGCAGGCGATGATATTATACTTCATTTTTTCCTAATTAATTAATTTATTGTTCCTCTAGCATGAGCTTATTACTTTCATAGTCAGCACTCATTCATAAAGTACTTTTTAAAGTCACTTGAATGGCTTTGCCCTAGATGATTTGGCTCAGTGAATAGAGTGTCGGCCTGCAGACTGAAGGGTCCCGGGTTTGATTCCGGTCAAGGACACATGCCTGTATTGCAGGCTTGACCCCAGGGTATGTAGGAGGCAGCCAGTCATTGATTCTCAATCATCATTGATGTTTCTATTTCTCTCTCCCTTCCTCTCTGAAATCAATAAAAACATATTTTAAAATAAAATCACTTGAAGTCCTAGTGTATGTCAGGCCCTATGCACGACACATCTATTATAATAAAAGCATATGGTAATATGCGAATTAAACTGGATGTCCTTCCGGACAAGCCGGGCTTCAAGGGAAGCCTGAGTCCTGGTGTCTGCCTGGCCGGAGAGGCCAGGCTCCCGGGTGCCTGTGGGAAACCGGTGCCACAGCAGGGGAAGGAAAACCTACTCTGTCTGATTGGCCTCTAGTATCAGTGATAGTGGAGGAGCTAGTGTCCTCCCATTCCTACCGATCGAGAAGATAAGTGACTTGCCTGGGGCCGCTCGGGCAGCAGTGCTGGAGCTGAGGCGCAAATCCAGGCACTGACTGGCGGCGGGCGCCTCCCCCGCGGAGCTGTGTGGCTGCTTTGGGAAAGGAGTAATTCCCCAAATCCCAGAGCATCCTGTTCTTTATGCCTGGCGGGGCCCACCTTGCGCTCAGCAGTGGTGATAGGAAGTCCCCAAGGCCTGGCAGTCTAGGGCAGGACTCTGAACACAGCTGTTCTGTATTGAATCCCCTTTTTAAGAAAATGTTTCTAATTTTTGATCAGAGCAATTGAATCTGTTTTTCTTTTGCAGTGTTCAGTATCTGTTAAACATGTATATTTACATAAAGAATAAAATCTTCAAAAAGTTCACTATATTCTTCTAAATATTAGTTAAATATATTCTTCTAAAGATTTCTCAATGTTTCTTTTAAATTTGTCTCATCAAGCTAGTAGTTCTAGTTTCGTGTGACTGGGACAGGACAGGCCCGTGGGCACGTTGTGTGAATTCCTGCTGCGGGTGGCGGTGTGGGGGCCACAGCGTGCCAGGCGGGCAGCATGGTGGCTCTGCACCGGGGTGTCCGTGCCTCGGCACCATCTCGCCCTCACTCACCAGTGGGCCAGAAGCAGCGGTCTTTGCTGTCTTGTTCTAAGACAGTGATTCGGATCTGTGCACTGCGAGTGTATAAAACAGACTGTGCCACACTGGCCAGCAGGGGCACTGACCTCTTTCCCCTCGATTGTCTAATAAAGAATGACAATAGCCGTCGGGTATGAACGAATCCGAACTATACCTTTTTCTTTTTTTTTCTTTTTTTGTCAGATGGCAAGACAATTGTATTTATTTATTTTTGCTGTGCTACAGAATTTTAGTAGTTTATGTGCCGTGAGATGGAAAAGGCTAAAATCGCTGTGCTAAGAAAGAGTCGGGCTGGGATTCTCCCTGCTCAGGCTTGAAGAAGGGGTGAGGGTCAGAGGGTGGTGGTGATGGCATTAGTATCCCAAGGACATGGGCGAGCTCCTGTGGTGTAGGGGTGAAGCACGTGTGTGGGGGAGCAGACAGCGGCTTCACGCCTCCCTGAGTGCCTGAGGAGTCCCCCCGTGGCCACAGGGGTCAGGGTGCTGCTGGCTCCCTTGGGCCTGGAGTCAATAAGCAACTCTGCTGCTTCAAGGAATTGGATTATGAACAAGGTTTTTAGGGAAAGGTAGAATTTATTTTTTTAATTATTTTCTTTTTATTTTTAAGGAGCTGCCTTTGACATACAGAAATTTATTTTTAAGGTTTACAACTCCATGTTTTTATTTTTGTATACATTGTGGGAAAGTTCGCTACCATCTATCCATCACCTCTGCATAGTTACCCTTTTGTGTGTGTGGTGCGGTTTAATTGAAGATGTATCCCGTTAGAAAGTCTCAGGCGTATGAGAGGAAGTATGTCATCAGCTACACATTAGATCTCTGGAATGTATTCATTTCACACGGTCTCCCCCAAGCCCCTCCCCCAGCCCCGGGCATCTCGGGGCTGTTCCTCTCAGGAAGGTGCCTGGAATGTGGAGTCTGGATGCCTGGTGGAGCTGGCAGAGGACAGGCGGGCAGCTCTGAGGGGCCCTGCTCCCGGAGCGCTGGGCGGAGGAGTGGTGGGAGCAGCGGGCAGGGAGGCAGAGAAGCTCCAGTGCTGCCTGCCGCAGAGGCCACCTCCTCACCCCGGGGGCCGGGCCGCTCCCTCCGCTCTCCGCCCGCCCGGACTGCCGTCTGTCTGTGGGGACTGCTGTGGCGGGCGGACCGGGGTGCCAGGGGACCTGGGTAGAATGTGAGGGTCAGGCTCCCGGGATTTGGTGTGTGTCGTTTAGTTTTCCCATGCTCACCGCTCACTGGGCTGTGGCCTGGGGGAGTCACAGAACCTCACAACCTTTCGGTTTTTCCGTTTTAAGTCAGTATCACAATCCTGCCCTGCTTCCCTCAGAAATGTTGGGAACAAGAGGTAAAATAACAAGTGTAAAACCACTCCTTGGCATAGTTCCTGGCACATAACGGACAATTCAATTCAACGTTCTGTTTCCGTGTCCCCGCACAAGGTTCGTTACCTGCAGCTGCCCCGCGGCCGGGCGGAGCGGGCTGCTGCGGGGTTCAGGGAAGGGCGAATCATGGAGCACGTCACATGCGTTCTGCTCTTCTGTCCTGGCTCTCTTTGGCCAAGAGGGAATGGCACACGCTTTCGATAGTAGGTCTTGCATGGGCCCTTCCCTTCTTCCTGTTTTTATTTCTAGCTTCTGTTTTTTATCTCTCTCTGCTGAAACGTTGACTCTGAACTGGTTTTCATTGCTTCTTTGCCCAAAATTCAGGTAAGAGAAAGACAGTATTTTGTCAAGCAAAGCATTCATGTTCACCCGAGGGCATTGCAGTGTGTGTGACGGCACGTGCACATGAGGGGCGGAGCACAGCGTGAGGGAGAGGAGCACTGCACGAGGGAGAGGAGTACAGCGCCAGGGCGAGGAGCACAGCGCCAGGGCGAGGAGCACAGCGCCAGGGCGAGGAGCACAGCGCCAGGGAGAGGAGCACAGCGCCAGGGCGAGGAGCACTGCCCAAGGGAGAGGAGCACTGCGCCGCGTTTGCGGAGCGGAAACCAGGGCAGTGCTGCTAGTAAAAGCACAGGAAAGCCTCCGTGTTTCTGAGCGTGATTCTAGCCACGTCCTTTGGAGGCTTCAAAACTCGCCAGCCTCTTCCCCAGGCAGGCAAAGGCGTGCGGCAGGGCAGCCGCAGAAAGCAGAGGGCTGGGTAGGTGCGCTGCTGGTTCCCTTGGCTCCGTCATTGTCTGCTCTGGGAACGTGGGCCAATTTGTTTACTTTCGGATACAATCTGTCTTTCCTCAGCACGGGAAAACAGGTTTGATGCACTCCAACTGAACACTTCGGACATTCCCTAATAAACTGGATTCTGCTTTACTTCATGGCTACGCTCGGGTTGCTGCAGCCACCCACGCCAGGCTGTGACCTGTGGGCGCTCAGGAGCCTGACCGGCTGGGGCTCGGGCCGCGCTGGGAGGAATCCTTCTGAGCCCGCAGGTGCCGCAGACCGGGCAGCATCTCGGCCTGGTGTCTCCGCAGCCTGGGGCAAGGAGTGTGTTCCTGGTGGGCAGGGTGTGTACCTGGCGGGCTTTCCCTGAGGAAGGGCTTCAAACAGATGTCCTGGATGCTCAGCGCGCATGCTCACTGCAGCTCCTTTTGAAAGAGAATCAGATATCCTTTTTCTTTTCATCTCCTGAAGGTTCCTAACCTTTATCTTCTTTGGTAGGAGGTGTTTCCTACGCAGACACTTTATTTAACCAGATTATTCATGACTGCAAAGGAATATGGGCTCATTAGCCCCTTCTGCTTCCCGGGCTGCTTTAGGGCTGGGGCTTGTAGTGAGCGGAGCGCCTCCTCTTGCCCACAGCCTTCAGGTACCTCTGTGTCCGTGTCTTGCGCTCAGTGTGCGGGTGGCGTGAGGGCCGCGGTGCTGGTGCTGGCTCCTGGCACAGAGCACGTGCACACAGCTGTCCTTCAGTCCATCCTTCTAAACAGAGAAACATATTCCCTTTGTCATCTTTCCTCCCAAGCAAATACACCCTAGTCAATTGCTGACATTACCAAAAGCACATACACAACTTCAACCTTCCTGTGCTCACCTCTTTGTGTTATTTGTTAAACGTTAAAGTGAAACAGAAGTGAAGACTCTGACTGTAGATGTCACAGCAGCGATCACCACCCACGCACAGCTTGCCATCCTGTCAGGACGTGGACTAGCTGACGTGCGGTAGAGGCGGGTGGGGTGAGGAGTGCGCAGTGGCCCAGGAGTTGAAGGATGCGTGTCGCGGCCTCGCCTCCTCACCCGCACCTGAGCTGGCACTGTCTCCTGAGTATGGGCAATGCCAGGAGGGCGCTTTGACATTTGCATTTCCTGTTCCTTTTGATTTTAACTCCAACACCTAATGTTGGAAGCTGTCAGGGCGGGTTGTCTCTGCTCCAGTTTTCACCAGGTCAGCCTAGGTACCATCTCAGATCCTTGTCTGCAAAGACTGCGGAGCGTGTGAGAAATCACTGGTAGGAGTGCCCGAAGCGGAGGCACTGCTCCGGTGTTAGGACGATTTCCTCGAGCTCCCCGATTAAACCCAGCTTCTCAGGCTCTGCTGTCTGCCTGCCTGCTGTGGGGGTTGAGCCAGTTGAGTCAACTACAGTGGATGCTCGGACTCTCCCCTTTCCATGCAGTATCCCAGATAACCAGGTGCTGTGTGTGTGTGTGTGTGTGTGTGTGTGTGTGTAGTAGTAGTAGTAGTCGTCATATAAATATATATTTGCATTCTTGTTGGAGAGCTCACTGCCTTGGAACATTGCTCATTCTGTAAGAGCACTTTAGTCCTATCAGGCACGGGAGTAATTCCCTTTTTAAGTGACCCGCAAACCTTCTTTCCATCCTGCATGGAGTGAGTGCTATGTCCAGAGCAAGAAGGCGGTGGCTTCCCACGTCTGGCACAGAGCGATGGTCAGACCGTGCTGGGTGTGAGAACCCGGGTGAAGAAGGTTGCTCAGAGCAAGCTTGTACCACGATAGCGGATTCGTTCAGAGGAAAAGGCTCTGAAGAGGCCACTGAGGTGAAGGAGACTGAGAACCAAATGAGAGAATGCGGCTTCCTCCCTCCTAAGCTCCTCACACGCATTTTATTGCTAGCTTTTCCTCCCCTGCCCCCATGCACAGGGACTGCTGCTGAGCCTGTGAGATGGTCTGAGAAACAGGTTTGATCTTGCGGGGTGGGGAGAGTCTAGGAAAAGAAGTGAGAGGAAGGGGCTGACTCAAAGCAGCCTTTGAAGCTGGAAGCGGGACAAGTTCCTAGGCAGTCAGGAAAGAGCCGCTGGCCACTCTCAATGCCCCCTGCTCGGCCAGGAAGAAAAAAGACAGACAGACACATAGACAGAAAGACCCAAATGCATGGCATAGTGTCTATATAGTCAGGACCTCACACACGATCGAGGAGGTGCGCTCAACTGCTGCACATTATCTGTAGGAAGACACCTATTCAAAGTTTGCAACTAGTTTGAAGTAGTTTCAGATAACACGTGGATATTATTTTATTTTCCTATCTCGGTTCCTTGTGAGAAAACAAAATGAGTTTGAGCTTTAAGAACAGCTCATTAGTAATGTCCTTGCATCTTAGCTAAATTCTGAAATTCTTTTGGGCAACTGATTGCAAGCTTTGTTTGTATAAAATGGTGTCCAGTGTGTCTTTGGGGAATCTCGGAAGACAGGGAGCAACCTGAGAGGAGGGTTGGCAAACACAGAAATTTGAATTCCATCTAATTTTAATGTCATAAAATGTTTCTCCTGTTATTATTTTCCCAGCTAGTTAAGCAAGCAGAAATCATTCTTATCTCATGAGCTGAACAACAGCAGGTTCTAAGTTGGATTAGCTCCGCGGGCCGTGACCTTGCGCATGCAGTTAGTCATGTTTTTTGAAAGCCTTGATGTCAGTGCTAATCTCAGCCTCATCTCCAGGTGTGTTAGATAAGAAAGTGTATGAAAGTTTTCTACTGGCTTGCTTTAGGTATGTGTGCATGCTTATTCAAACCATGTTTTATGTCAACTTGTTGATGTTTCTTATAATATGATAAACATGTTTTTGAACATCAACTACCTTGAAAAATGTGCTGAAACCTAGGGATTCCAGCCCCTAAAATATAAGCACCTGCCACGAACTTGAGATGTGCATAGCTTGAAAGTTGTAAGCATGCTTACTTGAAGCATAATTGGTAAACAACAGATGGCACGTCTTTAATAGGAACGTGACGGCACTGTGAAGAATAGAGCAAGCGTGGACCAATGGAATGGAAGGTGTGCCACAGTATGCAGATCCTCAGTGAGTATAGCAGCCTGGTGCCAACCAGCAGCAGGCTCCAGGCGCCGGCCTCCTTGGGGGCTGGGTCTGAGCTGGTGTCCAGGAGGGGCAGAGAGGAGAGCCCAGCGGGGCGGGAGCAGCCTGCCTCTGCCCGGCCTGGGAGCTCGCAGAGCCACTCATTTGAGCTTATTAAAGGGGAATCAGTGTGACCATGTGCAGCCGCGGAGGGCCTGGCTCCCAGTCCCCGGCACTCTGTGACAGCCGTGAGCGGTCTTTCCTGTAACCCAGCCCAGCACTGAAACGCAGCGTCACATTGTGCAGTGCCTGGCAGTTGTCACATCTGTTATGGAGGCGTGTGGATCAGCCCAGCCTGGGAGCTGCCCCCAGAGGAGAAGCTGCCAGAGATGGAATGGACCTGTCAGTATGGACATCAGCAGCTGGCCTGGAACTTGAGTTGGGGTGGATCCTTGCTTCCTAGAGGAGAATATTTGTCATTTATTCATACCCTTCCTCTCTGTGTGTCTCTGCTCCTCTCCTTCCCTTCCTCTTGCACATGCTCGAACCACACAAACACACATCCACATGCCTCCTTAGTCTAAATACAAAGGACCTGCCCTGGCTGGATTGGCTCAGTGGATAGAGTGTCAGCTTGTGGACTGAAGGGGTGAAGATTTGATTCTGGTCAAGGACGCATGCCTCGGTGGCAGGTTCAATCCTTGGCCCTGGTTGGGTGAGTGCAGGAGGCAACCAGTCGAAGTTTCTCTCACATCAGTGTTTCTTTGTGTCTCTCACCTCCTTTCCACTTTCTTTAAAAACCAATAGAAATAATATCCCTGAAAGATTAACAATAAATTGGAGGCTGAGTCCGCCTGCCTCCATACATACATACAAAGGCCCTAATTTCATCCTCAAACAGGACCTCTTTTTAAAGATATATATTTTATTGATTTCAAAGAGGAAGAAAGAGGGAGAAAAGGATAGAAACATCAGTGATGAAGGAGAATCATTGATTGCATGCCATACATGAGGACCGAGACCGCAACCCCAGCACGTGCCCTGACCAAGAATCAAACCGTGACCTGGTTCATAGGTCGATGCTCAACCACTGACCTACACCAGCCAGGCATATCCTCTGTACGCACTGCTAAGCGATCGCTCTCAGCAGCCTGGTTACCCTCCAGCACAGTGTGATCGCCCCTCTGGGCAGAAATTGCAATGCCTTAGGGCCCTTTCTCCAGTTGCTGCTGAAATCCTGTATGAAAACAAGATGAGTGCATCCTCACCCCTTAGATGTTTTTATTTTTTTAATTTAATAAATCTTTATTGCTCAGATTATTACAGTTGTTTCTCCTTTTTCCCCCCATAGCTCCCTTCCACCAGGTTCCCACCCTACCCTCTGCCCTTACCTCCCCGCCCCCATTGTCCTCATCCATAGGTGTACGATTTTAATCTAGTCTCTTCCCGTACCCCCCACACCTCTTTCCCCCTGATAATTATCAATCCACTCCCTTTCTTTGCCCCTGATTCTATTATATTCACCAGTTTATTCTGTTCCTCAGATTTTTAATTCACTTGATTTTTAAATTCACTTGTTGATATATATGTATTTGTTGATCATAATTTTTACCTTTTTTCTTCTTCCTCTTCTTAAATAATACCTTTCAGCATTTCATATAATACTGGATTGGTGGTGAACTCCTTTAGTTTTTACTTATCTGTGAAGCTCTTTATCCTTCAATTCTGAATAACTTTGCTGGATAGAGTAATCTTGGTTGTAGATTCTCACTATTCATCACTTTGAATATTTCTTGCCACTCCCATTTGGCCTGCGTGGTTTATGTTGAGAAATCAGCTGATAATCATATGGGTGCTCCCTTATAGGTAACTAACTGTTTTTCTCTTGCTGCTTGTAAGATTCTCTCTTTGTCTTTTGCCCTTGGCATTTTAATTATGATTGTCTTGGTGTGGTCCTCTTTGGATTCCTTTTGTTTGGGGTTCTGTGTGCTTTCTGGACTAGTAAGTCTATTTCTTTCACCAGGTGGGGGAAGTTTTATGACATTATTTCTTCAAATAGGTTTTCAGTATCTTGCACTCTCTCTTCTTCTGGCACCCCCATAATTCTGATGTTGGTACACTTAGAGTTGTCCCAGAGGCTCCTTACACTATCTTCAACTTTCTGGATTCTCTTCTCTTCTTGATTCTCCAGAGGAGTGTCCTTTGTTTCTTCGTATTCCAAATCTTTGACTTGATTGTTGCATTCCTCTAGTCTGCTGTTGGGTCTCTGTATAATATTTTTATTTCAGTCAGTGTATGTTTAACTTATAGTTGGTCCTTTTTCATATCCTCGAGGGTCTCGTTAAATTTATTGGCCTTTTCTAGGAAATTATTGAAAAACCTTATAACCGTGGTTTTGAACTCTATATCCAGTCTTTTATTCTCCTCCATTTCTTTCATTTGAGATCTTTTTCCTTGTCTCGGCATTTTCTCTGCTTCCCTGAGTTGGTAGGGTGGCTCTGTGTGTTTGGTGTCCTATATGGGCCTGTGGGTCAGCCTCCCCAGTTACCTGAGGTAGACATTCTTGGTGCTTCCCTTTGTGGACTGCGTGTACAGCCTAGTTGTAGTTAAGTATTGATTGTTGTTGGTATCACTGGGAGGAATTGACCTCCAGGCCAATTAGATGTGAGTATCAGCTGAGTCTATGCCAGGATACCTTCTCAGCGCTTTGTGGCTCCCGATCCATGAGCCTCTCTCCTTTCTAGTTGTAGATTTTTTCACTCAGCCAGCTTTCCTGTGGTTTTGGATGATATCCATTCTGTCTTTTAGTTGTTGTTTTGAAATTGTTGTGCAAGGAGGCAGCTTAGGTCCTTACCTAGGCCGCCATCTTGGTTTTTCCCTTGATGTACGTGTCCTTAACTGGAATCGAACCTGAGACTCTTCAATTCATGGGCTGACACTCTAACCACTGAGAAAAACTGGCTAGTGCCTCCATTTGAGATCTCTGAGGTACATAGTGGGCAAATGAAACTATGTGCCAGACACCTTAGTACTGGGAAATGAAACAAGATAAGAACCTCCTCGGTCCCCTTGTAGATCTTTGCATTCGGGGCTGCTTTTCTGCGTTCGTGCTCCAAGGCCGAAGTGATCGAAATGCAGTTTTGCCCATGAGCAGCCTGGAGGTGGCTGAAACCCACTCCTTAGATGTTTTTAAACAAATGTGTGAGGTTCAGGCTGAGTCAGATGAAGGACATTTATCTGGTTTGATACTGAGCAGGTGACAGAGCTCAGGCAAGGGGAACCATGGGCACACTGGCCTGTCTCTGCTGTGGCTTCCCGTGGAGGCCCCTTTGGTCCTGCTGAGTGGCCCACTGATCAGCAGCCCATAAGACTGGAAGCATTTTGGACTTTTTAATGGATACCCAACTTTTGTATGATAACGCTCGGGTATATTAGTACAGTAGTCTTGTACACGAATGATTTATTTCTCATCTTTTTTGTGATAATTTAAAATTTAGATTACATTGATTAATCTATCATGGGAATCAGGAAAGCATCACCCTTTAGTGGTTGATTTTTGCAGTACTTTATAGGTTCAAATAAATTATGTTTTAAAATGCTCGCTGAGCCCAGATTGTCGAACTATGAACCAGGACATCAGGGTTCGATTCCAGGTCAGGGCATATGCCTGGGTTGTAGGCTTGATCCCCAGTGTGGGGCATGGAGAGGGCAGCCGATGGATGGTTCTCTCTCATCATTGATATTTCTACCCCTGTCTCCCTGTGCCTTCCTCTCTCTGAAATCAGTAAAACCATAAAAAACAACAACAACTTGCCGAAACCAGTTTGGCTCAGTGGTAGAGCCTCAGTCTGCGGACTGAAGGGTCCCAGGTTCGATTCCGGTCAGGGGCACGTACATTGATTGTGGGCACATCCCCGGTGTGGAGGGTGCAAGAGGTGGCTGGTCAATGTTTCTCTCTCATCGACGTTTCTGGCTCTCTATCTCTCTCCCTTCCTTTCTGTAAAAAATCAATAAAATATATTTTTAAAAAATAAATAACAACTCTAGCTGAGAGGGAAGTAGATTGAGGTTGTAGTGCGTCGCTCCCCCTGGGCCCCACGCCATGGTCAGGCCAGGGAACTGTGTGGAGGAATTCATAGCAGTGTATGTCCAGGTGAGGAATTCTTTGCACTGGTGTTGCCTCTCCATCCCAGGTATTTGAAGCTATTTTACCTATTTGCACTCTTTTGAGGAGAAATTTGGAAGCTAATTTATACATCTTTATCTTATATCTTCTCTCTTCAGTAGTGTGTGTGTGTGTGTGTGTGTGTGTGTCCCCCGCCCCGCTTCAAACCAGCAAAGCAATTGCAAGGATTCCAGAGCTACTTTTGAAATGTATGACCATTGCAGAGAGCATCCCAGGCAGCATGTAGGTCTGAGGCCCACACTGTGCCTCCTTTGCTGAAGCACATGTATGAGAACATGCTCAGACAAGAATACCTTTTTTTCTGTATGTGTGCCTTAAAAAAAAAAGACATTTACTATCATCCCTTTTGCTAAAATGAGGAGTTAATTATTAGATTCTCTAAAACTTATTTAAATACGTGAGTCCCGATGCACAAATTCATGCATGGGTGGGGTTCCTCAGCCTGGCCAGTGATTGGGGCCAATAGGGGGTGGGAGGATGGAGATAGCCCACCCGGGGTGGGGGAGAGGGGCCGAGGGAGGTTGGCCGGCTGCAGGAGGTTGGCTGTGGGAGTGTACTGACCACCAGGGAGCAGCTCCTGCATTGAGCATCTGCCCCCCTGGTGGTCAGTGTGCATCATAGCAACTGGTCAGCCGGTTGTTCGGTTGCTTAGGCTTTTATATATATATAGAGAGAGAGTACCTGTTCTCTAAATATTTAGTGAAACATGGCAAGTTGCTTTAATGGAGATTTGTGTGGAGTTGTCCTGACTCTGCTCCGTTTCCATGTGAAACAGAGGTGACCTTTTTGCCCTCCCCACACAGCCTCTCGCTGTCATTCAGGCCCTGGCTGCTTCCCCACTGGCAGCTGGTCAGGCTGTTGCTCCAGGAGCTCTGATGATTGCAATTAAAATGTCCCAGTTCCCTTCCCAGGTTAAAGCCTTCCGTGGAGCCTCCTGGGGAGCCGCTCAGGCGGTGCCTGGAGGGGACTGTTTCCCTTACGCGATGTACATGGAAGCTTTGCTCTGCCCACTTTTACACCTACACATGTGCTGAGCGTCTCCATGGAGACAAGGAGGCTGGAGTCCAGGGATGGTGTATCTCCCAGGAGACGGCAGGCAGCCCCCTCCCTGGGGCTCCACCAGGCGGCCTCCCCCCACTGCCCCTCTCCAGGCACCATAGCCGAGCTGCCTCTGAGAGCGGGCTGTGGTGAGCCTGGTAGGCAGAGGCCTCCCTGACAGAGGGGTGTGGTGGGAAGAAGGGCCCCATCTTTCCCCAGGTCCTTGCTTCGTGCTCACTCATCAGCCGTGTCAGTGTACCACAGCCCCTGTGCCTCTTAGACACGAAGGCACCCTTATCCTCACAAAGTGCCCGCAGAGCCTGCTACATGCTACAGTAGGAGCTTACTTTAGTCAGGTTGTTCTTCTACGAAAAGCACTACTGCTGCTGATCCACCAATTTCTTGTGCCCACTCATGACCCATGACCCTGGCACTCTTTTTCCCTCTCCTGAGTTTGATGCATGGGAACATCCCTCCACACCACCTCACCTTTCTCCCCCTATCATGTGACTACAGCTCCTTAAAGTGGAAATCATTATCTCTTACTAGAGGCTCGGTGCATGAATTTGTGCACCAGGGGAGTCCTTCGGCCTTGCCTGCGGGATTGGGCTGAAACCAGCTCTCTGACATCTCCCAAGGGGTCCTGGATTGCGAGAGGGCACAGGCCAGGCCAAGGGACCTCACTGATGCACAATCAGGGCCAGGAAGGGACATAGGAAGTTGGCCAACTAGGGAGGGATCAAGGGAGGGCTCCAGGGTGTGTCTGGCCCATCTCACTCAGTCCTGATCAGGCGAATCCCAGCAGCAAGCTAACCTACCAGTTGGAGTGTCTGCCCCCTGGTGGTCAGTGGGTGTCATAGCAAGCAGTTGAGCGACTTAGCATATCATTACCATGTTATGCTTTGGTTGTTTGAATGGACCATTCGACACTTAGTATATTAGGCTTTTATTATCTATATACTAATAAAAGGGTAATATGCTAATTAGACTGGGTGACTGGACAGCTTCTAGATGTACAACTTCCTTCTGGACCAGGCCAGCAGAGGGTACTTGGGGGGTGACCAGGCCAGCAGGAGGGCAGTTGCGGGGGGCGAACAGGCCAGCAGGGGGGCAATTATGGGTTGATGGGGCAGGCAGGAAAGTGGTTAGGAGCCAGCAGTCCCAAATTGCGAGAGGAATGTCCGACTGCCAGTTTAGGCCCAATCTCCGTGGGATCAGGCCTAAACCAGCAGTCGGACATTTCCCAAGAAGTTCGTGATTGGAGAGGGTGCAGGCCGGGCTGAGGGATCACCTCCCTTAATTTATGCATGGGCCTCTAGTCCTATATAATAAAAGGCCAGCCACCATAAGTGTTACGACCAGAATGACCAGAGACCAGAACCACCATGGCCCCTTACAGGGCTGGCCCTGCCCCCAAGCAAGTGATTAGGGGTGATCAGGTAGGCAGTTGATCCCTTGCAGGGCTGGCCCAGCCCCCTGCAAGCAGTTAGGGGTCATCAGGTAGGCAGGCAAGTGGTTAAAGTTGATCCAGTAGGCAGGCCAGCAGTTAGGGCAATCAGGTAGGCAGACAGCCCCTTGCAGGGCTGGCCCCGCCCAGGCCATCGGCCAGCGACTCTGTGACAGGTGTGCAGCAGGCCAGCGATTGCCCCGCAGAGGGAGGCCCAGGCCAGCCAAGCCATCGCACCCCACACCTGTCGCCCACAGAGGGAGGTGACTGGTGGCAGGGAGGGGGGCAGCGCTGCACAGATGGCAAGCCATGGCAGTAGCAGTGGTGGGGCCAGCTGCCTGCAGCTGGGGAAAGGAAAGCCCTGATAAGCCCTGATCTTAGTCCTGTCCTACGGACCCGGATTGTAAGACAGTTCAGGCTGGGCTGATGGACTTCCACCCCCCACCCTCGAGTGCATGAATTTTCATGTACTGGGCCTCTAGTATAGGATATAAGTCCATTGTGCACAACATAGACTCTAGTTTCAGACCTTGTGTACGGTGACCAGGTACACTGTGTGTGTATCTTCCTGGAGGCGCACATGACAGTCATATTGGGGAAGACACTGGGAAATCTTGTTCCTCTCTCAACTCTGGGCACCTCCTTTACTGAACATTCTCAACACCGTCCGTGTGCACATACCTGGTTCTCAGCTAGTTGACTGAAGTGAAACATCGCTTCTCATGTGATTTTCTCACTCAGAGTCTCCAAACGTCAGTCGTCTGGTCTTGATCCTGCTTCTGGGTATGGTTGGCTGGTACTCCTAGTAAATTCTTCAATAAAAAGTTTCCCCAAAAGGATTTACCAGTGATACCTTTTCTTTCTTTCTTTCTTTTTTTTTTTTTTTTTTTTTTTTTTGAACTTTTTAAAAAGATGGGTCTTAATTTACAGAAAATCCTAATATATAAAAAGCCAGGGGCCGTCACAACCTAAACAACCAGACAGATGACCAACAAGACCTGCAGGGGCAGTAGTGAGGGACAACCGAATGACTGAACAGCAGGCTGTGTGGGATGCCCAGGCCGGCAGGGGCAGGAGTGAGGGACAGCCGAATGACTGAACAGCAGGCTGTGTGGGACAACCAGGCCGGCAGAAGGGCAGTTGGGAGCAACCAGGCTGGCGAGGGGGGGTGGGGGGGAGATAGTAAGTGGCGACCAGGCCAGTGGGTGGGCAGTTAGGGGGTGACCAGGCTGGAAGGGGGGGGGGCAATAAGAGGTGACCAGGCTGGCAGTGAGCAGTTAGGGGTCACCATGCTAGCAAGGGGGTGCCATTGGGGGCAACCAGGCCAACAGGGGGGTTTGTTGGGGGCAATCAGGCAGGCAGGCAGGTGACAGGAGCTAGCAGTCCCAGATTGTGAGAGGGATGTATGACTGCTGGTTTAGGCCCAATCCCTAAGGGGTCCCAGATTGGAGAGAGTGCAGGCTAGGCTGAGGGGAACACCACCCCCCCCCCCCAGTGCACAAATTTCATGCACTGGGCCTCTAGTATAGTCAATAATATTGTACTCACTTTGCACAGTGATGAGTGGTGACTGGACAGAGCATGATGACACTAAGTGTACAAATGTAGCACCACTATACTGTGTGCCTGAAGCCAGTATATATTGTATGGCAACTGTCCTTTAAACAGACGGAGTGGTCAGTGATTTAATAAGAAAAGCCTAATTAAATCACACTCTGCACTTCAGAGGACTCTCCTGTTTTCCTTTTGCTTTATCTCCAACTCATATCACTGCTGTAGTTACTGCCTTTAAATAAACACCTCCTATGGATGAAGCCATAGACAGTCATTTGTAGGAGACAACCCAGCTTTGTTCACAGGTACAGGATGTGCCCTTTAAGTTGAGTTAGAGGTCAAATGTGAAAAGTCCTCCCCTACACAGTCCACCGAGGCCTCCGTTAGTAGAGCTCACCCATTAGGCTTCCTTCCCAAGTAACATTATCCATTGTGCATGCGCCACGTACCTCTTCCTCTGTCTGCTCTCAGAGGAGGGGAAG
Source organism: Pipistrellus hanaki (assembly GCF_964339955.1). Classification (NCBI taxonomy): domain Eukaryota; kingdom Metazoa; phylum Chordata; class Mammalia; order Chiroptera; family Vespertilionidae; genus Pipistrellus; species Pipistrellus hanaki. Next base: position 8,018,213 of record NC_140515.1, read on the forward strand.
TGCTGCTCTCACCTTCCGTTCCCAGGCTCCCCGAGAGGGATTGGAGGAGGGGAAGGTGCCTTGTCTTGGACGTTTCTGTCTTTGCCAGGAGCTTCCCAGCTGCTCCCTGCCAGCCTCCCTCAACAGTCTCATCTTCCCTGTTCCACGTTCCGTGTTTGATTTTTGGTGGGAATAAAATGTCTGCTTAGGTGGATTGCTATGCCTAAAGAATTCTGTGAAACTGATTAAACCTAAGAAAATGTCCACAAATTCAGGAATGTTTTTCAACTTAGATGGGTGGAAAGTTTTGTTTGCTGTTCCATTTGCCTGGAATTGGGAAAGTTAGCATCTAGTTCTCTCCTGCCACCCCTCCCCCCATATATTTTTATTGATTTCAGAGAAAAAGGGAGAGAGAGAGAGAATCATCAATAATGAGAGAGAACCATTGATTGGCTGCCTCCTTCATGGCCCCTTGACTGGATTGAGCCCACAACCTGGGGATGTGCCCATGACTGGAATTGAACTGTCAGTCCACAGGCTGATGCTCTATCCACTGAGCCGACCCGGCCAGGGCGGGATCTCGTCCTTAAGTGCCCTCGTGGAGTCCTGGTGCAGGCTGCTGTGACCTGGGGTAACGGAGAGCTTTTCTTCCACTCTTCCTTGCAGGCTCTTCAGGTGGCAAGACAGCTCCTCCTTCAGCAGCAGCAGCAAGTTAGCGGCATCAAGTCTCCCAAGAGGAATGACAAGCAGCCAGCCCTGCAGGTAACCGTTCTTTCCAAAAGTACCTGGGGTGTGCCGGAGGGGAATCAAACCGGCATCCTTTCAGTATTCCGGAGAGCGTGCCAAACACCTGAGCCACGCAGGGAGGGCTAGGTAGCGCTTCTTTTAAAGGTAAATGACGTTTTCCACGTGGACAGCCACTGGCCAGGGGCCGTGTGAGATGGCAGCGGGCCCTCTGGGCAGGTGCCGCTGGTCCCTCCGAGCGTGACGCTGTCGGGAAAGGTCTGTTCAGCCAAACGTGGTGGCGTTGGGTGAGACCCGCTGGCGTCGGGATTGTAGGCCGATGGTGGAAGCGGGTCGGTGCTTGGGCGCTCGCTGTGAGAGCGGGTTGTGGTGCTCAGAAGCATCACCACATTCTCTGTCGTCGGTTCTAGACAGTCACAGTCTCTCATGATGGGGTGCCCACATACCTGCTTCAGTGCGGGGGTGGGGCTCCCAGGAGACGTGTAGTTCTCACAGCTAGGGGAGCGTTAGTGGGCTGGCACTGGCACGTAGGAAGTGAAGCAGGATGCGGCTGGACACTCTGCATTGCTCAGGAAAGTCCCCCACACAGCACTCTTCAGCCCGAACGGCATCAGTTTCAGGAGCCATTGCTGAACTGAGAGGCTGTTAATGCACCTGGTCAGGATGTCATATACACTCGTTTCTTGAGTGGATGTTTTCCGCATACTTCTGAATTATTCATAAAAAGTGGTGAGCAGCTTTTATTTTTTTTATTTTTATTTATATTTTAAATATATTTTATTGATTTTTTTTACAGAGAGGAAGAGAGAGGGATAGAGAGTTAGAAACATCAATGAGAGAGAAACATCGATCAGCTGCCTCTTGCATACTTCCTACTGGGGATGTGCCCACAACCAAGGTACATGTCTTTGACTGGAATCGAACCTGGGACCTTTCAGTCCGCAGGCCCACGCTCTATCCACTGAGCCACATCGGTTTCGGCATGAGCAGTTTTTATGTACAGATTTCGAGAAGTATTGTTTTAGTGCCTTCTCCTTTCTGGCACAATGTAGAAAGGGATTGCAGAGTAGAAGGAGTGAGTTCATACAAGTTTGATTTTGATTTTCTATCGGAGTAGATAGAACATTTTAATAGAAACTTCAAAGAGCCTTAACTCAGGATTGACACTCCCATCTGGAGAGGGTGTGCAGGCCAGGCGGCAGCTGCTGCCGGAGCTGAGGGTGGGCGGCCCAGCGTGGGTCTGAGTGGGTTTCCCACGCTGGACACTTTGGGACAGAATCTATGAACTTCTGGTGATGGGCAGAGCTCAGTGCAGAATCATTGGATCACAGGATCACCCCGAATTCTAGATTGTTAGACTCTTTCTCAGATCGGAGCAAACCATGGCCCAGTGCACAACCCCTGGCAGCAGCCATCCTCCTGCGCCCCCTTGGGCAGGCGTGGCCGTCCCGCCGTGGTGGCACTCTGCTGGGACGGTGGGGCACGCTGTTTACCAGCACTTCCCAAAGCACCTCCTTGGTAGAGCCTCATGAGCCCCCTGCTGCTCGGGACGTTTTAATGAGTGCAGAGCCGGTCCCGTCCAGGTGCCCGCAGGGCTGTGGTGCAGAGCCTGCGGGCAGCTCTGGAGGATGGACTGGGACTGCGCTGACCTTTCAGCTGGGGCCTGTTTCTCCAGATTCAAATAAGCTGAAAGGATCAGACTGGACAGTCTCGTGGTCAGACTGGGCCTGTGCTCAGAGGGCGGCGGCGGCGGCGGCCACAGGTGATTCCAGCGCAGAGCCCACCGCTGGTGCAGACAGCATCAGGTACCTGCACACAGGGAGCCTGTCGCGGGGCCGGGGCTGCCGCTCTCCTTGCCGTCCTCGGGGCTCTCACAGCCCTAAGAGCACGGACCTCAGCCTCCAGGTGCCGGGGAACCGCTCTTGTTGGGGTGGACACCGGACAGCCGAGCTGTTAGAGATGTAAGGAAACAGCAGGCACACGTCCGGGCGGCATGGGCGCGGCTCGCAGTGTGGAACACCATTTGTCACTCTTTATACTAGACTGATTCTCCTCATACTTGCTTTTAAAAAAACCTACAGATGGCATTTTTAGGTAACTTCTTTTCCAAGATGAATGAAGCTCCTTCAGGGCTAAATATATGAAGTCAGGTTTCAGGGGTTCCTTTGGAGCTCTGCTCTTGTTGCCTGTTGTAATGTTCCAGCTACAGTACTGTGGGATAGAGCTTCGTTTTTCTTGGCAAGGACAGTGCCAAAGCCACATTTGCTGAGCACTTGACTCTGTAAGAGCGGGGCCAGGGGCCGTCTTGATGCTGGCTCTGCTAATGAAGATGTGTATGTCCCTCCCTCCCTCAGTGGGAGACTTGACAAGGAGAGAATTTAGATCAGCTTTAGGAATTGATTGGGGGAAGAGGTGTGTGTGTGTGTGTGTGTGTGTGTGTTGTGCGCACGCACATGTGCAGCATGGAGGACGGCTCCTCAGCAGCCTGGTGTGGTCATGCGGAGTCACTGAGCTTTATTAGGTTGGCAGGCCTTCCACAGCCAGGCAGAATGATCGCCTAGGTCCCATGTAGGTTATGCCTTTATGAAAACACGTATGTGGGCTCCGGAGTCGCAGAAGGGTAGCCTGTGCGTGTGAACATGCTCGCATGCTTTGCGGCCAGGACTGAGCGGGAGCCCTTCAGGGTCTCGGCACTGTTCCTTGCTGACCTCCTTGCCTTCGTGGCTACAGACCTATTTTCACCAACGACAGACCTTCTGCGTGGAGGAGGTGCACATGGAAGAAGAATTTGATCTGCTGATAGCTTGAGGAGAAAGAAAGCAACCCAAATCCCCAAATACTCTGTGACTCATATTTTAAGCATATCTCACACTTCCCTGCTTTCGGCTTGGCAGCGCTCCCCAGCCTCACGGCTGGTGATACAAACAAAGGAAAATGGAAAGTTAGAGGCGGGCTGTGTGGTTACTCGATAGAGAGCACAGAATGTAGTCAAACACCACCAATTTGAACTAATTTCAGGGAGATCAGAGTAAAGAGAGAATCTTTGCTACACATATTGAACAAAATCTGAGCTACCACATTCTTGGGTGACATTGTGGTTTATAGAGAGGATTGATTGAGTATAGATACTGCTTCCCAAGTTCTTTAAAAATACTCTACTTACTAGCCTAAATAGCCTCTTATTTTAGTCTTTAATTTGCTTTGCCAATTTTTCATGAATGATACAAATGAAAACTGGCCTCATCTTAAATTCAGAATCAGAATGATCTGAGTTAATTGCATGCAACTCGGTGGACATTTTGCGAACAGCTGCAGTGTGGGGGACGTCTCAGACACCCTCAGACACGAGACTGGGAGACACAGAGCCTGCCTTCAGAATGCTTATGGGTTGTAAAACATTAACAAGTTTTTGCTGCAAAAAGAAAATTATATGTGAGTAAAAATAGTAGGCTTACTTTTATAAATATTTATCTACTTCTGAAGATTGCTTAAATAGTGAAATAAATGCTTAATAGTGCAGGTGTGCTCGTAAGCTAAAAATGTGGAACTTTACTGGTTGAAGATTAATTTGTGAGTAGATGAGCAATTTTATTGATCACATTTTGGAACTTTGACCACCATTTCTGGGTAGTAATTCATTTCGGTTCTTTAAGCATTTAGTTGTTGGCATGAGTACATAAACTGGAAGGAAGTCAAATGACACATTTTCTCCTAAGAAAGGAAAGTGCATGTGGATTCTGGCAGCATGGAGGTTAGGAGAGAAAGTCACCCTGTGTGAGCTTGGTGGGAAGCTGACAGGCTTCAGGCCATCACCGAAGCATTTGCATTTGCACCCTTCACCTGAGAGGTTTCCCTCTGCCTGCCCCTCCCTTCCAAGGCCAGGTCAGGCACAAGCGCCCTCCGCACGGCCCCTGGAGCTGGCCCAGGAGCGCCCTGGCGGCTCAGGACCCGTGAGGACGGACACTGGCTCTGCCTGAGGCGGCGCACAGACCACACTCAGCAGGTGTTCTTAGCATGTTTTGCAGTTATATAAACATGCTTGAGGCAGCATCTTCGCTTTGCATGGATGCCATATAGAATCTTAGTACCTCCCATCATTCCCATGGGAATGAATTAGTAAGAGGAAACCTTTTAAGAAAACCACAATTTTATGCTGTAGGTAGTAATATGGAATAGTTTTGGAATACTGACCCTTAAAAAACATCCCTAAGTAGTGAATTCCCTATGCTCCCCCAATCGCCCTGCAGATAATTCAGGGCAAGGAGCCAAATACTTTTAAAAATGTGTAGAATTAACGTTGTCTACAGGTGGCATCCCTGCCATTTGCGGGCGCATCCCCAGGAGGGGGTGTGCAAGAGGCAGCTGATTGATGATTCTCTCTCATCGATGTTTCTAAATCTCAATCCCTCTCTCTTCCTCTCTGTAAAAAATCAATAAAATATATTTTAAAAAATTCAGTACTTTTATCACTTGACCTTGGAGAATCCCAAAACTCTAAAAAGTATGTCTTGATAAGAGACAAGGAAGTAGAAATATTTCATAAACAGTCATTAAATCTTTCAATCACACACCTGATTAAACCGTGACAGCACAGGGGCCCCGCCCCCCAGACAAGCCCTCACCCAGAACCGTGCGTCCAGTGATGAGGGTTTCACGGATCGGGTTTAAGATCTTTGCTTTAAGATTTTTTTCCCTAAAATAATGTTTTGTCCTTACCTCCCTCCAAAGGTCTGAGTGTGGTTGTAACATTGTGAACTTGCTCCCTCTTCCATTTCAGCAGCACAGGGTGACTGTCCTAGGCTGCCAGGCTGCGGCTGGGTGTACTTACTGATAACTCTCATTCGCAGAAGTAGCTCAGATCGGACACTTAATTATATGGTCACCTTAGCTATATGTATCTAAGCCTTAAAATGCAAATATTTGTCACCATATCCAAGGATAATTAATGGTAGTAAATGCATAACATGGACCAGCCCTGGCTACCCTATGGTACAGGAATGATTGTTAAATTACTAGAGGCCCGGTGCACAAAATTCATGCACAGGTAGGGTCTATAGGCCTGACCAGTGATCAGGGCCAATTTGTGGGGTGATTGGTGGGGCAATCGAGGGGCCCACTGGCACCTACCGTGGAGGTGACCAGCAGGGCGGTTGGGGGAGCAGCGCTGACCCACTGGCTGGCCGGCCCTCCCCCCTGCCACTGCTGCCAGTCACCTGCCTCTTCGGGGTGACCAGCAGGGGAAGGGGGGCCTGCTGGCACCCACCTTGGCTCGCCTGGGGCCTGTGGGCTGTGGGCAGCTCCTGCGTTGAGCACCTGCCCCGGGTAGTTAGTTAGCGTCATAGTTACCTGTCTTTCCACCGTTCAGTTGATTTGCATATTAGGCTTTTATTATATAGAATTCTCTGGATGCGTAAAGTGAAACTTGGGAACTCAGTGAGATTAAGTAACCTGCTTCAGAGCATGCAGAATTGGCAGCACCAGGGTGTGACCTGGGCTGTCTAGGGCAGTGGTCAGCAAACTGTGGCTCGCATTACCCTTACCCAGAAGTTTGGACTTCAGGTTAAAGACATTAGTACATTATTAAAATGTTTTTTTAAGTTTTTTTCCCTAACAGTGGTCGGCAAACTTAGTCAACAGAGCCAAATATCAACAGTACAAGGATTGAAATTTCTTTTGAGAGCCAAATTTTTTAAACTTAAACTTCTAATGTAAACTTCTTCAAAATAGACTCATCCAGGCCATGGTGTTTTGTGGAAGAGCCACACTCAAGGGGTCAAAGAGCTACATGTGGCTCGCGAGCCGGAGTTTGCTGACCACGGGTCTAGGGCCACAGATAAGCTAATTCTACAGGCAAGTTCATCACGCTTCCCCTTCCGTGTGCATTGTCCAGCAGCTGCTGAGTGCCATCTTCTCGTAGATACATTATTATATTTTCCATATCATAAGCAAGAATGAAGCCAGCCCACCCAAACCAATTCCACTGTCAGTATCGGGATTTCAGTGCAGGGGACCGAGACCTGCGTAGTTATCTAAATGTCACCTTGCCTGTGTGTGTCACAGCCGTGAGCAGCAGCAAAGAAAGGCGGTTTCTTATTCTCCAGTGCGAAGTGCTCTTACAGGCTTCCATGTGTTGGAACATGGAAAAGTATGTTATAATCGTTGTTGGGGCTAGGAGGTGGGGAGGGACGGGAAAAACATCGTTGACTGGTCAAAAATGTGTAAATTGCTGACAATGACACATGTAATTAAGAGTGCTCCTACCATTTTACCTTGTGGTTCACACCTTCCTTCCGTGCTGAAAAGAGAGCGACTCCCACCTCGCTAATTACCATTATCACTGGAATGCCCGGGCTGGAGTCATTAGCTCCATGTGCATTTAATTAGAGGAAGGCTGGAATTGGATTTAACTTATTACTTTTTCATGGATCACTTTCTTGTCATCACTTCAAATTGGATTGCAGCCCCAGGTAACTAATTATGAGAGCCAGAGGATCAAGAGAGAAAAAAAAGGTAATTAGGAATAACACTGTTGGACCCTTGCTGCCGTCCACTTCTGCCTCGGGCAGGGGGTGGGGCTGTGTTTTGTAGTCTCACAGATTAGGGAGCCAGAGGGATGGGTGGTTGCTGGGCATCATGGGAGTCTATCACCACCCATAGTGGTTTCTATGATATACAGCTGATTTGAAGATGTCAAATCAACGTGGTTCCACAATCAGCTCCTTAATACCTACATTACACTAGTAAAGCAACAGATTGGCTGGAGGTATGAGGCATCCAACAACTGTGTAGCCCGGGCCCCCCACACACATTACAACAAAGCCGTCAGACGCCTCTGAACCAAAGTGCAGGGTATTTTAAGGAAGGGAGTTAGGATTTAATGAACGTATTACTGTTCCAGAAACATCATTCACGTCTGACAGGAAGACAGAGCGGGCAGGACAGTTAGGGCCCGTGTTCCGCAGACTCTGGCGCTGTGGCTCCTCCGGTGCCCACGCCGCCCAGGGCGCGGCCGGGCCGGTTCTGTTCCCTCCTGCCCCATCGAAAAAGACTGGAAAACAAATGATATTGTTTTCATGTGCAGAGCAGAATTCAGAACTGCAAGCAATCAATTTTATTGACAATGTCTGAAAAAAGTGTTGATGACAGTTTGAGGATGTGAAAGTATTGTATTTTTAAAGTTGCCAGTACTAAGTGTGGGGAAAAAAAGAAAGAAAAAGAAAGGAAGGAAGGAAGGAAGGAAGGAAGGAAGGAAGGAAGGAAGGAAGGAAGGAAGGAGAGAAGGGAAGGGAAGGGAAGGGAAGGGAAGGGAAGGGAAGGGAAGGGAAGGGAAGGGAAGGGAAGGGAAGGGAAGGGGAGAAGAGAAGAAAAAGGAAATTGAAATGTAACTTCATTCCTCAGACAAGGCCTGTGGGTAGACGTTCTGAGAAGGGTCTGACGGCGATGATGGCATGATGAGCAGTCTGGAGGTCCAGCCTGTCACTTACCTTGCGGAGAGAAGAAGTGTCCAGAGAAGTGAATCACCAGCTGAGAGGGCTTGAGTTTCCTTAAGTTGTTTAAAATGGGTCTTAATGTTCTGTGAATGTAAGCAAACAGACGTGAGTCAGTCTTGGGTGGCTTTCAAGCCAGGGCAGGAGGCTGGAAGCCGGCTTGCTCTTCTGCAAGGAGCCCGGTGCGACGGGCGCCCACCAGAGAAGCTGTGGTGGTGTTCCTGAGCGACCCCATTCTCCTCCTGGGATTGGGTTCTTTTCCTGTGTGAACCTTCTAGGCAAAATCTCAAACAAAATACAGTAATCATCAAGTCTAATGCAGAAAATTAAAGCTTTTTTTTAACATCTTAAGTTGATTTAGAATTTTTGTACACAACATCGTCTGTGGTTGGAAGAGGGCACGGCGAGGTCAAGTGATGTAGTGGTTTCCATCTTCCGCGAGGCGCAGTGTGAGAAAAGCAGAGCCTTTATTCTGTACGTCTGCAGGAATTTCGATGAAGTGCAGAGGTCACGTTCCCTGTCAATTTGAGTAGCCGGCATTTTTAAACTACTGTTTATTCTTCTTTTTGTGTGTCTTTTCTTCCCTGCCCCCGCCTCCCCATGAACCGTGTCCCTTTTCTGACACATGCACAGTGAGTCCTCCAATCTGAAACTCATTAGCACACGGCACTGGGCCCCGGCCAGTGGTTAGGAAATTTCCTGAAGCCTGGGATAACAGCACCACGGAGCAGAAGTGACAGGGGGGGGAGTCCCGCTGCCCTGGCCGCCGGCCCTGCCGGGAAGCCAGCGGCCCGTGCCGCCAGCACTGGGAGACGGGCTTGCGGATGGAATGGGTTCGAGAAGCTCGCTCCTTAGAGAAATGAGCTTCGGAAATCTCAAGGTGGTATCCTTTCCCAGCACTTACCGTTTTAATTGGGCTGTAGGTGTTCACCAACATTGGCTGCAGGAAATGAAAGCAAGCCGTTAGAGAAAACGTATGAAAAACAATTTCGGGGGGATAATATTTACTTTTGTAATTATAGGGAATTCATTCATTCATTCATTCAAACTTTATTCATCGAATCTCCCTATATCCAGGCAATATGACCAAGATGGAACTCTTGCCCTCACATTAGAAAAGTACACAATTCACTGTGGATCACGATAATTTAAGCCAGATTTTCAAACAGGAAACCGAGTCCCCAAAATATGACAGCGATAGCATTAAATAGCAGGCGCGGAAAGCGTGTGTGTGCTCACCACCTGGGTCAGGCTGCTGTCATTCCCATCGCGCAGAGGAGGGGGCAGGCGTCAGACGGTGACTTGCCCAGGGCCAGCCAGCTGGTCGGTGGCAGAGCCGGACCAGCCCTTCCCCGTTGCCTCGGCCGCCTCCCGGGGCTCCTCCAGGCGGCAAACGGGCGGCAGGAGGAACAGCAGCTGAGCTCCGGGCCCTGATGCTCGTCACCAACCACTAGACAGCACTGTCTCCTAATTTGGACATATGTTTATGGGCATATTTGAAAAATAGTGCTTGTAATTGAAATGTGCACTCTCTGAAGGGAAATGACGCTTGGGAAAGAGAAGAAAGAGGAGAATTACTCAGAGCCTGCAGACAACTGCAAGTAATTGTCCACGGGCAGCCGTTGAAATTGAGAAGCAGCTTGGAAAATAGACGGTTTGGGAAATTTGTGTACTGATGTAATTACGGTAGTTGTGAGTTGATGTCATGCCTAGTAACTGTTTTTGTATTGCCCGGGCCTTTGTTACTGAGCTGTGATATCATGAGCAAACTATTATAAACATAGCATGGGTATAGCATGCTTGTGTAACAAAAGATTGGGAACTTTTATTAAGTTTGTTTTCCTTGTCATATTGTAAAAATTTATTATGTGTACTGTGTATATTAGAAACAGATTTGGGTAATTCTGTCTAAATGAAGTCATCCCGGCTATTTCCAGACTGTCTGTTTTTGGTTGTGAATAATTTTCATACATCAGATGGTTGTCATATTTAGTCGCTCTCAGAATTTTAAAGAGAACATATCCCATTTTGAACTTTTGGTGGACTTCAGCCTTGCTGTTGAGATAGTTTCAGATTACTGCCCAGTAAACTGCAGAATGATCACTGGTCATTGTGAAGGGCCCAGCCTGCTGCCCGCCAGTCAGAAACAACTCCCCTTCCTCCAAGCACAGCTGCCAGGACAGGGCTGGGCAGAGAGGCCGGGCCTTGTCCTGTCGCCTTACATCCCGCCGGGACGAGTGGTGAGCGCTCAGGGCCGCGGCAGCGCCCTGGGCCGCGGCGACTGTGGGTGTGAAACGGTGGTCAGAACCTTGTGTGATTCAGTCCTCCCTGAGGCGCCTCCAGCTTCTCGGGTCCACAGGCTTCTGACCTGAACGTCCTGCCGCTGCTGCCTCTCCTGTTTGTTTCCACCAGCCACTCTCCTTCCCACTCCCCCAAATCTGGCTTCCCTCCTCCTCATTTTCTTGAATATTTTTGTTACTAATTCAGTCTCATCCTCACCTCAACCTGCCTGCCGTCCGAGGAGCTGGTTCAGCCTTCGGCTCACTCGTGGTTTTGGAAATTGCCTCTGCCCTTCTTCCTCGCTCTGCCCCCGGCTTTTCTGGACACAGATTCCTGCCCAGCCGGAGCCGGCCCTCTGCTCTGTCTGTGGAACCTCTGCCCTCTTCCTTCTCCACGAGGACCCCCCTCTGCGTACCCCGAACGCCTGGCTGTGTCTTCTTAGCTGAGCATCACCACGACTCCCCTTCTCTCTGCTCCAGCTGGTCACGTTCACTGCCAGGCCTACTGGTCAGAGTCCCATCCCGCCTCTCCCTCCCCCTCAGATCTGCCATTTCTCCTTCCGTCCCCAGACCCCAGCCGGCATGTGCTAGGTCTTGGCAGAGAACGACAACCTGCCCCTCCCCTCAGCACGCCTCCGAGTCCTGCCCTAAAGGCCGTGTGGCTCTGCTGTTCAGAAACGTTCAGGGTGCACGCCCACCTGCAGTCTAGCCCCCACAGTCCAGGCTTCAAGTAGTGCTTGTGTCACCTGCCACTTAGACACCAGGCCCTGGCAACCAAGTTGTTTGACTTTAATTCCGAGAGGATTATCTCCGTCTCTTTCTTCAGAAGGAAGCCAGAAGCCACGGCGAGGCTGTTCCCACGTCTCTCATTCTCTGCCCGGCTGCCCCTGCCCCTCCTCGCTGCTGTCCGTGCTAGGGTTCCTCTGAGCTCCTGTGGCCGTGGCTCCCTGTCGGCGTCGGTGAAAGGAGGGTGCTCTCCAGGAGCTGTGGATGAGTCACTTCTGCTTCGTTCTTTATTCCACAGCAGAAAGGGACGGTCACCCATTTTAGGAGCAGAATCAAGAACCACCCCAGGCTGCAGGCGACCTGGCTGGCGGTGGCTCTCTGCCCAGGTGCCAGGTGAAGGGTTCTGAGCAGGATGGCCCGCTGCAGCTCCAGAATGAGTGGCCAGGTCTGCCTGGCACTGGGTTTGGCAGTGGAGGTGTGGGTCCTTCTGTTTGCCAGGCTTGACAGGTTTATCTGATCACATACCAGAGTAGAGGAGTCCTTGGGCTTATTTTTTTCTGAGAAGCCTCATGGATCCTGTTGGTAACTATTGAAATAGCATCTAAAAGTCAGCATACACTTTGTGCTGCTCCCTATCTCCTTATTCAAGACCAGTCAAGTCACATTCTTATCACATAGCTCTTCACGGTCAGACAGGAGTAGTGATCTGTCCTTAGAGGCCCAGATCTGCACACCGGGTCCCACAGAAACTCCGCAGATGGTGGGAGTTTCAGAGCTGTGTGTATCAGGGTACGTGAGATGAGGCACATGGTTATGGTGTCAGGCTCCAAGTTCAAGTCCCAGCAATCTCTTACTCCTGTGTGACCTAGGGAAAGTAGCTGAACCTCTCTGTGTTTTCATTTTCTCACCTAGAGAATGTGGCTGATTACCTCAACCCTGAAGGTGATTGGAAGATTAAGTGATTAATATGTGAAAAGTGCTTGCACAGTGCCTGGGACACAGTACATTCTCAGAAAACGTAGTTCTTCTAATAATTATATAAATTCCTTTTAAAAGGAAAATGACTGCCTGCTGGATGCCAAATTACATTTTAAATTCATTTACTATCAGTCACTGTTCACATGTACATTTAAATAGCATAACAGGACTATCCTTTTGCTTGTAGTGTCCTTGTGGTTGAGCACACTGGATGGGAAGACATCAGGCCCCTCATCTGTAAAAGGGGTGACCCAAGTGCTCCCCAAGCTGTGGTGAAGACCAGCTGATGTAACTAGATACCAGCAGCCTGGAGTGGTAACTAGACACCAGCAGCCTGGCATACAGCAAGCACTTAATAAATGCCGGTTGCTGTCATCACCCTCCCTGCTACTGCTGCGAGCAGCATTATCTTCTTGGAGCATTATTTTTCTAAATGTGTCCATTTGGGCAGAAATAAAGGTTTTAAAATTCCATCCTGGGTTCTCTTTTGTCCTGGTCTTCCCTGGATTTTATGTGAATTAAAGCTAGGCCGTTTTAACAACCAATGGTCTAGTCCCTCATCTGGAATCTTGAAGCTTTGGCATTCTCCACCGCTGGCACAAAAGTAGGCACCTGTAGATGTGTTTTTCAACTCTGGGAGGTGAATGAGTGAGTGATGAGTGAGTGGGAGAGTCAAATAGCCGACCCAACCGGAAAGGAAGCGTGCTGCTGCTGAGGTGGAGGGGCGGCAGGTGGTCTCAGGGTCATAGCTCTCCCGGAACATTTCAAGAGCGTAAACCCAGCATTAAAAGGGCCCAGAGTCCGTCTTGCCTGAGTCTTGCCAAGTACAGAGTGAAAACCAGAAACCCCTGCAGTGCGGTCTGACTGCCTCATGGTTGCTGTTTGCCTAGTACAGTTGCTAATCTGTTTAAGACATAATGTTAATGGCAGTGAACTTTAATTCATAAGAATAGAAAATTGAAGGAGACCAAAGGCAAAATATAGAATTGTATTTGGTGTCAAGATTAAAGTTCAGTGAAGCATACTACAGACGGAGTAGACCATTAAATGAACTTGGAGGGAAGATGGGAAAGGTACCTAAATCTCCCATTCTGAAATGAATTGGTTTGCTTGATTATTTGCAACAGTATCTCAGGAAAATCCAAGACAAATTAAAGCAAAACAGATTTAATTGAGCTATTATTTTGCAGACTTTGGCTTAGTTTCAGACAGCCTAATCAAATTGTGCTTTGCTCAAATAACTAATGTTAAATGCAGCCTACCAACAGATGTTTAAAAAGAGTCTAATTGGAAAATCTACATCCTGGATTTAGTCTGTCTCATTGGTAAAAATAGCTACAAATTTGTATTTTCGAGAACGACACACAATGACAAGCATTTCCAGAAAAGATAAAGTTTTCTTCAAGGATGCCTAGTGCTTGGGTGGAATTATCTTGAGTAGTCAAAGGTGGTACTCTGGAAATTAAATTCCTTGGCAGTTCTCCAGCTCCGTGCCATACTGAACGGAGAGAGAAATCTCCTTTATCACCTTACGTCACCAGAGTCCTGTTACGGTCCCTGGATCGTGTCAGGGGCCCGCGCGCTGCAATTTATAATGAGCCCTTGCAAGTCGTGCGAGGCACATGCTGATTGATGACATTTAGAGGTGCTGTCAAGGTGGCTAGGTAATGAAGTCGACCTTCCTCCCTCGTTCTCTTAGTTTCAAGTTTGTGTGTATGAAGGAGCTATTTCACCTGCCACATTTGCTTGGAACTTTTCATTAAATCTACAAAAGGAATTTGGCTTAATAGTTAACTCTTTTCTTCCTTGAGCTCGGGGGTCTGCTAACTTCTGTAAGGGCCAGCGAGTGAGTATTCTTGGCTCTGGGGCCAGTCTGTCACAGCAGCAATGCAAAGACAGCAGCATATGTGTGAACGAATGAGTAGCAGTTACAATCAGAATCCACCGGTGGATACTGAAATTTGAATTTCATACCATTTTCATTTATCATGAAATATCCTTGTTTTGATTTCCTCCCAAACTATCTATAATAATAAAAACATAATACGCAAATCGACCGAATGGCTGAACAGTGGAACGACCATCCGGACGACCATGCTATGGCACGCACTGGCGCCAGGCCAGCCAAGGCGGGTGTGATGTGATTGGTCAGGGGCCTCGCCATCGCCCCATGATCACCCCACAGAGGCTCAGGCCACTGGCTGATGGGGCAATCAATGGGGGCCTCTACCATCACCCCAAAGAGGGAGGCCCAGGCTGCCTGGCTGGTGGCACTGTAGCGGGTGGGTGGGCCTCCCTCTGCAGGGCGATCGATCATGGGGCTCCCAGACTGAGAGGGGTGCAGGCCAGGCTGACAGACCCCCCTTCCATTCCTCAGTGAGTGCACAAATTTCGTGCACCAGGCCTCTAGTTTAAAAATATTTTAAAAGTTCTCAGCTCACAGCCCATACAAACACATCTGGGCCAGATTCGGACTATAGTTTGCTGACCCGCTTTCCCAGGCCGGAAATGGTCCCGAGACTGTTCACTGCATAATGCTGCCTGGATGAGGGGGCTAGAGGCCTGACCTCCTGCTGTCGTTGGCCAAGCCTCGCACCGGCCAGGGCCCGGGCGGTGGGTGTCTGCTTGAGACAAGAAGCACCTGCGTGGAATTTGCACAGAGGTGCCAACCAATCCCCAGCTCTCTTTCCTTCCACCTTTGTGTCTGAAATCTTTCTCTACTTTGTTGTAGGTGTAATGATGAAAGTAGTAATTGTTAGAGATTCAGAAAAATGGACTTAGCTGCCAGGGCTTTAGCTAGCCTGCATCGCATACTTGTGTGAAATTGAAAAAAGCACCTAATTCTAATCTGTGAGAGCATTTTCATAATATACCTGACCTCTGAAGCCTCAGTTTCTTATTTACAAAAGATCTTGCCATGTTTCTCAACCCTGGAGGCACATCAGAATGAATATAATTTTTATCATCATCAAGATCTAGGTCTCAAAACTTTTAAAATCATAACTAGACTCCTGTCCTCTGTCTACCGAGTGAGAATCCGGGGCTCCAGCCAGGCGTGGGCCGGGAGATCTTCCAGCCTGCTCTGCCCCCTCTGTGGCCCTCACTGCTGGTCATGGTGAGACCACATTCCTTCCCCATTCGCAGCCGGCCCTTCCAGGCTGCTCCCCTTGTTTCTTTGTGCCCAGCCTCCCCCTGCAGGACCGAGTGAACTCTCTGACTTCCGCTCACCAGTGTGAGCGACAGATGTGAGGGAATCCCTGGTCAGGAGGCTTGGCTTTGGGCTTTGGCGGGTTGCCCAGGAAGCAGTGCGGGGCAGAAGGCTGGTGTCATGGTTGGATAGGCCAGCCTCCTGTTAACGTCAGGTCCTCCTGAGCAGCCAGCCCGGAGTAAGGACAAAGCGGAGTCATCCTGAAGGTCCATCCGGGGTTTCAGACACGAGCTCATCTCCTTTGCTCCACATAATGGTGCACTTCTGCTTTGGACTAGACCTACTGATAGACCACATTTTACAACGTGCCCATTTTTACGGCATTTCCAGGCCAACCCCAGTTGGAAATACTGTAATTCTCACAAGATCATTAACTTGAATTTCTACCAGATTCATCCGGATACATTTCAGGTGTTGAAACTGGCCACATCTCAGGCACGTCTGGTCTCTCGGAGTTTAGGGCACACCTCATGCAGGAACTTGAATGTTATTGAAAATGTAAAGTCTGTATTTATCCAGAGCCCTTTTTCCTTCGGGTGTTTTCGAAACAAATACTTGCTCTGCTCATTTTGCAAAATAAAGCAAGAAAGAACTATCGATGTGGAGCCAGAACGACAGCCAGGGGTCTGGCCTCCTAGCCAGCACTGCATCTCCGCGTCTTACTGACTTTTTCTACTTCAGTGGAACCGTCCTCACCCTGCTGCCCGTTGGGAATTTGGGATTATTAACTGATGGAGGCAAACAGTCTTGGAACAGCTTGGCCCCTGAGGCCCACAGGGCGTTGGGGGCGTTTTTTAAAAATGTAACACCGGTTGCATGAGGCCTGGACTCCCATCAGCTGATGGCAAGTAGCCAATCTGCCTTGTTTTTCTAGTACAGTTTACCAACTGGAGTTCTACAAAAAAGAGATTATATTTTTTGACTTATGAGCAGCAGGTCAGACAATTCAAAGGAAATGTAGAGAGTAGTAATTTTTTAAATGTACACGGATGAATTTGAAAATAAATATTTCACTGCCGACACAGCTCCATCTAGAATCCTGGCTTTGCAGTGTGCTCCAGGAGCCATGCCGGTCTGCACGGCACGGGGCCAGCTGATGCACAACAAACTAACCCCTAACTCATGGTCACGTAGCTGCAGAGCGAGGCACAACGAATGGGCTTGCAAAACCCGATGGAGATCAAGATTTTGACTAACCGAAGTCTGGACAAACCTGGTTCATCACAGGTCCTGAGACCAGCTGAGCCTTCCTCTGTCTGCTCAGCCAAGGGTGACAGCAGCTGGAGCTGCTCCCGGAGCTGGTCGGGGTCTGCTTGACCTCGATGTCATCCCCTGGAGCCGCATCCCCTGGAGCCGGCTCTTCGCCGAGGCTCCTGGTCACCCCCGAGCTGCTGGCCGCGGAGCTCTTGGGCCTCCCGCTGGCCGCTGGCCGCGGGGGGGTTCGTTTCCACCAGCACTAGGGGGTCTCTGTGACCTCAGGGCCTTCTTCAGCGGGAAGTGCCGAATGGGACCAGAGAACAGAGGCTGGCAAACACTGGCGGCGGGGGGACAAATTTTTTTTGTAGGAACTACCAACGATATGCATTTTTAAATGGTTAAAAAAACAAAACTGAAAAAGAGTATTTCATGAACCATGGAAATGGTGCGGAATGAAGGTTCCAGTGCTCACTGTTGGGTCTGGCGGACTGGCTGTTCCCAGTGCGGTGGATTACAGCAGTTGTTAGTGTGTGGAAGCTTAGACTTCTTACTCTGGCCTTTTACAGAAAACGAGCTGATTCCTGACTTAAAGCTGGAGTTGATCTTTAGGCCATCTTTGTGAGGAGAAGCTTGGACATCTAACAACTTCCTTGTTTTATAGAGAGAAGTAGATGAAAAACAAAACAAACTTTCTACTAACGCTGGGAAAACGGCAGGACCGCAAAGGAAACGGACAGCATTCTTGTGAGAAGTTACTGGCCTTTAGCATTATGGGCATCCGGAGGCTTTCTCTTTTAAGGTCCAGGAGCCATTTGATATTAAAACTTTGTGGAAGTGATACAGCAGTTCTATTGGACAGCAAGGCTGCGAGGAAGAAATGGTGAGAGCGGACTAGAGGACTGAGTGATTCGCTCCCTCATCCCCTGCTGTGCCCACTCCCTTTATATTCCTGATGCCCCATGGTGCCTGGGCCCTGCGTCAGACTGAGCACAGCACGCTGCTCTGAGCCCTGCCTGAGCCAGAGCCGCGCAGGGGGAGGCACAGTGGAGTTACATGCATAGTACATGTGAAGGTGGGACTATGGACGTGAACAGGACAGGGCACTTGAAGTATGATGGGTGCAACTGAGAACTGAAGTTTTAAATTGTGTTCATTTTAAACAATTTAAATAGCCATGTGTAGAAGAAAAAAAAATAGCCATGTGTCCAGGGGCTGCCTGCTATTTTGTTCAGTGCAAGTGGGAAACATTCCTATCATAGACTGTGCTATTCTAGAATGTTCTTTTGCTTTTAAAACATTTTGGTAAGCATATCCCCCTGATGAGAGGTGAAAAGGTGTGTCTCTGAAATGTGCCTGACTCCTTCGCTCACTGCACCTTTTCCGGCTGCTTTGACTGACCGTCAGGGCAGGACAGACCCGGATCTCCGGGCTTAAATTTTCCCTCCAAATAGGAGAAAACCTCTAAAGACCTGGAAGCTTCATTGACGAAAACCAAGCCAAACTCCCTCCCCCACAGTGAACCACAGGACCCTTTGAAAACATGATTATTTTTATTTGTAAACTTAAAATGGAAATAAGAACTTCCAAGGAGCATTTGAAAATTACACTTCTCACCAAGAACAGCTTAAATCATTCCCTCTGAAAGTTTCCTTCTGTCAAAGTTTTGATTTGGTCCCACAGACTGGCTCCCCCTGTCCTCAGTCTGAAGGGGGGCCATGACCTTGAGTTCCCAGTGACACTGCACTGGGGCCGCCGGGACCGTGCTCTCCGTTCTCTCTCGGGCAGAGAGTGGCACACCCTGGCCTCCGGTTGGCTTTGTATAAACCAAATCCTTGGACTTCCTTTCTTCTTTGTAAATCCTTTTCCTACTTGCGCTTCTTACACCTGCCCCATATAGATGTGAGGTTTATTGGTCTTTGTTTTATCAACACTGGTATGATGAATAATATAGTTAATTTCTACTTAGATTAATAATAATGATAATAGCCATTATGGTGATTGGATCAATATGTTGATTAGTTAGCAGAAAGTGTGTGGCTGCCTTTGGTCCTCAGCTTGAGGTGCTGATGGGAACAGGAAGCTTAGTTGTTAAGACTCTGGAGTCAGAAATGCATAACCATCCTTTACCAACTACATGACCAGTCCAGTGAGCTCACTTCTACACGTTCTCCACAGTCAGAATAGCTGCCCTGCAGTGTACAGTGGAGGACTGAGTTTAAAATGTGTATACATGTGTGTGTATATAAAGAATCTGATTCATTGTGCTCAAAATGTGAGTTAGTTTACCGCTTTGTTCTAATCATCAACTAGTATGTTGTGATATTAGTTGTGGGTCACTACTTGTGAGATCCCAGGCTGGCCTGCATGCAAAAAGATGGAATTTCCTGTGATGTGGAGTTTTTAGTGGTGACAGAGGATGGCAGGGACGGTGGTGATCAGTCACTTCCCGAGTTTCCGAGTGAGCTTCAGTTAGAGCGGTCCTGTCATACAGTCATCCTCCAGAGGAATGGAGATTCTCACTGAAGAGTGTGCAGATGGCTGTCCACACGGTGGGCCGTCGGGGCGGCGTGACTTGCGGTCTCCCATTCTGAGTCCCCTCTCCACTCAGAGGAGGGATTTATAAGTCCCTGTCTTACCCCCCATCCATAGGGGTGCCCGAAGGATCGGGGAACACTCCCGTTTCCTTGTAGGTTTCACTCTTCTGGGCCTCCCTGCGCGGGGAAGGGAAGCTGGGCGTAGACTTGTCTTTTGCGAGGGCCTTGTGGTCGGACAGCCGGCTTCTCAGGGGGACTGATCCTTTGTTAGTCTTCACTGCCTGTCTTTCCCCACGGGGTTCTCTTCACACCTGCGGGCTGTTTCACTTCCGCATCACCAGCGACATGCAGCACCTGGCAGAGGTTCTGACGCCATCGGGACAGCTCCAATCAGACAGGGCAGCCATGTTCTGTTAAAAGCATGGCCATGGCGTTGTCCAAGAAGTGTGACGGAGGCTTGGGAAGCACAGGGCCCTGAAAATAGGGGTGCTGATGTTTCTGTTCTAACGGGAGAAGGGTGAGGGAAGCAAGCATAGACCCTCCACCTGAGACTCCACGCAGTGCACGCAGGCAGTGTGCGCAGGCTGCACACGGCGTGTAACGCTTTGTGGAGTTAATTGCAAAGGTTCAAAAATCTGGGATTTTCCCACTAAAACTTCTTTGCAGCTTATCCTTAAAGAAGCAGAAGCTGGAACGGCATTCCTCTATGTGGCTCGGCAGTGCTGCCCCTTCCCACGCTGCTCTGGCCTCCAGCCACGTGCACTGTGTGTTTCAGCTCTTGGGCACTCGGCCTCGGTGGGGGCCATGGCCTGGGAGCGGCCTCAGAGCCGAGCATTGGCGAGCTCTGGGTCCCTTGCACCTGTGCGTCCTGACTGTGGATTTGATCCCTCTTCAACGGGCTGCCGGCGGGAGTGGGGGGGTGGGGGGGTACTAGAGGTGGGAAAGGTGGTGCTGGCTCTCTGAGGCTCCTGGGTCTCTGCTGACACCCCACCAGAGGCCCTGAGGCATGTTCTGCAGGGGGGTACTCTTTACTGCACCCCAAACTCAGAGTCTGCCACGTGGCACTCATGCTGGTGCGCACCCTCCTGTGGGTGGTGTCAGGAGCAGCAGTTACTGCCTGAGGCTGGGCCTGACCTGGCCAGCACCTCCTTCCGGGCCCGGCTCGCAGGCTTGGGCGGAAGGCCTGGCGGTCCCTCCGGTGAAGAGCCCTTCATGGAGCCCGCAGCGCAGAGCGGCTGCCCCGAGTCACCGTCCTGTGACCACCTTTGGGTCACATAGGACTCCTTCGCCTGGAGGAGATGGCGCAGCCACAATGCCACCCTGCGGCCTGCGAGGTGCTGCCCGGTCACAGACTGGGGGGCTGAGCGGGCGCTGCTGGGACAGGCCGGGGCTGAGCGGGCGCTGCGGGGACAGGCCGGGGGGCTGAGCGGGCGCTGCGGGGACAGGCCGGGGCTGAGCGGGCGCTGTGGGGACAGGCGGGGCTGAGCGGGCGCTGCGGGGACAGACTGGGGGGCTGAGCGGGCGCTGTGGGGACAGACTGGGGGGCTGAGCGGGCTCTGCTGGGACAGACTGGGGGGCTGAGCGGGCGCTGCGGGGACAGACTGGGGGGCTGAGCAGGCGCTGTGGGGACAGGCGGGGCTGAGCGGGCGCTGCGGGGACAGACTGGGGGGCTGAGTGGGCGCTGCGGGGACAGACTGGGGGGCTGAGCGGGCGCTGTGGGGACAGGCCGGGGCTGAGCGGGCGCTGTGGGGACAGACTGGGGGGCTGAGCGGGCGCTGCGGGGACAGGCCGGGGCTGAGCGGGCGCTGTGGGGACAGACTGGGGGGCTGAGCGGGCGCTGCGGGGACAGGCCGGGGCTGAGCGGGCGCTGTGGGGACAGACTGGGGGGCTGAGCGGGCGCTGTGGGGACAGGCCGGGGCTGAGCGGGCGCTGTGGGGACAGACTGGGGGGCTGAGCGGGCGCTGCGGGGACAGACTGGGGGGCTGAGCGGGCGCTGTGGGGACAGGCCGGGGCTGAGCGGGCGCTGCGGGGACAGGCCGGGGCTGAGTGGGCGCTGCGGGGACAGACTGGGGGGCTGAGCGGGCGCTGCGGGGACAGACTGGGGGGCTGAGCGGGCGCTGCGGGGACAGGCCGGGGCTGAGCGGGTGCTGCGGGGACAGACTGGGGGGCTGAGCGGGCGCTGCGGGGACAGGCCGGGGCTGAGTGGGCGCTGCGGGGACAGACTGGGGGGCTGAGCGGGCGCTGCGGGGACAGGCCGGGGCTGAGCGGGCGCTGCTGGCTCAAGTCGGAACCGCTCAGCCTGCACCACGGAGACTTCCGCGCCCACCAGGCTCACGTGGCGAGCACGTCGCACTGTGCGGTTCTATGTGTATTTCCCCTTTTTCTCCCCAGATTTTTACAAAACTGTGCATGCAAACAGGTGTTTTTGTTTGTTTTACTTGAGTTGCTTTTGCATAATGTAGCAGGCCCATGATTTCACATGTACAGTAATTCATAGAAAGTGACAGTCATCTTGCTTAGACACCTCGTTCTCAAAGCTTGCTAAATATAGTGCCTTCTCAGACCCGCAAAAGGGGCCATCAAAAAAAGAGAAAAGAAAGGTCAAAGTTTCCCCACCCACGAATTTGGTTATAAAAGAACAGCAAAGCAGGGTTTTTCTGACCTGAATCAGTAATACCTTAGTTTAAATAGTATCCTGTTTTGACAAAGTGCTAAACCACAGAAGTCTCAGAAAGACCCTGCTCAGCTTTGGCTGCCCCGGCCTCGCAGTGGGACGCCGGGGATGGCTCTGTTGTCGTTTGTTACGCTGACGAGGCGCATGGGCCCTTACTTGTTGCATCCGGGAAATGGCCAGAACAGCTCTGCGAGGCCGGCCCGTACCTTCACTTTACTACATTGTGTAACCCTTTGCCAGATACAACCTGCCCTGTTTCTTGGGTTCAGTTAATCAACGTGAGGTTTCTGACTTTGCTGAGCTCACCTGGAGACCCCCCACCCCGCAGCCCTTTCTGCTGCTCTTCGCTCAGTGGGCCTCTGAGAAATCAGGGGCTTAGGAGCTCTTTGTTGGAATGTATTCCGGCCTCCTCCATCGCGGTTTGTTGCAGGTTGAACAGTAAGTGGCATTTTACTGTAAAGGTGACTGCATTTTCCTTATGGGCCCTTCAGGGTAAACAAGCGCTAGTTTCCATCTGTGATCACACATGTAGCTGATGTTGGGTAGGATGCCCCGCTCCAAAGTCATTATTTTTCCTGAATGTTTATGCTCCGTGGCTGTGCGTAGATAGACCCTAAGCCCAGCGCGGCCGAGGAGCCCGTAATTCCCGCAGAGCTGCCACGGACCAGAGCGGGACGAGCGGGCCAGCAATGCAGCCGTCAGAGCGTCCAGCTTCACGCAGCCGGCTCCGCTTCCCTCCAGCCACCCGCTCACAGCCCAAGGTCACCTTGGATGTTGCTCGTGGTCTGGGAGAGAGGAGCATTCTTGGGAAGTGCCTGGCCAGACAGAACGCGGAATGCCGCCCCTGCCGTCCCTGGCTGGCTTGGGGAGGCTGGACTTGCCTTGCAGTCCTTATCCCACCACCAGCCAGAGATGTGATTAGCAAAGGCCACACTCCCAGGCCTGAGCGGCCGGCCAGGGCCACGCTGACATCAGTAAGCTGCACAGTCAGGCGCCTGCACCGGGACTAAGGAGGAGGCGGAGATCCTCTCTGAGGCCAGGCTCCGAGCCCCAGGAGGAGCTCCCTGCCGTCCGGGGGAACCAGTGCTGCGCAGTCAGGGGCAGAGTCCCCTTGGCCCCGGCCCAAGGACAACGATGGAAGAGGCCACTGCCAGCCGGAGACTCTGCATCTTGGTGTCAAAACTAGTGTGAGAGATCTCAGTGTGATCTGTTTAGGTCAGATTCTAGAGTTGTTGACCATATAGTCAAAAGAATTAGTCCAGACTTTAGAGATATATGAACCATGTCTGAAATGAGACCCATCGCAGTGGCCTTTAAGCTTTTCACTTGTGTTTGTATGTCTGTAAAATGCTATAAATTATACCCACCTCACAAGCTCAGGAAAGAACCAGATGAAGACTGGAACACTAAACATTCAGCCAGATACACCAGCACATGGCACATATGTAACGAGATGCTGATGATGTTATGAGAACTTGATAGAATTTTTATGATGGCTTTATAACAGCGAGTTAAGGCCCTTGTTGGTTACCTCTGTTGGTTAGAGCATCATCCTGATACATAAAGGTTACAGGTTCGATCCTCTGGTCAGGGCACTTAAAAGAATCAACCAATAAATGCATCAATAAGTGGAACCATAAATCAATGTTTCTCTCTCTCTCTCTCTCTCTCTCTCTCAAATCAATTTAAAAAATATTAAAATTAAAAATAACTTTTAAGCCCACCAAGTTGATATCCATTATTAGTAAAAATCTTAAACCATAGGAACTCCCTAATCTTTGGCTAGAATTTCATAATAATGGGAGAGTAAATGGAAGAAAAAATGTAGTTTCAGGCTGTTGATAAGCTGAATAGAAAGCACAGCAGTATAGAAATGAGTGCATTTTTACAAGATCATTGCATGAAATAAATACACAAAGCACTAACGGAGAACTGCTATTTCATACCCAGATCTATGCATTGAAGCAGTGATTAGTTTCTGTTAACGGAGCCCGGCCAACGTGGTAAATGAGATGGGCCCCGGGGACAGCGGCGTCCGGGAGCAGGGGCCAATGAGATAGTCGCTGCCAGGTAGTGTGAGTTATTGAGGGTCAGACTTCATGAAAGTATGATGGATGAATTTTGGCAAGTAGGACCTAGGGTAAAAGTGAAACTTGAATGTCAAATTCAGACAAAAGGGAGAAGCACCCCCAGGAGTGAGGGGCCGGTGCAGGACTGTGGGGAAGGCAAGTGAGCCAGTGTGAGTGGAAACCCTGGACCAAGAAATCTTCATCGGCTTTAGACCCGAGGTCTGGGCCGATTTCTCTGTATTTTCTCAGATGCTGAAACTTCTTAAATCCCTAGGGCTTGCGAATGGAAGACACTGCACTGAGTTTTAAAGTGATGTAAGTTAATAACTGTATTTTTTATTCATAATTTGTAGTTTAAATAAAAAGCACTCTGATTGCAACAAGTACAGAAGTTGCAGGCCTACCATGATAAGAAACTTGTAAATCTGGGCAGTCAAAAGAAAAATGCCTATTTTTTATTGAGACCCAGTGACTGGTGCGTGGCCGGGACAGTGTGCGTGTGACTGGGGTTGGCTTGGGGAATCCCTCTCAGATTGGCGGTCCATGAACCAACATCTGTCCCTGCCATCACGTGCTTGGCTGTTGGCGTTTCCCTCTCGCTGGGATTTTCAAGGTGGGTTGGAAGTGTGCATATAACTGCTTCCCACTGTCCTTGTGGAAAGAAGTACCTGAATTAGTCAGAACCTTTCCACATGCAAATGTGGGGAAAACCTAACCTGGACTGGTTAGTGATGGGGAAAGGCTTTGTCCCCCAGAACCCCAGGGTTCAGGGTAGCCTGCCTCAGACACAGCTGGGACCAGGCTTGGCCCGGCTTCCTTTGGTTCTGCTTTTCTCTGTGTTGGCTTCACTCTTTGTCCGGGTCTCCCTCTGCTGAAGCAAGATGGCTCCTGCGCTCACAGTCACCTGTTTATAGCTGAAGAGCCCTGAGGACGGAGCCTCCTTATCCAGCAGGTCTCTGCGATGGCGTCTGTGCCTCACCAGGCACTGTGGGGAGGGTGGGCGTCTGCTGTCGGCTTGGACTGAGCCATTTGTCCCCTCCAGACAGAGTTGGATCTGGTCCGATCACATAGATCCCGACTAGATATGGGTAAGTTGTTGGGCCTCAGTTTCCCTTTTAGCTGTCTCACAGAGGGTCAGGTGTACTACGTTGTTAGTGTTTAGCCAGTCAAAGAGTTTGGTGGGACAAACACCTCCATGAGTTGGTGCAACCTGACATTCAGTCCCAGCGCTGTGACTAAGTGCTCGTACAGCTTGGGAGAGGAGTATAAGTACATTTCCTGGGACTAAGTTTCCTCATCAGAGGCCAAACACAGTTGGCCTAGAATATTTCTGCAAGTCCCTTGTTGATGGAAAAGGTCTTCATTCAGAATCATAACTCACCTTCGTGATGGTTTCCTCCTGTGCTCACTACATAGGCTGGCGTGCTGCCCTGTCCGCACTGTCCCATCGAGCTTCAGCCGAGCAGATGTTCTGTTTGCTGCCTGATTTTTTTTTAATCTTATTTTATTGTAATTAATTTTATCTTATTTTATTGTATCTTATTTTATCTTATTTTATTGTAATTAATTTAAACTTAAATAGCCACATGTGCCAAGTGTGTACCCTGTGGGAGGGCTTAGCTCTGATCAATGGCCTAAAACTTGGGTTTTAGAAGAGTGACGGTGCAAGGTGACAATTCTTGGTGAACTGTGCCTTTGGTAAGTTAAGAATTGGTGTGTTTTCATTCATAATTTGTAGTTTAAACAAGTACAGAAAGACTGTTATCTGCGACATACTCCTCGCCCAAAGGGAAGGCTGTGCTGGGCCTGATGGCCGGTGCTGGGTTCCTCACTCCGCCGCCGCCAGCTGGCGTGAGGCGATGGAAAGAACTAATGAGGAGGCAGCAGTTCTGGGTCTGGTGCTGGTTCTGCCAGGAACTGCTAAGACGCATGACCTTTGGCTTGTCACTTTTTCTTCCTGGGTATGAGTTTTCTTATCTGGAAAATGAGGGGGTGGGATTAAATGATCTCTAAATTTATTCCAGATCAAAGTTTCTGTGATTCTAAGTGTTTTCCTTCCTTCTCACGGCCAGGTGGTGGCTGGGAGCGTCGCTGGGTGTCACTGAGTGTGGCGGAGGGAGGGGGCTGGCCTGGGCCCTTGCTGTGTATGAAGTGAGCAGTGTGGTAGCCCTTTTAAATTCCCCTTGGGTCTGACAAAATCCTGTGGAAAGTCAAGTTCTGCAGTATTGCTTAGTGTACTAATCAAAGATAAATCTAGAAAAAGAATGAGTAACAGGTAGCATTAAGCAACATGTGCTTAATTTAAACCTCAGATTGGTCTGCGATGGCCTTGTTAGGTGAGGAAACCTTAGTTCCGGAGTTGGCAGTGGAGGTCCAGGCTGGGAGGGGAGTGGGAAGATGCCACAGAAAGAATACTGAGTGCGGGACAGAGGAGGGCTGTGAGCCTGTGAGCCTCAGTGAGCTGCGAAAGGCGTCGGTCAGTAAAACCCTAACCACTGCTGCCCGGCAGGCCTGCGGAGGGAACCAGAGCGGAGCCGTCCTCTGGTGCCCGGGCAGTGCGGGCTGGAGAGCGCGGTGGGCAGTGACTCCGTCTGAGGAGGGCGGGCCTGGAGGAGGAGATGATCGCAGATGAAGAGCGGGAGGAAGGGCAGAGCAGTGGCCAGGTCTGCAAGAGCGGCAGGAGGGTGTAAGTGTCCCCAGCGCAGTGGGTGGGGGAGCAGTGGGGCTGGGGGGGGGGGGGCGGCAGGCAGAGGCATCCCGGGGCTGCTGGGAGCCGATGTTCACGGGGTAATGTTGACGCTCTGTAAGGACCTGCGCTGTGGTGCGGTTCCCCGCGACGGGCGTGGGGGTAGGTGCGCCGGGCTTCTTCCTGCTCTCCCCAGGGCCGCTCGCACAGTGGCATCTGAGCTTTATTTGTATTTTCTAACTGTCTTCCTGTGTGTTTGGGAACAATCATCTCCAGAGATTCACTTTCACTTCAAAAAAACTTGTAAAGGTGTTAATTGCATTTTTCTAAACTCTTATGTAATTATTTAAAATTATTCTACCAGCACCATAAATCAGAAATTTTCCCATTATATTGCCCAGGAACATTTATGACCTGTTTAGACAGTTTTGATTTATAGGTTTAGGAAACAAGAATATAGAAACCATTGCCAGGTTTTAATTTGGAAATTCTTGAGCCACGTCTATGTCTGCAGAGAAGAGCGCCGGTGGGAGGGGAGGCTGGGAGGCGGGTCCCGCACAGCGAGGGGCCAGGGAAAGGCGCAAGGCAGCCATCCGCTCTGCCAGGAGTCACCAGGGTGTCTCTCGCATGACCTTTACCCTTCCTCAGCACTGTTCTCAGCTGCTGGTTCAGGGAGGGACCCTAATTCTGAGTAACGTAACCCCCCCCCCCCCAGGAGACCTGCAGTGGGGCCTGCGCGGGGTGTGGGTGCGCACCGCAGAGGGGCTTCTGAAGCACCGCGGGCGTTCAGGCACAGCCGGTGCGGTGCCTTCAGCCTGCAGTGTCCAGGAGGAGGCGGAGGGGGAAGCGGGGACGAGGTGTGCGTGGAGGAGGAGGGAGAGTTGGTCTCCTGGGATGGGGAGCCGCATGTGTGCCTGCGTGCGATCTTTCAGAAAGCCCCGCAGCTACATTCTGGGTCCCAGCGAGAAAGGTGCGAAGTGAGGATGAGAGCGAGGCCCAGAGCCAGCTGACCAGCTCCCGTGTGACCTGCTGGGGCCTGGGGCAGCGGACGCTCCGCTGCATGACAGAAGAGAGGCCTCCTCTGGACTGGACCGTGACACCCGCGTGGCCGGGCCCATTTCCGAGCGGCAGTGAGCGGACTGGCCGCCCGGGGCGGAAGGCCTGTGCCCAGGTCACCCCGCAGATGCTGGCTGTTCGCCAAGACCGAGTGCGCGGGCGGAAGGGGCAGTCACTGTGCTCAGGCCGAGTGGCTTCGGGCTCCGGTGGATCTGGGTTCCTAAGTCTGCAGTCCCGGAGTCCAGGTGACAGGGGCCTGCAGGCCACGCCAGCTTGCGCCCCGCTTCTGGAGAAGGGGGGGGGGTCACCTGTCACCTGGCTGCCGCCACTGCAAGGAGCCTGCGGCCCCCGCCTTCCGGCTCCCTCCTTTCGCTTTCCGGCCGCCCTGGACCGGAGGCCCCGGGGAGCGAAGGGCAGCGCAGACCCTGGCATCCATGCATTCGAGTTCCTGCTTGATCTCTCCCACCCCCTCTCTCTGGCGGGAGGGGCTGAGTCCTGTTGGGAGAGATGCTGGAGGGGGCGCGGCTGGCGCAGGAGGTAGGGATGCCAGGCAGGGACGCTGCACCCACGTTCGGTGCCCCGGTGGCCAGGCCGCGGCTAGGGAGCGGCGCTTCCCTGCTCGCATGTGCCTGTGTGTGTCTCTGGAGGAGGATTGGCCTGATAGAGGAGCACTTTTTGTTTAAACTTCCTGTGGCTGTTCTCTCCTCTTCTGTGCCACTGAGTTTCATAGAATCTCAGGACTTCAATCATCCTTGCGGCCCCACTTAGTACAAAAGGAACCACGAGCAAAACTTCGCAAGAGCTGCGGGCACCCCGCGCTGCGGGCAGCCAGGAGGCGCCCAGGACAGCCGTCCGTCTGTCCGTACGGGTCCTCTCTGCGGGGACATGAGTCCTCGGTGCGCACTGGTGAGCTGCCATGTGTGGAGGGGGTCCTCTTCCCCTTCTGTCCTTTCTAATTATGACCATGTCCATTCTCACACCCCTGCTGACCAAAATACCTGGCCCCTGGGCCCTGCTCCTCAGCATTCTGCTGGTGGTTGTGGGCACTTACCCCCCAAAACTGTGAGGTGCATCACACCCGCATCCCTGCCCGGAGGCCGCTGGCGTGAGAGCATAGAAATACACAACCTCAGCTCCGGGCCGTGAGCGGCGGGAGCTGGTCAGCGCGTGGGTCGGGGACCGAGGGAGCAGGCAGAGGGGACAGGAAGGGAGGAGCGCACTTTTGAGAGAGAAAATGGAGGAACAGCAGGAAGACTTTCATCTCAAAGGGAGGGAGATGCCTCGCCTGGGTGAGGCGCAGCCCCAGTGTCAGGGCTCAGGCGAACTCCGTGGATGTTCGCATGCTGTTCCCACCGCCCTGCCGCGCACCAGGCCACGCGCTCTCCTTAAATGTCCTCCGGAATCCTTGTCTTACCCCCTTAGGCCGAGAAGGGAGACCCTCTGAAAAACAAACAAAAACAAACGGACGTGTTTTCATTGATTTCAGAGAGGAAGGGATAGGAAGAGCGAGATAGAAACATCAATGAGAGAGAATCATCAATCGGCTGCCTCCTGCACGACCCACACTGGCGATCAAGCCCACAACCCAGGCACGTGCCCTGACCAGGAATTGAACCGTGACCTCCTGGTTCCCAGCTCCATGCTCAGCCTCCGATGGGCCTGTGGCACGGAACCCCTCCTCTGTGCTCCCCGCGCCCCGGGTCCTCTTCCCTTTAATGCAGCCAACGATCAGATGCCTGCTGGTTCCCGGCACACAGAGCCCCATGCCTTACCGTGGTTCCTGCGACTGTTGGGGAAACTCTAAAAGGAATCTTAAAATCAGGTCATGGTTGTTACACCATGTGCTAAAATGTGATGCGTGCAGAACCCCCAGATGCCATGGTAACGGCTCCACCAAAGGCTTTCCTCCAGAGACAGCAGTAGCGAGAGATCCGGACAAGGCTGCTGGTTTCACAAGTGAGGCCTCCTGTTGGCCAGTCTCCGTTCCTCGTGAGGGGTGAGCGGCGCTGAGATTGACGGGAAGTAACTAGTTGCCATGTGAGCTGGACCTTTCTGTGCGCATCTTCTCAAGGCCAGACTGACTGGGCCTCTGCTGTCTCTGAGATACAAGCTTGCTTCCCACTTTCCCTGGAATGCAACCTACGCCTCACCGGTGGCGTCTCCCCGCCCCGCCGTCAGAGCCCACCAGGGCCCCTCACGCACAGAGCTGCTCCTGACCTGACTCCTTTCCGAAGACCCTCAGGAGCAGGAGAGCGGCTCGGGAGGGAGGACCAGAGCTCAGAAGATGATGTTGGTGGGAGCAGGCTGAGGAGAAAAGACCATGGCGGTCAGAGGAGAGGGCACGGTCACAAGGCCAGAGCACGCAGGGGTTTGAGGTCCGGTGGGTGTAGAGCCGCCGCTGATCCGGGTCCATGGCATGGCTTGCTCCTGCGCACAGACTGTTGGTGTGTCACAGTGACCTGGGGAGGGTCAGAATAAGGGCCTCTAAGTTGTTTCCCAAAGGCACTTCCCTTCCTCTTTGTTCCCTGGTTTGTCATTGACAATGAGAATTGTGTCCAAGGTCCTCGAGCTCTAAAATTCTAATTCTATTTTTTAAGCCATATTCCTGGTAGGTTTTTTTAATCCTCGTTAGAGGATATGTTTTTATTTATTTTTCGAGGGGGATGAGGGGAGATGAGAGAGAAAGAGAGAAAAAAGAAAGGGAGGGAGGAAGGAAGGGAGGGAGGGAGAGGGAGGGAGAGAGGGAGAAAGAGAGAGAGAGAGAGAGAGAGAGAGAGAGAGAGAGAGAGAGGGAGAGACAGACACACCCATGAGAGAGGCAAACATTGGGTGCCTCCTGTGTGCGCCTGACCAAACCCAGGACCTTTCAGTGCCCCGGACGGCACTCCAACCAGCTGAACCCCAGCCGGGCTGCGAGTGTGACTCCGACCTTAACTGCGGGCCAGAAAGTAGCCAGAGGCTGGTGCTCTGCTGGTGTGACGTGAATCGCAGTCACAAGCCGTCCGTGACGGTGTTACTGTTACTGCCATCGTCGTTGAGAACTAGAGTACTTCATTCCTGTTCTCTCTGTTTAGGTGAAGTGTGGCTACGTGACCAGGTCACCTGGAGCCCTGGGCCACGGGCAGGCCTGCCGCCCCCTCTCAGGGTCAGTCAGCCCCGAGCCGCTGGGCGGGAGCTCGGGGTGCCTCTGCGGCAGGCTGCGGGAGCCGGCTTTGGGGCTGTTGGGAAACGCGGGCCCTTCTGAGTGGGAAGCAGAGACGGAGGGTGTGCAGTGTGTCCGGTGCGGGCTTCGGAGTCTGTCCCTGAGTGCTGGCCACAGCGCCCCCCACGAACTGGCCTGTAGCTTCTCTGCAGAAGCAAAGCTTGGCTGCCCTTACAGCGGGTGTGGGAGAGGGCCTGGGGCGGTGCGGGGAAGAGCTGATGGAGGGCTGGGGGCCCCAGGTGTCTGCCGCCGCCCAGCGCAGAAGGTTATCTTGGGGGGATGCCTCCGCCCTGCATGGCCTCCCGGGTGAGGGTCGCTGTGGCGGGCCCGGCTGCTCTTCGTGAGCACTGACTCACTCGGCGTCTGCAGCCCTGTCAAGAGTGCTGCTTCCCAACGGCTTCTGCGGTTGCAATTGCTGAGCTTCCTGTTCCGTCTGGGAGATGCGTGTCTGAAATGGCCAGCAGGGCTCTGCAGGCCTCGGCTTCCCGGGCCCCAAGCCGGAGCCTCCTGCAGGCTGGCCTGGCTCTGCTGCTGGGGCAGCCGAGGTGTGAGCCACTGCCCAAGCAGCCAGGCCCCTGCTTTCTCTCAGCCGAAGAGGGACAGCTCTCCACTCCCCCCTCCGGACGTGCATCTCGTGAATGCAGTCAGTTAAGATCCAGCATCATGAGACCTTAGGGACCATGAAATGGAACAGTGGCCCTTCCCCGCCAAGAATGAGTGTTATGGAAAAGGTGCCAACAAGCTCCCCTGGGCAGGGAGTGACGGAGAAGCAGGGCAGGGTGCTCCTGGACCAGGTGCCTTTGCAGCTGGGAATGCCACCTGCCCCAGCGCCGCCGCCTCTGAGGCTCCTCCTCTGCGTATTCCTGTCCACAGCTTGTTCCCTCGTTCCTCCTCCTCTCTCCAGCTTTTCGGAGCTGTTGGGAAGACCTGGGGGAGTTGACATCTCCGAATGCTGGCCGGCTCACCAGCAGAGGGCAGGCGCAGGGAAGGCTCTGACAGCAGGGTGTGTCGGCCCACGTCACAGGGGGGTGGCCTTGCCCGGAGGCAGACCTGGGAGCATCTTTGGAGGGCAAGTGGGGACGCCTCCCTGCGCCTCTCCGCCACCTGCTGCCAGGACAGGCCTCCGGGAAGGCGACTTTCCCGAACAAAGGTGGCTGGCTGCCTTTACCTGATCCTCAGCGATTCCCACATCAGGACTCGCCTCTGATGACAGTGGCTCTCCTTTCGTGGCATCTGAGGAGAAAGCTCTCGGGAGATGTCCCTCCCTCAGGCGTGCACCTCTGAGAACTGCGCGCCCTTCACTGCAGTCGGCGTAACCTGTTGGAGCAGTGCAGGCTGCTTTCCCATGGTGGGGAGGCCAGGGATTTCCGTGTTAGGAGAGGGATCTGGTACTTACTGATGATCCGATGCAGTGAGGAAAAAATGTTGCCGGTTTCCTTTTCCACTTGTTTCCTAGTGTTTTATGAATGTCTTTCCATTTAGAGTGAGAGGTTTGGAGCTGGGGAGTTAAATGTTTTCCATAGTTTACATACCTCTTCATATATCATACGGCACCTGAAAGTTGACAAGTCATGCCATCTATAAAAGGGTAATATGCAAATAGACTGAAAGGCAGAGTAGCAGAATGACCATCCGGATGACCATGCTGTGACACACACTGGTGTCAAACCAGCCAAGGTGGGGGTGATGCAATTGGTTGGGGGCCTTGCCATCACCCCATGATCACCCTGCAGAGAGAGGCCCAGGCAACTGACCTATGGTGCTGTGGTGGGTGGGTGGGGCCTCCCTCTGTGGGGTGATTGATAGCAGGGCTCCAGGACTGCGAGAGGGTGCAGGCCAGGCTGAGGGACCCCCTCACCCTCCCAAGTGCACGAATTTTGTGCACCGGGCCTCTACTGTAAATATAAATTAACTAGGAAGCTGACATTAGAAACGCTGCATTAAGGGAGGGTGCTAATGGAAATTGGGAGGAAGTCATAAAAAGAAATTTAAACTCATGTAGAAGAGGGAGAGCTCACCCTTCCCCTTGGCCAAACAGGCACAGAAGGAAAACAGCCCAATCAACATCTGCATGGCCAACACAGACAACGGAAACATACACGCAACCACTGCGGGGCCACTGACTCCCCTCCCTCTGCATGAAGGACGTCCTGACTTGTGTTCCTCTTAAAATCGAGAGGGAACAGTGGCTCCTTGCAGACACATGCCCAGATCTTGGAAATGGGTATTGCTATTGCCCATCCTTAACTCCAGTAGCCGCGGGTGGCAGTCCTGGCGAGGGGGGGAGGGGCCTGCATTTGGTATTCCGTTTCAGTGCTTTCTCTCTAACAATAGAAGTCCTTGGTCGGATCTCTTTAAGGTGTGTTTAAGCCATGCTGTGGGTACTGCACTGTATTCATTGGGAAGGGAGAGGAAATCGGTGTTAACACAAGTGTATTATAGTTTGGAAGAAGATGGAGAATTGAGTTAAGGTCGTGGCCTCTCACCGTGCAGTTGATTTTCCAATCCAGCAGTTCATCCATTTATATTTCACTGACTCTGGCAGATCAACTTTCTGGCAACAGAAACCAAACCGCAGTGTCTCCTGTGAGGACGCGCACCTGACTTATCTGTGCGGATCTCCGCTCTCCGTGCTGCTGGAAGTATGTGAGCCCGGCCGTTCCCGCGTCTTTCTCCGCTTATTTCCAAGTAGCTCCTGGCAAGGCAGCAGCTGGGTCGGAGCCGGCCTCTTGGGCCAGGCCTGTGGGGCTCCTCACTGCTGTGTGTGCCTCCCGCACAGGAATCCGCCTGGCGCTGCCTCCTCACTCTTCCCTCGTTCTCCGCTCTGATGGGCAGTAAAACCTTTCACCTTCGTCTGTGGTCCAAGCCAAAGCTCCGAAGAACCAAACATAACACACAGCTTTAGTCCCAGGTGTGCTATTTGGTGGTTGGAGTTTGGGGTGGGATCCTAGTAATCTGTTCTTAAGTATACAGCCAGCTGCACAGTGGACTCATTCAGCAACTGATAGGTTTGCTAATGTGTGGTGTTTGAACAAGGGCTGTATCTGTTGTGGGTGTTCGCTTAGGATGTGGGCATAAAAAATACTTTTAAGTACAGTCCTTAGCACTTCCTTCACTCTGTTAAACCGTAGCCCCTCTACTCTCTTTGTTATCATGCCTCTCTTTTCTGTAACTATTCAGTATCTGCTCCCCCTTGGGGCCTGTGGTGCTGGGTGTGAAAACAGTCACTTTGCCTTTCAGAACCTGTTTCCTCCTCTGCAAAATGGGATTGCAATTTCTATTCGAGGTTTGAAAGCAATTCTAAAGCCCTCCCCAAGTCAAATTCCTTCTTAATTTTTTGGCATTTTGACCCAGCCTTTCCAAAAGGCCCTCATGGTGCTGAGTGGCATTAACTAAGTCTTAGAGGTGACTGAGCTTTAGCACTTCCTGTTGATCTGCAGCAGTGGGAGAGTTGAGTCTCAGTGAGTCCCACCAGGGGCAAGAGGACCCACACAGAAGGGGGGAACCCAGAATTCACCAAAGTGGCCTGGGCAGATGCAGCTTCTCCAGGTTAATCACTGAGGGGACATTTCCTTGCCTGGAAGTAGCCTCTGAGTCACTATGCCATGTTTGGAGAGAGGACAGGGAGGGCTCCAGGTGGCCTCAGTCAGCTTGCTACACCACTTCCTTCACCATACTGTCCCCTCCCTTCTCCAGCCAGCTGTCCTCCAAGCACCACCCCCAAGCAGCCCTCCCAGGCCTCCTGCTCCCACTGCTCCCCGCTCTGTGGTCCCCTGTGCTGGGCTCAAAGCGGCAGCATGCCCTGGTGCTTGTGTAACTGCCACATTGCGTCACGCCAGTGTTCTGTGGAGACTCGCCTCCCAGCTGGGTCATAGGCGTCGCTCCTGTTTGTTGTTTGCTGTTTATTTGTTTATTGTTGGTATTGATGCTTCTGGAGGCTATTATTGAATAAACACCGACCAGAAAACAAGGTAGTTAGTCCAACTTGTAAAAGCATGCATGAGTTTTATGGATGCCTCATGAAAAACTTGTTTATTAAAAGAATGAATTGCTTATCTAAAATGCACCCTGATTTTGTTCAGACATTAAATCTCAAATAATTATAATACCCTTGGAAAAGTCATGTGTGTATTTTGAAATGACCATTTCCACTTTCTGGCTGTGCATTGGTTGAAGAGAACTTCCCATATTTTTACTTTCTGTCTGCCGGTCCCTCCCAGTGGAGTGCCTTGTCTCTTTAAAAGTCAGAACTCTAAGATTCATAGTAAATTTGGGCAGATTTAAGGTGTTCCCCACCCCCAAACCCCCCAAAAAGACCACCCTGGGTTCTCTATTGAATATTCATGAGAGGGAGGGGTTAAATTTTCCTGACCTGAAAAATTCCATTAATAAATTTGTTATCTGACACAGGAACACGTTAGGGTGGAGAGTGGTTGTGCTGGACTAATTTAACATCTGATCATGAGCTGACAGTCAATGGCTGCTTTTTTGTCTCTTTTGCAGCCAGATTAGTGGGGGATTGCCTGCTCACCTCATTGAAATTCAGGCATTGGCTTGATTGGAAATTTTATCAATACACTTTTTGGATGTAGTAATTTTAATTTTAACACCTAAGATGGAAAAATACTTTCAACTAAGCCTGGAATTTCTGGGTTAGGGTTTGTGGCTTTCTTAATTGAAGGAAAATAAGCAATTATTGATGCCACTGTTCTTTTTCCTTGAGTATTTTGAGAAAAATAATAAAAATGATTTGCTTGTGTAGGCCAAGGAGTTTCCCCAGTTACAGGTGTAAATGGAGGGTGATTTCTAGAGCAGCCGCGATGGACCCACGTGGCCTGACACCTACTCTTAACAGCGAGCCAACAGCGTACTTGTGACTCTAAAAGCCCAAGTCCGGCGGTTTAAATGGCACTGAAGCCGGCTGTTTCTGGAGGCCATGCTACAGTGTTTGTACAGAGTGGCTTTGCTGTTGCTGTTGTGTAAACAGGAAAGGAATTTAAGGGATTATTTCTCTGGGACCGGTCCGTGGCTTCGGTCACAGCGGCCCCGCGGAGGGAAGTCACTCGGTTTAGCGAAGGAGGCGGCTGGGGCCGCGCTTCCCGGCCGCTCGTGCGGCGGAGGCGACGGAGGAGGCCG
Organism: Pipistrellus hanaki; assembly: GCF_964339955.1. NCBI lineage: Eukaryota > Metazoa > Chordata > Mammalia > Chiroptera > Vespertilionidae > Pipistrellus > Pipistrellus hanaki. The sequence continues at coordinate 8,054,168 of NC_140515.1, forward strand.
CCGGGGAGCCGGTCCACGTGAAGCGAAAGTTCTCCGAAGGCCCTCGAGCCCGCACCCTCCCGTCTAAGCAGTTTCTTCGGGGGGCGGCGTGCGCCCGCGCCGGGTTCCCGCCGGGTCCCGGCCCCGGAAGGCTTCCAGCCGCACAAACTCGCAGGCGGCGGCGGCGGCGGGAGCGGTGCGGGGGCCGAGCCGGCGGCGGGGGCCGGGGCCGGCGGCGGGGGCCGGGGCCGGGGCCGGGGCCGGGGCCGGGGCCGGGGCCGGGCGGCGGGCGGCGGGCGGCGGGCGCTCACCTGCGCGGGGCCGGCCGGGCGCGGGCTTTGTGGGGGCGGCGCGGCGCAGGCGGGCTGTGATTGGCGGAGCGGCGGGCGGGGGCCGGCGCGGCGCGGGTGGCAGCCCCGAGCCGAGCGCCGCGCGTGCAGTGCGCCGCGCCGAGGCCGCCGGACCCGCGCCGCCGCCCGCCGCCCGCCGCCCGCCCGGCGGCTACATGGACCGTGTCAGGTGGGTCCCCGCGCCGCGCCCGCCGCCCGGGCGCTCCCCGGGCCTCGCCGCGCCGCCGCGCTGCGCCCCGGCGTCCGAGTGGAGCCTCCGGAGCAGCGCCCACACTTGAGGTCACCAACTTGGCGGGAGTGCGGGGCAGGGCGGGAGCGGCACGGCCTCGGCGCCCGCTGCCCCGCCGGAGCGGGCGCCGCCGAGTTGGAGGAAGTGCCCGCGGTCCCGCGCCCGGCCCCTCGCGCTTCCCCTGCGGGCTGGCCGGCGGCCGCGCTGCGGGTGGGAGCGGGCCCGGGCCGGCGGAGGGCGGCCGCTCCTCGCGCCCAGGCTGGCCGGCCGCGGAGGCGGGAGCCCGGGGGCGGGCGGCCCCGGAGCCCGGAGCGCGCCGGGCCGAGCGGAGTGCGGCTCGGCGGCCGGGCCTCCGTCCCGCGGCGGGCGCAGCTGTCAAACCCGGGCGGCGGCGCGGGAAGGGGCTGCCCCGCCCGGCGCGGTGCGGGGAGAGGAGCTTAGGAAGTGGGTGGTAAAGTTTCCAGCAAAGTACATATGGGCTCTTCCTCTTTGGGATTAACCCTTCCAGGCCTGCCGGCTATAAGTAAAATATTAACAATTCTGTAGTCCTGGCCTCACGGTCCTAATATTCTAATCGAGCCAATTTAAAAATGTAAATCATCTGATTTCCATAGATTCCAACATTCTGAAAGTGACACATATCTGGGGGAAATTAAGCCTGATAACAGGAAATGTGAATCATACTATCAGTGACTAATCTGCTTAAGGAAAAAAATGTTACATTTATTTTATCATTAGGAAGTCGGTGTTAAAGAAGCCATTTTAAAAAAGCAAGTGAAGTTTTTATTTTAGGAGCAGCCCTATATTGCTTTTTTTGTTCGTTTTTTGTTTGGTTTGTAATAAAATTTTCAAGAGCAGTATTTTGTGCAGTCAAAGGTAGTGTTCAAGCGAGGATGTCACTGTCGAAGCCTCAAACACGATCACTCTAAGACTTTGGTTTTGGATTCGGCGTGTTGCTGCTGCTGCTGTTTAAAAGAATATTTCTTGAATGTTGACTCACACCAAGTAAACCAAATGAAGACCGAAGCAGATTCTCCAAATGGGTACCCTTTGCATACACTGAAAGAGCCCGCTTCTGTCTTATGGGATTCTTTGTTGCTGCCTGACACATTTCAGTGAAAATTGTGTAAAAATGAAACCAAAATACAGACTGCCTACCCAGAGACCCGACTGACTGACTCTGGGATGTGATAGAGCTGAACTGAGAAGGGAGCGGCTGACACTTGATAATCAAAGTTGATTTATTGTTCATTAGTACTGCATTAGCCTTTCAGGCAAGGCACTTATTTGTGTAGTGGCCTGTCAAGAGCCAGACTGCAAGCACCTGTCATCTCTAAGGCATGAGATAAGCAACAAATATTAATCTGATGCAAATGAAAATGCGTGAAGGGCCACACAATTATAGCTTTTTTTCTTTACCAATCTATAAGGAGAAAACTATTTTAAAGACTTTTTTTTATACTAAGGGCTACTTACAGAGTGAAAGCAATGGCTTTATATTCTCTTATTTGCCCTAAGAACTTGCTTTTCTACCTAGATGTGCTGCTGGTCTGATGAAAAGTTGGTGAGTAAAGGAAATGAGAAATATAGTATGTCCGTTATTTACTCAGAGTAATTCAAGAAAGGCAGGCTTCCTGTTTGTGTTGTATTTTAACATAAACATATTAAGTGAAACTCCTAAGCATGGGCTGATTATTGAAAATGTGATGACATCACAGCTCAGCTATGATCATGTCGGATAATAATGTCAAGTGCATTTTCTGCAGTGTGTTTCACTCTCGATTTTTTTCTTCCCTCCTCGGAAGGGAATGATCTCATGACATATAATAGAAAACAACTGAAGTGTCAAAAGAAAACAAAATCGGTGAACTTTTTTGTCTGCAGCCATAGAAACGCAGATTAACTCATATTTTTCCAGAAGATGGACTGGAAATATTCTGCATGAGGGTATATAGTGTATTGTCTTCTCAGAATTTTCATTTGACAGGATTTTAGAGGCTGTGATCTTAATTAAATCTCAACTAGCTGAAATAATGCATCTAAAGGCATGCAGTGTTGCGTAACCTTGCTCAGTTGGTAAACCATAAATCATCAGAAAGCTTCTGATAGGAATGGCTGGCTTGAATTTTTTTTTCTTTTCAGTTAAGTGTACCTCTAAAAACAAAACCCTGCCATCGCTGCTTTGTATTTGCGCATTGTCAGAAGCTGTCATTTGAAAGATAAACTCTTTCAAGACACTGGCCAGTTATACAACTTTCCAGCCAGCCTCCACACATTGCAAGATACAGAAAAATTAAAAGCCAGATTAATTAAAAGCAGTGAAGTTCCAGATTTATCTGGGCTAATGTGGCAGAAGTGTGTTAGAGGTAACTGTGTTTCTGAAACAACCGAGAGAGAACATTGTAACCAGCTTCTCAGCTTGATGTAAAATTTGAATTGGCAAAAAGAAGGTTGGAGAAATTAATTGTATTATGTGGTTTAGCTGTAGATGAGCATCGTTAAAGAGAAACGTAAAACTGTGTTCTTAGTGACTGGGCAAGTATAATAGCCAGGTAGAATCCAGTTCAGGCGGCTCTTTACGAAGGTAAGCGAGGGATAATGCAGCAGCAGATGAGGAGAGAAGGCTCAGGTAAATAAATACACACAGTGCCTGTGCATGTTACATGTTGGAATATGAATTCCATGACAAGACGTTATAATCATTAAATGGTTGCTAGCGAGTCCAGGTTTTACAAATTCTGGTGCAATAAATACCGGGTTATTTACCTTTCGTGCCTTAAACATGTTTTTAACTGCTGCGCTTGTGTTCACACGCATTCTCGGGTAAAAACCGGGCTCGTCTGTGACACATGGATTTCGTATGTCTGTGCACATGTTTGCTAGAGTCTAGGAGTTCTGTTCTGAGGATCGGTGTCCTCCGGGGGAGGGGGGAGGTTGATGTGGACCTGCATGCCTAGGTACTGTTTAAGCTAAATTTGTGTTTGTTTAGTGCGAAAGGTTCCTTTTCTTGGAAGCAGTGTGATATTTCTGGGCATTTGTTTTCCTCATTTAAGAGTGTGCAGTACGTTTTTTTCCTCCTCATAAAATTTAGCTTTATTTTCTTTTATTTAACAAAAAAGAAAGCTCGGGTACCTCTTAGCTAAACAGTCCTCTGCAGAGTTATTTGGAAAGAGGTAGGCTGGGCCTCCACTTCAGGATGCTGGGAATAACCTTCTTTGACTCCTCTTCCACCCTGGCAGTTGTTTGAAGAGACGTTAATTTAGAAGGAGAAAAATGAAGAGCAAACACACGCATCGTGCCTCATTTTCAAATCCCGTTAAAAGCATGAAGAGGCGGGCTAAACGTTTGGTGCTCTTTCTTTAGAATACCTTGGTATCATGTTTTAATTTTTAAGTTTTATCTTGCCCTCAAATCTGAGACATCATTGTTCAAATAACAGAACAAGGTAAATCAACAACATCAAAAAGGTCGGCTTCTCTGATTTCTCAAGGGCTTGTTATTTTGTACTTCCCAATTCTATTTGATGTCTTGACAAAACAAGATGACACAGGGGAGAATACATTAAATTTTGATTTTTTTTTCATCTAACCTGTTACAGTTGTGGCAGCTTAATTTCCACACTTTGTCCTGAAAATGGCTTTTTGTGAAATTACTCTAATTGTCACATTGCTTCATGACACGTGTCCGCACAGCTTTCCCATTTGCCTGGATTTACAAAGTATTTTTGAACATATTTTGACCTTTAACACGTTGGGAGCTTTGGTTGGGCTTTGTCTTCATTAGAAATAAATCGGTGAATGGTGAGATTGTCAAAGAAGCAACTGATGTTTTCTCATTAGAATCTAATTTGCACCCCTTAGCTTAACTGTGATGTATAAGGTGAAGGTGTTGGGAATATGTGTGAGAAACTGCACAATTTGAGAAACTGAAGTTGTAATTCTAAAGAAAAAGGCCTTATTCAATTTTGGAATTATCTCATTTTGGCCTACCTACATGCTTCAGTCCAGCTCGTACCCCTGCCGCCGCAGTGCTGTGGGGGAAATAGGTGTTTGCAGTTAGGCTCCCTCTGATATTGTCTCTGCTGGTTAAAACATGTAAAAAGCAGAGCTATACACTTAATTCTCAGTCTTAGAAAAATCTTTTAGTGACAAAAATAAAATACACATTTTATTTTTCTGCACTTAATAGCACCCTTTGATTTACAGCCATATCTACAAGCTAGGCTTCACTCTGATCACCTGTGTGTCTCAGATCGGATTGAGACTTACTTAGCCAGGGCCTCGTTCTCTGCTCTTCAGTCCTCACAATCTGGAGAGCACCTTCCTGTAGTTCTGAGCTACTTAGGAATATTTCTCCCTTCCTTTTTGCAGCACTTAAAAATGATTTTTGTTCCTAATATAAAATGTCGTGGCAGCTTTGATTCACGGGTACTGAATTTTTCCCATCCCTCCTACAGGAGGAAGAGAGGAGGTGGGGAAAAGTCTTCATTTTTCTTGATTTAAATAATAATATTAGGTTGGAAACATCTGTGCTTATTGGACGATTATTTTCATGTTTAACAATTGCTAATGGGAGAAGTGATTTAATTTATGTAAACTTTACATTTTTATGCAAATGCAGCTGATATTTATTGGAGCTAAGACAATTCTGCTGGCACTTACTGAGTAACCTTGTGTGCAGGGGATGCTGGAGGACAGCAGTGTAAACAAACAGGAATTTTTGCTCCTCTTTAAAATTTAAAGACAAAAGCAGAGCTGGAAGAGCTTTGCTGGAGATTGCTTGTTAGGGTTGATAACCTGAAGAACTCCTGATTGGCAGGCGAGTCAACCACCCAACCTTTCCTGAATGAAAGATAGCCTTTCTTGATAGATTACAATAAACAACGTGGCAAAAAATGAAATGCTAATTGCATTTTAAAGAGGCCTTTTTTCTAAAATTTTAATAGGTAGTTGTATTGTTACTGAGAGAACAGTTATGCTAATGACTCACTGCTTAGCCGATTTTGCATTAATATAACAACCATTACCTGCCTTCATGCTTTCTACAGTATTGTGGCAAAATAGCTGAGTCTAAAGGAGTTACACAAAAAGCAGAATTCTATAATGAAACAGAATTATACTTCCCACATGAATAGTAGGCTTTTTTATTTTTTTAAGACTGAAATATTATGTCAGAAATGTTTTTTCTTTTCTCTATGATACAGGTACCTAGCATGGTATCTCCGTGTGTGTGTGCTTTCCAGATACCATGAGGAATGGATAGAAGCTTCCTAACTTTTCTGTTTGACAACATGCCAGTTGTTGTCATGGCTTATTAATTATGAAAACTGTTGTCTTTCTCAGGGCAGTGATGGTGTTTCTTCTACACAGGCCTCTTCTATTCTGTATGGCTTTATAAGATGTGGCATAGTTCTTTTTCCGTGTGTGTGTGTGTGTGTGTGTGTGTGTGTGTAGCAGAGCCATTTTCTTTGGTTTTGTTTTGATATTCTGGAGCCTTCTAATTTAATTTGATTTGCTCTGGTTATTGATGAACCAGTGCCTAACCTGGTCAGTTAACATCCAAACTCAACTTGAGGTCTCTATGGCACTCCAGTTTCCTGGGACATATATGTGGTAAAAGGCCAGAGATTAAAAATAGTTTCTAAATTACTAATCCAGATAATTGAAATAACTGTACTTAAAATGTTTTATCTTCTCATTTTTATTATTTCAATTATGAGAAGAAGTTGACAAACCAATTTATGTGTGTATACTGGGCAGTATTTCCTTGTAGATAAATGAGTGTAAACTAAAGAGAAAGCAAAAAAATGATTAAGTGTGATTTTCAGTATTTATGTTGTGTCTTCTCCCCTCCCACCCAATTCCTCCAATTGTCTCCAAGATTAAAAATAAGTATTGTTTCTATGGGTGTTTTTATTTGTTAGCTTTTAAGATTTTTTTCTCCTTCCCATCACATGCCATGCCCCTTAGGAGTGAAAGAAAATAATGATGCCAGTCATTTTAGCAGCCTTCCAGCACTCAGGTGATACACAGGCATTCTGGAGGAGAGCAGTCTGCGCCAGGCAGCCTTACACAGCGTGGAGGGGCGTTCAGCAGCACTTGTTTGTGCTGACAACGTTTTGCCACTTGCTGGCATTCAGGTGGCAACATGCCCATACTAGCAGCATCCCATGGCCCAAGCTCAGCTGTGTTTCTGCCACTCGGGCAGGTTTATGCACACCTGGGGTCGGCCACTCCCAGTTGGTATCAGTCAACAGTGTATCATCACAGTGTGTGTGTGTGTGTGTGTGTGTGTGTGTGTGTGTGTGTGTGAGAGAGAGAGAGAGAGAGAGAGAGAGAGAGAGAGAGAGAGAGATTGATTCGGTTTTGTATGCTAGCATTCTTTAAATGTCTGCCACAAGTTTAATTTGCATTTCTGATCCCTGAAGGCAGCTAGACAGAATCATTCTAGTTCTTCATCAATTTCCTTCTATGATTCATTGTTAACTCAGAAAACATACTCATTTCTAGATACTCAAAACAGTTAAGGTAGTTACAGTATCGCAGACATAATCTTTTTTTCATTATATTTAAATTGTCATTTGAGAAAGAAATCAAGAAATAGGTTGAGCTCCCAGTGAAGGCATGAGCCTTGTAGCACACAAAAAAACATCAGAAATTACTGTGTGTTTTTCTCAAGGAGGATAAGGGAGATGGCATAGAATTAGGGGCCAAAAGTTTTAGTTTTGACTGAATACTCTCAAAGAGGGACCCATAAATATTAGAACTCTGTAGTTAAAAACTCACATGACTGTTTTAAATACTATTGATTTAAACCACTAGCTAGGTTTTATGAATCAAAGTGTAATTTCTGAGCTTTGACCATATTTCTCAATGCTAAAGCACTCTCTCTTGTGTGCCTTTAGCCGCTTTCCAGACATTCAACACAGGATTAAATGATAGTAGTTACAGTGATCAATAGGTTAAGACGGTACAATCCCTCTTGCTGCTAATGACCTCAGTAGTAATGGGCAATAAAGTGTGGGCTCTAATAGCCTCTCGCGGTGCTGCATGCCCTTTGATTCCTAGTATTGGTAGGGACCGGCCACAGGAAAAACTGGAACGTTGGGAGTTAAGGGAGTGGATATCTAGGCTATAATTTTTAACTATTTAAAGCCTTAAACTGTGCCTCGCGCCCCCCCCCCCTTCTCTACCCTACCCTGCTTTTCTACCCTATAATGTTTTCTGTCCATTTGAGTATGTTTACTAAAGCTTTCCATAACCAATTTTCATGACATGTTGGAACTTTGAGGAAAGGAAATCTCAGTTTTAACACATTTATAAATAAGTTCAAGTCCACTCTGGAGGCTCGGAGCTAGCTGGTGTTATTGTGGTTTCAGATATAAAAGCAGAGGTAGGGCCATAGGGCTCTGAGAGGCACTGTGATGATTCAGAGCTGTCCGCAGGCTGGGGAGGGTCACTCAGGCTTCTTCCCTCTTTCCTTCGGCTGCCCTGCTGCTTTCGGCATTTTAAGACTCATCAGCACCTCCATCCAGTGTCCAAAGGGAAAAGGAGGGACCCAAGTTCCCTTTTTTGTTCTGTAACACAAATACAAAAATGGAATAAATAACTGTGGGAAGAGTTAAGGGTTTTAAAATTATCTTCATATATGTCAGCTCTCTTTTAACTTTATAAATTGATTTTATTGAAGTATCGTTTACATACTATAAAATACACTCATTTTACCTGCACATTGGAAGATTTTTTGGTAATTTTATACATCCCTGTGACTGCCAGCTCAATCATGATAGAGGACATTTAGATTAGCCCCCTCGTAGCCATTCTGGCAGAGGCTTTCCTTAGTTATTCTAAAAATTCTGACCAAGGTGCTGTTGCTATGATGATTTCTGTTGTAACACTGTTAATTTCGTGTTCATCACCAGTTCAGATCTTACACCACCCTATTCCTGTCCATTTTCCTGTTCATCACCATCAGAAATTTGGCTCAAGGATATTTATATTGTACATCATCCAAGAAACACAGAGGAAAAAAGAAACCTTAAACTTGGTTCTTTTGTTTGCTTAATCAAGCGTCCCTGTGTGATGATGCAACTCTCAAGGAAAAGTAAACTTCTATTGTGATGTTAGCTTTACAGCTCAAGATAGTGATTGGCATCCAAATACATTGAAAATTTCAAAATGCTTTTTCTATATGAAGACAGAGTAACTGGGATTAGTGCCTGGATGGTTAGGTGTGTTGATGGATTCTTGTTGGTGTTTTCCCTAGAGTGAATGGAAGTCCACTGAGAACCACTGTGGTATTTTGTGCTTCCAAGTGTCTTTTTAAAAGGATAATTTATCCACTCATATACATCTGTCCCTTTCTGCATGTAAGAATATTCAGACATTCCCATCTGTTTTAAATTACAATGTATCTACATCTACATTTGAAAGGCCGTGCGATAGGAAGACTCTGTGATGACCTTCATGAGTTGGGTTAGTGAGAATTTTCAAATGTTCTGGGTAGTGTTTTCCAAACAATGAGAAACTTTCACATAAATATCCTCACAGAGAAACATGCTGGAGACAGCAGTGAAGGGTGTTTGCTGTACATGGATCTGACCTTCAGGAACCATTTTTAGTTCATCAAAATTAGTGATGCTGAGAAATCGGGACATCAGTGCATAATGACTGTGAAATTAGGAATGAGAGCTCGCTATGCAAATGACAGGACAAATCAAGTGAAAAAGTCAAGATAAACTGCATATTAAGACATTATGTTACATAAAATTAATACTGCATTTCTCGCTTTTGCTTACTGCTGCCCTGCAAGATTTTTAAAACTCTTTTATCTTCTGATCAGCTATTGTCTGCCAGATTTTTTTTTTAAATGGCACACAGGCAAAGTGCAAAACATGTTATTACCTTTTATTGTAATACATGAGATGACAGCAGATCCTTTTTAACAAAGTATATCCTTTACTGCTTCTTGCTGTCACATGTTTGATTAAAAACTAAAGAAAAGTACGATGCTTAAATATTACTATTAGAAGACATACAGGTTTTGTCTTTTCTTTTTTGTTATTTTGTGTGTTTTTTTCTCTTTCCTTATCTTTTTTATTTGGGGTGATTTTTCATGAAACAGTCTTGTATTACGGGGTCTGACAAAATGGTTCTCATGTAGTCTGCAAATGAGACACAAGTGCAGCGATTATTTTGAATAGCTAAATTACATTCTCGAAAGCTTGCAGAATTCACAGCATTGTCATTAGGTATCCGCCTGAATACAATTTGTGTAACCTTGGCCAAGACAGCCTGTCATTTTAATGTCAGTGTTTTATCTGAACAAGACATCATCCTTTCAGATACTGTGTGCAGGTTCCTTGCAGAGATGCCCGTGCAGAAGCGTGTTAACAGTTGCAAATATGAAATGCTATCAAGTTCATCACCGGCGCTGTTTGTCACTGAAATGTCATGGGAAGCAGCTCGCCTGGTATCACACAGAGAGTGGAGGAATTGAGACATCTGTGTGCGGTTGAATGAGGAAGGGGAAAGGCTCCTAGGAAGGTCTGTGCTGGAGTGCAGGAGGCGCGCCCTCCGAGGGCTCAGCCGTGCAGGAGGCTAAGCATCCCTTGATCTGATCATCCTTAAAATTGCGGTCCACAGAGGAAGTGGGTCCTGTGAGCTCCAGCTGTGGAGGCACTGGTTCCCACTTGCCTTCTAAAACAAAATTTGTTTGTGATAACTTTATTGTGATGGAAAATTCATTCTTAACAAGAAATTGAGATCCCTCTAACCTACCTCCAGATCTGCCTGAGTCCTTGTCTGCTTGAGAGGCTGCCTGGAACAGCTGTCAGTGCTGCAGGGGTTTCTGTTGTTGTTGTTGTTATTATTATTTTACTTAAACTAAACTTCCTAACAGATTCAATAGGATCTGTTGCTGCATCCCCTCTGGATCAGCACCCTGCATGGGAAATCGGTCAGTTCTTGAAGCCAGCGGCCTGCAGCTGCTGAGCCTGGAAGGGCTGAGTGCTGTGCGTTCCCTGGCTCCTGCTCACGCTGTGTTAACCTTCCAGGTGCCCGTGTCAGTGGCTATGATGACACCTCAAGTGATCACCCCCCAGCAGATGCAGCAGATCCTGCAGCAGCAAGTGCTGAGCCCTCAGCAGCTCCAGGTGCTCCTGCAGCAGCAGCAGGCCCTCATGCTCCAGCAGGTAACCATCTTCCCGCTCCCCCTGCCCCCTGGTCAGCTCCAGGCCGGCCTCACCTGAGCGGAGGCTCCCCTCCTGGAGGCACAGGCGGAGCCAGAGGGGAGGCAGGCCGCTGGGCCCTGAAGAACCAATGGGCTGCGTCCCTGAAAGAGAGCCTGCACAGCACTAGGTTTTGGTCTGGAGAGCACCCTCTGGACTGAGATTAGGGCTGTAATTGGGCTTGGTGGAAATAAGATCTTTTAGGCTTATGTGGCTTTGCATTCTTTTATTTGGTAAGTCAGAGGCTTCTAAATGTGTGAATCAAAGCAGAGCGGAGCCGTTGGGAGCAGCGGATGGGACAGCTCTCGCAGTCCCATTTCAACTCGGAAGCTTACAGAGTTTTTCTTTCAAACACAAAGACCATTTTGGGCTTGGCTAATTGTAAGGTACATAGTTGACTTTATTTCTTTCACCTTTGCTGATGCTGAAATGAATTTCTGGCTGCCACTGTACCATGAAGACCTAATCTTCAGACTTCATGGACCCCTGAACGCAAAGGGTGAGACGGAGCCCTGCATGGCCCCGCTGCGGGCAGGTGCGGGCCACAGGCGGGCCGCCGGGAGCCTGGCTGCCCTCTGAGGCGCATGCGCCCGGAGCCAGCCCCTCTCCCGGCCCTGTCACTGAGAAAGCCGCCTGTTTGCAGGAGAGATTCACCAGACTCTCAGCAAGGGCGTTTGCCTTTGTTGTACAATCAAAGGTCATCCCTTGCCTTATTTTAATGAGTTTGTGTGGAAAATGGTATGTTTTTCATCAGTTCACTTGCGGGATTACTTTTCAAACAATAATGCCAAGAATAGTCAGTGCGTACTGAAATTTATTGTGGAGTTTCAAACTAAAGGTCAGGCCACTACAGATAAAAGGATCCTATTTCTCAAATCTCAGTTTGCACCGAGAGTGACAGTGGCGGGCGCTGCCCCTGACTTACCGTCCTCTCTTTTCTTTGTAGCAGCAGCTTCAAGAGTTTTATAAAAAACAACAGGAGCAGTTGCAGCTTCAACTTTTACAACAACAACATGCTGGAAAACAGCCTAAAGAGGTACCGACAATGCTATTTTACTTTCAAACCACAGGTCCCACAGGACGATCTAGTGGCTATTAAACTGTCGTTCATCTTTTAAATGATTGCACAACTGAGCTGACTCTATCGTTCTCAGCTTCCAGACCGAGAGTTATTGTCCTGTTTTTGCTCCGGTTTTTCTGGGTCCCATGTGTTTGCTGACACATTTTATAACCCTCTGCAGGTGCACCTCCTGGGAGCACTGGGCGGGGGTCCTGGGCAGAACCTCAGGCCCCTTTGCAAGATGTACCTGGGGGAAGTGAAGTGCTTTCAGGAAAACTTGATTTGGACACAGACTTGATTATTGTAGCCAGCTCAGAGAGCTTGGGTGTGTGCTGAGGTTGGATAAACAGAAAGTTCCAGCAAGCCCTGGCCAGTAGGTCTCACTGGTTAGAGCGTCGCCCTGCACAAGGAAGGGTCTCGGGATGGATTCCTGGTCAAGGGCACATACCTGGGTTTCAGGTCTGATCCCCAGTAGGGCACATTCAGGAAGCAACCAATCAATGTGTCTTCTCACATGGATGTCCCCTTCCCCCTACTCTCTCTTAAAAAAAAAAAAAAAAAAAAAAGTCAATGGAAAAAGTATCCTCAGGTGAGGATTTATTAAAAAAAAAAAAATTAGAGCCACATTTCCCATCCCACAATCTCAGTTTAACTTTTCATGCGAGTTGTACATATCAGAATTGCTAAAAGCGAGTCAGCAGGGGCACAGCTAACGTTCGAGAAGTCTCCTGCTTGGATTATATGTGTTTTCCCAGCAAACAGTAAGGCATCGCAGCAGCTTCCATGTGCACAATGTTTTGTAAGTCCCAGTTAGGGGACGTATTGCCTCCAGGAACGGGAAGACGTGGGGGACCTTCTGTGAGGCCCGGGTGCGGGAGGCTCAGTCATGGGGGCGTGTCTTTGTGCCTGTGCGCATTGTCAGGGCATCTGTCTACCATCCCAGAGCTGCCCCCGTATCTTACCTCCTCGTTTTCCTCAGTGCCTGGCATGCTTTTCATGTGAGTGTCTTCTCCTTGGAATGAGAGAGAACAGCTCACAGTTCAATGTAATGGCTTCTGCGTGGCCCTAAGCAGGTGGCCACTTTCCTGGGTCAGAAGCAGTCTTCCCAGGTGACTCCTCCCTCCCCCAAGTGGGCATGCGCCGGCCCTTCCCCCTTTGTGGCTTCCTCTCACAACACAAATTGGGTGCATTTTCCATGCCCTGTCAAGTTTTCACCTGCAGTCCTCTTTGCAGCCTGGATGGAAGCCCCGGAGAGCAGGGGCCATTTCGGGGTGCAGGGCAGAGGTGCTCTAATGAAAGTGCTGACACATTTGTGTACAGTGGCGTGCTACCGGGCCCTGCTGTAATAGAAAAGGGAGCAGATTAAAAAGTGTCTAAAATGTAAATCTAAAGGACTAACAGTAATTAAAATGGAAATGGCACAGGGAGGGAAGGCATGTAATTGTGAGATATCACTGTGCAGGAGGCTCTCAGCTTTGTTTTGCTGGCTGTTTTTCTAATTCAGTAGGGCTTACTCATCAGTGGCAGTTCAATGCGCGTTAATGACTCTGGGATTGCAGGCATCACTCTGGACAAAGAAATGATTATTGTGCGGTCAAAAGAAGTTCAAAGACAAGAAGGGAATTTCAGTTTTTTCCTTAGAGATCCACATTCAAGAGCATATAAATTAAGCCAAATGTTAAAAACCACAGTCTGAAAGCTGACTTCAAAGTCACAACTCTCTAATTAATGAACTGCGAGCTTCGGTTTGGACAAGTTGTGGTTTGATGCGCCCATAAATCAACATGACAGGCCTGTTTCACAGCCTCAGACAGTGCTTGTCATTGAGTCACATCAGATGTAAACAGCAGAGAAGAGAAGGATATGAAGGAGGTGCAATTGATCAACAGAATTGGTAAAAACCCACTTTTGAAGCACATTATGCATGATCACAGGAAATGGTTACAGCCTCGAGAGGGTTCCCTTCTGCTGTTGCTTTTTTGAATCAGATTTCTAACAGCCTTCAAAAGGGAGAGGAAGAATTACGGAGTCTCTCCCCCGTGGCTCGCAGGCTATAACCCCCTGTTGTTATTTTGTGCTTCTTCCTTTTCAAAGGCATCAAAATTTAGTTTTTTAAAGATCTTTAACTCTATATTTGAAGACAAACAAAAAAGGGCTGCCACTGCCATTCTTATCAGTTACCAGGGATTGTGTTTTTCCTTCTGTGGCCACTTCTGATTAACCTCTTACTTGGTCTGCGAGACGTGGTTTGAAATGCGCGTCTGCATGCTGGGGGAACATGAAAGCCAAAGGGCTCCGAGGGCAGGTAAGACACACGAGGGAGAAGTTGTGCAGCAGAAGGAAGGATAAAAGCTCGCTTTCCCAAATCGCTGCTGTCAGAGGGGCACCTGGGCCTGCCGAATGTGCTGGTGGCGGAGCGGGCGGGGGGTGGGGGGAGGCATGCATGGCTCCTGAGCCAGGAGGTGAGACGCTACGGTAGCATTTCAGCATCTCCAGGACATTCCGTGTGCTGTGGCCGCACTCTGTCCTCCATTTTGAAGGCGTGGGTGACACAGGAGATGTTGCCTTCCCATCCGGAGGGGAGGCACAGTCAGGGGCAGGTCTCGGGTTCTAAGACACATTTCCAGTTCCCGGGAGATCTGGCCAAGACATGCTGTCAGGGCGCTGAGAGCCTCGTTTCCCGAGGTGGTCCCCTGGATTAGCATGCAGGTGGTGGCCAAGTCACATGGCATCAATTCACGATGTGGACTAGTGGTTATGACTTTAACAAGGTTTGAACTTGGATGTTGACAGATGGAACAAGTATATTAATTCACTGAATCCCCAGTCATTAGTGGCTCATAATTTTGAATTGTCAGGTCCTCCCCCCATTCCTCCCTTTCCCTTTTTTGATTACCTTTCTATAAGGCGCTTGATCTTTGGCCAGAACAATGAGCCTTTACTTGCTTTTTCCCTGAGGTTGTCTCAAAGATGTTTCCTTGAGCAAGTTGGGCTCCGCACTGAGTTAGACCTGACCTTCCTGAGGGGAGAAACGCAGCCCATGTAGCTGGCTCCTCAGCAGCTGCTCACAGAATAGGTGTGGATAATAGAAGGCAGATTCCAGAGTAAGGCAAGCCACAAACAGAGTTCCCATCCTGTGTGGGTGAGGCAGGCAAGCTGATTGTTTTAAAAGGGCCATTTGTCCCAGGCAGCTTTGACAGTTTATGTTAGGCAGTAGGGAGGAGCCGAAGAAAGGAAAACAGACCTTTGACTGCAGCTCCAGGGAGGGGATCCGAAATGCAAGGTTTATCAGGGCAATGGAGCCTTTTAACGCTGCCTGCTGACCTGTGGCGGGGACTGCGCCGAGACCTTTTTTGTGTGCGTTCAATTGTGAGAAGTAAACAAATGGGCTCGTATCCTGTGCTTGGTAACTGGGTGGGGAGCAGTTTGGCAACCAGTGTTGCTTTTAAATTCTTTCTTTGGACAATGGGCCTTGTATACTTTTATATCCTGGCTTTTCAAACGTGGACAGCTTTCATGAGCTTTCCTAGGGATGGCTGCAGTGACAACAGAAAAGCCATCAGTCATTTTATATAAATACAGCATCTTTAAACATTTCATTTACAGTAAGACAGGAAACACCCTCCCTAAACTTCAACACCCCCCACCCCCATTATTTCTTCTTCAAGAGGAGTTAGATCCTCCAACTTCTATTTTATCAGTGTTGGATTTTGTCTACCTTCCCCCCCTTTTTAAAAACTCTGGGAATTAATATCTGTTGAAGAAGAGAAAAATCATTTTGACATGAATATAACTATCATTGGGTTTTACATTAATGTGATAATGTGGAAAGGGGTGAAAACAATTGGATCATTTTAAGCATGCTGTTCTTAAAATGAAAACACTGGCTTTTCATTTAAATTTATTTAAATTTTTGTTGTTAGTGATATAGAATTTGTTTTTTGGAGTGAAACTCAATTAACTTTCTCAGTGGCATGGTAGTAAGTCTGAAATTGGTTGCTAATATGAGAATGATGTTTTTTTACTGTAAAATAAACTACACGGAGACCGAAAGGAAGCCACCATTTCTCTCTTCCCCTGATCTCTGCATCAAGGAGGCCTTGATCCGCACACATTCATGGATGGATCAGCTGGAGGTCGTGGTTGGGCTAAGTGAATGCAGTTGTTTGTAAAGTGTAGTTCTCAGCAGCTCTGGCAGGGTCGTGGAGTCCTGTTAGTTGCAAAGTCTCTCTAATATTCTCCTTAATACTTAGAATTAGGAAAACGGATCTTGTTCTTTGTCTAAATGATCTTTTTTGGAGGCTACAGTTTGGGAAGAGTTAACTTCCCTTCCAAATCGTGAGCCATGATGTGGCTGAGACCTCCACCTCGATCTGATTCCTCGCAGATTAAGGATATGAGATAATTTCCCTCTATTTTTTGTTCTGCTGCACTGTATTATCTTTCTATCACTCAGATAATTACTGAGGAAATCTACATTAATTTTTTTTGGCTGGAGCAAGGCCTGCCAAACACAGGAATGATGTATTGATGTTTTACACAACAAAAGTTTTCCTCCTGTCATTGTCCAATCAACAAAAAGATATTTGTCAAACGATAGAGCCCCTTCTTTCCAGCCCAAAGCCGGGAAGGGAAACAGGGAGGGTTTCTGAACCTCCAGCCGAGTGGAGGCATCGAAGCTCAGTGTCTCCATATGATACCCAGTTGAGTACAGTGTTGTTTGCTAAATTATGAATGTGTGTAATTAAAATCTAGTGACTGTTTCTATGAAAGATTTACAATGTTATTTCATCATTTGTCATGGCTAATTAACAATATTAGATGAAGTTTTTCTTCTTCAAAGGTCTGATTTTCCCCCATTTATTTATGTCAGAAGTGATATACAGAGCAGTTAAAAGCTCGCCCGTGCATGGGAGGGAGGCAGCTGTCTGTGGCCCCTCGGGGGCCGGAGTTGGGTCCCTGCACTCTGGCCTGCTGGGTCTGAGGTCCCTGTGCTGACGGTCAGGGAGAGCACGTGCTGGGGGAGGGAGTGGGGCGGTCCCTTCACACCCCTGGGGTGTGACTGACTCCACACGGGGACACCGTGGCAGGGAGCGCCCCTCGCCCACCTGCCCCTTCTCTCGGGGACGTGGGTGGCGGGTGGGGCGGTCACCGGCCTGTTCGCGGCCTCACTCTCTGCCTGGTCTCTTGCAGCAGCAGCAGGTGGCTCCCCAGCAGCTGGCTTTCCAGCAGCAGCTCTTGCAGATGCAGCAGCTCCAGCAGCAGCACCTCCTGTCCCTGCAGCGCCAAGGCCTCCTGTCACTGCCGCCCGGCCAGCCCGCGCTGCCCCTGCAGCCCCTCTCGCAAGGTGGGTGTGGACGCCGAGGCCGGTGCCAGCTCCTGGGCCCTGCCTGCCCCTGAGGAACTGTCCAGGAAGCCCTGCAGACCTGGGATGGGAGGAGTCCCCACACTGCTGGTGCCAGTTGGACCCAGGTGTCCCTGAGGGAGGGGGAAGCAGTGCTCCCCACTGACAGCATTTTAATCAGATGGAATGTTTTCAGTTTGGAATTACAAATGAATTTTCTTGAAGGGTTTTTTTTTTTGTTTGTTTTGTTTTTTGGCATTTTAAGCTGCATTTCATGTCATGTAACTTGTTCTGTTTTAAATCTTAGTCATGCTTTATAAATTCCACTTTCTAATATCTAGAGATAGAGTCAAGTTTATTTTTGTGTGATTATAAAAACAAAAGGTTTTTGTTGGTTTTGCTCTCTTTTTCTTTTTTACCTTTATCTGACTGTTTATTTTTGAGCAGGTTAGTTCACTCATCTGATCAGGGAGCATATATATCTATAGCTCTTCTTCAAAAATGGAGGTTCTTTCAAAAATAACAAGATTTTATAGATTTTTAAATATTTCTTTTGAGAAGCTATTGACATGTTATTCCCCTGGTTGTCGGGCATCAGCAGTGAGCACTCTGTTGTGTTTAGGACAGTCCTGGTGTAAGCAGCTCTTTCACAGGTGCGGTGCATGTACACCTGTGCAGTGCGGGCGCACCTGTGCGGTGTGAGTGTGGGCCCACCTGTGCGGTGTGGGCCCACCTGTGCAGTGCGGGCGCACCTGTGCGGTGTGAGTGTGGGCCCACCTGTGCGGTGCGGGCGCACCTGTGCGGTGTGAGTGTGGGCCCACCTGTGCGGTGTGGGCCCACCTGTGCAGTGCGGGCGCACCTGTGCGGTGTGAGTGTGGGCCCACCTGTGCGGTGCGGGCGCACTTGTGCGGTGTGAGTGTGGGCCCACCTGTGCGGTGTGAGTGTGGGCCCACCTGTGCGGTGTGGGCGCACCTGTGCGGTGTGAGTGTGGGCCCACCTGTGGGCCCACCTGTGCGGTGTGGGCGCACCTGTGCGGTGTGAGTGTGGGCCCACCTGGGCCCACCTGTGCGGTGTGAGTGTGGGTCCACCTGTGCGGTGTGGGCCCACCTGTGCGGTGCGGGCGCACCTGTGCGGTGTGAGTGTGGGCCCACCTGTGCGGTGTGAGTGTGGGCCCACCTGTGCGGTGTGAGTGTGGGCCCACCTGTGTGGTGTGAGTGTGGGCCCACCTGTGCGGTGTGAGTGTGGGCCCACCTGTGCGGTGTGAGTGTGGGTCCACCTGTGCGGTGTGGGCCCACCTGTGCGGTGCGGGCGCACCTGTGCGGTGTGAGTGTGGGCCCACCTGTGCGGTGTGAGTGTGGGCCCACCTGTGCGGTGTGAGTGTGGGCCCACCTGTGCGGTGTGAGTGCGGGCCCACCTGTGCGGTGTGAGTGCGGGCCCACCTGTGCGGTGTGAGTGCGGGCCCACCTGTGCGGTGTGAGTGCGGGCCCACCTGTGCGGTGTGAGTGTGGGCCCACCTGTGCGGTGTGAGTGCGGGCCCACCTGTGCGGTGTGAGTGTGGGTCCACCTGTGCGGTGTGGGCCCACCTGTGCGGTGGGGGCGCACCTGAGCGGTGTGGAGTCAGTCACATCCCATTTCTGTCCCATCTGGGGTGGCTTTGTTTTTTGTGGAGGTGTTTTTTTCTGTGACGGCCAGGGCTTTTCCTCTGACTCCTCTTGCCTCTCCTCCCCTTTCTGCCAGGACTGCTCACTTCTCCATTGCTGTCACATTAGGAGATTTGGTAACTGAGCAATGCCAGGGGAAACAAAGGGCGTTTTGGCTAATGCATTTTTGAACGTGCAGAGTGTTACGTCGTGCACTGAGACACCTTGGGTGTGTTGTTGGAAACTGGCAGGCTGCTGTGCCACGCCCATTGGACTTGGGCACAGCCGCTCCTCCTCCCTCTGCTGCTGGGCTGTGCAGTTGCTCCCGGGGGTTCATTGTGGTGGCACATCAGTTAAGCTGTCCAAAGAGGGCAATTGGGCAGTGACAAGACAAGCTCCTGTGTAATGGGAAAGGAATGGACGTGGCGATGCGTGCAGTGTAAGCGCTGCGGTAACATATCAGAGGCACTGTCGGTAATTCGCCGGCCCGGCACTGATTGATACGCCCAGCAGTGTGCATGACCATGAATCCCCGCGGCAGTAGGAAGATGCGTATTTAAAATCTAAAGGGTGTCTTTATGCGTGCCCGAGGGGCACACGCATAAATATGGAATTTCCGGAGTTGGTGCCTGCGGGAAGTGAGCCACAGTCGCGGCCATCTTTGGGGGAATCAGGAAGTTGGTTTTGTCTCCCCTGCCCCTCGTCCAAAAGGGCTGGAGAATTCAGTGGTGTTGGAAGACAATACAATTTTTTCTTTATCAAAGAGATAATGGCTTAAAACTGATACCATTATGAGGCTTAAATCAACTTTCTGCTGGAGCAGGTCACCTGGGATGGAGTGAAGGACAGAAAGGTTGGTCAGCTTTGCTGTCTATGAGTCAGTCCCTGGCTGTAAAATTGAGTTCCGTGAACGGTAATCTGTCAACTGTCCTCACAACATACATTTTTTAAACCTGTGTCTGCATTTCTTTTTATAATGGAGGGACCAGTTATCCTAGAAAAAGAAAGCTAGCAAGGGAAAGGGGAATGTGTTAATATAACTGGAAATGCCTACTTCATGATACAAACATGAAGATTCTTTTATATCCTTGCTCGTGGCATAGGCTGAGTTACCTAAAATGTGTATGTAAATATCAAAGTGTAGGAATGGAGAGAGAGAATAATGTTTTAAAGGCCTTCCCCCCCCGAAGGTTATGAAATGGAGGCATATTTTTGTTGTTTGTAAGGTTACTATGGGCCTTCTCTGTTTTACACACTCAGTGTATGTTTTTCTCCTCGGTCTCTTTAATTATTGATCCTTTTCAGGACCAGTACGTCCATGTTGAAATATACTTCCAATTTTATTCTGAATTTTAAGTTTTTAAGTGTATACTATCAATAGGAGAAACTTTATTGCTCAGTTATGTGTCTGTTAATGGATGTTTATTAACTCAGTACAGTTATTCCTATCTAACATTTTGGAAGGAATGCTTGCTTTCTGGAAATTTGATATCCTTTTAGTCTGATGAGTGACTAGCCTGCTTTTTATCTGTCTTCATTCTCTCACGAGATCTTGGTAGACGGGACTCTATTCATGGAACCCAAGTTTAACAATGCTATCAAGGTGTAGCACTGATGGACACTGATTTGATTGCTTCCTTCTAAATCTAATGAATATTCTTAAATTTAATTATCATATTGAAATTTGACCCAGAAGTCCATAAGTTACTGTTTTATTTACCATCTCTCCCTGTGGACGATGATGAACCTGATTCATCCCACTGGAATAAAAGGGAGTGAGCAATAGGAATGTTCTCTTAGGTGTTAACAGGACATCTGCTGGGCTCTATTTGCTAGATACGCAGCTTCCTGTTAGTTTGTATGTAATTTTTAATAGGCTTAATTCCTCTTACTTTTTAAATGGCTTCCAAGTCCTGTTCTTCTACATCAGAGCAAAGGTGTTAACACAGTTGTTAGACTTTCCACTTCCCAGGCCGCTGACCCGGATGAGTGGAAAAATAGGCGGTTTGTGCTTTTCAAGTGTCCACTCCCTGGAAAATAAAAACAGATGTTGATTTGCATGGCTTTGTATCGATATGCTATCTCCAACAGAGCCAAGCCTGCTCACTGTTGTCCCAGGCGCGTGAGCAGTGGTCGCGGCCAGAGCTCACCGAGGATGGCTGGTGTGCGCGGCAGTGCGGGCCCAGCAGGTCACTGGCCGGGCGTCGGAAAAGCATCACCCAGGTGCCCAGAACCGGCCACGGGATTCTGGAATGACCTTTCCCTTTGTTTAATTTGCCTTCGAGGTTTAATTTCAAGGGACAAGTAATAATTGAATATGCCTAATAACTGAACGCTCATTTGGGACAAAATCCATCAAAATATAATTGGCATTTGATTTTTATGAAGGAAGAAGAAAACCGACCTGGCTGTTGAGGATGCGTTCTAAGAATATCTGACCACTTAATGTATCATTTGCAGCCTCCATTATAGTACATATTAATTGCAAATCCTTAAGTATTTGAACATTTTTTGTGGGGAACCATTGGGAGAGATCAACTGTTTTTGTTACCACTCCTCTCAGAAAGGCGGAGAAGGTTATTGGTCTGCTGTGCAATAATTCACTCCTCTTTGATATGCAAACGATCCACGGTGAACATAAAAAAATCCTATCAGACTCATTTCACAGTTCTTAGCCACTCGGGCTCTCTGGAGCCCTGCGCCTCATTAGACGGTGCTCGCCAATGCCGGCATAATTAAAATCTTTAACAGTTTAGCAAAGTAAAGATGTTTGGCTGATCACGTTGAGATGATTATCTATCCATTGTATTCTAAATGACAAAAATAAATTAAATTTAGACCTTGGCATTTTTTATTATGTGTTTCAAATGAATATAATGCACACAGCCTTCTTTTAAAATTCAGTCCCTTAGACTCGGTAAGAAACACGCTGTTTCACCTGCTGTATGTAGTCAGAAAATGGCCAGCTCTCCAGATCGGGCAGTACCTGGCGGACTGAAACCAGGAACCCCGCCCCGTTGTGCGGGATTGCCAGGCGAGGTGCGGACGCTGAGCAGTCACGCCTTCCCTTGGGGCCCTCGCACCGTGAGCTGAGCTTGTGGTTGTCATGTGTGTGGTTTCCCGTGCATTCGCGGTACACGGGGCCGGATTTGGAAATCCCGGGCTGTCGAGAGGCGTGCCAGCAGGATTGAGGTTACGAGGCCACAGGAGTGAGACGAGCATACTCACTGTCTGTCTTCCTGGGGATTTAAAGTATGGTTTGACACTTGCTCCTTAAGACCCATGTCCACTTTGACCCCGTTAGAAAACAAGAGAACTTTGTACTCCAACTTTATGTTTTCATTTTATTCTGCGACGGCTCATTGGCGCTGATCTAAGAAATGACAGTAATAATAGTGTTACTTGTATAAAAAGTTATACAGTTTTTCAGTAGATACATCCATCAATTAAGCATGTGGTACTAGAAACCAAAATTAATGAGGAAGATAGGTGTGTTAATGAAATAATCATAGTATAATCAATTTGACTGTTAAAAGTTGAAAAGCATTTCAGGAAGATGATATGAATTCATAATTTATGTCTAAAAGTGATTAATAAAAACTATATTTAATAACAAAGCTATTTGTCATCATTTAAGACTTAAGCACAAAAATTATTCATTTTTTGGTTCATGTTGTCATAATAGTATTGTTGAACACATTTATTTTGAGTCCTTCTTTGTGTCTAAAAATATATAGCATCTATTCACGTTTTTCCCAAAAAATCTGAAACCACCGGGATTTGGAGGGCCGGACTATATGAACTACTAATATAGGAGGCTCGCTGTGGGCTGCAGCCGAGGGCACCTCACCTGCGCCCGCTCCCGCTCCCGGGAGGAGAGGCTGGCACGGACCCTTGGCTTTCCGTGGGCGGGCAAGAACTGCAGCCCCAGAGCCCCCTGACACTGGGCTTTGTTTACTGACTCTTTGATTTAATTACTGTTTGAAGAAGACGGAATTGGCTGTTAATTGATTTAATTATCCAATTTGTTTGTTTCAGGCATGATTCCAGCAGAACTGCAGCAGCTCTGGAAAGAGGTGACGAGTGCGCACCCTGCCGAGGAGACCACGGGCAGCAGCCACAGCAGCGTGGATCTGACCACGGCCACCTGCGTCCCCTCCGCCCCTGCCAAGACCTCCCTCATCATGAACCCACATGCCTCTACCAATGGACAGCTCTCAGTCCACACCCCCAAGAGGGAAAGGTAGGAACCAGCCACTGAGATGTGTCCAACACTGTCTGGCACATGGGAGTGAGGGCGCCTCACCGTCTCCACGACCCCTCATGGGCTCCGTGGGACTTGCATGTGCATATGATCCCTTAAGGATGTCCTCGGTATTGTTGGGTGTGAGCACCTAAGAGTTCCCACCTTTCCAACATGGCGTGAGCACTGCTGTGGCTCCACCTAAACTGCAGCCCAGCCGGAGGCCCTGCATGCTCCTTGGATGGCTGGCTGTAGGGCTTCCAGGCTTCCTCTCTGCCCAGCGCTCACCGTGCACGCTGGTTGCCTTGACTCCAGACCCCTCTGAGGGAACAGCAGTGCCCGCCGTGGGCAACGTGGAGTCCTGGTTGAGAAGCATGAAACTCACGCTGCTCCGCACTGCCCTCCTCGAGGCAGGGAGCCCATCTGTGCATTACGGCGTGCCCCCAGCCCTGGCCTTCTTAGAGTGAACCCGCTGAAGCAGGGGTCTTCAAACTACGGCCCGCGGGCCACATGCAGCCCCCAGGGGAGTCTGATCCTGCCCGCCAGGTTTTTTGGGCAGTGAGCGCAGCTGAGGTGTTACAGTAGGGATTAGTAGTTCATATAGTCCGGCCCTCCAGCTCTCTGAGGGACCGTGATCTGGCCCCCACTTCAAAAAGTTTGAGGACCCCTGCGCCGAAGCTTCGAGGCGGGGGCGGAGGCCCCGTGAGCACAGGGACCCGCCGCCCCCTTCCGGTGGCCGCAGTGCATGCCAGGGTCTAGTTGTGCTTCCGTAGCCCTGAGCCCCTTTGGGCTGCTGAAGCTCAGGTTGTGGGAGGCCCCCTGGGAGCATTGCTGAGGGAAGAGCGCTGACGCCTCTGGTGATGCTTTTCAGGAGGAGAATGTGCCTGTGCAGATAATGCTCTTAAAATGAGAAGGTTTTTTTAGTTTACTATTTTTAAATCATTTTCTATACATCACATAATGAAAAGCTTCCATAGACAGAGGGAATCTTAGAAGTAAAATGTGATAGCGTCATTACCATGAGAAAAAACAAATTTTATATTTTTAATAGTAGTAACTCAGTGAACGTTTTTAAATTATCTTTTCACTTAAGCAATTACAAATATAATTTTATGTATTTCTTGAAATATCAAACATCAGGAAGCCCACTGCCTTAATTAGGTTTGTATCTTTATACCAGCAACATTTTATCCATGTAGAGTTTACTAATCACAGACAACATTGTCTAAATACGTGTGTGTGTGTGTGCGTGTGTGTGCGTGTGTGTGTGTGTGTGTGTGTGTGAGAGAGAGAGAGAGTCACATTCAGGTGTAACACCCTTGAGAGGTTCCCCAAATGAGGTTTAGGTGTGCTTTAACCAGACCTTTCAGCTTGCATTGTAAGATCATTGGAATCTCTGCGGAAGGCAGAGAGGACGAACGTGCTGTAGGCCGCGGGGGGGGGGGGGGGGGGTGAAGAACGGGGTGGGGCAGGCAGAATCAGCGTGGAGCCACTGCCCAAAGGAGGCTCTGGTGTTCCCAGTAGGGAGGATTGGCGTGTCTGGAAGCCAATCATGGCTCTTGCTTTACCGTCTTTTATAATGTCTCTGTCTTTTAAAAAAAACACCGCCCTGAGGTGGCTTTGGGGAGAAGGCCCCAGGCATCCCCTTGCTGCGTGTGCATTGGTGTCCTGGAGCCCGTCACCCCGCCAGGCATGCCCCTTTAGGGCAGAGCAGGGGTCCTGCTCCCCTGGGCGTGCGGCACAGTCTGTGGGCCGCGGTGGGTCTGCACAGAGGGCCCCTGACACACACCCTCCTGCCTGGTGCAGGGTGCCCAGCTTCCTGCCTGAGGTGTGTCCACACTCAGGTGCGGGGAGCAGGAGGCGGGGGGAAGAGAACCCTTTTCGTGTCTGAGAGCGCATTTGAAAAGAAATGCATCTAACAGACAGTCCAACTCCAGAAAAAGTTGTTTGCCTTTTTTTCTATGGCCCTTGTTTGTCTGCACAAAACTTGAGTGTAATCCTCGGTATACTGCAAGTCAGAATTAGAACACGGATCAGAAAGGACCGGGCCTCACTGAGCTTAGTTGGGGGTAAAAGCAGGCTGAGCGTTGGAGTTGATGTACGGGATGAAGCAGCTATGACATTACCTGCCACTGCACCTCTTGGTTTAGATTTCTGTGGATTCCTAGATGTGGCTGCATTAAAAGAAAATTTTAAGTAGCACATTTAAACTGAATGTAGCAAATAAGACAAATGAGCACCTTAGGTTGAAGATAATTCAGAGTTATAACCTTGCAGAACTGATCATTAAAAATTCAACCATCATGCATAGATAGGTACTTATAAGAATGTGATAGGTTCTTACCTGGTTCAGGTTAATTTCTAAATCCTGTGTGGTGTCTTGTTTAAGTAGTGGACACAGTCAGAAAGCGATCACCGTAACTCCAGGTTCTCGCTGCCACCCAGAGCTGCTGCTTGTCAGGAGCCCCTGGGAGCTGGGTCTCACCTCAGTCCTCGCCGTCCTGAGCATCCTGCCTGGGCTGGTGCTGCCCGCGTTCCTGAGGGATCGGAGTGGCAGGCGTGGGTGGCTCTTTGGGAAGGTTTGTTGGGAAAGGCAGTGTCTGGGCTGTTTGTTTTGGATGCAGTCCGTGCAGCCCCTTCTCCAGCCCTGGCCGTGCACCCGCCTCCTGCTCGCAGCACGGCAGCTCTGGGCCTCAGCGAGCTGCAGGCTGCTACGGACATAAGTCACGCACTGGCACGCCACTCCCACTCTCCTCTTTAATTTTCTTACGCAGGAAAATTGTAATTAAAACATTCAGGGTAAACCCTTGAGTGTGGAGCAGGGAGAAGCGTGCTTTGGTGAAGGTGGCTGGTGGGAGCCCACTTCCCTGCTGTGCAGGGCGCCCTCCTGGCCCTGTGGCGGGATGAGTGGCTCCTGCCCGTTGGGGGCAATACCAGCCCCAGGTCCAGACTTCCTAACGCCCTGTCCCTGTGCGTCAGGGACAGTCAGCATCAGCACTTTCAGAATTCAGATCTTTCTCCCACAATCAAGTCCCGTTTGCTGTGCTGATGATGAATACATTCATTGGGCTGTGACCCGCCTGCGTCCCCAGGGCCTGAGAAGTGGGGTGGGCAGAAGCTGAAGGGCCTGGCAGAGGAAAAGGCACCTTCCTGGCTCCGACTGCCATGTCCTTCCCCAGGACCAGGGGCCAGGCTTCGGAGGTCTATGAGAAAACTCAGACCGAGGTCCCTGTAAACATGACACGATTACCTTGTTTTCTTTACTCGTCTGACTGTCTTGCTTTAGGAAATTCCGAGTTTTGTATGGGTAAATAAAATCCACAGCATGCAAATGAAACATTTATGAAAATGCTAAATTTAGTAAAGCCCTTGGAGCTTCTTGGATCAAAGCAGCTATGTAAATACAAATAGCAATTACTACTTAAGTAATTGCCTGAATTAAAATTCTAAATATCACATTATGTTACGGTGCACTGGGGAAGGGAAGGTAGCTCACACTTATTAATCAGTCTTCCTCTGCACAGGCGAGGGCTGAGTGATGGCTCATTGAACCACATGACTGCCGGGAAGCTTAGGGGATGGCGTCTCCATTTCACAGACAAGGAAATTGAGTCGTAGAAATTAAAGAACTGGTCTGGGGTCACAGACTGAATAGTGGCATATCCAGGCTCCAAATTCAAGTCTCTCTCCTAGTTTATAAATCAGCACTTGAAGTTCTGTTCAGCTTAGAGGTGAATGCAGTCGTGTACTCAATGCTGGGGCAGTCAACGCTGGGCCCCATAAGATGGAAATAGAGCTGAAGAGTTTCTGTCCCCAAGTGTATCTTACTGTCAGCGCACA
This sequence comes from Pipistrellus hanaki, assembly GCF_964339955.1. Lineage (NCBI taxonomy): Eukaryota > Metazoa > Chordata > Mammalia > Chiroptera > Vespertilionidae > Pipistrellus > Pipistrellus hanaki. The sequence goes on from NC_140515.1 coordinate 8,081,081, forward strand.
GTGCGTGACGCGTGTCGTGGTGCTGCTGGTGCAGGCAGACCCGCTGCTTGCCCTCCTGTAAAAGTGAGCCCGCAGCTCGCCCAGCACGGGCACTGGCTGGCCGGCTGCCGTGGTGTCCGCGCTCACTGCTGCCATTTCGTCGTGTGAAGCAGTGTGTTACTCAGGCGGCAGCCTGCCGTCTCTGTGCACACGTGTCCGGACCGTGCCGTCTCCTCTGGCGCCGGAAGCCTCCGTGTGGCTGTGGGTGACGTGCTGTGCAGGCCTGCAGCCCGGGAGCCGGGGGCTGCACGTGTGGTTGGGCGCAGCGGGCAAGGCCGTCCCGGCTTGTGGGGATGCCCCCCCCACCCCCCCCCGTGTTCACAGGACAGCAGCACCCCCTGATAACCCGTTTCTGAGTGCATTCCTGTCCTTAAGCATCACACGACTACTTGTGATGAACTAACATCAATATTCCTAAAAGAAAATTTAAATTTAATTTAAAATTAATTCAGTAAAGCTACTGTGTGCACATCAGCACATTTTAAGGAAAAGAGCAGTTTCCTCTTCACTTGGATACAGACGTTTTCTAGGCCTTTCATGAAGGCCTAGACATTATTTCCGTCTGAAGCAGCCCGTGAGAAACAAAAATGACCCGTGCAAGACTTGCACACAGGCAGGTGCACAACAAGCCTCTCTCCCTAAAGCGTCCCCATTTTCTTTCCGCCTGGTAAATCCCCCCTTCCTGGCGGTACCTCGGGGGTCTCGGCTCTGTTCCCGCTGCCCCCTGGGGCCACACGGGAAATGCTCCTTGTGTGGTGGTCCCAGGGTTTGCTCTCAGCTGACCCATGGGCAGCAGCTGTGCTGTAAGGCGTGCTTCCGGGAGGAAGGCCTAGCTCTGCTCAGGATTGGCTCCAGGCCTTCCCGAAGCAGCGGCCAGGGGCGTCGTCAGCCTCCGGGAGATCGCCTTGTCCGGCCTCTGCAGCTGTCAGCTGTCCTCACAGTCAGCTGACCAGGCCGGCCCCCTCCCGGGTCCCTGCCTCCGTCCACTCACCATGCCTCTGCCTGCGCGGGCACTCTCCTCTGTGGGCGCAGCTGGCCGCTGGCCGCTCTCTCGCTTGCCCTGAAGCCTGGGCTGGGCTGGTGCGCCCCGGACAGTTTCCCTGCGGTGTCTGGCCTGTGCTGCGGCCTCTGGCCATGTTGCCGTGTATCTGACTGTGTAACAATAACACTTGTGTCTACGGGGCCTCACTATTTTCAAAGGGCAGGGGACTCTGAAATGTGGGCAGCCTGCTGCTTTCTTTCTAATTTCTTAAACTAAATTCTATGTTGATGAGTAAATATTGGTGTTCTTGGTTTATTTTCTAAAATTCTAGAAGCTTGGTTTCAGAATTGTTCTAGTTTCACAAGCCTTTCCCTGTTGTATATGTTTCTGCTTAGGGCCTTTTGAGCCAGATAATTGATCCGTAGGCACTAGCCTCTCATCATTCTTGGTTTCGGTTTTGAAAATCAGATGATTGGTCTTGCATTTCTTTCAATTTGAAGTACTTGAGCACACACTGGCTACCACCAATCTTCCTTTCCTATTACAGCATTTTGGAGAACCTGCAGTCAAATTGTCCCGAATTGTCCTCAAAATTGTTGCTGCTGCTTCCTGCAAATATGTGTTGAGGCGATTGATCTATAACAGAGGTCAGCAAATTATGGCCTACCAGCCAACCCTGGCCCACGGCTCATTTTGTAAATAAAGTTTTATTGGAACATAGCGATGCTCATTCATTTATGCATCATCTGTGGCTGCTTCATGTTAGAGTGGCTGCCTTGAGCAGTTGTCGCAGAAACTAAGTGGCCCACAAAAATGAAAATATTTTACTTTCTGGCCATTTACTAAAAATAAATTTGCCAACTTCTGACCTTAACTAACAAGACCACGTTTCTCAGATTTCCTAATGGCACTCTCACAGGTCCTGGCTGGCTGTTCCTCCAGGAAGTTGTGGGTCTCATGGTCTGAGCTGAGGTGTGGGACGTGTTTGTCGGACCTGCCCAAGATGCTTGCTGCTCAGTTTCAGCAGCTGCAGCAAGTTGGGCATCACCTGGCAGCCTGCTAGCCATGCCGCCCCGCGCCACGCACTCAGGTCTGCACAACGCCCCGCCCCAGGCGTGACGTGCTCTTCAGCTCCCCTTGGTTTGGGCAATGCTGGAAGTAAGAGTTTTTCGGAAAAATTTTAAAAATCTAATCTTTCACATTCTTGTGTGAACCAGCAGAACAGAGAGAGCGTTGCTGGAGGGAGAGGAGCCAGCATGCAGGGTGGTGGAGGCAGCCACCATTTACTAAGCTACTGCTCTGTGGGGCCCTATAAATAAAGGCCTTGCCCTGGCTGGTGTAGCTCAGTGGATAGAGCATCAGCCTGTGGACTGAAGGGTATTGGGTTCGGTTCCTGTCAAGGGCACATACCCAGGTTGCGGATTTAATCCCCAGTATGGGGTGTGCAAGAGATAGCCAATCAGTGATTCCCTCTCGTCATTGATGTTTCTCTCTCTCCCTCTCCTTTCCTCTCTGAAATCAATACAAATATATTTTTGAGAATGTTCTTGCTTATGTCAGAAGGAGCATCTGGGAGCTAACGAGCATCTTGTATGCAGGGTGCTGCCCCTGCGGAGGGGGGCGTGTGGCTGGCGACTGTGAGGCTTTGACGAGCTGAGATGCGTGTGTCCTGCTGCTGACAGCGCTGGCCCCTGGTCTCGGCCGGAGGCAAGGCTGTGGGGCCGTGGCCTCGCCCGAGGGACCGCTGCACGGATTGTCTTGGGGCGCACCTCGTGTGGTGATTGGAAGGAGACGAGTCGGTTATTGTTCTCTGAGACCTGTGGTGTACTTTTGGCCATAACATGTCATCACTAGACGCTACAGCTTTTTTCTTTCTTGTGTATCAGTAATAAATAATTTCCAATAACTGGCATCATTGCTCTGGAGAGTCCGTTCATTTTATGTTTCTCTTAAAGGGATCTCGACCATGGGCTCTGTCCTGTCTAACGGGCCAGCTGTCCCCACACCACGTTGGAACCCGTTTCTCTCGCTGTTAGGGAAGGCAGTCTGGGATGGGTGACAGGGTTTCCTGCAGATTCCTTTGTTGGCCCCGCTCTTTAGCCGGTGTGTGCTCTCCTCCCAGTCTCCATCCACCTTCCCGGGGGCAGCATGGCAGGGAGCCTGCGCTCCGGCCTGCCTGCGGGAACACAGGCGTCCGTGCTTGCACTGGGGTAAGAGTTTTGTTGAAACGCATACTTTGCCACTTGGATCGGATGGGTAGGAAGCTTGCTTTGCCAGATACTGGATTCATCCAAAGTGGGAAGGGAAGCCACAGGCCTGTGGCTTGGAAAAGTCCTGGCCATCCTCTCTTCAGTGACAAGTAGGAGTCCTGTGTTCTTAGCCAAGCGTGGCCCAGGCGAGGGGAACCCTGCAGGAGTCTGAAGTGGGAGTCATGTACTTTTTCAAAATTGCAAAGATGCTTTCTCGCACCATGTTCTCGCGTAGCCCGAGGCCAGCTCCCGGGGCAATGACAATGTGTGTGCTGCTTCTGCACAGTGTCCTGGGTCCTGTACCTCTCCCTTTGGAATCAGTCATGGCCTAAGTATATTATCTATATGTATAAAAGCCAAGTGACCAGACCCACAGAATGACTGGAATGACCAGTCGCTATGATGTGCACTGCAGCGGCCAACCGGCCCATCGGTGCCCCGACTGGCCCCCCACAACCTCCCACGGCCCCCCCGCCCCCAGTGGGGCTGACCAGCCAACTGCTGTGGCCCCCACATTCCTCACCCCCGTCGGGCTGACCCAATTGGCCCCCATTGGCGTGAGCTGGCCGGACCCCACCAGAGCACAAATCCATGCACTGGGCCTCTAGTAACGTCTATTCTCCTCATTAAAACCATAGTGGAGGCTCCCAAGGGGAGGCTGTGAGTGTGTGTGAATGAAGGAGATAGCTGCTTTGGGAAACTATTCCGTGGACTGAGGAACAGATAGGCCAGCCAGAGAATTCTCTTAGCTGCGGTCTCCTTGCCTGTGTGAACTCAGAAAGAGCATCCCGATGGGCCTGTGTCCTGCAGTCACAGCCCATTGCACAGCCCGGTGTGTTCGGTGGGCCCCGAGCGTCAGCCCGTTCAGTGTCTTCATCCACCTGGGAGTCGGTCCCGTTCACAGGAAGGCTGGGCCACAGTGTGGTGCGAAGAGGAGGCCCCCATCCCAGCAGCCTCTGCGGGAGAGCTGGCCTTCAGGCTGCAGTGTGCACACCCACACGGGCTCAGCGAGGGAATCCAGGAGAGCCTTTCCTTTCTCTGCCTCACTGCTAGAAGCAAATGGTTAAGTTGGCAGGTGTAGTGCAGGTGCATGAAACATAGCTGGTTTATAGCAAGCCACACACACACACACACACACACACCTTTTCTGGGTGTTGTTTGTGGGTTACCCCACTTTTAGGACAGTGTACCTGTTCTAGATTCTTCATAGACTTGGTGGCTTTTGTTCTCCGTTTTTGCATTTTCAGTTGTGAAAATGATTTTTAATATACAGTTTAGATTGTGGGGCTAGTTAGTTAGTTATTGTTTGTAAGTCTTAATTAAAATAAGAAAAATGAAAAGGGAAGAGAGAATCATTACTGGTATTAGATAGCTGAGAGTGAAACATTCCATGGAGTTGTTAGAACTGAACTGGGAGAGTCAAGAAAACAGAGATTGCCCATAAATAAGATGAAAAGGGGGACATTTTTAAAGGCACTTTGGAACATTTACCAGAAGGCACAGCCTTATCCATTTTATACACTCAAATGTTGTTATGCTTTTGTGTCCCTACTTCTATTCTTTTTAAAAATATATATTTACTGATTTCAGAGAGGAAAGGAGAGGGAGAGAGAGAAATCAATGATTAGAAAGAATCATTGATGGGCTGGCTCCTGCAAGCTCCCTACTAGGTAGGGATCAAGCCCATGATCCAGGCATGTGCCCTGACAGGGAATCAAACCTGGTTCATAGGTTGACGCTCAACCACTGAGCCATGCTGGCTGGGCACTAGATCTATTTTTTTTTCTTTTTATAAAATATATTTTATTGATTTTTTACAGAGAGGAAGGAAGAGGGATAGAGAGTTAGAAACATCGATCAGTTGCCTCCTGCATATCCCCTACTGGGGATCGAGCCTGCAACCAAGGTACATGCCTTTGACCGGAATCGAACCTGGGACCTTTCATTCCGCAGACAGACGCTCTATCCACTGAGCCAAACCAGTTTTGGCACTAGATCTATTCTTGTTTGGTAAACACAGACCCTATAGTGACTAGCTGATGGTGTTCATACAGGGAGTATAAACCTGTAAGACTTTCCTCAACCAGTAGATACTCTTTTCTGACCTTTAAACTTCAGCCCTTTTATGGTCTTCAAGGAAATCAATTTAATGGCAAGGTTGATTCCTTTTTCATTCTTTTTTTTTATTTTTTAAAATACTTCCAGGTAAATCTTTGAAATATCCTTTCTGTGTGTGCATTTGGCATCTTGGCTATGAGTGTACATTATGGCAGAAGATAAAGAGAAGCCTACAATGTTTGTGTAAATTAAACATGTCAAACTCAAAGGCTAACACGGGCCGAATAAACAAGGTTTAAGTTTATGTGGGCCACCAAAAAAAACAAACACACACACACACACACAAGCTTCAGTTTTCATAGAAACATAGGTTTATTTTGATAGAGACATACTGAATCCAAAGGGCTGAAATAAATGAGTAACGGTTAACATAAAATAATAGAACACTTTAATAAAAATTAGTATTTTTTCTTGAACATTAACTTACCAGACACCGAATAACTGCACAAATTAATAAGCATAACGCAAATAAACCTATTTTTCTTGTTCTATGAGAGCAAAATATTTCCTGTTGCGCACACCAAAGAAGTCAGTCCAGAATTAATGACGTGGCATTTGGCTGCTAAAATATTCGCTGCTGGTATTAGTGAGAGAAATGGTGTGCCTGCGTAGGGGAAATGAATGCAACACGATTATAATAACCATTCATTATCGAACTTTGTAGTTCGTTCTTAATAATTATGAATAATAGGATATTGTAAAAATCAAGTTACAAAATTTTTGTTGAAACATTTCTTACATTCGTGGTATTGGCTGGGGTGTGGCCCGGGGGCCATGAGCTGGACACGCTTGGTGTCATGGTGCAGTCGGTGTAGGAGAAGCCATGGTAGCCGCGGGGGGCGCGGGGGGCGGGGGTAGACATCCAAAAGGCTGACCGTCCCCTGGAATTACTGTCACAGACCTGAGACGGGACAGGCTTCGGTGACTGGGTCTCTCTTTATATCTGAAATACTGATGGAAACATTCTGGCACATATGAGCCCCTACATTCAACTCCCTTTCTCCTTAGGAGTCATATTTTTGACAAGAACAAGATGTCTAGTGTTAAAGATCCGTGTGAGAAGTAAATGGCAGTTTAATTAGGGAAAAAAAATTAACACCAAGAGCTGGACTAATCCAGTGATGTGGGAATAAATTATAGGGCTATCCAGGAAGAACTACAAGGGAAGCTAAGGATGAATGGGAAGTTATCCAGGATTAAACCAAAATGCATTCCTAAGCAGGGCGGAAGTCACTGGGAGTGCATGCATTCAGTCCACACTGCGCACCAGGCACTGACCATGTCCCAAGTGTCCGAGGCTCTGGAGGGTACAGCCCTGAGCTTGGCAGAAGAGATATAGCACAATCAAGTAATTACATAATAAAAAGACAGATAGAATCAAGTTCTGAAAAAAAAATAAAGGGGGAAGGGGGCTAAAGTTGCCATCTGTATAAATGGGTTGGTCTAGCGAGGACTGAGGAAGTGAGTCTTGAGCTGCAGCAGTGAAGAAGTGAGGGAAGAGCCCTCCAGGCAGAGGACACAGCAGAAGCAAAGGCCCTGAGGCAGGGCAAAGGGGGAGCATGTTTGCTCAGTCACGGGCATGCCTCATGTGGGTGGGGGCGGGCGGCTGTGTTTCTGGTAATTATGAGGCGGACTCTGAAGCTGGACTGCCTGCATTCCAACACAGGCTGTTCACTTAGTTTACTTCTTCTTGCTGTGCCTCCGTTTTCCATCTGTGAAATGGGTATGATGCCAGCCTTGCTTGCTTCATAGATTGTGAAGATTAAATAAATACACATTACAGTCTCTAGCATATACTAGGTGCTCAATAAAAATTGTTAAAGTCACTTATTCTTTCAAACCACATTTTTGAGCATTTGTTATACATTAACTTGTACCTTCTGGGAATTAAAAGATGGCTACAATATAGTTCTTCCCCTTTAGAAGTTCATAGTCCAATCAGAGACACAAACGTGGAAACAGACTCTTCAACACAATGTAATACATTCAGAGCCAGGAGTATATGCAAAAGTCTGTAATTTGTTTAAAATGAGCACTAGTGGAAGACTGTAGAGAGTGTTTCCACCCACATGTGCATCAGGTGAGCGCTGTGCCCGAGGGGAGGCTCCGGGGCTCCTGGCACTTGCTGCATCCTGGCTGTCTGGGCAGCCGGTCCTTGGGCGGTTGGTGCTGACTTTGATCCCAGAGACTAGGCGGATGTTCAGAAGATGGCGAACCCCTGGTTACCTTTGGCCACTTAAGCTATAAGAGTCCTGGGAGCCTTTGTCGATGCTCTCACATGCTCCAAACCAGAGAGAAAATGGGCGTTTCTGGTGAGAGTAATTCTCACCTGTCACTGGCCTCAGGCCACCTGTGGGCCTGGCTGGAGGACAGGTACTGACCTCAGTTCTGGTGTTTCTGACTCAGTAAGTTGGGGTGAGCCCACGAATTTGCATCTCTGACAAGTTCCCAGGGACCGTTCTTTGAAAACATCCCAACTGCTATACTTCTGCGTGGCCTGCGTCCTTTGCCACCAGTCACAGTGACAGAGGGGTCTGGATAGCTTATTTACTGTCATTTAGGACCATCTGTGTTCCAGTGCCAAAACTCATCATTCAAACAGAAAAAATTAAGATTATCCAACAAAAAATATTTTATGCAATAAAATTTATTTAAAAATTCCTAATATTGGCCTTTAAATCATGTGTAAATACTCTTGTCTTTCTAATTTATTTTTTGTTTTATTGCTTAAAAATGCTTTTTATGTTAAAGTCATCTGCCTGGTCTCATTCTACCTCTTGCAGCAGGTGAGCTCCTGCTAATACGTGAAGGACCAGATAAAGTGTTACATCTTCAGGATCAGCCATCTGTCCAGTTCTCTCCCTCAGTCTGTGCCAGGCCTGTACAGGTGTTTGCTTCCCCCACCATGATGACACATGCACCCTCCGAGAGCGCTTTTTAATTAATCATGCACATGTCTGATGTTTTACCTACATTATAAAAACCAGAGGCCTGGGGAATGAGAAATATGCACACACACGTGTGTGTGCTCATATGACTTCTGATAGCACCTGAACACATGTCCGTGTCAGTTCCAGTGTTCTTGTGGCTCCGGCGGAGACTGCTCCAGGAACCCACCTTCATGCTCCTCACAGCTAGGTGTTTCTGTAACCGCCGAACTGGAGAGAGGAGTTTATTCAGTGATCGTTCCTGACGCATTCTGTACACGGGGCACCCTCTCGTGTGGCCCTCACGCTGTAGCGGCCGGATTCTTCCTCCGGCTGTGACTGCCCCCCCCCCCGAGCACTGAGGGAGGCTTCCACAGGAGAGGAGGAGCGGGGCTTGGATCTGCTCTGTGGGTGCTGTGACATCTGGGCAAGGTGCCACGTGGGCGGGTGACTCCCTGCAAATACACTTGCACTGACAGGATGAGAACGCTGCTAACTGGTGTCAGTGATTTTTGGATTAGTGGTCCCTTTTCCGTATTGACACAGTTGCTCACGGCCACTCTTTGGAAAGCGTTCTGTTTTTCTAACAAGATCCCAGGGCTGATGCTGTCAGAGGTGTTCAAGCTCAGGGCAGCCCCAATTGATGCCGGAAACAAAAGCTGGGCCTCTGCCTCCGCTTGGCCTTGGCCTTTGTTTGCCCTTCGCTCAGCACCACTCAAGCAGGCTCCGCCGCTGTCCTCCCCGCGCCTGCATGGCGAGGACTGACCGCAGTGCCATGCAGCCCCCGCCCGTGCTGCAGCGCCCAGCCCTGGCCCGGGAGGTCAGCGCAGCACGTTTCACCCGGAGGAGCCGGAGAGGGACATGGGGCAGGTTGGGATGTGGATGGTGAAGGAAATAACTTGACAAACTTACCACCTGTCTGGCACCACCCTCAGGTTCCCACCATAAGCAAAGCAGCCAGCACGGGTCACAGATGCTCCTCCACACGGCCCCTGGCCCGAGGGCTAAGGGACACACTGCTGCTGTGGTGGCCTTGTAGGTCTTTGTCCCATACCTTCTGATGGCCCCGAGGCCCCTCCTCCCCCACGAGAACTCACAGGGGGGCTCCGCAGGAGCCAGCTGTCCGCTCCGGAGCCCTGAGGAAAACCCAGGAGCTTCTGTTCTCCAAACTTTAGTACTGTGGATGTGCCCCTCTGTTAGGGAGCTGCCATATGTTCTTACATTCTTATTTGTTATTTCCTTAAAATTGACTTATTTCTCAATTTAAATGAAGCAAACATTGTCCTAAGTGATATTTGTGAACTCGGGTTGAGGTTGGAGATACTGGATACATTTTTGCCCGAGACCAATTTAAATAAACCTTCAGAACCCTCTGTCCACCCAGCCTCCTGTGGACTCCGCTGTGCGTACGTGTCACATCCTGGGATGTTTTGGCAGGATTCCCTCTCTGCGAGGCGGGCCGTGGCCAAATATGGAACTGTGCTAATTGTACTGGAACCTGCATTCATGATAGACTCTGGTTTCTTCAAAAGCCCAAATCTACCGCTCATCTTCCTAAAAAGCTTCCCAGACCCTACTGTTCACACATATTCTACTTCTAGGCTCAGAGACACCACTCAAGGTCAGAGGGTCGAGTGCACACCTAGAGTTTGGAAACTGGAGTGAATTGACAAATCCACTAATTCAACAGTGGGGCCTGATCCTCCTGAGCAGTGTCACTCCGGATCTGTGACCATGTGAACCTGGTGTTTGTTAAGCAGAAATAGGAAATGACCTTCTCTCTGTGCTAACTTCCTTCAGTCTTACCTGCTTTGTGATAAATCTTTAAAGCAGCCTTGCATTTAATTCATTAATAACTCAGCAGCATTTTTATGAGTTTGCAGCTACTCTTGGTGAAGTTGCTCAATACCACCACTTTCCATATTTCTTCGTCTTCAACTTGTTCTTCAACCCACAGTTACTGCAGAGGGCACCTCAGGAGTGTTTCTTTAAGTGCAGTACCTTTTAGGGCACTCACGCTGCAGTCCCTGGCCGGCCCCATCTTTATCACGCTGGAGCCTCCAGCCCCCCAACTCCTGAATCAGAATCCGCAGGGTGAAAACGTCTCTCGGTGATTTATATCCATGAAAAAAGTATGAAGCAATATCCTTTAGCCTTCAGCACAATTAGGAACTTTTATGGCCCAGACAGTGAACTTCGAGTCATTCTCTTGCTATGTTCAGTTTTTGCCATATCTGGATTTGCCTATCACTACTTTTTATTTAATATATTTCTGAAAATTGACTAACTTCAATAGATTTCTAAAAGGCCACCTCTGTGAAATCACAAATCGGGTTTACGAGTAGCATTTCTTTTAGTAAGCATGGACATGAAACCAGGTTCTCCACCTTCACCCAGCTTCTCCCAGTCTCTCCCAGCCTCTCCCAGCTTCTCTCAGCCTCTCCCAGCTTCACCAGCTTCTCCCAGCATGCCCGGCTTCAGTGGCCATAGTCAAGACACTGCAGAAAGATGACCCTGGACTTCTCTCAGGATAACTTGTAATTTGAGGGGGAAATTCTTGAATTAGATGGTTAATAGCTTTTATTTCAGATGTGAAGTTAGTTAAGGTAGAGCAGGTAATATAACAATAACTTCTATCATCATTTAAAAGCACAAATCTGGCACTTAATAGACTAATTCACAGTCTCTCCATCGCAAGTTTTCCTCATGATTATCATACCATGAGGGAATGTGAAATCCCTTAATTAAACATGGTTTGAAAGCAGCAGGAATGGAGAGGGTGCTTGGGGAGGAGCGGGAAGGACTGTGCTGGGAGTGAAAGCTGGGGAAGCATGGATGTGTGTGCGGGACCCACTTCCGTCACTCCAGGCAAGGCCCTTTAAGAGGCTCTGATAACCAGCCCTCTCGGTTTAGATTATAAAACCAATTGCCAACTTACTTTAGGAAGACTGATAAACATGTAGAATAGCATATTTCTATAATGAGTGAAAAGCAAAAGCTAAGACAGAACGTGAGAAATAAGCCAAGCCACCTCCAGGTGCTCAGTGAGGGTGAAAGGAGAGAGGTCATGTTTGCGAAGGTGCCGACCCAGCTGCCGCTTTGCTACCTCTCCTGCCCCCACGTGGCTCTTGCACTTTTGTAGGAAGCCAGAGCCCTGTCCCCAGATCGGCCACTCAGTTTCTGCCCGGCACTGGGGTTTGGCTGGCGGCTGCGCTGTGAAAGCTGCCAGAAGAATGGCCCTGGGCTGGAAAACCAACATCTGAGCGGCCACTTTGCTGCTCTGCACCTGCACTGGTCTCTCTGTGGCCCCCGTGAGCAAGTTCCAAAGCAGCTCGCCTCGTTTGGTTTCATTCAAGTTGACCTATTGATATCAGTTCTTAACAACCTAGGATAAAATTCTGGGTCTGCCCTGGTGGCGAGGCTCAGTTGGTTGGAGTGTCATCCCGTACATCAAGAGGCTGCGTTTTCTCTTCTGGGTCAGGGCACATACCCAGGTTGCAGTCCCTCTCTCCCCCTCCCCTTCCCCATCCCCTTCCTCTCCTCACCCCCGCCCTCCATCCCCACCCCCTCTCCTTCTCCCTTTCCCCCCTCCCCCTCCCCCTCTCCCCTTCCTCCATCTCCTCCTCCCCCTCCAGTCCTTTCTAAAAATCAATAAAATCATGTCCTACTGTGAGGATTAAAAAACCTGAGGTCTAATTATTGTTTTAGTATCACTTTGTCACTGGAAGTCAAATTCATGCTCCCGTATTCAGACCTAAGAAATCCTTGGTATGATACTGAGCATGTCATTGAAGTAGGATATCCTAGCACAGAGAAAGCAGGGAAATGTTAAGTAAAAAATGAATAGAGAAACGGGGGTCATTTTCGTGTAAGTTAAAGAATCTACCACATAAAAGGGAAAGTTTAAAAATAGTCCTGTTTCCATGGACACCGGACGTCCTGACGCTGTACCGGGAGAAAGGCCCTCGGAGACTGCGGTGTCCGCAGTGGTTCGGGCTGGGTTGGATGAGCGGCTCCTTGCCAAGCAGCCCAGGTGCTAGGCCGCCACCGGCCTGCGAGAGGAGGAGCTGTGGCTGACAGTGTCATGGGCGGGGCACAGGAAGCATGTGACATGGACATGAGGCTGAAGAATTGAGGGACAGGGAGGCGGAGGTGGTGTGGCGGCGAGCTGGCCATCCCCGTTCGCCGTGCCTGTCCCGGGCAGCGTCGCTGTGTTGGCTGGCTGGAAAGGCCAGTCGGCGAGGAAGGGAGGGAAGCACACTGCTCCTAATTCCAAGGAGGTGGCATGGGATTAGTTGTACTTTCTGATGTGTGTGGCAGGGTGTGGGCCATGGTTCAGACTCACAGGGATAGGGAATGTCCGGCCCTCGGGCCACAGAGTCATTTGGGCTGGCCCTGCCAAGGCATTAGGGGTGAGTTCATTAAATGTCTGACCAAATACAGCAGGCTAGTTGTAATTTTGCGTGGCCCAGAGATGATGTTATAAATACCCAATGGCCCTGGCAGGAAACAGTTCCCGCCCCTGGTTTAGAAGGAAAGGCCTGTAGGCAGCAGGGAGCCCCTGTGTCACTGCCCCTGGAAGACACTCACTCACCCCTGCACTGTAGTCATGAAGCACCCTCTCCCTACTCAGCTTGGAGTAAGGAGATCTGTGGCCCTGCCATCCCTCTGCACATTCTTGGTAGAAGAGTCATGTAAGTGTGGCCACTGGGAGAGGTGACACAGGTCATCCATGGGATTCCCTTCAGTTTTCAAACGCAGAAGCGGAGGGCAGGGCAGTTCAAAGGACTCGCCAGGTCTCTGGTTGTTAGCACAGCCATAGTGACAAAGGGCCTTCATCCCTGAGCTCCTTCTAGCGCTGATGTCAGGGGAAGGCAGGTCACGCCCACTGCTGCCTGAAGCTGTGAGGGGGCGGGGTGGGGGGGGGAGGAGGAGGGGGGGGGTGAGGAGGAGGAGGAGGGGGGGGGGAAGGAGGAGGAGAAAACGCTCATGCCCAGGCAGGCAGGGCAGGGAAGCATGCTCACAGTCGTCCTTCCAAAAGTGGTTAAACTAAGTTTTTTATTTTTATTAAATTACATATATATTTCTGTCCCCATTAAACTTTGTTATTTTATAATTTAATGTAACTTCAAAAGTTAGGTTAAATAAGTATAATTTTTTTGAGAACACAAGCAGTATATTAGGGAAAAGTAAATAAGCAAAAATGAAGTACAAAAATACTAATGACATTTATGTTCAGCTGGTTTTTGACAAAGGTGATAAGATCATTTATTTGGGATAGAGTTACCTTTTTATCAAACGCGGTGAGACAACATACAAAAGAATCAGGTTGGACTCCTTCCTCTCACCGTAAACAGAAATTAATTCAAAATGTGTCTTGGACCTAAAGGTGAGAGCTAAAGCTGTTAGAAGAAAACAGGAATAAAAAATAAAACAAAACTTGCAGCTCAACAGAAAAGAGACAAAAACAAAACAAAAAAAAAAACCCCAATATTTGAAATGGGCAAAGGACTGAAAAAAAATTCTTCTCTAAAGAAGAGGTCAAGAGGTCGCATAAAAGATGTAAACATCAGCCGTGGCTGAGGCTCAGGTGGTTGAGCCTCATCCTTGCGGGCTCTCGTTCTGAGTTTTGAGTTTTGGGTTTGATCCCAGGATGGGGTGGGTACAGGAGGCAACTGATCCCCTCCCTTCTCTCTCCCCTTCCCCCACCCTTAACTTCCTCTCTAAAATCAGTAAACATATTACATATTCTTGGGTGGATAATAATAAAAAGATGTCAACACTATTAATCACTAAGGAAATGATATAAATCAAAAGTACAAAAAGTGACCACTTTACATCCACTGGGGTGGCTAAGACAGCCGTACAAGTGTTGGCAAAGATTTGGAGAAATTGGAACCCTCAAAGAGTGCAGCTGCTTTGGAAAATAGTCTGGCAATTCCTTAAAATGTTAACTTGAATTACCACATGACAACATCCTACTCTTAGATATGTAGCCCAAAGCATTGAAAACAAACTCAGACCAGCATGCGTTCTCAGATTGGCACTAACCACAGAGCCAGAATGTGGAAACGGCCCAAATGTCTGTCAGCGGATTAGTGGATGGACCGAACAGGACACACAGAGGAATAGTATGGAGCCGTAAAAAGGAAACGCAGTGCTGACACTCACTGCGGTGTCCAGAAACCTACATGCCATTGTGCTAAGAGAAAGAAGCCAAATACGAAAGACCACATACTGTATGATTTCATTTATATGAAATGTCCAGAATAGGTGAGTCTTTAGAAACAGAGAGTAGAAAAGAAAAAGGTACTCCACAATTTTGAGTGATTGGAGAATAACCAGCAGTTTCCCATAACTTCATTTATCAAATAACATGCCAGTGAAATAAAATACGATTTATGATCTGGGTACTTTTTTCTTGGGGGCGGGGAGAGAAGCTTTAAATCCAAATGGGAACAGATGTATCAGAAACCGAGGGGAAGGAGACAGGTGAATTTGGAAAAGAAAAACAGGTAGGGGGAGACTTACAGGACAGACTCGAGAACCCGAGGCGGGCACAGAGGAGCTGTGCCTTCAGAAGGAAGAGCTGGCATCTGAATGATGAAATACCTTGGGGTTTAGCAAGGTGTCTATTCTTCTTCTCTCCATCCAAGATCACTCTGGCTTGCCTCAGAGAGTATTAGCTCACAGGACTATGGTGGGAGGACCTCTGAAGACTGTAGACTGAAAGTGAGCTGTCCTCGGTTTTAGCGGGTGAACTCGGTGATTGTAGGTCTGAGTTTGCTTGCTTATGAACTTGGGAAGGCAGTAGTGGAGAGTCATCATTGAGGAGCCTTCGTTACATAAAATTCCTCAAAGGCTAAAGCCAGTGTTGAAGTTAAGTCTCTGGCTGGTATACTTTGATATGAAAAGAATAAATAAAAATTAATTTTTTAAAGTTTATCTTTATTATATTTATCTTTATTACAGATGTTCCGTTTGTTCGTGTTTTTCCCCCTTGACCCCTCCATCCACACCTGTCCCCCCAGGCCTTCACCACTTCATTGTCTGTGTCCATGAGCCCTCACTTCTATGCATGTCAGTGCTAGGTTCATCGCCCCCTCCACACCCCACTTTCCCTCTGATCCGTCAGTCTGTTCCATGCTTCTGTGTCTAGAAACAATTCTTAAGTAAATGTCATAGGAAATGACATGACAACATGCTGTGTTTACTATTGTGTAACGTCAGGAATTGTTACATGTTTATGCGTAATCACCCTTTCCTTGGCAAGCTGGTTCTTTCTAATCTGAAATGCTATCACTATTATTTTGTTAGAATCATACTTAATTTTTACATATCAAAGATTATCAAGAGAATGTTAAATCAACTGTTTTTTCTTGATTGCATACTATTTGTATTTCATATATTCACAATAAAATTAATCGAATGTGTTAGAATGCTGTTTTCTCCAGTGTATTGGCATCATTCTGGTGATTACCTTTAATAATTGAATGATATTAACACGGGTCTTTACCTTCCGAAAAAGGGGGATATACAGCTCAGTGTATGGAAATTAAATAGAATGATACCATTATTTCCTGTCTGTTCATTCATGAATCCATCTGACACGACCTGGCCTGTGTTCTGCAAGAGGGACTGAGTGTATGGGGATGAATTAGACCCGATCCTTGCTCCTAGGGATTCCCAGCCCAGGAGTGTATAGTAAAAAACAAGCAATTTCAATTTTAAAAAGTTTAATTGTGGCCAGACAAGTTTCATTCCTTCAGAGCCAGGACGTCTTTCTTTGTCCCTGGCCCCCAGAGTGGTCCTTGAACCGTGTGGGTATGTGACTGGCTCACAGGGTTTCTTTGGCCATTGGAGGCCCACGTTGTCGTTTTCCCTCCATGTTTCGTTCTGTAAATGTCCAATCAGTTTACAGTAGAAGCCTGCTTTCCCTTGTTTTCAAAGTTCCCTCCTTGTCCTTTTCGGCAAGTCCCCAAAGGCGTCCGAACTTGTGCTGAGAGGGACTCAGTCCGGTGGGTGCGGGGATGGGGCTTCAGACAGGAGGGGCCAGAGGCCTCTGGGCGGAGGGTGGAGGGCAGAGCACCGATTCTTCTCGTGTACACGTGTTTGTAAGTGTGAGAAGTTGTAGTTGCACAGCAACCAATTCCTGCAGCACACAAAATAAAACTGCAACGGAAACAAAAAGTGACAGCACAAGAACTGGGTTTCCCACCACCTACTTCCCGGCCCTGGCCTGGAGGCGCAGTCACTACAGAGTCTTGCTCCAGACATTCTGCCAGGTCCCCTCGCCAGTCTGTTTCTTTTGTTTCCAAAGCCGAGCCCTTTGTTTCAGACAATGTCTACCTAGAAGCCTCAGGGTGTATTAGAAGGGAGAAGCCAGTGGCAGGAGTGTGGGTGCTTCCACTTGGGGGCTGGGATGCCTTAGCTGCAGCGGCTGCTGGGCTGGGGAGCGGTGTGCGCTCAGTCCGGAGCCTGCAGTGTCACATGAACTTAAAGAAATAAGAGCAGACAGTCTTTTCATAGTAAGAACGTAGCTTATAGCAGAGGCACGTTTTTAAGCGGACTTCTGAGTGTGGGGCTCTGTGTGTGAGGAGTTGACTTTCTCTGGACTTCAGGTGTCACTGGCTGACTTCCGAGGCCTCAGTCAGTTGTCATCTGCCCTTCCTGACCAGGTTGAACTAAAAATAAATTCTTAGAGCACAATAGTTTTTATTCAAGCCATGGAGCCTTCACAAATATGTTAACCAGAACCCAGGCGTGGGGTAGGGGGTGGCAAGCACCACATTAAATCATATACATCTTATTGTAGTCAGAGGCTCCTCTGCTGAATGGGTAGTATTTTCTTTCAAAAGATTACTTTCAGAACGTTCTCAGCTGAACCCAGAAAGCACCGTAGAATCAGCGTTTGCAATTTTTAGCTACATGAATTCCTCATTTTGTTTCATAGATACTCCTTTGTTGTAGTTGTTGTCTTACAATTTGAAGGTTTGTGGAGCCCTGCCACAAAGGTGGTCACTCCTGGAAGGCTCAGATAATGGGTAGCAGATTTTAGCATGGAAGGATTTTTAATTGAGGTAAGTGCATTGGTTTTTTAGACATAATGGTATTGCATATTAATAGACTATAGAATGGTGTTTATATAACTTTTTTATATACCCTGGGAAACCAAAATCCTGCGTGACTCACTTTATTGCCATATTCACTTCATTGCAGTCGTCTGGAACTGAACCCACGATATCTCCAGGTATGCCTGTATAGATGATAATTTTATATCCTTACTCTAGTTGAGGTTTCAGGTTTCAGGTTTCCAGTTTAAAGAATCATACAAAATGTATAATGGCTAAGAATGGAGTTGGCATGTAGCAACTTGATAGGATATTCATAGTAAATTTTAAAATTTAGTAATTGTTAACTGAGTCAGCCCATTTATCTGAATGTATCTCCTGGTAAAAATCAGTTATATACTGGGATATTTAGCCTGGTAAAGTTTATTTCTGACATTATTCATAAATTAAAGAAATAGGAAAGGAATGTCCAAAGTAGATGAAAGTTAGATAAATTTTGGCATGCGACTAGAGCCTTTACACATCAATAAGCAAGGTACTTGAAGACTGCTTGATACCATGAGGACTTATTTACAGAATTGCATTGGCTATAAGAGAATGATATAAACTTCATGCTTTAATTTGTCAAAAATATGTATGTGTAAGTTTAATTTTTTTTATTTTAACGTTTTCCAAGTTTTATGCAGTTAACATATATTAACTGTTCTAGTTAGGGTTTTTCTTTTTAAGCTATTTGTAATAACATTATTTTTTAAAATGATTTCCTTCTTTCAGAATATGTGAGAATTCTAGTAGTAAGAAGGATTCTTTAATTTCAAATATTGTCAATTTTTTAAAATTCCATTTTGTGTCATCTATTTTTCTAGTTTTATTGAGATATAATTGATATGCAGTGTTGTATAAGTTGTACACCATAATTTATGTACATAAATAATAAAGTGATCTTCATAAGTTTTATTAGCTTCTGTCATCTAAAATGGTTACATCTATTTTACTCCTTTAAAAAAATAGGAAGGAGAACATGGATGATAGCAATTCTTCCTTCAGTCCAGTGGAATTTTGCCCTCTCATTGGGCTTTTCGTAAATCTCGCTGTGGTCATCGTAATTTACTTGGGTTATTCTTGTCTCTGGGGGGGCACCTCCAGTGCTCTCATTAGCTAGTCTTGTACAGGACTGGGTGTGGTGATGTTGTTCCCAGGTTTATTTTCCATTTTAAGGCAAAATAGCTTATTATTTTCAAATTATATTAGATTTCCAGCAAAATCATTCAAAAGCCATAGGGAGATATTGATCTTTGTTAAGGTGTCATTCTATGTGTGTGTGTGTGTTTGTTTATTTTTGAGTGCAGAAAACATTCATGAATTTGTAAAATTTTCATCTTTATTGTTGAAAGTATTACAGGTGTTCCCCTGTTTCCCCCACTGAACCCCTCTACCCTGATCCCGCCGCCTCCACAGGCCTTCACCACAGTACTGTCTATTCATGGGCAATGCAATACTGGTATGCACATAAGTTCTTCCCGCTGAAATTTGTCAGTCTGTTGCATGCTACTGCATCTCTGGATCCTTTTTTTTTTTTTTTTTGTCAGTTTATTTTGTTCTTTAGATTCCACATATAAGTAAGATCACATGATTCTTGTCTTTCTCTGACTGGCTTAATTCGCTTAGCATAATACTCTCCTGATCCCTCCGTGCTGTCTCAAAGGGTAAAAGATCCTTCTTTTTTATAGCTATATAAGTATGTTTATTTTTAAAGTTCACTGTGGAGTGATTATAAGGGACAAGTGGCATGTGTATGTCTGCTGTATGAATGTGAATCAATAAAATATATTAATACACATCCTAGTGGTGATATCAAATACAAGACTCATGACCTGGCCAGTGTGGCTCAGTGAGTTGGAGCATCGTCCAGTGTACCAAAGGGTTTTGGGCTTGATTCCCCATTGGGACACATTAGCTTTGGGTTCAGTCCCGGGTTGGGTCATATAAGGAAGGCAGCCAATCTATGTTCTCTCTCACGTTGATCTTTCTCTTTCTCTCCCTTCTCCTCTCTCCAGAAAAATAATTAAAATAATATAGTAATAAAATACAAGACTCCTGTGCGTGCACACAAGTGCGTGCATGCATGCCTGCGTGAGAGTGTGTGTGTGATAATTCACAGTGCTTGAAGTTAAAAGTCAGGAAGGGGTAGGAGAAAAAGTTGCAAAATAACCCTTTTCTTGAAGAGAATGTGCTTGTGCAAAAACACAACTTTCAGTGTTAGTTTTATATTTCTATTTGATGGGAAAAGGGTATGGAAATGACTGTAAAGACACTTAGTCGGAAGGAAGTCTAGCTGCAGCTAAGAGAGAGAATCTTTGTGAATGCGGCTCATCAGCGAGTGTGCGGCGCTGCTTCCCTGGTCCTGCGCCAGGTCCCGTGGTGACTGCTCCCGGCCAGACCACAGGGACCCATCGGAACGGAGCGCACCGGGCTTAACCCTCTCTGATTCCTGCCAACTTTTCTCTCCACTTGGGTCAGCAATCGTAGGGATATGATCTTCTTGCCATTATTAGCTTTTTTTCTTTTTTCTTTTAAGCTAATTATCTACTTGGATATGTTTGTCTTTCTGAAGTAGTTTATTCTCAATTGATTGCACTGTTGTTTGCTTGACAAAATTAACTTGTGAAAAGATTGTATGAGTTATGGTACAGTAAATTATGGTGGAAGGGGAGAAAAATGTACAATCTGGGTAAAAAACAATAAGAGAATCAAAATTAAGTACAGATTTTGCAATTTCATTGTGCAAATTAAAAGATAAGTTCTAGCTCCTTAAAGAATCCTTCTCAGTCTGAGCAGAGAGCTTTGCATCTAATCAAAGCTGTCAGACACTTTTCTACACGGTGGCACATTGCTAACATCGCATTGCTCGCATTCGGGCATGTAACTCCTGCTTTTAGGTAGCAGCGTAGCGTTCACGGTGAGCTTCCTGGGGAAAGGAAACGCAGCCATTCCTGCTGGCGCGGGGCCTTTGTGGGGTGGTCCCGGCAGCAGGCTCCGCTCTGAGCCTCTGTGTGTTTCCTTTCAGCGTGCCCCACGAGGAGCACCCCCACAGCCATCCGCTCTATGGACACGGCGTGTGCAAGTGGCCAGGCTGCGAAGCCGTGTGCGAAGACTTCCCATCGTTTCTGAAGTAAGAATGCTTTTACACTGCTTTCTCCTTTTTCGTAGCCATCCCCTCCCTCTCCCAAGCTTTTCCTCTTATGATGCCTATTTGCCAGAGGGTGTCACATGACTGCTTTGAGAGGGACTGGACATCTCAGGGTCGGGCACACTATCTCGGGAATGGTGACAGCTTTGAGGGAGGCCTGCCTTGTCGAGAGCAAGGGGTGCACACGCCAGGGGCAGTGTGGTGCACTTATTAGGAAGAGCCTGTGTTCACCCCGTTTCCCACAATGATAGTGATTAAACATATTGTCCCAATATTCAACTTGCAGTTAGTTTTACTTTTTTCATGTCCCTACATGACAAATCAGTGACTGCTCATTAGCCTACTTTTCTAAAATTGGTGCCAGTTACTGGCCAGTGGCAGCTTGTTGATGGGGCCTCTTCTGTGTTTCCATACAAATGACTGTATACACACAAACAGTGGGTGCGTTGACAGCTTGATTCTTATCTTTCTTTATGCTGTTGACTTTGGTTCCCATTCTTGTCCTTATGTGGAGAGTGCAGTAACTTTAATTTCTACAATTAAAGTATGACTAAAATTTGGGTTATCTCGTTTGAACCTGTAACACATGTCAAGTACCTCTGGAAGTTATTGATGTGTCCACCTGAAGTGAAATGCTTTGCACTGCAGCTTAATATTTCCCTTACCTGCTCTACATCATTGACATCTTGTAAGTATGTCGATAATATCGTTGAGTCATTGATATGTAGACTGAAAGTTAATACATTATGTTTAATATATTGCTATCCCATGGAACAATCAAATATATGTGCAGATATAACTCCTCTATGTTCAGGTTCATGATGGTTTACAAACGGAGTGTTGAGGGCCTTCTCGCTGGTTCTCCTCTCTCGGTCACATCTCGGGAGACAGACAGGCTGATTTCTGGAGGTGTTTGCCTGCTCCTGTGTGGACTTGTGTTGCTAGAACAATCTGTCTTATGGACTTGGGTACAGATGTAGCACTAAAGCCATCTCTGAGGGAGAGCTAGTGTTACCTGAAAGACATTTTGGTGAATATCATGTTTTGATGCATGAATAGAAATCTGTGGATTTATTTCATAGCTTCCCAGATTTAATATTTCACTTTAACAGCACTATGTGTTCATTAAAAATGGAAGTACTCTCAATTTCTTAGGAAGAGATGCCTATATGTTTCTGAATATCAAGTCAAGATCAGTGATATTTTATTTTAAATTAAGCAATCGCACTTTGCAATTATTATGATTCAAGTTAGTGCGATTGGGCTTTGTTCTCTTATGAATCACTCATTATAGAATCTTTTATTGTTTCCTGATCATTTGCCAATTCCTATTTAGGTATTAAGAGGAAAAGATCTTTGTAGAAAATCACTTTTAAGTTCCATCTTGGTGCTGATTTCACTCATCTATAAAAAAACCAATGAACATCCATAGACAGGATTTATTTGTATAAAGTCTTTAGAACTGTAAAATTACTGTCAATAGTTTTGGTGACATGTTTCAATTTCAGAGTCACAAGAAAATGGGTAGTTTTCCAATTTGACCCATTAAAAAAATTTTGTTAATAGCCAAAAGTATTCCCATTCTAACCTGCAAATTGTAGGTCATTTATTATGTGAGCAGACAATTAGGGGATACACATGCACCTACATACATATGTATATGTATGTAATTATGCAAAAGGATACCTCTACAAGGAGACGGCACAATTTTAAACCACATCTAGTACAAAAGAAATGAATCATAAGATTATTAGGATTGATGCCTATACTTGATATCTTAAAAAATAAATAAATAAAATAAAAACACAGCCCTCTGTTCACGGTATTCGGAGTCTGGCTTTTGTATGAGAGGTCCTGTCAGATCCAGTGTAAAACCAGCTCATGTCTGCTCAGTGAGATTGGAAAGCCCACCACCAACCTGCAACCTTAGCTTACTTTTCCGCCCTTATTTATAGACTTACTTTTGTTAGAAGGCTTTTGTGGAAGCTCTAGACCAGGGGTCTTCAAACTACGGCCTGCGGGCCACATGCAGCCCCCAGGGGAGTCTGATCCTGCCCGCCAGGTTTTTGGGCAGTGAGCGCAGCCAAGGTGTTACAGTAGGAATTAGTAGTTCATATAGTCCGGCCCTCCAGCTCTCTGAGGGACCGTGATCTGGCCCCCGCTTTAAAAAGTTTGAGGACCCCTGCTAGACCCTCAACTTAAATTGGCTCATGCCAAAGAAGTGGTGGGGGATTCCGGGTGATAATTGGTCTCCGTAACTAGGAAGTCCAGAGGTTTATAGCCACCTCCAGTATGGCTGTGTCCAGAGGCCTGAACAAGGTCATTTGCACTTTCATTCTTTGTCTATTAGCTCTATTTTCTTTGTGCTGCCTTCATTCTCTCCAAGTGGAGCCGACCGAAGAAGGCAGATGGACAGGTCACAGGTTTATCAATCCCAGAGAGCATGTCTTTCCAGAAAAAGTCCTGGGCAGACTGTCATAGCTCCGATTAAGCCACGCTCTGCTCGGAGCCAGTCACGTGAGAGCCAGCCCTGCCCATCCCGTCACCGCAGGGTCGGGGAGGGGTGGGGAGACAATGAGTGTTGTGACCAGTGCAGGGAGAGGACATGCACAGAGAGGAAAGCTTCATTCCCATGGAGCTGTCCTGCTGGCCAGCCATGCATGACAAACTCAGGATTTTAATTTTCTTCTGCAGCATGATGCTAGCTCTTGGAAATTCAGTTGTCTTCAGGTTTCAGTTTCTTGCCTGCTGCAGTGGAAAACTAGTCTCCTGCAGACCCGTAGCCCCACATCTCGATGCAGACCGAGGGAGCACAGGGCTTTTAAGGAAGCCAACTTTCTTTCCAGTGAGCAGCTGGAAGAGCCACCAGCTTGGTTCAAACCACGTGGCCTCCTCAGGTGCCGTCCTGCAGTCATTGCTGCTGGGAGCGGTGTTCCAAGCACTTCTTCCCAAACTGCCAGATGTGTGGAGGGGCAGCACCCGCTCCTGGCGCGTTGTGTTCCGTGCTCTTCCTTCTTTGGCGGGTTCGCGGGGCCTGAGCTCTGGTTCCCGTGGCGCTTGGACTCCCAGGCGCTCTGCTCTGCCCGGATTTAGATGTTGCTTCATAGGTTTTCTTCACCGATGTTCTAATCTCCTGATTTTACACTCCCCTGGAAAGAGTTCGTCATTCAGTAGCCCTGAACCGTGCAACAGGCACAATCCCAAGTGCTTTCCGTGCTAGAACTCACTCACCCTCACACGCACCTCACAGTGATGCTGCTGAGGATTACTGTCAATCGACAGGCAGACCTTCAGTCACACAGCGAGTAAGAGGGGGTCAGGATCCAGCCCCAGGCCTTCTGGCTTCGTAGCATTTGCTCTGGACTGCACGGTACTACCTGCGTAGAAGCAGTGATTTTTATTAACTAAATGCCTCCACTTACGGCCGAACAGTGCGCTTTATGACTGTATGCTTTCCACTTACAGAAAGCAAGCCGGGAAGAAAGGCAGGCGGGGCAGTTCAGCCACTCACTGCTAGTGTGATTGTGTTGTTTGTGCGGTTACATCGCATCTTCGGCCGTGGGGCAGCCTTAGTTTGGGGAGATGGTAGCAGGAAGCCCTCTCAGGGCTGTTAGACGCACATCACGTAGAGAGCCTGGCCCATACTCGCACTTTTAAAGAATATTAGTACTTCTTTTAAAGAATATTAGTACTTTTAAAGAATATTAGTACTTCTTTCCAAACATTCACACGTTTCTGACCTCCACCCCGGGGAGGGGTTGTGACTGTGCACAGCCTTGATGTGGCAGAAAAGCCTTTTCCTAGTGACTTTTACTCGTTTCTGGTAAGAATCCCGCATGGTGGAGTGTGGTCTCGGGGCAGGGGGCGGCCAGCGTGTTCTGCCAGGACCAGGCAGTTGCCATGAGGGCACAGCTCTCCCGGCCATGTGGGCAGAAGCAGCCGTGGCCACACGTGAGGGTGCCGGCCCTGGGACAGATTGCTGACCTCTGACACAGTGAAACTTTGGCATCATCACATTTTTAGCTGAGAAATCTTTTTGCAGTTCCTTGGTCATTGCTGCCCAGTGTTATTTTCGTTTGAATTCACAGTTTATTCCTGTTTGGGGTGTCCATGCGTGCGTTGCCGTTACTTCCTGCACCAGCAGCTGCCTCGGGCTGGGCTCCTGCCTTCCGAGTCCGTGTGAGGGGAAAGTGACTTTGATGGTGACTGTTTTCTGCTCTGTTGCTAGGGTGCTACCATGTAACTTCTAGGCCAGGATCAGCTGTTCAAATCCCATCTGACAGTAAAATGCCACTGTGAACTGAGAGAGGGGTTAAGGGAAGGGACTGGAGCCTAAAGATGATATTATCTGTCCCTCCTGAGAAAGAAGTATTGTAACTGTTGGTAAATAAAAAGCAGAGATTTGACACTTTCTGTTACCGGTTCTACAGTGTGTATTCCCGAGGTGAGGGCCACCAGGCTGGATTTCCAAGATAAACACTGCTCATCCCACCACTCTCCCTCTGCTCGCAGGCGCTTTATCACAATCTGCAGACACCACCCCTCCGTTGTACGCACTTATTTCCCTGTTTTTTCTCAAAACAAGTTACAGTTTTACTGTTGATTTTTAAAAATCTATCAACCGTGAGTTACGCTGTGGCTGTCGTGTTTGTTAGAAGTGACTGTGCCAGCAGGTGCCCGAACGCTAATGAAACCAGCAGCCGCCCGCCTGGCTGGCATCTGCGGACAGAAAAACAACAACAAGCCGGGGCGGGCCTGCGGGCGGGGCTCCGGGCCCTGCTCCCCTGGGGCAGTTTGTTCCTTCCTTCCAGGCTGAGCACAGTCTTCACCAGTAAAACATGGATTTGTAATTCTCCCTTTTCTTTTTAAGAAGGGACTCCTCCTGGCAAGGTAGAGAGTGAATTTGAAGTTAAATCATAACCACATTTTCCTGTTTCCCACTTAGAATGTAAAACCAGGTGCAGACGCTAGTTTCACAAATACAGGTCCTCTTAAGTGCTTGGGAAAATATCCCCTTCTCCCTAGATCTTCTTTTAGGTGATCACTTGTATAGCACCTAATAAAAGTGTAATTTGTAGCCTTGCTTAGTATCAATTGGAAGTAAATTTTTGGTGGTTATTTTATTGTTTCCATTGTTTGGTTTTTTCCTCCTGGAAAAAAACAACACACCATGCAAAACAAAAATGTATTTGAATATTAGTGAGATGCATATTACTTACTGAAGCCAAAGTAAATTTTATACGTTCTCTAGTGGGCCTGGGCGCAGGGAAAGAAAGGCTGGAAGAAAGTACCCCGAGCTGAAACTTGGAGCCTTTGGAAAGGCTGAGGGTTGTAGACAGGAGAGGACATTTCATTGCTAATTTGTTCTAAACAATTTTTTTCTGTGAATTTTACTTCTCGAAACTGTGAAGAATTTTATGTGAAAGAAACTACTAAGTGCTTTCTGTAATGTTTTCACAAGTGTTTTTATCATGGTAACATCTTGTTTACTTTAGTTCCCTGCCTAAAACTACTTGGAACATGTTAAGAAAACATTTCAAGAAAGCCTGGACAAAGAGGCTTTTGTTTAACAGCCACTGTGAGGCTGGGAGGATCACAAAGGTGTTAACTTTCAGCCCCTTAAGCACTTCCACATGAAATTCCAGCAACTCTGTTTGTGGTTTTGGAAAAACAAAGTGTATGTTAAAGAAACCAGGTATATGCTAATACATGTCGAAAGAGGCCGGATATCATAAATTGTTTCAAACCCATTGGTGGCTCTCAGTTTGCATGCCTGGATGTTCTGCATGGAAATGACCCCTGGTTAGTGCCAGAGCCGTGAGAGGCCTCGCCGTCTATGCACATTGAACCCCAGCCCACAGCGTGCCCAGTCTGACCATTACAAAATGAGCTTAATATTGTCATGAGTTTGACTTTTCCACGTATCATGCATTTTTGAGACATTTTAGAAAAATAAAAATTGGATGGTACCAAAAAACTTTTCCCCCCTTAAAAAGCCTCTCACATTTCTGGCATTGTTCAAGAGTTCAAGACCTTATGGAGTCCTCAGAGGTCAGAGTGGCCTAAACACCACAGTGCCCTCTAGTGATCTGTAACGTCTGAGATAGAAAAGTTTAGACAAGTTTGCCAGAAATAACAGGCCCAGTGCCGCCAGTTTGTTCTAAAAGAAGCAAATAACATTTGAATGCACTTTTTTTTTTTTTTTTTTTTTTTTTTTTAGCAAACAGAGTTTAGTCAGAAATGCAAATGAAATGATTTTCTTGCAGGCTGTAGAAGCATTAGAAGAATTTTTTAATGTCTACGCCTGTAATTCTACATACCCCTGCCTGTGTGCAGAGGCCGTCACTGTGGACACACTGTGTGTTCGTGTGTCGTAAGAGCCAGTAGGTGTTTCACGTGGCCTTTTCCGGCATGTGATTAGAAGGCATTAC